>NC_141699.1:782969072-783569072 GCF_964263255.1 Lissotriton vulgaris
TGAACGGAACAAAAACTAAAAACATTTAAACATTTTTCAACTCAAAGAGCAACAATGGTTAGAAGCTGTCTTTTGTGCGAATAGTCCCAAGGCAGCACAACGTACAGAGTTCTGGACGGCACCCAGGTGATGTCGCCTGGGTGCCGCACTGGTTTTGGGATCCTACAATGCAGCACAGAAAAACAGCGTGGGGCGTCCCGGGTGGTGCGGGGGGAGGCCTCGTCAGTAGCGGTCTGTTGTGCGAATAGTCCCAAGGCAGCAGAACGCGTTGAGATGTTGATGGGACTGTGTCCAGTGTCCCATGGCTGACACAACATGTACGACAGGCACCCAGGTGATGTCCAGTAAACTGCCGCACTGGTTTTGGTATCCTACAATGCTGCTCCGAAAATTGGCGTGCGGCAATTTGCTGGACACCACCTCGGTGCCATCCGGATCTCGGCGCGTTGTGCTGCCTTCGGCCTATTCGCACATCGGTCCGCTACTGACGCCGCCTCACGTGCCAACGGATTTTCTACGCTTTTTGTAGCCCTATGCCGCATAACAGGTCATGTGACTTGTTTATAAAACTTTTCATTGGTTCATTTTACTTTTGGTTTCCTAAAGATGGAAGTCTTGGTCATATGACCTAAAAATAACACTTTTCATTGGTTTAGAACATTTTTTTTCCCCAAACGATGATCATTCAGACTGAAGCTGGCGTCAGCATGAGACCACTACCATCTCGTAGCTCCGTCGTGGCCATTCCACGAGCAATCATGGCAGCCGCTCCCCACCAGAAGCCTGCGGGAGTCGGAGGCCCCCAAGACTTTTGTAGAATCTTCACGGCTGAGGGGACGCTTTTCGAGAATGGGACCCAAGCCCTATCAGGGAAGCGTCCGAGTTCAAAGGTGTCCCAGGGCCATTTTAGTGGACCAGGCCCAAAACCGAAGAGCCGGCCGCCATTTTGAGAGTCCTGTGGCAGCCGCCTATCGCTGCACCGCAAGAGCGGGAGCAACTCAACTACATGATGAGCGAGACGCTGTAGTCGCAAGAGCGGGCGGTAAACAGCTGAATGGCGGAAGAGGCACAGTGTAGCAAAAGCGGGCGGAATGGCAACTGAAACGGTAAAGGGGCGCCCCACTACAGCGTGTCTTCAGGTCAAACGGATTGTGGGACAAGGTTCAGAATTGAAGAGTCATCAAAAGGCAAAAAGTTCTGCCGGACCCCGGGAGCCGGCCGCCTATGTCGGGGGCGATCTCAGGCTACACCAGTGCTATAAGACTTGGGGAGGGTGTCGGAGCCAAGCGTCTTCTCCGAGTCCATGGCCATCACACCGCCCCTAAGGGGCCTCCGTCAAGCTGTTTAGGAAGGTAACATATCACATTGTTTTCTAATGCAGTCAGGTCCACAAACGACACTCACTTACTTTGAGAATAGTGAAGCTGCAGTAGGTGGAAATAAGCTTCAGACAGTGTTACAAGCACTGCTCAGAACTCTTAACTATGGCACCCAACATCCAGAACTTATGCCATTTGAGAATGGCAGTGACATCGAAGCAACTCAGGGACCAAAACCATTAACGTACTTTCACGTATGAAAATCTTACTTGGGGAGGGGGCAGGAGCGAAGCGCGCCCTCCCAGTCAGCGCCACCACACCATATGTTGAAAATTTGAAGCCATCGTTCTACAAAGTCAACCAAACTTGGATTGAAAAATCTAGAAAAATGTACAAACTGAAAACCAGTTTTGGTCTGCATAGCATCAGTAGCAACGCTTGAGTCAGCTTTGTGTCAAGCCGCCATTTTGATTCAACAAAGCACAGGCATTGAAAAAGGCTCAAACTCAGAACTCTGAACTATGGCACCCAACATCCAGGAGGTTGCCATCCGGATCTTGGAGCCTTGTGCTGCTTTCGACCTATTCACACATCGGTCCACTACCGACATCATCTTATAAACCAACGTTATGTAAATAGTTTTTTAATAAAATGTTTTACCCTGTTTCTTTGCTGGTGTGTTGTCTATATTTTTAATATTTGCATAGGGTTTGTCGTTATTTTGTGCGGGATGGGTGATGGAGCCGAGCTGTCTTGCAGCCCTCATGGTGTGGAGCTCAGTTCATCTCACTATTTTCGTATTTCTCATGTGGTTGTTCCTAATATTTCTATTTTAGCGAGGTCAAAAAGAGATCCAATTAGTGGCCTACTGATTTTGCTCGATTACTTTTATTTTTTTACACGATTTTTCACTATCTGCAAAGACTAAACAGAGTATTGCGACTTTGTGCTTTTTTTGTAAATAGAGAATGATCCAAAGAGAACCAATTCTAAAACAGTAAATGCTTGGACAACAATCAATCAAATGGAGAGACAAGCAGGCACGACGGATTACAACGGGGGTAAAGGCCTGCGTTAACTACCCTTCAGTATCTGCAAAGAGAGAGTACTACTAAGACAAAAGAGGGGAGGGGGGGGGGGGTGCAGCGTTCAAAGCACATCAGCGTGCATAAATACGAAAATGTTTTTATCTATCACGTACTTGACATTTTAAAGCTTTTCATATTTGCTATTAAAAAACCAATGAAATTCACAGAAAAAACCATAGGTTATAGTGGATATATAGTTAGGAATTTGCATTTACAAAACCTTGAAAATTCAATGAAAAAACCATTGGTTTTAGGCCATATATAGTTAGGGATTTGCATTTACAAAACCTTATTTTACTCGCATAAAACCATTGAAATTCCATATATAGTTATAAGCGCTAACTATATATCGCGCACCCGCAATCCACTGCTGATGATGTCACATATTACATCATTCATTACATGGTTAGTGACATCACTGATGACATCACTGATGACATCTCAAATGACATCACTGATGACATCACTGATGACATCACTGATGACATCACTGATGACATCTCATTTGACATGACTGATAACATCACTGATGATATCATTCATGTGATAATACGATGAACCTCTTCAGACTCTAATATAACCTTAGATACAATCAGTGTAAACAGACACTCACAGACTGTCACTCATCCATGGAGTTACTCACACACCTAGTCAGTCATGCAAAGAATCAATCACACCTCCATTTCCTCAACTATACAGTTATACAAACTTTACTTATTCAAACATATACTAACACATATTTACTCTATTATACAATCCCTGATACAAGTTCACAATCATCCATACAGCCACTCACACATTCACTGGCTCTTATGCACAGTTATTTATATATGTCAACTCTCACATGTACTGTGTTTTACATATGTACTTACTTTGACATGTAGCACTGAGATATCCATTTACTCACCAATACACTCATGCACACAGTCAACCGCCCATACAGCTGTTTCCACATGCACTTTTGAAACCATACATCTAGTGAATCAACTGCTCACACATCTATGCACAGAGTCACACACCTCCCAGCCACCCACACACACACTCAGTATCCCATACAAATACTTGGGCAACCAATCAATAACCCATATAGTTACTCATATAGCTACTTATCAACACATGCAACAGTTTACAGAACAACAGACATAATGATGCACAAATTAAGACAGTTTAGTCACTAACCCATGCACTCAGTGAGACACATTTAATCACTCACTCATACAGTCAGTCATGCACCTACTAAATCCTTCATCCAGACACTTATATATCCACTCATTCTTCAATATGTAAGATATTTTAACTTTACAGAAACATACAGTCACTGGATGTTGTCATCAGTGATGTCATCAGTGATGTCATTTGAGATGTCATCAGTGATGTCATCAGTGATGTCACTAACCATGTCATGAATGATGTAATATGTGACATCATCAGCAGTGGATTGCGGGTGCGCGATATATAGTTAGCGCTTATAACTATATATGGAATTTCAATGGTTTTATGCGAGTAAAATAAGGTTTTGTAAATGCAAATCCCTAACTATATATGGCCTAAAACCAATGGTTTTTTCATTGAATTTCCAAGGTTTTGTAAATGCAAATTCCTAACTATATATCCACTATAACCTATGGTTTTTTCTGTGGATATATATATATATATATATATATATATATATATATATATATATATATATATATATATATATATATATATATATATATATATATACATTCCCCCATCACGAAGAAATCAGAGGCCAGAGGGGAATTCAGAGTGCACACGCTTTATTGGCCATAACAGTGGCAACGAATGCATTTCAGCCCTTAGCTTTCCTCAGCGCCCTTCACTGCAAAGCGTCCATCTTCATATCCCGGTCCTGCTGCTAAATATGTGCTTGCACGCCACGTCTCCTCCCCCATGCGGATTAAACACACCCGTTGACTGCTGGGGTAAATGCTCAGACTTCAACTCTCAAAATGCAACGGTGCTGTGCTTCTGGGTCGGCGGTGTGGGGAAGGGAAATTTGGATGTTTGTAGGCATGACTATCTTTCGCAGGTAAGTGGGCGAGTGTATGTGTGTATATATATATATACACACATATATATATATATATATATACACATATATATATATACACACATATACATACACACATCTTGTTATATGACGCACATTTATTTAAGTGTGCACCCTGCACCAATCCAGACGACCCTTATGGTGATTTTAAACAACCTTAGAAAGCTCTCTAAGTGGTAGCTGTGGAGAGCTTAGTCCAGAAGGAGTGAAAAGCAGCTTCTTTTATCAGAACATAATCATATTTGTATAGATTAAGAGAAAGAGAACAACACAGTGTCTTTATAAAAATAGGTATTTATTATAAGACACTCACTAACACCTACAGATATCGCCTAGCCGGAGATTTACACAATGCACACAATACTTTTCAATAGAAACACATAAGTAGCAGGACATACACAGTGGTCACCAGAGGGTGACCAAACCATATACTAAAATAGTGGTATGCGAATGACGACTCAAGTCAAAAGACTGTACCCAGAAGACGTGTAAGTGTCCGGGACCCAAGGAACCACCCAAGGTGAGCATCTATGAACCCACGGGGTCATGTGCAGTGTGGGAACATGGCAGCATTCTCAATACAAGTCAAAGGGTAAGTCGCAGTTTCAATTTTAAAGAAGAAGGGCCCTTCCCTGTGGACCCTAAAGAAACCCTGTGGAAGACAGATGGTTGGAGAGCCACCACAATCGTGGATACCCTAGGAACCAGGATACCTACATCAGGGAAGCCGGGTGCATAGATGTGAAGTGGCGTCGGAAACCGCCGTCAAACTCAATATAAGACTTCAGGAAGATGTCGCAGCTGGGGAAGGTGAAAGTGTCCAGTGGAACCCAAAGGTGGAGTCAAGGCAAGAAGTAGCTGAAAGCAGAGGGGACAGAGTATATGCCACTCAAGAGTGACAAGGAGGTACTGAAGACGAATGTCCACCGAAGTTGGGTGCAACAGGGGAAATGACTGACTTTAGAACTAGAGCGGTGAGGACCAGGCAACACTGTGGAAGACCAGGAGCAGTTTACAACCTGTCCCACGTCAGATGTCGAGAGTTGAGGGGTTGGTGTTCATCGGGAGCACCAACAAGCCTTGGCAACCGCAAACATGGTGGAAAAGCGAAGAAGGTAGAGTGTTGGGACCTGCAAGGTCCAGGTGACTCACCAGGTATGTGGAATTCCTATAGCCCGACGCCCAGTACATATTCTTTGGGGTCAAGGTCAACAAGTTTTTATGTGTATTTTGTCCTTGGGACAAGAAGGCCCAACCCGCTGCAGCACATACCCTTTGGGTGCCAGCTTGCAGTACCACATCAAGGGTCAGGGAAGGGCACTGCCTGCAGTTAAGTTAATATTTGTGTGCCTATGTTAATGCTGTTCAAATTTGTATTCATGGTTCATTCATTTGAAGCCTTTATTATTACGGTGAGTGCTTTAAGTAAATGTAAATTCTGACTGCACTACTGACAGTGGTTCCAGTATAAGAACGCGTACACACAGTTTGAAAAGTTTAGCAATATGAGGCTACGCATAATGCTCCCTGAATGTTCTCTGATTAGATACAAATATTTGCAGAAGCTTGAAAGCAAGATTAATTATTATTTGCTTTCAATATAAAAGATTCCTAACAAACTGAAAGTAGGGGAAAAAACATTTTGCTAAACTACTGAATATTTTCAGGTATTATTATTATTATTATTGCATTTCTTGAGCGCACAGCTACCCGGAGGTTTCCCGGCGCTTGCCTTGGGAACCCGTACTGGCTTTTTCCCTGTGAGATAGCCCCTACAGGGCATCCCCAAGGTGAAAGCCAGGCAACCCGCCGCAGGGGGCCGTTGTGGAGATTAAGCAAGCTTAATGCCCAGAGTTGCAGAGTGAGAACCCATGATTAGAGCAGGCACCGAAGCGAGAATTATCGAGTCCGTGGAAATTTGAGCTCAAGACCCTGCCGCGTCGGGAATTGAACCCTGGTCCTGGGTCTGACCTCAGCTTCCGGGTCTGCCTGCTCTACACCGTGAGCCACACTTCTCCACACACCGTGAGCCACACTTCTCCACAGGTACCATTTCTTTTGCAGCATCATTTAGTAAAATGTGTTTCCCAAACATATTGAAACTGGTTACACTGATTTTCAAATATAAATAAGATTATGAAAAACAAAAATAAACAGGCATTGGCAAAGCTAGTAGGTCTGAAATTGGTGGTCAGCTTCTTAGTTTTGGCAATGTGTGACTACTTTTGGCATGGTTTCTGTAAAACCTTATTGATGTGAGAGCTGCCAGGCCCTCACCATTATAACAAACATTGGCAAAGCAAAAATTGTTTTTGGTCTCAAAAAGCACACACTGCCACATTAGTTCTAGGCACTGAACAAAACTACTTTGTGTGCTGATATGCTCCTTGTGAAAGAGAAGAATGCTGTCAGTCACAGTGAAGCCAGCTGATACAGAGAGAGAGGGAAATAAGTTTAATAAACCCGAAAGGTCATGGTTAATACCAGACCAAATTAAGGGCACAAGTACTAAGGAATATGCTACTTACCAGTATGCATCTGTTCTTGGCATATAGGGCTGCAGAGTGGTACATTATGAATAGATCGCCATCTGGTGTTGGGCTCGGATGATTGCACTGTGTTTTTCTCTTGGAGAGTCTTTTGTAGCTTGGTGACTCCTCCTTTGGTTGGTAGTGCGCATGGGCATCGGCTCCATCCTTAGATTGTTTTGCCATAGTAGGGTTAGATGGAGTAGTATGATAGAATACAGATAGAAATGCCCATGTAAGTGTATCTAAATAAGATATTGTTAGAACAGACACAGGTTTCCGGGTGCGGCTGGGAGGGCATGTACCACTCTGCAGCCCTCTATGCCAAGAACAGATGCATACTGGTAAGTAGCATATTCCGTTCGAGGCATATGGGCTGCAGATGGTACATTATGAATAGACTATACAGCAGTTCTCTCCCTAGCGGTGGTTGCCCGTGTCTGTTGCAACTGTCTGAAATAAAGTCTTTAATACAGCTTGTCCCACTCTAGCCTGTTGTGTTGTGTGCACATCTACACAATAGTGCTTTGTGAAGGTGTGCGGTGTAACCCAGGTAGCTGCTTTGCATATGTCATCTAGTGGAATGTTTCCCAAAAATGCCATAGATGCTCCTAGTTTACGTGTAGAGTGAGCTCTAGGAGGAACAGTTAATGTCCTCTTTGCTTTTAAGTAGCATATTTGAATACATTTTACAATCCATCTGGCAATGCCCGCTTTAGAGATGGGATTGCTCTTATGTGTAGGAGAAAACGCAACAAATAGCTGTTTTGTCTTTCTGAAAGTTTGTGTTCTTTCTATATAATACAATATTGCCCTTCTGACATCCAATGTATGTAGGGCCCTTTCCGCTACCGTCTGTGGTTTTGGAAAGAAGACCTGTAGTTCCACTGACTGATTGATGTGGAATGCAGAAATTACTTTTAGTAAGAATTTTGGGTTTGTTCTAAGAACCACTTTGTTTTGGTGTAACTGCATGAATGGTTCCTGAATCGTAAAAGCTTGTAACTCACTTACTCTTCTGAGTGACGTGATAGCTATGAGGAAGGCCACCTTCCATGTGAGGAATTGTATTTCACACCTATGCATAGGTTCGAATGGTGGTCCCATTAGTCTGGTAAGTACTATGTTGAGATTCCAGACTGGGGAAGGTGGCCGCCTTGGTGGAATGACTCCTTTGAGTCCCTCCATGAAAGCTTTAATTGCTGGTACTTTAAACAGGGAAAGATGTTGCCTGTTTTGTAGGTACGCCGCTATAGCTGCGAGATTAACCCTGATAGAGGTATATGCTAAGTTACATTGCTGCAAGTGTAGTAAATAGCAAATAATCTGTTTAGTGGATGGGTCCAGAGGGTTGATGTGATTACTGTTACAGTGTACAGCAAACCTCTTCCATTTTGCTGCATAGCATGCTCTGGTGGTAGGACGTCCTGCTCGTTTAATGATTTCCAAACATTCTGGTGGTAAATCTAAATATCCAAACTCTAAGACCTCAGGAGCCAGATCGCTAGGTTCAATTGTTTGGGATCTGGGTGCATTATTTCTCCATGGATCTGTGTAAGGTGCATGGGTAATAATCTTAGCTTTTGATGTGGTACCTATGAGAGTTGTAGTAGCGTGGTGAACCACGGCTGTCTTGCCCACGTGGGTGCCACTAGTATCATTGTCATTGAATGCTGTTGCAGTTTCCGAACCACTAACGGAATTAGTGAGAGAGGGGGAAAAGCGTAAGCAAATCTGTTGGACCAATTTATCCATAGTGCATTGCCTTGGGACCAGTGGTGTGGGTACCAGGATGCGAAGTTTTGGCATTTTGCATTCTGATGATTGGCAAACAGATCTATCTCTGGTTGCCCCCATCTTTGGAAGAATGGCTGCAGTATCTGGTCGTGCAGCTCCCATTCGTGTACTTGTTCTGACTCTCTGCTTAGGATGTCTGCTATCTGATTTTGAACTCCTGGTAGGTGTTCTGCTAACAGATAGATCTTTTGAGGAATGGCCCATCTCCAAATGTCCTGTGCTAGTTTGGATAGTTGGAGAGTGTGTCGCCCCCCCTGTTTTTGAATATAATACATTGCAGTCATGTTGTCTGTTCTGATCAGGACTGCCTTGTTGTTTATTTGCATTTGGAAAGCTTTTAGTGCTAGAAATACTGCTAATAGTTTCAAGTAGTTGATGTGCAGTTTCTTTTGCTGCACACTCCACTTCCCCTGCACTGTGTATTTGTCCATATGCGCTCCCCATCCGGAGAGCGATGCGTCCGCTGTCAGTATCACTTGTGGAATCGGTTCTAGGAACGACCTTCCCTTGGAAATGTTTGTTGTGTTCCACCACTTCAGAGAGCGATGTGTACGGTCGTCTACCAACACCAGATCTGTAATCTGACCTTGAGCCTGATTCCACTGTGTCGCTAGATACTCCTGTAGTGGACGCATTTGTAGTCTGGCATAAGGTATTAGCAGTATGCAGGAGGACATCATGCCTAACAGCTGCATAAACACTCGTGCTGGTAGTGAGTGTTGTGGTTGAAATCTTTGTATTAACTTGACCATTGTCTGTATCCTGATTGTATTGGGGTATGCTATGGCTCTTTCTGTGTCTATAGTAGCCCCTAGGTATTGTTGAATTTTGTTTGGTTGCAGGTGTGATTTTTTGTAGTTCACCGTAAACCCTAGTTGGTGCAGCAATTGAATGGTCTTCTGTGTGTTGTGAAGGCATTCTTCTTGTGACTTGGCCTTTATTAACCAATCGTCCAAGTAAGGGAAGACATGTATTTGTTGTCTTCTTAGGTGTGCTGCCACCACAGCTAGGCATTTTGTGAACACTCTTGGTGCCGTTGTGACCCCGAACGGAAGGACTTTGAATTGATAATGTTGTCCTTCCACTACAAACCTTAAGTATTTCCTGTGGGCTTTGTGAATTGGGATATGAAAGTAAGCGTCTTTTAGATCCAGTGTAGAAAGAAAGTCCCCTTTCTTCAGTAAAGGAAGTACCTGTTGGAGCGTGGCCATGTGGAAATGTTCCGAATTTATGTATGCATTGAGAGGTCTGAGGTCTAAGATTGGTCTTAGAGTCCCGTCTTTTTTGGGGATTAGGAAGTATAGAGAGTATATTCCCGTCCCTTGTTGATGTTTTGGAACCTTCTCTATGGCATGCTTTTGTAGCAGTGATAGTACTTCTTTTAACAATGTCAGATGATCCTGACTCATTGGACGCTGTTTGGGGGGGATGTTTGGTGGGGTAGCTGTGAGTTCTAGGCAATAACCATGTTGGATAATTTGTCTCACCCACTTGTCTGATGTGATGTTTTCCCAGACAGGTAGGAACTGTGATAAACGTCCCCCGACCGGTGTTATGTGGTCTGGGGGAAGTTGTATTAAGTCACTGTTTTGGGGTTGGGGAGTTGCGGTTGTTTTTATTCCCGCGACCTCGACCCTTGTTGTTACCTCTGTAACTACCTCTTGAATTACCTTTGGGTGAAGTAGGTGTAAAAGAGGTGGATTGCTGATTTGTTCCTGTATTTTTTGAGCCTCCTCTATAGGTGGATCTACGAAAGGAACCCTTTTGTGTTGGCTGTTGTAATGCTCCCATTGACTTAGCCGTTTCTGTATCTTTTTTCATCTATTCTAAGGTCTCATCTGTGCTTGAGCCAAAAAGTGTTTTCTGATCAAAGGGTTGGTTCAATAAGGATGTTTGTACCTCTTGTTTGAACCCTGACACTCTAAGCCATGCATGTCTCCTTAACATGATACTGGTGTTGATGGATCTTGCTGCAGTGTCTGCCGCCTCAAGGGCGCACTTAATGGAAGTGTTAGTTATAATCTTTCCTTCCTGTATTAGCTGATCTGCCCTCTTCTGATGTTCTTTAGGGAGATGTGTGATGAGTTTTTCTAACTCATCATAATGTGCCCTGTCATATCGTGCAAGTAGCGCTTGTGTAATGGCTATTCTCCAGCTATTTGCCGCTTGTGATGCTACTCTTTTTCCTGATGCATCTATTAATTTTGACTCCTTATCCGGTGGAGGGGCTTCTCCTGTGGATAATGAGTTCGCTCTTTTGCGAGCGTTTGATACTACCAGCGAGTCTAGGGGTACCTGTCCTTTGATAAATATTGTGTCCTTTGGAGCTGCCCTATATTTTCTATCGATTTTTGGGTTTAACACCCTAGCTCTTACTGGGTCTTTGAATATGTCTGCTGTGTGACTGAGAAGACCCTTCAGCATAGGTGGAGTACCTGATGTTCTTTGTGTATTAGGTAGTGTCTCTAATAGGAAATCCTCTACTTGAGGTTCTGTATGTAGGTCTACCTTATGATATCTTGCTGCCCTGTTAATGAGCTGTACAAACCCTGTGTTATCATCAGGTTGGGAAGGCTTTGATGGATATAACTCTGGGTCATTGTCATCATCTGACCCTGCGTTATAATTTTCCCATGGGTCATCCTCATCTGGGATAGTGTCATCATCCTCATGAGGTTCTCCCTCCCCTGTATCACTGTCTACATCTGACTGAGGTGTAGATGGTCTTGGTGTAGAAGGTAGAGGAATATTTGGTATAGTCTGAGGAATAGGAGAAGAGGGTGTGACTTTGGGTCAAGGAGAAGTAGGAGGAGTTGTATTTGTCCCCATTGTTCTCTTCTTAGAAGGAATAGGTTTGTCTTCAAACTGTTCATTCTTCCTCTTCTTCGTCACTACTTTGCCAGTTTGTGGATCGATAAACAAAATCTTTTGTTTCGGATCTGTTTGCTGCTCCTGTATCGGTACCGAAGCTTTTGGTTCCGAAGGGTGCCTTTGCTTTCGATAGTCAATGTTCGGTGTTTTCGGCACCGAGGATTTGTTCGATTCCGATTTTTTCGGTGTTGAGTGAGTCTTCGACGTCGAAGCATGTTTTGGTTTCGACATGGAATGCTTCGATGCCGAGCTTTCTCTTGCATGAAGCTTCGGTGTCGAAGTCTAGGTCGACCATTTCTCGGATCCGACATGGTGGGAGACCGAGAGTTTCGGTTTCAGTTTCGGTTTCGTTGCCGGGCCCGAAGGCGGGGCGTCGGAAACTTTTTTTTGCGGTTTGACCGGGCTCGAAGGCGGGGTCGTTACCGCACGGGGTCGGTTTTTTGGTAAGGGGACGTAGTCACTCACGGTTTGTTGCACGTCGAGTTCCTCGACATCCGACTCGTCCCCTTCCGACCCCGACTGTTCTTCATGATCCTCTTCTTCATCGAGGTGCTTGTCCTCGAACAGCTCTGGGATCGCCTCCGACTGCATTCTGGAAACCTCGTGTCTTCGAGCTCGACAATTTCTAATCGTCGATTTGGAGGAGAATGCTGCGCAAGCCTCGCAGTCCCTGGATTCGTGTTCAGGCGATAGGCAGAGGTTGCACACCTCGTGTAGGTCCTTGTGTGGGAACTTAGCACCACACGTTGGACATTTCTTAAATGGAGTCCTTTCCATGGACTCCGGGCTTGACCACGTTGAGAAAGGCCTCCTGTTCGTCGACGTGGATCAAAGTTTTTCTTTGATGTTGGAGTCGAAACGCGTCGGAATGGAAATGAAATCGCGTTCGATAACAATACCGTAGAATTGGAAAGGGAATACGCGCCGAAAAATCACTTCTTTCCGAAGTCGATCTGGAGTGCTTCAATCCTCATCCGAACCCGATGGCGGGAAAAAACAATCTAAGGATGGAGCCGATGCCCATGCGCACTACCAACCAAAGGAGGAGTCACCAAGCTACAAAAGACTCTCCAAGAGAAAAAACAAGTGCAATCATCCGAGCCCAACACCAGATGGCGATCTATTCATAATGTACCATATGCCTCGAACAGAAAGTCTCAAAAGTGCACCCTTGGTATATGTCCCTGCATTAAGTGCAGCTATATGGATTTCGTGAATTCACAAGAATTTACACAAGTAGGGCATGAAATTGTACTCCGAGGAAATATTTGTGAACTGTATTTTAGCATGAGAAGATAGGTTTTCACATGAGCAAATCTACACAAGCCTGAGTGTTTGCAAGTTCATTTTCCCTCCAACCCCTTTTTTCCCAACTTTGGAAGAAGGTTTAAGTCTGCAATTATCAGGAGTAAATTTCCAACATTTCTCAGTATGGGAAAAGATTAGATGAGAGTTGTTGAAAACTCTTAAAACATGCAATTTAGTAGGTTTGCACAGGCTCAAAAGGGCATTCCAACCCTGGAACGATTTCTTACCGCTACCTTCAGTCCCAGTATGTAGATCTGCCAAAACGTGGCAACATAAAGGGATTGCTAGTATTCAAACACTACTATGATATGAGCCCTGGCATAATCAGAGAGGCTATTTCAGAGCTCTTATATAATGAGATTGCTGACATTTTGTCGCTGCACTACATTGCACTAAAGAGACAAGTGGATTTTGTTACAGGACAAGTAGATTTATGAAGCAATCTGCCCTATGGACAAGTAGATGTATTAATAATTTCCACACCGCTGCTCACCACAAGCAGGGGAGTCATGGCAGGCCCGAGCAACCAGGGGAGCCCACAGAAATCAAGGAAGAGCCCCAACAGGATGCACAGGCCGTAGGCACTGGAGTTTCAAAAAGACCTAGCAGCTCACCAAAGATGCAGGCCTGTGGTTAAAGTGATGCGGTGAGGACAAAGATCTTGGTCACAAGAGATGCTTGAAGTGGGGGCTTCTTGGAGCCCAAAGATCTCGGAGGAAGAAGGCCAACAAGCCTTGCAACAGCAAATCGACTCAGTGCACAGGGGTTCGGTTCTTGCGGCGCAGATGAGGGATACTGGCCTCAAAGTTGGTGAGAGGACAGGGCAGGCCTCAAGGGATGCGAAGTCCGTGGGAGCCCAGGATCAGCAGACCGGTCAGCTTACTTGCAGTGCATGCAGATGCAGAGAAGTGACTCCTTCAACTTCAAGCCAGATTCCTTCATGTGTCTTGTATGTCCACAGGCCTTGGAAGGTTCCTATATGCGTTCCTTTAGGCCCCGCAGAGCTGATCGGGGTCCTGGGCCTTCGATGCCAGCGGCTCCGGCACTGGAGGGCCTCCGCGGATCCAGGCCTGGATCAACTCTGATCGATCTCACTCGACCTTCCCCGGTGCCGATACAGATAACAGTGGCACCGTCCCCCTCCCCATGTTGGACCTTGACTGACACCAGCTGGCGTCGGTACTTTTGTTCCTCTGTTCATCCCTGGTGTTCCCAAACGACCAAAGGGTGGTGATGAGGACTGGGAGGGGGTTGCTGGTCCCTTAAACAGACCAGCTTGAAGAACCAGATTGGCAAGAGGACATGGGTGATGCCAGTGGTCTGGACACTTCTCCAGACACCAATTTGCTTTCTCCCCCTACCATTGCTACGGAGGAGGGAGCGTCTTATGCTGTGGTGGTAAAGAGGGCAGCCAAGGTTTTGGGCCTTGAGATCCCTTCGGTGGCAGTCAGGACTAACCTCCTGACAGAGGTGCTTCAGCCTGTGGCTCTCTCTTCTGAACCCCTATTGCCGTTCAATGAGGCCCTCATTGACGTCATCCTGGGTACTTGGTCTAAGCCCAGCACAGGGGCTCCTGTGTAGAGGACAATTGCCCGCCACCACCGCCCGGCCCCGGGCGACCCAGTGTTCCTGACCAAACACGAGTCACCTGAGAGCTTGGTGGTCCAAGCCTCTACAAAAGGCGCATTCCCTTCTGACCCTCAAGATATGGAATCCAAGAAGCTGGACCATTTTGGGAAGCGTATGTTCTCTTCCTCCAGCTGGACACTTTGGTCAGCGAACACTGCTTGCATCTTCAAACGCTTCTCTACACCATCTGGGATACGGTTGCGCAGGTACTGCCTCAGTGCCAAGAGGATGCCCAGCCAGTTCTCTGCTAGGCAATGGCGAATGGGACAGACGCAGCCAAATTCACCATCAGATGTGGACTTGATATCACCGACTCACTGGGCAGAACGATTGCCACGTCCGTAGCCCTTAGGCGCTATGCTTGGTTGAGGACATCTGGCTTTTGGGGGATGTCCAGTCAACTTTGATCGACATGCCCTGTGATGGCCATCGTCTTTTGGGCAACAAACAAGACTCAGCACTGGAGCGCATTAAATATTCTAGGGCTGCAGCCAGATCTTTGCGCCTTCTCGCCCACTCCAGTCGGCTTTTCGTCCCTTTCGTGGCTACAGAAAGGGCATCCAACCACGTTAGGCCCAGTCTAGCCACCGGTTCATGCAGCTGCCCAGCCTCTGCGTGGCTGCGAATGTGGGACCCAGCAACCAAGCTGGTCTGGGAGCCAGCTGGCGGGCTGGTCACCCATTTCACCCACTGCTGTAACCTCCAAACCAACCTAGTCCAACGTTTTAGGGCCATCAACGGCCAGTCGGAGGCAGGATTCGCCATCACCTCCTTCACTGGCAATCCATCACGTTGAACAGGTGATTTTTGCAAATCACCCAAAGGGGCTACTCCATCCCCTTTGAGACTACCCCTCCCTCCATGCCACCGTCTTTCGATCACACGTCAGAGGATCATTTGGCTCCTTCTCTGCCAGGAAGGCTCAGCTCTCTTGACCAAGAGAGCTACAGAGCGGGTCCATGCGCCATAAGTAGGTCGTGGTTGCTATTCACGCTACTCTCTGGCACCCAAGAAGGACAAAAGCCTGCGCCCTATTATAGACCTCCACCGCTTCCTCTGGAAGGAAAAGTTTAAATTGCTCACGTTGGCTCAGGTCCTGTTTGCCCATGACCCCGGAGACGGGATGGTGGCATTGGACTTGCAGAGCACCTATTTCCATATTCCCGTCTTGCCAGCCTACAGACGCTATCTACGGTTCAAGGTGGGCCACAAGCACTTCCAATTCACCAGAAAAGTTGAGTTACTGTTTTGGAAGAAGTGTGTGGCCCGCATGGAGGCACCTCTTCACACCATATGGAATTATTCCCTCTATGTGAGCCTCTGTAATATCCTTTATGGGCAGGTGGGATGCTGTTGCCTAAAAGATGTATAGGCATTTGATGATTATGTTTTGGGTCTGTTCATAAGTGTGTGTGTGGGCGTTGACCCCCCTGATCTCCCCTTTGCGACCCACTACACACACTACACATTTATTTTCCCACTCATATTTTCTACTCTCACCGGTTTAGGGGGAGGGGCAATGTAGCTGTCCCATGGATCTGTGGGCTGCTGATCGTCATCTCCTCCACCCTGATACTCAGTATCAGACTGGAGAACCCTATGGAGTAATGTCGCCTATATCACTAAAAGACTGATGTGATGAAGGAGGTGAAGGAAAAGCAGGTAAAGGTGGCTAAGGACTGGCTGCAATGGCGTTTTTCTGTTTCTTAGGAGGGTCAGGTAGGTCAATGACCTTATCAAAAGAAAGCAGACGTTTCAATGAAGCAGGTGTTGAATATACTGCCTTAGTCAAAATCCGACCAGAAGAAGGCTAAATATGCATCGTCTTCATCTTCGGAGCAAGCACTTCATAGTTTTGAGGATCGGTTCTGGTGCCAAAATGGATGGTTTCAGTGCCTAACTTAGTTTTTGTGCTGGAGTGGTGTGAACTAAAGCAATGGAGGACTGGGTGCTATGATGTGTAGCATACTTTGCTCAGCATAAAGATTGGTCGGCTCGAAGTGGAAAGTTTCTGCTTGGCTTTTGATGCCAGATCAGAGTGGAGTGTAGTTCCTATTTTCCCTATAGGCCCTGCGCATTGGAATAACATAAAAAACAGTTTAGACATAGGACTGAGGTCTTCTAGGTCTCTACTGACTATGTTAGACTTCATTTAGGTTTGCGTCAGCTAGCTCAGAGGTCACTGGAAACGTTCTTGACTGAATAGAAAGTGATCAGCTTCATTGGCTCAGACAAGGGATTTAGCTTCCGACAACCGCATAAACATGACAACTTTGCTCCTTCAGAATAAGAGTCAATCTCTAGAGTTGTGTGAAACAATAGACAGCTATTTCACTCAGTCAGTTGTGCATATTTAATTTCACCAGGGTGCAGAGAATAGAGAGACGGGCGTTTTCAATAAAAGGTATTATTTATTGAGCAGTCTTCCTTCTCATGCAAGAGAAATGAATTGCCACAATTGCAATACTTATTGTGAAGTAAAGTACGTACAGTAAAAGGAGTATTATGAAATAATACTGTAAAAGCAATAATATGGTTTCTTAGCCATAGGACACTTTAAAATGGATAAAACATATTTACAAAGGCTAACGTGCTCAACTGGTGCTTCTACAATACGCCTACCCCGGTGTACCTGACCTAAGCCTAATACGTGGGAAGGAGTAAGTAAGTAGCAGTTTAAGTTAAGTAGGTTTGTTGCCAAGGATCTGTTCAAGAATTCTAAGGGTTTAGTCCGCACTGTACCTTGGGAATAAATGTAGGAGGTCTGGTATCTCCCTCTCGGGACCAGATATCCCAGTCACCCGCAAGGGTAGGCTGGAAATGCCGGAGCTGGATTTTCTCGGCAGGAGAAAAGACAGCGTCTTTCTCAGCGCGTCAAAGAGAAGGGGCAGCCTCCGTGGGCTTCTCGCTTCTGCTGGGCTCTCGGAAAGTAGATTAGCTGCTCTGCTCCAGAATCACCACTGTGTGTTTGCTTAAGGCAACGTTGGTATATTTATACCGGAAAGGTGCCGAGTTTGACGTAAGGTTTGGACATAAGACGTCAATAAAGATGTCACTAAGGACTGGCAGTTCTTACAGTGCTCGCAGGAGTTTTATTACAAATCAAAACAAAGCAAGCGGGGCTTTCCCAGGTTGCTGGAGGTTTGGTGTGTCGAAAGAACTCGGTGTGCTCTCTGGGAATCTAAGGAAGTAGCTTCTGCCGGGTCTTGGACTGCAGGGGCGATTTACTGAAATATGGCTCTGATTATTATGCCATTATAGGGATATTATTGATTATAGCCGTATAGGGGCATAAAGTCACAATATTGAATCGGGTTCCTAGATAAAACACATCAAGAGGGCAGGCATCCTTACCAGATATTCACTACCTACCATGGCCTGATAGCAGTGGTGGCCCGGGAGCCTTAATTTTGGTCGAAACTGAATATCTTAATCAGTTGGACAGGGACAGGAGTACTCACTGCGCGTTGTCCCATATGCAAGTCCTGCTTCAGTTGGCCAAACTTTTCCCGGTTCGGATGCAGAGTCCAGAATGAAAAAGGTCTCATCCTCTGCTGCAGAAGCTCGTGCAGATCATCCTCCATCTGATCAACATTGTGTCGGCCAAAGAAGTTCAGTGTTCTTTCAAGATCTCAGTGCTGCATCTCTTTACAATGCGTACAACGATCCCGCAACATTTTCTTCGATCGCAAAGATCGACCAGCCTCACAGTTTTACCCGTTGTGGTCCTAAGTTGTTGCAAACTTCGAGGTCTGTATGCTGGGATTTTGCGTGGCAATTAAAGAAGAATCAAAATGGAGTTAGGTCCATCAGCAATGCATCGTTGGTTGAATCCAATGAGACCAGAAACAAAACCCGAATGGAAAAGGCCCATATAGGAGAGGCCCAAAGGTCGAAACAGGAGAACGTCAAATTGACATTTTAAGGAATGCTTCTGATTTTGAAAGGCAATGGTGTAACGCAAACGAAAAAAATACTGATGGGTATAGAGATTAACAACTAAATGAAGGAAAGTTCGAAAGCAGCCTCTAACCGGAGCGCCCAAGAACACGTCTGAGCCAGATGAAGGAAAGAAAACGATGAAACAATGGATTTGATGCCCATGCACAATATCACTGAGAGGAGGAATCACTTTACCTCAAGACTCATGAGCCTTCTTCACAAAAAAACAACTTGAGCACATCCAGACCCAACACTAAATGGCAGGAGTATGCAGAGGATGTGTATCTAAAGCCTCACATCCTCAATAACACAGGGCCCCCCAGAACAAATCACTATGCTGGCACGGGAACAGGGGGAAAAGACCAATATCCAAAACAAGAGATCCCGCTAGCCTGTCTTGGTATTTACCACAGGAATACATCCAAGGAGGAAAAGACCCAATTTCCACTTATATCATTTGCCAAAAAAAGTAACAGCTTTATTTCATATTTCTTTAAACACTTTTCATACAATTTGTAATTCACTATTACATTGTGCTATTACATGAAAACAGATATTGTAGTTAGCACACATCACGTGACATTTATGAAAAACACTCATTTGTTGAACGAAACCATTAATGCATCTTAAAAATTCTACTCCTTTTGTGCCGTCCGTCCCACTCTCACCTCTCTCACCACTCACACTACATATCACACGAGTTCCAATTCCCAGTCCTGGAGTATCGTACACCCCCACACACACACACATTGAGTCACCAAACTGGGTTAAACAGACAAACCAAGTTTCAGTGGGTTTACACTAATTTTATCACCTTCTTCAGGACCACACCACATATACATTGATCTAAAACCAGCGGGACAGACAGGAAAACCTCTTGATATACAAATACCATGTCTAAAATAGTTGCCACAGAGACAGAATACATCAAACCTCTTAAAACACTCTCCTATGCATAAATAGTGCAAAAAGCTGCTTAGATTTCATGTACAACAGCCCTATGAAAGGGTTCACCTTTTGTGAATGCCCTTACTCGGCGCCCCAAGTCTTCCAAGAAACATCTCTCTAGCGCCCCATCTACCTGTAAATTACTCTCACCCAGGACGGAGTGCATGGTGCAAACAACCCTAGAAATTTTGACGCTCACTTCAAAAGCAACCTGGCCCAGAATTTTGGATATTTGGTTTTGGTCTACAGCCACACCAGCCATCAAAAAAAAAAAAAAACCACACACACACACTTTTGCTCAGCGATTTGAATCCACTGGTCCGTTCACACCTAGCTCACCAAAGCCTACAGCATTTGTCAATGGGTCAGTCCAATTTATCTATGTGCACTCTTAGTGCGCGACTCCATTTTCTCATTAAGCTCATATCTCCTTACAAATTAGTCCACTTAAATGCCAGGGCTGGTGGGCCAGTCTGTACTTTCATTTAATGTTTATGTGGAGACTAGGAACCGTTTTAGCTGTCTTACCAACCTTATGTTTTCCAGAAAATTCCAAATAAAAAAAATATATATACACATACACAGAGGGGCTTTTGAGATGCCCTCCTCTTCCCTTAGTATGCTTAAGTGTCATACACGTTTTAATTCCACCTAACACATTCTAAAGCATGGGGTAATGGCTTTTTGTAAGATCTATGTGATGATTGATTTAAATTATGTGTCACATTAAATTTATTGTAAATGGATTGCAGTTTTATGACCCTGGTGAATAATAACAATAAGAAAGAGAGGAAAATTAAGGGACACTCTCAGCCCCCCAGGTCAAACTAATGTCAAACAACAGAAGTGTCAAAAGACTAGGGTATGCAAGCACAAAAACAGAGAAAGATAGAAACAACCTCAATGATTCACACTGGAAATCATTAGGGATTTCTTAGGAAGCCCTCACTCACCACTCTGGGTGGTGATATGCTTCATCCTCGGGCCCACCAGGAGAAGTCGAATGCCTCCCTGGTGTGCTACAACGCCAGGATGCTGAGGAGCTGGTTTTTCGTGACAATAGTGTGAAAAAAGATTTGCGTTTTAAAAATGTCAAGGAACTGTACCACACAAAAGTTTATTCAATGGTCAGCCCAACATAGTTAAAAACATATGTGAAGGGAAATCTACCAAATAATGGTTTGGATATTTCCACTTAAAGTGGGGTCGACATGTTTCTGCCCGTATACGTGTACTTTCACTGGGATTTCTTCAGTACCGTTAGTAGTGTACCTCGGCGGTGTGGGCGCGCTAAGGCCCACCCTTACCAGAGAGCGTGAAAGTTAAAATCAGGTGTAAAAATTATAACAAGTTCAAAAAACAAACCATCAAGTTGTGGGATTTACCTCAGTTTTGAGGAACCTGTAGAGCGTTTCTGGCACCAAAATACTTCTTATGGCACTACCGACACGCAATTGACTAGCCCTAAGCACTTTTACTCCGAGATCAATCTTGCAGAAAACACTAGAAACACTAGAAACAGATCGCCGGATTTTAACTTTCACGCCCACTGGTAAGAGTGGGCCTTAGCGCGCCTACACCGCCGAGGTACACTACTACCAGTCCTGAAGAAAGCCCAGTAAAACTACACATATACAGGCACAAACATGTCGACCCCACTTTAAGTGTAAATATCCAAACCATTATTTGGTAGATTTCCCTTCACATATGTTTTTAACTATGTCGGGCTGACCATTGAATAAACTTGTGTGTGGTACAGTTCCTTGACATTTTTAAAATCACAAATCTTTTTTCACACTATTGTCACGAAAAACCAGCTCCGCAGCATCCTGGCGTTGTAGCACATCAGGGAGGCATTCGGCTTCTCCTGGTGGGCCCGATGATGAAGCAGGTTACCACCCAGGGTGGTGAGTGAGGGCTTCCTAAGAAATCCCTAATGATTTCCAGTGTGAATCATTGAGGTTGTTACGGTTATGACCCTGGTGGCCAATATAAAGTGATTTTGATTGAGTACTGTATACAAAAGTGGGAGCAGTAGGGTCAGTGAGGAAACTCAAATTATATTATACACCTGAAAGATTGTTACAGAACAAAAGTTCTTCTTAGTGGTTCTTATAAATGTTATGTTAAGCATATTTATAAAGCGCATGGAAGCCCCAGCAACAGGGCGTCCCAGCGCTAAAATGCACATTTCTCACCATGTGAATATATTCCCCATCAGTACCAACCAGACGTAGTGAGTCTGAACTTTTAAAAAAACAAAAGGTTGAGCAGAATGAGTGTGCATAATCCCCTCTGTACAGACCCGACTGTAGAGGCAGTATTGCTTTGTGAATGTGTGTACCTACACCCAGATTGCCGCCCAACTAATGTCCAGCACAGGTATTCGGTTTGCTATTTCCATGCTACCAGCACGGTCACTAGTGGAGTGAGTCTGCAAGCCTTCTTGGGATCATTTTTCACCAGTGCATGGCAGATCTTTATACAGAGAACAGTTGGTATATTTTAGCACGGACCTACCCAACTTGCTCTTGGAAAACCCCACAAAGAGCTGATAGTGTATATGATGTACCTTAGTACCCTTGATAGAGAACCTATAGTGCCCTTAAAGTCAACACTACAGAGTTTCTTTTCCTCTATAGTGGTATGAGGAGCAGCAAAGAAAGCAAGAAGGGTTATAGACCACCAGATATGAAAAGGAGAGATCACTTTCGGAGAAGCTTGGGTCCTCTTTACCAACTTATCTGGGAAGAAAGTAGTGTAAAGTGGCTTGACAAAGATCCTGTAGTTCAGTCACAAGGCTAGCTGAAATTACAGGGATAAGAAAGGCAGGCTTCAACAACAGAAATACTACAGGACAACTGTGTAGTGGCTCAAAATGGGTGCAGACCAAAAAAGTTCAACTTCTTATGAGGCACCACAAAAGAGTTTCGGCAGAAACAAATGTTGCAAACCTTTCCAAACCTTTCCATAATCTCATCACAACAAGTGATTTAAATAGCAGGCTGATCCGGCAAAGGCAAAAGTGCAGATTAGTACAGTTCCCAAAACAAGTACTTGCTGGGTGAGGGAGAGAACACACAAAACACTTCAGACAACTTTGTTTGCGATGGATCAATCTGTCTTGTGCATCCAGACCACAAACTCATCCCAACGACTGCCATACACTGATTTTGTGGAGGGACAACTAGTTGCCAAGGTAATGTCAATAGAATCAGGGGGAGGTCAACTGTTGCCGCTCAATGAGATACAAATTGTGCAGGCTGGCGTGCAGAATTATGACCTGCTGCTGCAACACAAGATCATGAAGCAGCAGATTGATAAGATCAAAGATGCTCATGCCAAGTTGTTCTAGGTACTGTACTCGCCTGGCAAACTCTGGTGATATTAGGACGACTTGGGCAGGTCATTTCTGATCTTCAGAACTTTGGGCAGCAAGCCACACAGGAGGCCCGAGCTCATCTCTAGATGGAAGGTATTTCCAAGAGAGCTGCTTTGCAAACACCATCATCCAAAAGCACCAACATTATACAATTTCAACAGTGGCAAAGAGATCAGGTCAGCGTTGTTTCCATTGCTGGAAGACAGCATGTGTCAACTCCAGCAGTAACTGTCGTTCAGGAAAGTCCAAGTGCCTGTGGCTGAGTTCATCCACCCTGGTGTTTAAAGATCCTTCCTGGTGATTTACCACCAGAGAAATTTCTGGGTGGTCTAGCATCTTCCAGTAAAGCAGAGTCTGCTGACACAGGCCCAAGACTGCAACCCCACCAGGTTTGTTGCAGTACCACATAGCTGTGGTGGTGTCCATGAGCACCTCCACCAGCCTTCCTTTGACGATAGGTAGAAAGGCCATTAAAACTACACGAATCACCTTCAAGTCTAAAAGATTAATGTGGAGCAGAGTCTCCTCCAGATAATAGAGGCCTCTGATCTCCACCTCTACCATATGGTCTTCCCAATCCATTAGTAGTCCATATGTGTCCACTGTCAGCTCTGAATGTGGTAGAGAGGAGCCTACAACTGGCCATATCAAGGACCAGTAGCCACCACTGCCAATCTGTTGCAGTATCCTTTTGAAATTGATACGATCCTCCAAATCCATCTGATGCCATGCCCACTGGGATTGGAGGTCCTACTGCACAGCCCATATGTGCCAGCTGGTAGGTGTGGCCAGCAGGATATAGGAAGATAACAGACCCTACACCCTTAGATTCATGCGCACTGAGATTGCACTGTATCCAGGATTGCTCAGATGTACAGATGAATTTGAGAAGTAGTCCTGTGTGACTTGTGTCAACAATGTTAGCAGGTTCACTGTGGTCTGGAAGTGGTTGACGACTACCTAGAGCAAGCCTGCCTTCAGCAGCCAGTCATTGAGGTAAGAAGACTGGTAGTCCTGACCTCCGAAGGTGTGCTGAACAAGACTACCACGATCTTTTTTGAAAACATCTTTTATTCATTTTCATCCTGTTATAATGCACTCCATGCAAGAATATCACAATGCTGTATGAACATAGAGGCAGCTCAATTTTACAACTGTACATTATTCTGGTCATGTATCGGTGCATACAATCATATAGTGTTCAGGCCAGGCCTGACTTAGGTAACCAGTGGTCACCTGGTTTAAAGCTATGTAGGAAAGTAGTATCTGCTTCTTATGGTTACCCCCACTTTTTGCTGATGTCACACTGTTGTTGGTCTAGTCTGGCTGGGACCCTGCTATACAGGACCCCAGCATATCTGCTTTCTCCTGTAAATTGATATGCATGTAGGAGTAGTTTCTTTTCTGTAACTCCAGTTCTGTAGTAGGGGTATCTCTGTTATAGTCATAATCTAGTGAATAGTCCCGCCCATGTGCGTGGACCCCGGAGCAATCGAAAATAATCTCTAAAGTGTCGAAAAAATGCAGAACTGCACAGACACTTAAGAGAGAATTTAAAGACATATAATGCAGCCTATAAAAAGGCTACACTGTCCAGTACTTCAGCTAGAAATTCCACCAAAAATCCACAAAAACAGCAAAGGCTGTCCAGATTTTCCTTGTCTTCAGTACAAACCCCTCTGGAAGATAGAGAGGAAGGCATGGACAGACAAGCCCCATAGGCTGCCATTATGTGGCTCAGAACAGGATACTGTGCCTTTAAGAGAACTTTCCAGAACTTCACAGTATCCCAGAATGCCTTGCAGGTCTCCCTTACTTTCAGTTCTTTTTGAAGGCGTAACACGCCCGACCTGTAGCATTTCGTACATGAATATCTCTCCACCGGGGTGGAGGGCGGGCGCTTATGACTATAACAGATACCCCTACTACAGAACTGGAGTTACAGAAAAGAAACTACTCCTTCTGTAGTAGGGGATCTCTGTGTATAGTCATAATCTAGTGAATAGAATGGCAAGCCCATCCCCACACCAAAGCGGCGGTGGAGAAAAGAAACCAACACCACTATAGTGCGAACAAATTCCGCAGAGAAGCCTGTCCCACCTGAGCATCTGCCCTGGCATTAGCGTCCAAACAGTAATGCTTAGCAAAAGTATGAACAGACTTCCAAGTGGCGGCCTTGCAAATTTCTGCAATCGGCACATTACGGAGCAAGGCTGTCGTGGCAGCTTTGCCCCTGGTGGAATGAGCCTTAGGCTTACCTCCTAAGGTCTTATTAGCTTTCTGGTAACATAGCTGTATGCAGGACACAATCCACCTAGAAATGGACTGCTTAGAGGTCGCAAGACCCGTCCTGACTGACCCGTAATTGATAAACAATTGGTCTGACCTACGTACATCTTTGGTCTTATCCAGATAAAATTTCAACACCCTCCGAACATCCAGGGAATGTAAGGAACGTTCCGCTGGAGATGAGGGATTCTAAAAAAAACGTAGGCAAAGTTATAGTTTGGTTGACATGAAAGTCAGAAACAACCTTGGGAAGAAATTTAGGGTGAGTCCGCATAACAACCTTAGCAGCATGAAATACAGTATAAGGTTCATTACAACACAGCGCCTGAATTTCACTCACCCTGCGGGCCGATGTAATGGCCACGAGGAACGCCACCTTCCAGGATAGGTGCTGCAACGAAGCCTTATGAATGGGTTCAAAAGGCTCCTTCATCAAACTGGGCAGCACCACATTCAATTCCCATGAAGGCGATGGAAGCCTGACAGAAGGGAACACTTTCTTCAAGCCTTCCAAAAAGTCTTTGATCACAGGGATCTGAAAGAAGGAAGTCTGTGAAGGGCTTTTCCTGTAGGCAGTCAAAGCAGCGGGATGAACCCTAATAGAGTGAACATTAAGGCCAGATCGCGCCAAATGTAGAAGGTAGGGAAGTATGACATCTTCCTTGCACGTCGTAGGATCCAGGTTCCTGGACACACACCAGACACAAAACCTCTTCCACTTGTAAGCGTAGGACGTTCGAGTGGAGGGCCTCTTAGACTCCTTCAGTATGTCCATACAATCTTCAGGTAGATTCAAATGTCCATATTGCACTACCTCAGGAGCCATGCCGCCAAACTCAAGGACGAGAGGTTGGGGTGCACCATCTGCCCCCCGAACTTCGTGAGAAGGTCCGGCCTGCACGGCAACCGAACGTGCGGAAGGAGGGACCGGTGTAGAAGGTCCGTGAACCACCACTGTCTGGGCCATTCCGGGGCAATCAGGATCATCCGTGCCCTGGACCGGGACAGCTTGATGAGCACCCCTGGAATCAGGGGAATGGGCGGAAAAGCGTAAACAAAGCTGTTCGACCAGTTGATCCAGAGTGCATTCCCCAGCGTCGCTTGCTGGTAGTACCTGGAGGCGAAGTCTCGGCATTTGCTGTTTTCGGCGGTGGCGAACAGATCTATGTCTGGAGTCCCCCACCTTGCGAAGACTTCTCCTAGTACGTCGTCGTTTATGACCCACTCGTGGTTTTCCTGAATCAGCCTGCTCAGTGCGTCCGCCTGAACATTCTGCACACCTGGCAGATGGGTAGCCGTTATCGTCAATCCTCTCGCCAGAAGCCAGTGCCAGATCGTCTGCGCCTCCCGAGACAGGGTGCGCGATCTCGACCCCCCCTGCTTGTTGAGGTAATACATTGTGGTCGTATTGTCTGTCTGTACAAGCAGAGCGTTGGTCCGGAAGGACGGATGAAAGGCCTTTAGCGCCAAGTGAACAGCTCTGAGTTCCGGGAAATTGATGTGATACGTGGACTCCGTCTGAGACCACGTGCCTTGGATCTGTAAGTCCCCCGAATGCGCTCCCCAGCCCTGGAGAGAGGCATCCGTCACGATCGTCTGAGTAGGAATGTCCTTGTGGAAGGGAACCCCTCTGAGGAGATTCTCGGCTGAACACCACCACTTCAGAGACTGAAGAGCATGCAGAGACAGTTGTATCTTGTCATCCCAAGATCCTCTCCTCTGGTCCCATTGGTCCTCCAAGCACTCCTGCAGAGGTCTCATGTGCAGCCGTGCATGAGGAGTGAGGAAGATACAAGAGGCCATCGACCCCAGTAGAGAAGACACCGTCCTCACTGTTGTAGATGGAACGGTCATAAGAGCCTGAGCCTTCCGAAGGATCGATCTCCGTCCCTCCTCCGAAGGAGACACGCTTGCTGACAGCGTATTGATGGAGGCTCCCAAGTACTGAATGCACTGGACCGGGATCAGGACAGACTTGGACATGTTGATGTGCAACCCCAGCTTGTTCAAGAGAACGCACGTCTTCTGGAAGTCTGCCTGAGCTTCTGAGAAGGAGGAGGCCTTGATCAACCCATCGTCCAGGTACGGGTAGACAAACATCTTGCCTTTCCGTAGGTGTGCCGCTACCACTGCCATGCACTTCGAGAATGTCCTGGGTGCAGACTTCAGTCCGAAAGACAGCACCGTGTATTGGTAATGATTGGTGCCGACTTGAAATCGCAGAAACTTCCTGTGCTTGTGCGCGATGGGCACGTGGAAGTACGCATCTTGTAGGTCTATGGCACAAAGCCAGTCCCCCTGTTGCAACTGAGGATAAATCTGATGCAACAACAGCATGCAAAACTTTTCTCTGCGAATCCACTTGTTTGCCTGCCGCAAGTCCAGAATGGGCCTGAACTCGTTCTTGTCCTTTTTGCGAACCAGAAAGAACCGGGAGTACAGACCTCTTCCTCTTTGAGACAGAGGTACGTCTTCTATCGCCCTTTTTCTCAACAGGATATCGGCCTCCGCCTGGAGCTCGCGCAGCTGATACTGCGAGCTGACCGGAGGGATCGCTGGAGGAGGGCTGATGAACTGAAGACTGTATCCATTGCAAACAATATTCAGCACCCACTTGTCCTGAGTAATTTTTCTCCACTCTGCCAGGAAAAATTGAACGCTTCCCCCCACCGGAGTGGGTAACGGATGATGGGGAAGTAACCGCTCAGGGTCAAGACCCGGCCGGGCCCTTGTTCGCGGTAGAGGGCTGCTGTCCACCTCTACCCCTCTGACGTTTTTGGAAAGGTCTTCGGAACTGCTGCTGTTGTTGCTGCTGTTGTCCCGAAGACTGTCCTCTTCCTTTCCCTTGCGAACCGAAACGCCGTTGGAACTGGCGGTATGGCTTCTTGTCCTTGGGCTTTTCCA
Organism: Lissotriton vulgaris; assembly: GCF_964263255.1. NCBI lineage: Eukaryota > Metazoa > Chordata > Amphibia > Caudata > Salamandridae > Lissotriton > Lissotriton vulgaris. Next base: position 782,997,152 of record NC_141699.1, read on the forward strand.
AGCCCACTGCCATCAGGGTTTCTGCCTCGGCCTTCATCCAGGCCATCTCGTCATCCGCGTGTTTTCCGAAGAGCGTGTCCCCGGAAAACGGCAGGTTGGCCACTCGTTGTTGCGCCTCGGGCTTGAGACGTAAGCCTGAGCCATGCATGGCGGCGCTGGTTGATACCGTGGCAGTAGCCATGTGCCGCCAACAAGGAAATATCCGCCGCGGCACTGATGGCCTGGTTCGAAACCAGCATCCCCTCCTTGACTATTTCCATAAAGTCCTCCTTCCTGTCTCGCGGCACAAGGTCCGCGAACTGTTCAATGGAATCCCAAAGCGCCCGGTCATATCGTCCCAGTAATGCCGAGTCGCTGGAAGCCTTCATCGTGGTGGAAGAAGTCCTGCATGCTTTCCTTCCCGCCGAATCAATCCAGCGGCTCTCCTTGTCCGGAGGCACGGTGGAGGACGGGGAGGTAGAGTGTTGTTTTCTGGCCGCCGTAACTATCACTGAGTCGGGAACTGGGTCCATCCTCAGGAAGGCAGGGTCAGAGTCCGTTACCCTGTATTTCTTCAAAAGTCTAGAAGGGGCGGCCCTAACCACCGCAGGCGTAAGAAATAGCTCTTGTGCAGGTTCAACCAGTCCCGGAACCAGGGGCAACAGAGGGCGAGACAGGTGCTTCTTGTGCAAAATCTCGAATATCACGGACGTCGTAGGTGTAGGAGCCGTCACCGTGATACCCAGCTTCGAGGCCCCCCTCAGGAGAACATCCTGGAATGTACCGATGTCATCGATAGGAGACACCCTAGAGTCCGGGGAATCGGACAGAGTAGGGGAATAGGAGCGAGTCATGGAAGATGTATCCGTCCTGGATCTATGCCTCCTATGGCGCCGTCTGGAACAAGTGGAGGACCTGCGCCTGCTCCTCGATCGTTCTCTCCGTCTGGAGCGAGACTTCGACCTCCTGGGCTTCGGCCGGTCCACCGGCCTGTCCGGGGTGGCCGACTTGGGCTTACGCGGTTCTTTAGACTTAGGAGTCTTCTTGGGAGGGGTCGGAAGGTGCGGCAACGAGCCCGACCTTGGTGGAACCGGTGGAGGCTTCTCTGGTAGAGGAGGCAACGGAGGAGGTGTAGCCATCCTCGGACGCGGGCCTCTAGGTAACGGAGGAGGTGTAACGGACTTCTTTGGAGTATAAACCTCCGAGTACCCCGATCCTGGTGATCCACCATCCTTCCTGGGCTGAGGGGAGCCCCCCACAGCCTCAGGCCGCTTAGTACGGGCATCCGGCACCGTTGACCGGTGTTCAGGAGTCGACCGCCGGTCCCTCGACGTCGATCGGCCCTTCGGCGTCGACCGTCTCTTTCTCTTCGGCGTCGAGCGACTCGCGTGTCTCGACGTCGACCCGGACCATCTCGACGACTATCTCCTGTGTCTTGAAGGCGACCGCTTGCGCCTCGACGGCGACCGCCTTGACGTCTTGGGGCGTCACGACGTCGACCTTGACGATCTCCTTCGCCTTGACGGGGCACGCCTCCGTCTCGCCGGCGAATGCTTCTGCGTCGACGGCGGGCTCGACGAGGAGAAACCCCTCGACGACGATGAAGCCTTGTGTCTCGAAGGCGATCGACTGTATTGCCTCGGCGGCGTGCGTCGACGCCGATCCTGTCGACGCCGTCCCTGTCGACGCCGATCGCTCGACGTCGACGCCGAAGACAGCGACGATGACACCGTCTCCGCGTTCGACGGCGGTCTATGTAGGTCCCTCGACGTCGACGGTCGACGTTTTCTCGACCCAGAGCCCTGGGGAGAAGGGGAGCTGGCCTTGGACTTCCCTCTCGACGTCTTGGAGGGTGCCACCGACCCAGACGGAGAATGGGGACGTGTGCTGGGCTTCCTGCCCCCGGGGAGCCCCCCAGGGGCCTCAGCATGGGCAGAAGAAGCCCTTCCAGACCCACCTTGCGTCTTCTGTCTCCTTTCTTCTAGTCCCTGAAGCTTGATTTTCTTTCTGTCTTTCAGGGTCCTGCCAGAGAAACCCTGGCACATCTCACACTCCTCAGGGATGTGGGAAGAGGGAAGGCAGAGGATACAGACCTCATGGGGATCTGTCTTGGCCTTCTTCCTGGAGCACTCCGGGCATTTATCAAATAATGCAGGCATTATTTCGACCAAGGGGTGCCACAAACCAAGAAGAAAGCTTTAAGGTACAGAAAAGTACACAAAAAAACGATTTTAGTGCAAAAACACCAACAAAAACCCTTGAACAGGGAGAGCTCAATGCTCCAGGGTCCTGCTTGCAGGAGCCGGAAAAAAGAACTGAAAGTAAGGGAGACCTGCAAGGCATTCTGGGATACTGTGAAGTTCTGGAAAGTTCTCTTAAAGGCACAGTATCCTGATCTGAGCCACATAATGGCAGCCTATGGGGCTTGTCTGTCCATGCCTTCCTCTCTATCTTCCAGAGGGGTTTGTACTGAAGACAAGGAAAATCTGGACAGGCTTTGCTGTTTTTGTGGATTTTTGGTGGAATTTCTAGCTGAAGTACTGGACAGTGTAGCCTTTTTATAGGCTGCATTATATGTCTTTAAATTCTCTCTTAAGTGTCTGTGCAGTTCTGCATTTTTTCGACACTTTAGAGATTATTTTTGATTGCTTCGGGGTCCACGCACATGGGCGGGACTATTCACTAGATTATGACTATACACAGAGATCCCCTACTACAGAACTTTAAGTACACTCCAGATTGGATTCTGAGGTACCCAGCTGTGTGTTCTGACCGCCGCTTTGCATTTCTTTCACATTTATTTGCCAGCGTTATCCTCATAGTTTATTATTTGTGTGTTCTGACCGCCGCTTTGCATTTATTTCACGTTTATTTGCCAGCGCTTCTGCATAGTTTATTATTAGCCTAATTCTTCCCAGCATTTGCGTTCTCCCCAAGCGCTATCGGCGCCCAGACCCCTCCGCCTCCATTTTGATGATTGTTGTCCTCCGTAGCTAGCCCGCCCCGCCTCCCAGCTGAGACGCCCTCCCACAGTCAAAAAACAGCGCGCCAGCACCTGGAAGCGCCGTGACTCGATCTCCGCTTCCCAGCAGAGTGGTCGCTCCCCTGAGGCCGTGGTATCGTTATTGCAGCGCTTTGCCCATAACTACTGCCAGCTGTGTGTTCTGACCACCGCTTTGCATTTCTTTCACATTTATTTGCCAGCGTTATCCTCATAGTTTATTATTTGTGTGTTCTGACCGCCGCTTTGCATTTATTTCACGTTTATTTGCCAGCGCTTCTGCATAGTTTATTATTAGCCTAATTCTTCCCAGCATTTGCGTTCTCCCCAAGCGCTATCGGCGCCCAGACCCCTCCGCCTCCATTTTGATGATTGTTGTCCTCCGTAGCTAGCCCGCCCCGCCTCCCAGCTGAGACGCCCTCGCCCCTCCCCCTCCACTATCCATATATGACAGTTGTTCCCGCGCGCAGCGTCCACGCGCAGCGACCGCGCCCAATCCGCGCCGAAGGTGCGCCAAAGGTAAGCCCGTCTACGCCCGTCCACGCCTGGACCGCGCCCAGCGCCAGACCCCCTGCCCCCCGTGCTGCCCAGCCACCCCGCACTACCTACGATGCCGCCACCCTCCTAACCCTTAACCCCGGTCGCGCCCCCAACTGCGTCCAAGCCGCACCTGGACGCACCCATGGACCGTTCTCCTGCTTCTCCTGCAAATTCAGCGGCACCGACAACATCTCCGCTACGACCACACCACAGATTCCCGACCCCAACCACCTACAATGCATCCTTCTCAACACCCGCTCGGTCCACAGGCACGCCATTGACCTTTGGAATCTACTAGACACCACCTCTCCTGACGTCGCCTTCCTAACGGAAACATGGATGAACGCTTCCTCCGCCCCTGACATCGCCATCGCTATCCCTGATGACTATAAGATCACACGCAAGGACCGCACCGACCATACAGGAGGAGGTATCGCTATCGTCCATAAGAAATCCATCCGCATCTCTACCAGCTCCGACGCCAACCTCGCTAACTCCGAACACCTTCACTTCCAGATCCACATCGACCCCAAGACAACTCTTAGAGGCACCCTCCTCTACAGACCACCAGGACCCCGCGCAAAATTCAGTGAAGACATCACGGACTTCATCACCCCACACGCGCTCCCCTCCAAAGACTACATCCTTCTGGGAGACCTCAACTTCCACCTTGAAAAGATCAACGACCGCAACACCGCCACCCTCTTAGACAACCTCGCCAACCTCGGACTTAAACAACTGGTCACTTCCCCCACCCACATCGCAGGTCACACACTCGACCCCATCTTCACCTCCAGCAACCATGTCTCCTTCAGCCACACTACGGATCTCCTCTGGACTGACCACAGCTGCGTTCACTTCACCTACAACAAGCCGAAACCCATCATCCACTTCCAACCAACTCTACAAAGAAACTGGAACAAAATCACCACGGATCAGATCTCCACATCGCTCCTTCGAACCTCCCCAGCCCTCTCTTCTAACGCCAACGAAGCCGCCTCCAACCTCACCCTTTGGTTATCCAACACCGCCGACACCTTAGCACCACTGAAAAAACGTCAACACAAACTTGGCAACAAGAAGGCCTCATGGTTCAACGATGATCTCAAGAAGTCCAAGAAACTGTGCCGCTCCCTTGAAAAGACCTGGAAAAAAGACCCATCCACCAGCAACAAGATCGCCTTCAAAAGCGCCACCCGTACTCACCACCAACTGATCCGAAAAGCCAAGACAACAACATTCAAGTATCGACTTGACAACAACGCCCACAACAGCAAGGAACTCTTCAACATCGTCAAGGAATTTTCCAACCCCTCGGCCAACTCCAACGACATCACCCCCTCTCAAACCCTCTGCGACTCCCTAGCCTCTTTCTTCCACAACAAGATTGCTGACATCCACAACAGCTTTGACAACCAACCCGGAAGCCAACCCACCCTACCATCTGCTGACCATCTTCCCCCCGTAAACACCCTTAACGCCCGGAACCCAATCTCCACTGAGGACACCATCCGCCTGATGAATTCCATCCACTCTGGATCCCCCACAGACCCATGCCCTCACCACATCTTCAACAAAGCAGACTCCGTCATAGCTCCGCACCTCCGAGACGTTATCAACTGCTCCCTCAACTCCGCTACCTTCCCAGAAGACTGGAAACACGCTGAACTCACCGCCCTTCTGAAAAAACCAACAGCAGACCCCACCGAACTCAAAAACTACCGCCCCATCTCGCTTCTTCCATTCCCGGCCAAAGTCATCGAGAAAGCTGTCAACAACCAGCTCGCCGCCTTCCTCGAAGCCAACAAATCACTCGACCCCTCACAATCTGGCTTCCGTGCCAAACACAGCACTGAGACCGCCCTCATCGCAGCTACAGACGACATTCGAACTCTACTGGACAATGGAGACACAGTCGCCCTCATCCTCCTCGACCTCTCTGCAGCCTTCGACACAGTCTGCCACAGCACCCTTTTACAACGCCTCAGAAACATCGGAATCCAAGGAAAAGCACTGGAATGGATCACCTCGTTCCTCACCGGAAGAACCCAGAGAGTCCGCCTCCCACCATTCAAGTCCGAGGCCTCTGAAATCATCTGCGGAGTACCTCAAGGATCCTCACTCAGTCCCACTCTCTTCAACGTATACATGAGCCCCCTCGCGGCCATCGCCCGCCAACACAACCTCAACATCATCTCCTACGCGGATGACACTCAACTGATCCTTTCTCTCACCAAGGACCCCAGCACCGCCAAAACTAACCTACACGAAGGAATGAAAGAAGTCGCCGAATGGATGAAACAAAGCCGTCTGAAACTGAACTCAGACAAAACAGAAGTCCTCATCTTAGGTACTTCCCCCTCTGCATGGGACGACTCCTGGTGGCCGGATGCCCTCGGAAAAGCACCCATCCCGACGGACCATGCACGGAACCTTGGCGTCATCCTGGATTCTTCACTCTCAATGAACAGACAAGTCAGCGCCGTATCCTCTTCCTGCTTTAACATCCTTCGCATGCTCAGAAAAACATTTCGCTGGATCCCCTCCGAAACAAGGAAAACAGTCACCCACGCTCTAGTCACGAGCAGACTGGACTACGGAAACACCCTCTACGCAGGTACCACCGCTAAACTCCAGAAGAAACTACAACGAATCCAAAACGCCTCAGCCAGGCTCATATTAGACATCCCACGCAACGAACACATCTCTGGCCACCTTAAAGACCTCCACTGGCTTCCCGTCAATAAGAGGATCACTTTCCGACTGCTTACCCACGCACACAAATCACTCTACAACATCGGACCAGATTGCCTCAACTCTCGACTGTCCTTCTACACCCCCTCCCGCCAACTTCGCTCTTCCAGCCAAGCCTTCGCCACTGTACCTCGCATCAACAAGACCACCATGGGAGGCAGATCCTTTTCATACCTGGCTGCCAAAACATGGAACTCACTCCCCGCTTACCTTCGCCTCACCCAGAATCACCTAGCGTTCAGAAAGCAGCTTAAAACGTGGATATTTGACAAATAATCCTCCTCCCCTTCCTAAGCGCCTTGAAACCCTCTGGGTATGTAGTGCGCTATACAAATTTTATGACTTATGACTTATGTATCAGTCCTTAGTATATGGTACACCATGTACCCAGGGCATAGGTACCCCAGTGGCCTCCCATGGGCTGAAGCACGTATTATGCCACCCATGAGAGGCCATCCAAATTGAAATGACAGGCCTGCTACTGCAGACTGTGTAAGATGGTGTTTGCGCCTCTTACTGAGATATAGGTTCACTATATCTATCTAAATCACTACACTTAAATACTTATTTTTTTTTTTTTTAAGTTTTTAAAGCGCTCAAATCAACCTGGGGCATCACGGCGCTGACTAGGCTGATTTTACTGAGGGAGGGAAGTAGGGATAGATTCAGGCAAATTTACTGAAACAGAAAAGCTTTCAGCTGTTTCCTGAAAATGCTTTAGCTTGGAATTTTCAGTCACCCCTATGGCAGGCCTCAACAATCCTTAAGGCAGGGTGCTGGGTTTTACGTGAGCGGGTGCCCCTGCATGAGCAGAGCCTCTCTGTAGCCTTCGGAGACCATTGTCCGGGGTTGTCTGTGATGCAGCCAGACATATATTTTTAAGTGCATTATAATCTCGCGGTAAATGCCAACTTTAAAACAGCTGCTTAGAAACATGTTGTGTTTTGTGTCAAACACCTTGGAATCATACCTCCACACCAATAACTGGTGTGGGAGGTATTATTCCACACGGTGTGGAAGGTATTATTCCACACTTCTAAAGGGACATATGTGGGTCACCGGTATACCTGGTACCAGCTTTCTGGACCTGGGCAGATCAAAGTGGATGCTGTCAACCTCAGACACGATTCTGCTCTCCTGCTGCTGAGCCAAGCTTGCACAGAGGAAGGCATGGCAATAGGCAGCCTGTCACAGGGAGGTGTAAACACCTCCCAGAAAGGATTTAGTGTATTGGGGCTGGGTGGGCGCACTCTTAGATTGCCAGAAAGTCGGCACTGGGGGCACATTTGGTGTCCCTGTGCATAGTCCAGCTCAAACCAGTTCTAGGAGCCATTTGCTTCTGCTCTGGCGCAAAACTGGATAAAGGACATGGGTGTAGCCAACCCTCTGTCCTGCCCCTTCCCTAGGAGGGTCCACAGAACCTTTCCAACCCCTTCCCATGGGTATAAAGTGGGTTACCTGGCTACAGGACTTTAGATTTTACCTGGACAAGATTCTGCTAAGAAGAAACCAAGTACTTTGACTGCCTGCACGACGCTGGATGACTGAAGAATCTCCCTTGGAGTAAAGGAGTTACTCCCCTGCAAACGCAGGCACTCAAACGCATCAGACCGGTTTGCTTCTCCCCCGCTTCTGAGGACTCCTAAGATTTCAGCAACACAGGAGGTGTGTTCACGAATGTCCCTGAAGTCGATCTGCCCTCTAAGCGATTCTAAGACCAGTATCCCTCGAGGGGATCGCGCAACCCGAACCCCTGTTCACCGCGTACTTTTGCAATTGCATGTGCTTAGTGACGATTCCTGAGCCTGTGCTTTGGACTTCCTGTAGTCCTGACCCCAAGGAGTATTTGCACTGAAGATTTCCGTCCTCCACTCTCAAAATATCCGGTGGGCTGGTCCTTTGCATACTTGCTTGAGGTCTCCTCGCGATCTCTGGTCCGTTGGCCTGTGGGTCATATCAAGGGTCACCTTGTGAATTCTTGGGCTTACCTGGTTGATCCAGATGTGGCCTGACTCTCCATTGCTTGGAGAGTCCTGTGGACCTTGCTGGTCCACACCGTAACCCGTTTCCTCTGACTGCGTGGGGTTCAGTTGCCAAGGCTTGTTGGTGCACCAGCCAGACATCGACCCCTCAGCTCTCGACATCCTTTGTGGGACAGCTTACCTCCGGACTTTGGTCTTCCTCGAAGTCTCTTGGCCCCCGTGGCTGCAGAGTCAAGCAACCCTTCTTTGCACCTGAAGCACCCGACATCAGTGGGCATTCGACTACCGAGCCCCTGGTCACCAGAAGTGACACAGACTCTGTCCTCTCTGCTTTCAGGTTCCTCTCATCTTGAATCCAGGCTTGGATTCCACCGGACACTCTTCGCCTTCCTGGCAGCAGTAGTTCTTTGCAGCTCTCCATTGAAAACGACGAAGGTTTCCGACACCACTTGACACCTATGCACCCGGTTCCTCTGGGATAGGTAACATGGGTACCTCAGTACTCACTGGTGGGTTGACCTTAGAACCTCCTATGTTGCAAAAGGTTTTCTCGAAGTCCGCTTAGAAGTGTTCTTAACTTGTAATTTCCCAACCGCGACTTTCCCATAGGGTTGTACAGAGCACACGTCTGTTTCCTCACTGCACCCGTCCTCCGTGGCTCCCCCCGAAGTCACTTCTCTGGGTGGTTCCTTGGGGTCCCAGCGATTCTACGTGCCCTAGGCCCAGTGTCTAGTCAAGTCGTTGCTATATTTTTAGTATATGGTTCAGTCTCCCCGGGAGCCTGCTGTGTATTGTGCTATTTACGAATGTTCTCTTGATTCAGTATTGTGTGCTTTATGCCCTAGTCTCACAGAGACTAGTAGACATTTTTATATAAACGCTGTGTGGTTCTCCTTTCATTTAGGAGGTGATATTCTGGTAAAACAAGCTGCCTTACATTCATTAAGCCTGAAACTGCTATCCATGGCTACCCCTAGGATAGCTTTCAATAAGGTCATCTTTGACCTCATACATCATAAGGGTCGTGTGGACTGGTACAAGGTGCCCACTTTAATTAGTGGACAGCATATACCAACCCACCTTCTCACAATCTATCCTACTATTACGTCAGAGTATTTACACCACGATCAGTTCATTGAACACTAGTGGGGAACTGGAGAGGCCAAAGCAGAGTACTGTGAACTGAAAAGGCTCCTGGCCCACTATGAACCACAGGTAGGGCCTGTAGGACAGGGATAAGGAAATACGTGTTCTGGATGTCAAACACCCCCATCCAGGAGTCTAGGGTAGACTGGGTCTGAGATAGCATAAGCATCTTCAATTAGTCCTTCCGCAGGAAAGCATTAGGATGGCAAACATCTAGGATAGGACCAAAGCCTCCGTCCTTTGATACAAGGAGGTAGCAGGTGTAATTCGCAGTTCCTACTTCCAACACAGGAACCCTTTCTATGGCCGATTTGGCTAAAAACGTGTGCACTTCCTGTTATGTCCAATCCTGTAACATGATTTTGACCAAGTTACCAAAAGTTTATCTGTAAGGATCTCATTAGATGTTAACAGTGGCTCTGTTGGAGCCTGACCAGGTGGAAGTAATTCCGCTGATGCATTAGTCTTAATTTCCATTGTGGGGTGCTCTGAATCTAGGACTTCTGCCGTCATTCATAATATAGCCAAAGAGGTGCTTTCTTCCATGGCAGTTCAGGGGAGTGGGGGCACAAGGCCAGAATCCTTAGAGTATCAAACCGACTGGCATCCTGAAGTTCTTCACACCAGTTTCCCTCGTCATACTGAGGTACTAGGTTGTCTCAATCATAGTTATCACTGTCCGAGTCGGTGCAAACAGATTGTGCAAAGTGTGGACCCTACCAGGTGGTAAATGCAAGGTAGCCCAATCTGAAGGACTGCCTAGCATTAGCAGGCCAGATTCTACCTTTGTCGAAGTATTGGTGGACTCTGTCCAGAGTTGGAGAGCACTCTAAGATGTACACATCGTCTTCTGGCATCAATGTGAAAAGGAACTAGGGCAGAGGATGGGGTCGGAACTGGAGCTGGGTCAACACCAAAGGCATTCCGAATCCACTGGTGGAATTCTGACTTGAGGCCCCTCTGGGTTTTTGGTTCGGACGGCACAAGGAGCAGCCAGGGAAGTGCCAAATATACGTCGCATGACCTCTCTGAAGGCCTCTACTTTAGGGGACATCACGGACTGACCAGGAAATTTAGGGTGTTCGGGACCAAGCTTGGAATCAGCTTTGATGGCGATCAGGATCGAAATTGGGAGGACATGTGGACTCCTTTGCACCCTTCTCTGGAGTTGAAGTGTGACGGAAGGGGCCAAATTTCCGCTTACACTTCTAATATTATTTCTTTGATTTACTGAAGACTTCAACCAAGATAATCTGCCACGGGAACAGGACCTTCCATTCAACTTAAACGGTCACTGTGCAGTGTCTTGTGTCTGGTGACAACATTTGGCCTCACTGTCCCATATGGCGTCCGGGTTCATTTGGGTGCAGTCAGGCCCTGGAGCTGAGCTCAGACCCCAGACACCACAAACAGACTTGTAATTGTAATTTATATAGCGCATTATCACCAACGGTCTCTAAGCGCTTGCTTTGGGAACCCGTCCTGGTTTTTGTCTGTGAGATAACCCGTACTGGGCACCCCCATGGTGAAAGCCAGACATCCCGCCGTGGGGGGCCATAGTTGAGATTAAGCAAGCTATTGCCCGGAGTTGCAGAGTGTGAACCTGTGATTCGATCAGGCACCGAAGCGAGAATTATCGAGTCCGTGGACATTTTTGGGCTCAAGACCCTGCCGCTTTGGGAATTGAACCCTGGTCCCGGGTCTGACCTCTGCTTCATGGTCTGCCTCTTCTAACCATTGAGCCAAACTTCTCCTCTCCACTTTGTCAGGATTGGTCAAAGACATCTGTTTGCGACAGTACCTGCAAGTTCTAAACCCGGTCATTTTAAGAGGTGACATTTTCCTTGCACACAAGATAATTTGAGAAAATTGAATGGTCAAAAGACCAAGGAGAAGATGCATATCTGCGTCTGAAGTCATGGAAATAATAAGAATGCCTGTGCGCGTGAGGAGTGCTTATATGTGACTCTGCTTAAACTCTGGAGGAACAAGTTAATTACCATCAGTAATGTGTTATCTGGTAGAGACTCCAGTCTGACTAGGGAAAATTCTAAGGTAAGGAATCTGTGGTTAAAAGTCTCATTTAGATCAGAATATCGTCAACACGGACCTGCATGGCCTGCTGGCACAAAGGAGAACTGCTTTTAATGTATCTAGATTCAGTCTGACACCTGGGGGAATATTCACAAGGTTTGAAACTGGGGTTAGGAGTACCCATCGGAAGTACATTTTTGGGTTTTCTTTTTTTTTCTAGCTTTATATAGCAAAAATCGACTAAGGTATCTGAGCGCTTTACATGAGCACACATTGCATTACAGAAGGACACATTCATGTTTTTTAGGCATGGGGAGATGCATAGTCTCATACGCCGATGACACCCAGCTGATCCTCTCCCTCACCAAAGACCCCGCCACCAACTTCCACGCAGGGATGAAGGCCGTCGCCGAATGAATGAATGAAGAGCCTCAAACTGAACTCGGACAAGACTGAGGTCCTCATCCTACCCTCCACCCCTTCCGCCTGGAATGACTCCTGGTGGCCAACCTCGCTGGGAACTGCGCCAACACCCACCAGCCACGCACACAACCTGGGGTTTATCCTGGACTCTTCTCTGTCAATGACCCAACAAGTCAACGCAGTCTCCTGCTCCAACACCCTCTGCATACTCTAAATCTGCAGATGGATCTCCACTGAACCCAGAAAAACGGTCACCCAGGCCCTAGTCAGCAGCAGGCTGGACTACGGCAACGCCCTCTACGCAGGAACCATGGCCAAATTCCAGAAGAGACTCCAACGCTCCTGCACGCCTCATCCTCGACATCCCCTGCCACAGCCACATCACCGCCCACCTGAAGGACCTGCACTGGCTTTCCTTCAACAAGAGGATCACCTTCAAGCTCCTCACCCACGCTGACAGAGCACTCCACAACGCCAGACCAGCATACCTCAACAAGCAACTCACCTTCTACACCCCAAACCGCCAGCTCCGCTGACTTCGCCCTCGCCACCCTGCCACAAATCCACCGAACAACCACCAGCGGCATATTCTTCTCCCACCTCGCTGCCAAGACATGGAACACCCTTCCCATCCACCTGCGACAGACGCAGGACCTGCTGACCTTCAGGAGACTCAAGACCTGGCTGTTTGATCAGTAGCTCTCCCCCCCCAAGCGCCTTCAGATCCTTATTGATTGTCTAGAAACAAAGGATGTTTGAGCCTTCCGCCAGACTCCAACCGGGTTCCCTAGCTTCAAAGTTGGCCGCCCTGGCCGTAAAGCCACACCTTCTTCCCTTGCACATGTTTGCAAAAAATTGGCAACATTGAAGGCTTGCCAAGAAGAGAGCTGCTGACTTTGCTAGAACTTTTTTGTTGTTTTTGCAAGGGGTCATTTTTTACTGACTTATTTATCCCCCCCCCCCAAAAAAAAATGTGCGCCACTTTTACACATGAGCATTTTTATTTTTGTACTCATTTTATGCCCACTGAATATGCTTGTGAAACAAAAGATTTTCTTTTTTTAATTGCCAGTTTGCCAAGACTGGAATGCTTTTTTGTAATGGGTCACGTCCAAAAAGTTCCACATGCAAAACACAGAGACCTAAAATTTAAAAGAGCCGGTTTATAAGGCCATGTCCCTCCCTGAGAAAAAGTCATGCTGCTTTGAGACCAGCTGGTACACACATGATCATTTAGCTGTGAAAATAAGGATCTGCAAAATTAAAGAATACATTTTAGAGAACATGTACTCACTGGAGGTCTGCCAGGACGACCTCTTTTCCTTTTGACTTTAATTTCAGGCTCTTCAAGTTGATTAACAGCTTCAATCAATGAGGGGGCACCTTCAATTATTGATGTAGCAGTTTCATTTGTAGCATCCCTGTAAAGTGTAAGAAAACTTTGAAAATAACGGAAAACATCGTACCACTGACCACCAACCACATAAATCTGTCTCATGAGCTAGAGTGAGAAAAATCCCAAACCATTTACAATTTCTAAAGTATTTTATTTTAAAAAACTGCTTTTATTTTAGCTTGATTGAGCTAAGCTTCTGGGTTAAAGACTATGCTTTTTTTTGCTTGATTTGGGTAGCCAAAGGTTTACGTAGAAGCACTTTTTCACCTAACTGGAACATGATGTCATGGATGAAAGACACTATTTGAAGCAACATTCAGGCAAATAGGATTGGTAAGCAAAAATTAGACTACGGTAAGAAATCAGCTGTAACGGGTTTCATCTGGTTGCTTTAACCAAGGGAAACCAAATGCCATGTGGCGATCTACATGTTCTGCATGCCACTGTAACATCTAACATATAACATATAACATCTGTAACAGCATTAAAGAGCATGTTGAGGCCATCATCTGCTAAAGACACTGGTTATCCTTCAAGTCCTGCCGCCCTTCTTTTTCTGTTTTGGATAAAGCACTTCTTGAATACAACTCACAAACTACAAACGCTTAGGATTCAGGAAGCCCTCTTGAAATCTTGAATTATGCCTCCAAGAGTCTCTGTGCCACTGACCTGTCCTAAGTAGTCTATGACATCACCCAACCCCAGTCAACACTCCTAAATATTCCTCATCACACCCATCCCAATAGACCGCATCATGCCAGACACCAGACAGTCATCAAAACACTCAACATCCACCTACCACCTATTATCTATTATCTATTATCTAACACCATACAACAATCTCAGTGAGCAAAATCATTGTGTAGTATTTTTGCTTACATGCCGATACCAGCTAGTAGAAATCTACGAACAGCGACTGCCAAGCTCCTACAACAATATGAACAGTAAAACAGACTATTAAAAGTATTTTGCTCATTCACAGCTAAAGTGGGTCTAAGGCTTACTCTTAGAAAATGCAGAGAGGTGCAGGGTTCCACCAACACATTTAATTTCCAACCGTAATAAACAATATAGGTAAAGAAACTGCCAATAACCACAAGAACAGTCAGAAAAATAAAAAAGTGAAATGTGATTACCCATTTAATGTCATTAAGAACAGTCGTTAACGTGCGAATAAGGGCTCCTATGGAAAATAACACCAAGCCTGAAAAAGTAAGAAAATTATGGAAAACTGGGAAAGCCTCTAAACTATTTTTGGCAGGGCAACGGTGAATAGCAAAACTTTTGCTTTTCCAATAGGGTGTTCAAGGGATTAAGAAAATCGAGGTTCCATGAGATCATATAAACTGCTCAGTTTGCGCCATAAAGGTTAAAAACAACTGAAAATCCTCCAAACCATCAAAGGTTTAAAATAGTCGGTTCACTTTTGGCCATGAAGGGTAGTCAGCCATAGTTGAAGCCCTAGGTAAGTTTTAAGCTGAAGGTTTGGAACAATCCTGACCTTTCAATGAAATTTAAGATGTTCATGTTATTTTGTGGCTACAGTTTAACTGTCCAGGGAGGACCTGGCCTGGCAGTTCGGTCTGGACTGTTCCCATGGGGCACAGGGTCAAGACTTATTTGCATATGGCTGGATCCAAACTGGGGTGGCGTAGTGGGCAAAAGAACAATGGATTTAACCCAGATCTTTTCACTGGGGGAGAATGTTTGCATTGTCAGCATTCCGTCCATCATTTGTTTGCTGTTACAGTTTAACAGTCAGTAATACCAAAACACTCCCTATGAGCATCAGTAGTTGGGTTCTGAAGGATTTAATTCAGTGCAAAGAGGCAGAAATCATTAAGCACTATCCTCCTATTAGCATAGGTAAACAGAATGCCATCCAACTCAAGGGATTAACGAGATTCCATCAATATATTACACAACTAAAAACTGCCTTTCAAAAGGAGCACTACCAGGATGCATTCAGGGCATTCAAATGTCAACTGTCACTTCCAGGAATCTGTAGGGACCAGCTCAAACATTGTAGCTTAGATCCTAGATCACTTTCTTTCAATCTTTCCTGCATATTACAATTCACATTTAGTAAAGTAGAACACGAGGGCTTCCTGAATTAGTGTGAAACCGGTAGAACTCGCTCATCAGCAACTGGAATTAAAACAAACATTTGCAATACAAAAGGTCTCGCATTTGTTAGAGCTAGAGCTATAAGTGTGTCATTTACCTATGTGTTTTGGTTTGGAGTGTGGTGGATGTATGAACATACCCACAGCAGCAGCACTGTCAAGAGGACTTAGAATGAGGAATTATCTACGGGACCAGAGAAGCAAGTAGGAGCACTGTGTAGATAACTTAGAATGATGAATTACCGCAGGGACAGAGAAGCAGCTAGCAGCACTGTCTAGAGGACTAAGAATGAAAAATTACAGACAGGACTGGAGTAACACCCAGCAGCACTATCTAGAGGACTTAGAATGATTAATTACTAATGTGACCAGAGAAGCAGCTAACAGCATTGTGTGGAGGACTAAGAATGAGCAATTAACACTAGGAACAGAGACACAGTTGCAGCACTGCCTATAGGACTCAGAATGTGGTAATTACTGACAGGACCAGAGAAGCAGCTGCAGCACTGAATAGAGGACTTAGAATGAGGATTTACAGATGAGACCAGAGAATCAGCTAGCAGCGCTGTCTAGAGACATTAGAATGAGGAATTACTGAAGGGACAAAAGTAGCAGATAGCAGCACTACCTTGAAGACTTAGAATGAGGAATTATCGACAGGACCAGAGAAGCAGCTAGCAGCACTAGCTAGAGGACTAAGAATGAGGAATTACTACTGGGAACAGAGACGCAGCTGCAGCACTGCCTAAAGAGTTTGAATGGAGGAGTTACCGACGGGACGCGAGAAGCAGCTAACAGGACTGGCTGGAGGATTTAGAATGGAGGAATTACGGATGAGACCAGAGACGCAGTGGACAGCACTATCTGGAGGCCTTAGAATGAGGGATTACCACTGGGAACAGAGACAAAGCTGAAGCACTGCCTAGAAGACTTGGAATGGAGGAATTACTGACGGGACCAGAGAAGCAGCTATCAGAACTGTCAAGCGAATTAAGAATAAGGAATTAGCAGTGGGGAACAGAGACATGGCTGCAGCACTGCCTAGAGGACTTAGAATAATAATTTTACCAAGGAGTTCAGAGGAGCAGGTAGCAGCACTGTCTAGAGGACTTTAATGAGGAATTACCATTGGGAACACAGACACAGCTGCAGCATTGCCCAGAAGACTTAAAATGTGGGAATTACCAACGGGACCAGAGAAGAAGTTGCAGCACTGTGTCGAGGACTTAATATGAGGATTTACCGATGAGACCAGAGAAGCAGCTAGCAGCACTGTCTAGAGGCATTAGAATGAGGATTTACCAGGGGGACCAGAGTAGTAGGTAGGAGCCCTGTCGAGAGGAATTAGAATAAGGACTTACTGACTGAACGAGAGAAGTAGCGGCAGCACAGTGTAGAGAACTAATAGTAAGGAATTCCCCCACTGGGACCAAAGAAGCAGCTGCAGCACACCCTAGAGGACAATGAATGAGGAAGAACAGACACACTTATTTCCCTTATTTAGATGTCCCTTGTTTTGATGTACCTTGTTTTACATTCTATAGGCAGTCCTGCAGCTGTGTCTGCTCTCCTGACTGCATGGAAACATGACGTGTTTGGTGTTAAACACTTTGGAATCCTAGTCCCCCACCCCAGTCCTGGCGACAGGGGTAGAATTCCACCCTTCTAGAGGGAGAAGACATGTACACATGTGCACACTTACTTGACCAGTAATATTTTAAAAGAGCCCCAGCATCACAAAATGTATTTATTTATTTAGTGCGATTTTTAGAGCGCGCAAATACCCAAAGGGTGTCCCAAAATGGATGCTGCAGCCACAGATACAAGTCTGACCTCCTGCTACTGGACGAAACTCCGGCAGGGGAGGCCTGGACAATAGGTTTCCTGTTACAGGGAGGTGTAACCACCTCCCAGACAAGCTTTAGTGTATTAGGGCTGGGTGGGTGCATTCATAGAATGCTTTTCAGACAGTGGTGGGGACACACTTGGTGTCCCTGTGCATACCCCAGTTCAAACCGGTAGCAGGGGCGCTCAGCCCCTGCTCTGGCGTGAAACTGGACAAAGGGGAAGGGGTGTAACCACCCCCACCCTGGGCCCTCCCATTGGTGGGACCCTAGAGTAAGTCCAACCCCTAAACTTAGTATAAGTATAGGAACCCAGTCCTTAAGACTTTAGATTACACCTGGACGAAACTCTGCAACATATTTCCTGGAACTTCGACATTCTATTTTGACTAGAAGACGGAAGAGTCTCCCTTGGGGTCAAGGAGTGACTCCCATGATCAAACAGGCACCAAAGAAGCATCTTGCCGGTCTGCATTTCCAAAGTTCCCGCCGGATTTGCGACACAGGACACAGACTTCCAAGACTTCTCCGAGGCAGACCAGAGATCACAGCAAAGCTGAGACCAGCAGCCCTCAAGAGTGATGTGGAACCAGAACTCCTGGACACCGTGCACATTTGCTAGTGCATCGACTTCCCGAGCTTTGCCGAAGTTGTGCACTGGGCTAATTGTAGTCCAAGCCCTGAGCACCATCTGCACCGAAGATTGTGGGCCTACACTCCACGAGTGTTCCATGAGCCCACTTCTAGCATTTCTGCTCGAAGCCCCTTCGCAATCCCTGGTCCGTCAACTGGTGGGTCCCCATGAAGGTAACTTATTTCTTGGGCTTCCCTGGTTGCTCCAGATGTGCCCAGACTCCCCTCCAAAGGGTGAGTCCCTTAGACCTTGTTGGTCTGCACCAAAGCCAATCTTTGCTTCCTGCATGGGTTGCTGTTGCCAAGGCTTGTTGGGTACAATCCGGATACCGACACCGCAGCACTCGAAATCTGTCGTGGGACAGCTCGGCTCCAGCTCCTGGTTGTCGTCGACGCCTCCTGGTCCTCGTGGCTGAAGTCAACCTTCACCTTTTGCACCTGAAGCACAAGTTACTACTTGTGTAACGATATATCTGTAAGAGACATTAGTTAGTGATAGATTCCTTACCTGAGAATATCCCCAGGCGTCGGACTGGATCCGGAAACTTTTGCGTAGCAGTACCCTTGCGCGTCGGTAGGCGTCGTCTGCGGCTCCGCGTCCGTCGTCGTGGGCGCCGTGATGACGTCGTTGGAGTACTTAGACGCCGCCTCCGCGTGCGGACGTCAGTTCTTAGACACAGCTTTTCCGTGCCAGAAACTCAGAGCTATGCCAAAAACCAACACTGGTGCCATGAAACTAGGGCCCTGAAAGGGGATGACCTTAACCCTAGATATCGGTTCGCAGAACGGGGAGGATGGGTGGGTCGGTAAGGAATCTATCACTAACTAATGTCTCTTACAGATATATCGTTACACAAGTAGTAACTTGTGCATCTGAAAGAGACACGTTAGTGATCGATTCCTGAAGGGCATCACACATACGTTCCCTCCTATCTGTTCGAAGGTAAGGAATCTATTAACGATAGGGGACTTGAACAAAGAAGGTTGATCAGGCAGCCTCAGAAAGGCTGAAAGAGCTGAAAGATAGCCCTTGATAGTGCCCAGAGCAGAGCCCTGCTCGGCAAGAGAAAGAAGAAAGAGGAGAACCTCAGAAAGAGGGGCATTAAGGGGATCCACAGCCTTTGCTGTGCACCATGCCACAAATCTGTTCCACCTGCAGGCGTATACCGACTTTGTGGAGGGACGCCTGGCTGCCAGAATGATGTTGCAAACTTCAGGAGGCAAGTCAAATGGCCTCAACTGTCGCCGCTCAATCTCCAAGCACGGAGGTGGTGACTGGACAGGTTCGGGTGGAGGACCGTCCCCTGCTGCTGCGACAGAAGGTCCTCCTGAAGAAGCAGACGAACCGGGGGATCGACTGACTTACTGAGTAGCTCGGGATACCAGTACCTTCGTGCCCAGTCCGGAGCCACAAGGTTCACTTGTGCCCGGTCGCGCCTGATCTTCTTCAGCACTCTGGGCAGAAGTGGTATAGGCGGAAAAGCGTACAACAGACCGCAACTCCACTTGCAACGAAAAGCGTCTGAGCGAGTGCCGCCTTGGAAATTCCAACGCGCAGAACTGATGACATTGCGCGTTCTCTTCGGTGGCAAATAGATCTAACCAAGGCTCTCCCCACTGCAGAAAGAGACCTTGCGCCACGTCCGAGTTCAGACGCCATTCGTGATCCATCATGCACCGGTGGCTGAGTTCGTCCGCCCTGGCGTTCAGAGAACTGACCAGGTGTTGAACCACCAGAGTCACGCCCTGATGTTCCAGCCATTGCCAGAGGTGCAGAGCCTCCTGGCAGAGGGTCCACGACCCCACCCCGCCCTGTTTGTTGCAGTACCACATGGTGGTGGTGTTGTCCGTGAACACCTGCACTACACTCCCCCGGACAGAGGGGAGGAATGCCTTCAGTGCTAGACGAATCGCCCGCAGCTCCAGAAGGTTGATATGGAGCCGGGACTCTCCGCCTCTCCCATGTGGCCTCCCCAGCCCTGGAGGGACGTGTCCGTCACAACTACGTGCTCCGGTTGGGGAAGGGAGAGGGATCTGCCGCTGACCCAATCGCGGTCCGTGAGCCACCACTGCAGCTGTCTCGCAGTGCCCTCCGAGATCAGGACATGATCGGACAGGTTGCCCTGATGCTGGGACTACTGAAATTTCAGGTCCCACTGCAGAGCCCGCATCAGCCTGATGCACCAGAAGGATGCAGGAAGCCATCAGCCCCAGAAGCCGCAGTGTCAACCTGACCGAAACCCGGGATAAACGCTGGAAGATTGGAATCAGAGCCTGTATATCCGGAACCCGCTGTCGAGAACTGCGCCGATGAAAAGGAGCTTCTGAGAGGGACACAGGTGTGACTTTGGCACATTGATGGAGAATCCCAGCTGGTGCAGGAGATCCGCCGTAGTCTGGAGGTGGCTGACGACTGTCTGGGGCGAGCCCGCCTTCAACAACCAGTCGTCGAGGTGGGGGAAGACTGAGACCCCTAACCTGCGCAGATGAGCTGCGACCACCGCCATCACCTTCGTGAACACCCGTGGGGCGCTGGTAAGGCCGAAGGGGAGCGCGGTAAACTGAAAGTGCTCGTGGCCTACCATGAACCGCAGGTAACGCCGATGGGCCGGCAGTACCGGGATGTGGAAATACACGTCCTGCAAGTCCAACGCTACCATCCAGTCTCGTGGGTCTAGGGCAGCTAAGACCTGAGCCAGAGTCAGCATTTTGAACTTCTCCTTCCGGAGGAAGCCGTTGACGTTCCTTAGATCCAAGATAGGGCGTAGGCCCCCTTTGCCCTTCTTGGGTACCAGAAAGTAGTGGGATAAGCAACCACGTCCTACTTCTGGCCCAGGAACGCGCTCGATGGCCCCCTTGGCAAAGAGGGCCGAAACTTCCTCCTGCAGGAGCCGCAAGTGATCCTTGATATGCGGTGGTGTTGCGGTGGCATGGCTTGAGGAGTCGTCTCGAAGGGGAGGGAGTAGCCCCTCCGGACGATCTGCAGCACCCACCTGTCCGAAGTGACAGTGCGCCAGTGAGAGTGGTGATGGCGAACCCTGCCCCCCACTGGCGTCACATGGGCCGAAAAGCACAGACTAGGAGGGTTTAGAGGCGGATGCTGCGGGGGAAAGTGTGGACTGACCTCGCCGCTGTCCCCGACCGCCGCCGCGCTGGATGTTAGTCTGCGGCGAGTGGCTGGCGGCACGTTTGGAGACGCCCCTTCCTTGGCCACGAAAGGAGCGAAAAGAAGCAGTTTGCTGGCGCGGGGCCGAGAGGCCCAAGGACTTGGCCGTAGCCCTGGAGTCCTTAAAGCGCTCAAGCGCGTGGTCTGCCTTGTCGCCAAAAAGGCGACGGCCATCGAACGGCGTGTCCATCAGAGTGTTCTGGACATCTGTCGAAAGATTGGCGGACCTCAGCCAGGCGTGGCGTCTCACCGCTACCGTCGTTGCCATTGCTCTGCCCAGCGAGTCGGTGGTATCCAGCCCACACCGGATAGAATACTTGGCTGCATCTCGGCCCTCCACAAGGGCTTGGCAGAGTTTGGCCCGTACCTCCAACGGACACTGGCAGCACTTCTGCCACCGTCTCCCACAGAGAGTGGGTGTAGCGGCCCAAGAGGCATGCGGTGTTGGAAGACCGCAGTCCCAAACTAAGGGAGGAGAATATTTTCTTTCCATAATTCTCATACCTCTTGGATTCCCTGTCCGGCGTAGCCGTCGGGAATGCGGTCTGGCAATTTGAGGCCTGGATGACCAGACTCTCGAGGGTGGGGTGGGAGGACAGGAAACATGGGTCGCCCGGAGCCGGGCGGTGGCGTCTGGCCACGTTCCCATCTACGGGCGAACCCGTAGCGGGCTTGGACCAGGTGCCCAAAAGAACGTCGGTCAAGGCCTCATTAAAGGGCAGCAGAGGCTCGGCCGAGCAGGACTGCGGTTTAAGGACCTCAGTGAGGAGGTTAGTCCTCACGGCCGCGACGGGGAGCTCAAGGCCCAAGGCCTTGGCAGCCCTCGTCAACACCACACCATAGGTTGCCCCCTCCACCGAAGCCACGGTAGGAGGAGAGACAAAACCAGTGTCTGGAGAGGTGTCCAGGCCACTGGCCTCCCCAAGGTCTCCTGCCCAGTCCTCTTGAGACTGACACTCCCTGGTCAGAGGCTCATCAGACCCCTAACAATCCTCCTCATCACCCATTGCCTGATACTCAGGGTTGTAATTTAATGGGGCCGGTTCGTAGAAGTGGAAATCTCCAAACTGCGTCGGATGCGGCGCCCAGCGGCGCCGCTTAGACGTCGGAACCGGAACAAAGGAGGATTCGGGGGCGGCGCCGCCGGAGGCAACACCTGACTGACAGATGCCTGGTAGGTCGTAAGGTCCACCGGTGACGATCCAGAGCCCGAGGAGGTCCAGCGCTGTCCCGCGGCACCGGGCCCGAAGGCGCCAGCAGCGCCAGGGCCGCTTGACCTCGAATGCAGCTGCATTGAAGGCGCCGGAGGTGTCGGGATCGTGGGGCTCTGCGGTGCCGGGTCCGAATATGCAATGATTTGCATATAGCCAGGTTCTGAGCTGGGATGGTGCAGTGAGATAAATAACGGTGATGGATCAAGCCCTGATCTTTGGACTGGGTAAGAGTGGTCTGCTTAATTCAGACACTCTGTTCATCACCACCCCCTTTTCTGAATCGTATTTGGCCACTATAGGTGTGGCAGGGTATACTCAGACATGAGTCCCTTTCTCACTGCACCATCAGGATTCAAGCAAGCCGGGCCGAAGACGGCTGAAATGCCAGAAACCGGTCCGTGATCAAGACACAGAGAGTGTCGAAACGCGTAGCGTGATATCTGAAAAATAAACTTCTATGCTGATATCGGATTCCTGAGTGCGCATTTATTGCAGTGAAACAATCCTTTGAACTTTCATAATTAATCGGCCCTTGCGGTCCGCCGATTTCCGTGCGCCACCTGACCCGGGAGGAAGAATCCCAGCAGGACCCTGCTTTGCCTATAGATATAGATATAGATATAGATATAGATATAGATATAGAGATATAGAGATATAGAGATATATAGATATATAGATATATATCTGGTGTGGTTCTCCTTTCATTTGGTAATTCCCGATATTATAGACTGGTAAAACAAGCTGCTTTACATTCCTTCAAGACAGCCTGGAGGCTGCTCTCCATAGCTACCACTAGGATAGTTTTATATATAGGCTGTCTTTAAACCTACCATCAATAAGGGTAATTTGGACTGGTGCAAGGTGCCCACTAGACATTTTTGGCAGCATATGCCAGGTCAACTTCTCACAGGGGGCACATGAGAAAGGTGTGGGGTGGGAAGGAGGGAGTGGCAATATAATGGAGGGTGGGGAAAGCAACATGATGAAGTTGTGTGTGTGTGTGTGTGGGGGGGGGGGACTGCAAGAAAAAAAAACAAGCATTTACAATGCAATGGTTTTGCCTTTTGTTAAAGTTAAAGCTATTGGCATTGCTCTTGACATTTTTATGTGTGTTTTTTTTAACAAATAAATGGCATTGTCATTTACAATGCCAATAGCTTAATCTCTCGCAAATGCCACACACAAACACCCACACAGAGCCCCCCCACACACACACACAGAGCCCCCCCACACACACACACACCCACACAGAGCCCCCCACACACACAGCCACACAGAGCCCCCCCCACACACAGCCACACAGAGCCCCCCCACACACACAGCCACACAGAGCCCCCCACACACTGCGAACCCCCCCCACACACTGCGAGCCCCCACACATTGCAGGCAACAGAGGCACGTAAACGGTCACAAGCAGGCAACAGAGGCACGAAAACAGGGTCACAAGCAGGCAACAGAGTCACAAGCAGGCAACAGAGTCACAAGCAGGCAACAGAGTCACAAGCAGGCAACAGAGGCACGAAAACAGGGTCACAAGCAGGCAACAGAGGCACGAAAACAGGGTCAGAAGCAGGCAACAGAGAACAAGCAGGCAACAGAGGCACAAAAACAGGGTCACAAGATACTGTTTTATGTATGGACTGTTCTGGTGTGTACCATCCCACTGGCCTATTTTTGTTTCCTACGTTTTGAACGTATCATTATTTATGTTAATCATTTCCCCATTTTAGCACCAAACAGGTCTGACCAAAACAAAAATCTAAAGCATTAGGTTTTTTGAAATCTGATTTTGCTCCTGCTTTTTGCAGATCGAGCCACAGGATTGTAATGAAAATCACCACTACAAAAATATAACAACTTGCCAATAATGAAACATAACAATCATAGCCTCTTGATTAAACGCCACGGTCATGCTTTTAGTACGAGGGCAGGTGTTTGTGAACTTCTGGCTCATGCAAGCATTGGGAAACCACCACCTCAACACCCCATCACTTCATGTTTAACAAATCCAAGACCACAAAAAATATTCTAATCATGAAAAATATATCCACTGTTCAGACAGACATTCCATGCACTTCTAACAATAGAATATAATAAAGCCATAGAGGCAATGTGGTCATATGTAACCAAACTTCTTTTTTGAGCATAAGGAATTGGACGGCTACAGAAGAACAAAAAGTTAAAACCTGGACTATGGGTAATCTGTGGGCATTTTTGTTCTGTGGATGTAGTAAAGCACACACGGCTTGTATTTCTTTGTAATAAAGTAACATACTCTCTCTAAATTTTTCTAATCATGCATTATCTCCTTTCTCTCACGGTGAAGAAAATGAAATGAAAACATTTAGGAACATAACAAAATACTAAACTTGTTCACCAAGTGGATGGATTTTGAAACAATTGTGCTAATTTCATGGGCAACATCTGGAGATGGCTTTATTTATAAGGTGTGTGTTATTTGTTGTATAGAACCATCAAAGCCAATACTCCTTTGGAAATATGATATTGCATTCTGCACTATACCGCATTGTAGTGCCGGTAAAATACTTCACTTCACTACATGACTATTGTAATGATCAGCGTATAGTTTTGGCTATAAAACAACAACAGGCAGACTCTCACTCTGAGGTGATAATATGATTGACCGATAGTAGAACCAATTGTTCACGCTGCAAAATGCAATTCATATTGAATTGTAATTATGTACATTACAAATGAATCGAACTGCTATTCATTACAAATATATGGTTTTAACTGGATGTCAAGCCTCACTGGTTATTCAGTGCCACAGAATCCACTGGCACAAAAATATTCGGAATCTATATGCCGGAGAAAGATTTCCCTGTTGCCCTTTTGTTTGCCAAAAAACACAGACGGTATTGTCAACATACAAGTAGTGCAATGTTGAGATTAAAACAATAGGCAAACATCGTGTGATCTATGCCCGTGAAAACCTTTGCACAATAGAATACTTTAAAAACACGAGAATTCTCAAGATTTCCATTAACGAAAATTGCTTCAATGTAATAGTCGTAACTAGGGGAAGGAGGCGGATGCTGGTGGGACAGGCCCTTGGCGGGCACTGTGATTTAACGTTTACCATTTTCACCCACTTGTGTTTATTTAACCACGGCTACAAAACAAGATATCACCTACCTGTGTAACATTCCTCACCTGCTGGGCCTTTGAGCCTAATTTCCTCGCGCTGTCTTTGTCTGGAGGACACGTTAATTTCGTGGCAATTTAGGGTCATTGAAACCCGAGTAATTCCCCCAGTGAAATTGTAAAGTCAGAGGCAGAAAATGTGAGGAATTCCGAGTTGAGATATCAATATAGGACTAGCTAGGTTGTGTTAGTGAGACTCAGGAGGTACATCTGCAGGCAAACCATTAGGTTTGGTCATGAAGCCCTCACACACCAACCTAGTTGGTGTCATGCTTCATCATCGGGCCCACCACAGTGACACCGAATGTGTCCCGGGTGTGCTGCGACTCCAGATTACTGAGGAGCTGGTATGCTTACTGAGTGTGCAGTGATAGTGAGAATGAACGTGAGAAGTTAAAAGCTATACAGGTGGTCCCAGTTCCCGAGGGTGAAAGGTAAATTTTAATATCTGGGCCCCTGTTAGCAAGATAAAAAGGCTTGCGGACGATATGGAGTGTATTAAGAGCTCCTACGTCCTTTGTGGTCTACATGTTTCAGCCAGGCCTTTTGGTTAAAACTGGCTTTCCTCAGGACCAAAGAGTATGTGTGGGTGACAAACTATATTAAGTGACAGTGTGTGGTAAAAAGTGTCGCACTCGCTAAGGTGCTGTACGTGTTAGAGGGGGATTCCCTCTGCTTTAACTTGCTACTTGCTGTTAAAGCCTCATGGGTCACTTGGCAGGGAGGGGAAGAAGACCGGTATTTCCGATCAGCGTGCTCCTGCGACCTATCGTCCTGCTCCAGTGTCCCGAGTGACTCTCTACATATAATCAGAGGACCCGGACTAGCTTACCTAGTCCTCTCTCTCCCTTTTGATTTGCTAGGAATTCCGAGTTAACAGCAGTAAACAGCAGTTTGCAGTTGTGTGAGACCCAGAAATGGGATAATAAACTGCAAGTACTGTGGACAGAGGAGGGAACGTAAATAAATATCATGATGTGGCCTTTCTTAACAATAACACTAGATGGAAGTAGCTCTGGCTGACCTGTGCTAATGAGGAAACTGGGAATGGATGTGTCATTGCGTATAGCGAGTGCACACATCTATCTTCTGAATACTGCAATGAATAGCTGCATGGGAGAGCTGGGAATACGATAGTGATACTCCTTGGATTAGATCTACGGGGAGGAAGCAGTGCCAGCCTGTAACGTGCCAGCCAGTAGGGCTGCACTTACATTGAATTTTCGTTTACTCACAGTGTTGTAGTTGCCCCTTAGTGGTAATAGCACATATTTAGCAAAAAGCAATATAGGTAATGTACATGCAGATGGGTAGAGTCACTGCCAAATGCATTACTAGCCACTGGAAATGTAGAAACTAAAGCTGGGTTCATAAAGTCAAATAAAGGAAGCAACAGCAGAATTAAGTTTGAAGCATGAGGTTATTTTTTTAGTGCATTCACTTTAATTGTGCTTGTCGTTTGAATTCCCATTTCTTAACACAACCTTCCGCTTGACTCGAACCTTAACATCCTCCCATCATTTAAACAAAAAGGTGCAGCAAATGAGCGTGAAGAAAGCAAACAGCTGACAGCTCAAACCGAGAGATTACCTATAGTCGAAAATACGTACAAAATAATTTGCTGTGAGAGGAAGTAAGCAATTAACGGGGTTAAATAGAGGTTGACTGGGGGGGCAAACAAGTTGCTCTTGATTCAATTTTCTCCAAACAGCCCCTACACGTCTACACAAGTTGCTGCAACTTAAGTTACAGCTCTATTGCAAACACTCGTCACAAGAAGACAACAACAACAAGCATTTACAATGCAACGGAGGGGGGCGGAAAGGCACGGAGAGCGGGAGGGGGCGGGAACGGCCACACACTGACAGCGGAGGGGGAGGGAGCGCAAACAGACACACACGGACATAAGGCAAAAAAAAAAAAACACTCACCTGTACTTCTTCCGGCGGCCATGGTCGGCATGGAAGAGGAGCGGGAGAGGGGGCGGGAAAGGCGACCACGCCCACGCGAGCAGGAAGGCGGGTGCCGGCTCAATGCCGGACCAGATTCGGGGGCGTTCCCGAGGGCTTTTGGCTGACGTAGCGTGACGTCGCCAAAAGCCAAAAATTCTCGGGAACGCCCCCGAATCTGGTCCGGGATTGACGGACAGAGCCGTCTCCCAATGGCTAACCTCCATTTATGGAGCTAGCCAATGGGAGACTGGGGCGGATACCCGACCCCACACAGAAATCATAAGGTGGCGCATGCGCACTACGTGCGCAACGCCAGTCAAAACCTAAAAAGACTACCAATGCCTCCCCCAATACCCACAGAGCCAAATGTGTGGTGAATGTGTCCTGAGCATGTACAAGCAGTGCAAAACGCCATGAAGTAAAATAGACAAGAATAAACATGCAACTCAAAGGATAACAATTTCCCGTCCCTCCAAAAGCACATAAAGTCCTTGAACCCTGTCTGGTGATTGACGAACAAGTGGTAACATCCTGCCCTACAAGATGCGGGTTACAAATGCTAGTTCAGACCCCACTTCACTCACTAATCAGCCGAAATACGTATTATGAGAGCAATAGTATTTTAAATCTGCAGAAAAAAAATTGCTGAATTTAGTTTTTAAAAAGTAAATTTGTTTGGCCTCCTTGGACAAGTCAATCCACTATATTGCAACACGTTTCTGAAGAGCTATGCATAAGTGGTGATCAGTTCAGCAAGGCCAGGTTTTTACTTTGCATTCTGGGACTTGTAACATTGTTTATTAGATTATAAAATAAGAACTATAGGTTCCAGAATGCAAACAAAAACTTGAACCGAATGAGCTGCATGAGCTACAAATGAATGAACCTGGGAAACCTGTGTGTTTGGCAATCCAGTTCTGTTTCAGAATAAGAGTGAATCTTTTACTTACTTCATAAGTAGTATTTAAATGATACCGATCGCAGCTCTGGGTTTTGCGGGGTCTTCTGTATTCCAATGCCAAACACTACCGCAACATTCCATTTTGACTCACAGTAGCTTGAGAGCGAAGCTGCTCTGTGTGATCTCTGTATGAAGTCATTTGTCAAATGAATTACTGTGTGGGATTTTATTATCAATTAACTTTAAAAGAGATCACGCACTACTCACCCGAAGAACTGGCAAGCGCAGTTTGGAACAAAACTACAGTACAGAACTAAATCATCTAACAAGCGATAATGGCGGGGTGGCGGTAGTGAGCTGCAACACAAAGGAAGCAGGGCGGGAGTCAAAAGCACAGACGTAAGAGGGTGGGAGGGACTGGCGACTCAAACAATTTGCGAAGGGCAGGAGGTGGTGGTGGATTGGACAGCCTGGGGAAGTGTGTTCGTATACACTGCCTATACCACGGCAAACCTCTAGCAGACGTGTGCGTGCACAAAACCAAAGCTTCCAGCCAGGATTTAAAAGCACAGGCACTTATAAGAAGTGGTCGCTGTAAATAATAAGTGAGCGGAGAAGTGAACGGGCTCTCACTGCCAAAGCAGTGATCATGCCTGCTGCAAGGTTTACTCTGACGGCAGTGTGCTTTAAAGAGCCAGCAACAGTACAAAGAAAAGAGACCACTCAGAAAACTGCCTTTAACATTTGACCTCAGTCTTTGAATGCACAGCAAACGTAAGGAGATAAGACAATTTACAAGTGCTGTAGGCTCAACCTAAAAAAAGCGTTGGGGGAGAGGGTGTCCGGCCTGCAACGGAGAAAGTGATTTGACAAATTAGTGCTTAAATGTTCTGAGTAACAACGCATGTAACGGGAGTGTCCTCAAGGGAGGTTACAAGAAGAGAATCGGCTGTACTAAGGAGGGACTACTAAGCCTATTGACCAATGAAAAGCCACCATTCACAAAGGACAGTAACAGGAGCCAATTAAAAAGATGGGCGGAAAGTGAGCTGAGCTTCATGCCCATACCTGAATACAACATGTCTTGAAGAGACAGTGCAAGCACTGCCCAGGTGAGACCTAAAAAGGGGGGCCTACCAGCATAAGACAAGTGATGTATCCTGCCAGCATTTGCTCTCCCACCTGGAACATGTGGATTTCAAAAGCTACCCACATTTCTTGGATTCATCTGGAACGAAACAAGAAAAAAGACAAAATACAGCAAAAGTTAGGGGGTGATGGGGGGAAGGGTTGAAAAACAGATAGAGCTGTGCAAAACACATTGTAGGAAGCAGACTCTTTACATAGTGTACCCAAATGAGGTACATTTTGTCGAGAGTCTAGGTATCCCTTTTTAGTGTACAGGCGGGTGCTTTAAAAATCTCACAGTGTTCTGTTTGTAGTAGTGTGGTTGAGCAGACTTGAGCTTATCAGCAGGGAGTGTTAGGCATTTGTTGTGCACCATCAAAGAACAAGTCACGTATCTTAGTTAAAGCCTTATCTGGTAGAGACATTATCAAGTCGCCAATTCCTCACCTTGGAACTTCCAGGGATCAGACTGGACCACATCTCCACCAGAAAAGGAGTTACAAAAGGTAAGTAACTTGTTCATCGGATAGAGACATCTAGCCACAGATTCCTTACCTTTGAACTGATCTACCCAAGCAATACTATCCCCGGAAGAGGGACTGCAGAAAAGTTTGACTAAGAAATCCTGCAAAACAGAGCGCCCAAAGAGGCCCTTCCCTGCGGACCTGAGAATCCAGGCAGTGGTGTCTGGCGAACGTGTCCAGAGATGCCCTTGTGGCCACCTGGCAGATGTCAATAACTGGGACACCACACTGAAGAGCCACGGTGGTTGCTTTTGCCCTGGTAGAATGGGCTCCACGACCTTCAGGAGGATGTTTCTTAGCCAAGACGTCACATTTTTATGCAGAGGATGACCCATCCTGAAATGGTTCTTTTCCGAACTGCTTACCCCTTCTTTGCTCTAGCTTACCCTGCGAAGTGTTGGTGGTCTATCGGAGCTCTTTAGTGTGATCAAGGTAGAACAATAACGCTCTTTTTGGGTCCATACGCTGGAGATCCTCCTCTTCTTTGGAAGGATGCGGAGATGCATAGAAGGGGGGCAGGGTAACAGATTAAGCCAGATGGAAAGGTATTACCACCTTAAGCAGAAAAGATGCCCCAGTGGGGAGCACTACTTTGTCCGGAAATATGATCAAGTAAGGAGGCTGAGATGACCGTGCCTGCAGTTCGCTCAACCTCCTGGCAGAAGTTATTGCCACTAAAAAAAGCTGTTTTGATAGTGAGCAGCTGGAGGGGGCAATTGTGCAGAGGTTCAAACGGTGCACACATCAAAAAGTTAAGGACCAAATTAAGGTCCCACTGGGGCATAATAAAAGAAAACCAGCATTGGCATAGCCAATAGGTCGTGCCTTTGGGACCTTATGAGTGTTTAACCTTGCAGCACAATATCAGGGGTGCTGCACAGCCAGGGATTGAATAGCTATACGATTACTACACACTGGGTCATGCAATGTATGCTTGCATCTGCTGCACGCTTCTTCCTGGGTGGCATAGCTTTCTTATAGGATAATAATGCAGTACCGAGAGCATCGACGGGGGCATGTATGCATTGGCATCATCAATAGATCTGCACTGTCTGCGTGCCTTGGTGCAACAACATCAACTGCTGCATGGCTAAACACTTAGAAGGTTCCCAAGGCGAGACCGATTGGCTATGCCAATGCTTGTTTTGTTTTGACAGTGTACAGTTTTATAATAATTATCTTACAAATGTTAACTCTTGAAATGTAACACATTGCACAGCTTGAGTAAAATGTACACACGATTGTAATCTGCGACATTGTTAACTTTTGCTGCTTGTCTAGTAAAAAAAATAGCAAGTTCCTGCAGGCGTAGCCTCTCGGTCTATAAAGGCTTCAGCCTCTACACATCTTTAGCCTTTCCCCCAACACACAGGCTGTTGTCACAGGGTTCTTTGGTGGCTGATAACTTAAATATATGAAACATTATATTTTAAGCAACAAGTTATCTCTTTTCAGATAATTATGTTACATGCAGTGTTTGGTTTATTTACAATGCTCACCTGGATCCAGTGTACTTAGCAGTGGAAACATGGGAAGAAATCCTATCAATGAAAGAATGCTTTTTACTTAAGTAGACCGTGCAGGTATAACTCCCCTCCCCCGTTGGGGAGATTGCGGTCGCTCACCGAGTTCACTCTCTTAGGCAAATGCATGGGTTCATCTGGAGCCCACCACTTTGAATCACCACCAGCGGCCACTGATCACGATGCTGCAGGCATCGTGATTGACTTAGGGTTGCCTGTGTGCTTCCTGCTCCCGGGAGGAAAGACAATGGAAGAGAGACGGCAGCCATTCAGAAGAGTTAAGTGTTATTTTTTTTTCCTTTCACCTGGCCACACCCGTTCCGTACAAGCCGCCACTGGACACCAGTGACCCATTACCAACCTTCCTTATCTCTGCAAAATGCTGAAGAAAGAGTAGACCACTACAAGCATTCTTTGAACTCCTTCATTTTTTCCTACTTGCTGAGTCATTGTTGCAACAACTAATAGAACTTCATGCTCTATCAAATGTGTTGAAACAGCCACACTGAGGCCATCTTAATTTCCGACCACCAGATTTACCAACGTTTTAGACACATGGATATCTAAAAACTACTGTGAAATATGGTAATGGTAGAAATGCTTTGAAGAAGGCTCAGGCCGGCGAGCCATAGGGGACGAAACATGTTGGCTGGCCCTTTTTCCTCTCTTTCCTGTATGACTTGGTTGATGAACTGATTAAACTAAGAATCACCAGAATAAATAAAGTAATTAGGATTTGATTAAAAAGGAACTGACTCTTCATTTCACCCATTCCAATGAAGCAGATGAAATACTATCTCAAGAGACCATATTTATTGTCTTGACTAACCTACAACTCTATACGCGGTTCATTTGCTTCTCTGAGTGCAGGGGTATTGGCCACACATAAGTTTAGTCTTTTGTGCATAAAATGCTAACCCTGTTTAAAAGAAGTAAACCCCTGTCACTCAGTACAGGTACTTTAACGTGCTGTATACGTGACTATGCATGAATTGAGCGAACATTATACAAATCGCACCTCAGAGCTGTATATAAAGGTTGACAACGTACTATTGGACAAGTCATTGCCGTATACAGCTATAACAATGTACCATAGGGCCTGTGTAGAACATACAACACACAAGCGCTTTATACAAGTCTGACAAAGTCCAATTAGACACATACACACTGCACAACATACCACAGCTGGATACAAGCATGCCTGCGCAGCATTGGCGCTATATACACAATCAACACTTTCATTGCTGCACTCAGGAGTAACTATGTACCCTCGGACCGTCACACCATTAGCAACGTGTCACTGCTGTAAACAAGTCTGAGAATGTTCCATTCGACCTGTACACAAAAGACAATATATCCTTGTTTTTTGCAGGAGCACCAATCCGTGGAAGCTTGACAACACTTCATCGCCGCAGACCTTGGCAAGGAGGCTAGAATTTATCAGTAGTATGATGGGTCACTTGGTTGCGCGGGGGGGGGCATTACCCCGGACCAGAACAGCTTCCTTGTGAACAGAAACAGGGCAGAGCGATAGAGTCGGGGGACAGAGTGAAAATCACAGAGGAAATGCAACGCAGTCTCAAACCGGGGCCCGTCAACTGATTTTGGCCCAAACTGAGAGCACCTGACTGTAAAGTAAACATACTCGTCGTCACCAGACGGTGCGAGCGAGGAGTGCACACCCAGGGGCACCGGTCGATGAGAGCACACTGGGGGGCTGCAAGCCAGGCACCCGGCGAGAGGTGCTTTGAAGGAGCTGCAAGCGGTAAGGGAGACTCCAGGCAGGACCAATTCAAGCAGGTACTGGATGCCGTCCCCCAGCACCCCCGCCCCCTGTCCACGCCCCTCCACCCCCTTTCCATGCCTGTGAAGGCACTTAAAGGTCAATAAATAGTTGCGTATTTTGACGCATGGCAAGCATATTTGCTCATGCATACAACCGTCAACCAGAAAAAAACAAGAGAATCCAGCACAGGTAAACACAGAAACAAACGCCCCATCTCACATAATTAATATAGTATCCCCAGGTGATCTGGGCCAGATCTCATACTGCATTCAGCTAACTTCTACGGATACCGCGCATGTGTACCCCTTTGACCCAGTCTTGCGCAAACGAGTGTTTATCAAAAGTGAAAACTGACTAACAAGGATGCCTGAAATTTTACATAACTGCGTCGTCGAATTTTGCACGTATACAACACATTTAAATACCTTGCATCTTATGCAAACTTGTCTATGAATATCAAGAAATGCACTTTATCTGAAACAATTTGCACTGGTTCCTATCCCATGAACAACTGACATTTACTTCAGTAACCTTGACTCTCCACTTAGTGTTGCCTTTACGTTTGCATCACGTTACCTCTTTCCAATATGGCTGCCTGCTTCACCATGCCAAAGCGTTTCTTGTGACGGCTCCGAGCTGTTTTGTTTACACCCATTGGAAATGAAATCAGTAACGTGCCAGTGTGCCTACCGTGTCGCAGCCATTAATATTTGCCATACGTTTGTAAACCTCGCTTTTTATGCTTTGAGCTCGGCCTCTCCGCGCTTGCTCCGGACTGTTCCTGCAGACAGACAGTGCAGCACAGTGGGGGGGGGGGGGGGGGGATGATTCACTCGCAGGAGCGATTATTGCTGCCAGATGGAGGCGCGCGCTCCCGCTAGTGAATCTCTTGACATGCACGTGTTGCCATTGATGGCAATGGAACACGTGCTTGGCTGAAAAGCCAAAGCGACGGGAAAAGGTATTTTTGCCTTGCAGTGCATGCGCGCTGCGAGGCAAGACCTAAAAAGGTAAACAGATGAACTTCAAAAATCTGTGAACAAGGTGAAATTTAAAACGTGATGGCTGATCTGGCAGCCGATGAAAAGCAGACCGGGTCGAAAGGTAGCCCTTCACAGAGTGCCTAGGGCAGAGCCCTGCCGGACAAAGGAAAAAAATTAAGAATAATATCTGAAAGAGTGGCAGACAAAGGGTCAACAGACCGTTCTGTACAGTATTTACAACATTTGAGCCATCAGCAGACGTATACTTGATACGTGGAGGGATGCCTGGCTGCCAGAATAACAGCACAGACTTTGGCAGGAAGGTCAAAAGCGGTCAACTATTGCTGCTCAATCTCCAAGCAAGGAGGCGGAGAGAGAACAGGTTTGGGTAGAGATCTCTCCCCTGCTGCTGCGACAGAAGATCCTCCCGAAGAGGCAGATGGACCCGAGGATCAATGCTCATTTGAAGAAGCTCATGATACCAGACTCTGTGCCCAGTCTGGAGCTACAAGGATTACTTGGGACCGGTCGCTCCTGATCAACTTAAGCACACTGGGTAAGAGTGGTATGGGCAGAAAGGTGTATGTGAGGCCTATGCTCCACTCGCGACAAAAGGCGTCTGAGCAAGAACCGCCTTGGAAACTCCAACGTGTAAAACTGCTGACATTGCAAGTTTTCTTCGAAGGCGAACAGATGTAACCAAGGCTCTCACCACTGTTGAAATAGACTTTGCACCACCTCTGGATGGTGAGACCACTTGTGATCTGCAAGGCACAGGCAGCTGAGTTAGTCCGCTCTGATGTTCAGAGAACCGGCCAGATGTTGAACCACAAGGATGCCCTGTTCCCAACGGCAGAGAGGCTTGTAGAGTGAGACGCGGTGAAGCGGAAAACAAGTTGCATCTATTGGTGATTTACGATCAAGACGTACGACACCAGTATGCACCGTTTTCCGTGTAGGTGGCAGGAAAGAGCAGCAAATATCCTT
Source organism: Lissotriton vulgaris (assembly GCF_964263255.1). Taxonomy (NCBI): domain Eukaryota; kingdom Metazoa; phylum Chordata; class Amphibia; order Caudata; family Salamandridae; genus Lissotriton; species Lissotriton vulgaris. The sequence goes on from NC_141699.1 coordinate 783,032,339, forward strand.
TAGAGATGCTCAAAGCAAGTCCTTGCTGGGCTAAGACGAGACAAAAAGTAATACTTCAGGAAACTTGGCTTGAAGAGGTTTGATCTGCCAAATAGTGCACTAAGATGCAAATCAGTTCCAGCTACAGGCTTATTCCAATTTGGTGGAACACCACCTGGCTGCCAATAGGACATGGACAACCTAGGGAGGAAGGTCAAATGCAGTAAACGGTCTCTGCTCAATCTCAAAGCGAGAAGGAAGTGCAGGCTCAAGTGCAAAATCCTGCCCAGTTGCTGCGACAGAAGAGCCTCGCGCCTCAGCAGCAGCTGGATCGCAGTACAGATGCTTAGGATCAAAAATTCAAGATACCATACTCTCCGCACCAAGTCGGCTCCCACTAGGATGACTTGGGCCTGGTCGTTCTTCAGAACTCTGAGCAGTAGAGGTAGCAGTGGAGAAGCCGAGCTCCACTTTAGACAGAATTAGTCTCCCAGAGATGGCTATCTTGGGAACTCCAACATGCAAAACTGCTGACATTGCACGTTCTCGGCAATGCCAAAGAGTGAGTCGAGGTTCTCCCTATTCAAGGAAGAATCCTTCCAACACCTCCAAGAGTCGGCGGTTGAGTTTGTGTGTTGTGACGCTTAAAATGTCACCATGTGGTGTGCCACCCAGAAAAAAACTTGGGTGAATCAGCCACTTCAAGACTTAGCGTCTCCTGTCACAGACTCCCCAACCCAACTTACCCTACATGTTGCAGTACCACATGGTGGTGGTGGTGGTGTCCCAGAGCACCGGTACCAGCCTCCTTTTCAGGGATAGCTGAAAAACCTTCTACAACAAGTGGATGGCACATAACTCCTGTGGAATGGATGTGGAGCAGCAGGACCTCCACCAGAGAAAAGTGGCCTCTGATCTCCATCGCTACCACATGGCCTCCACAATCTAGAAGCACTGCATCATACACCTCTCACCTCTGGGTGAGTTGTGGAAAGGAGCCTGCAGTTGGCTCAATCACTGTCCATCTGTTCCCACTGCTGATCTTTTTCAGTATTTTCTGAAACCTGTCCATGATCGGAAAGGTCACCCTCATCCGGACCTATGCCTACTGGGACTTCAGATCCCACATATGCCACTGAGTAAACATCTCCAGCAGGAGGCCAACAGTTCCAGGGAAAGGTACAAAACTGTGCTGTGTCCAAAATAGCTCTTATGAAGTGGAGTGTCTGGAAAGATGTCAATTGTGACTTTGGCACATTGATAGTGAATCCCAACAATGGAAATATGTTTGCGGCAGTCTGGAGGTGAGAGACGACTACTTAGGACCAGTGCATCTTCAACAGCAAGTCGTTGAAGTAGGGATAGGGGTAGACTGGAACCCCTCAACTCCAAAGATGTGTGTGGTACAACCACTGACAGTTTTGTGAACACCCGAAGGGCACTGGAGGCCAAAGGGGAGCACAGCGAACTGAAAGTACTCCTTCCACACCATGAATGCAGATACCATCTGTGGGCTTGCAGGACAGAAATGGCAAATAAGAGTCCTACAGGTCTAAAGCTGCCACCCAGTTTCCTGGGTCGAGGAAGGCACTGAGAGGAAGCGTATGTCTAAGACAGGACGAAGGTCCCTGTCCTCCTGTGTAACCAGAAAGTCGCGCGAGTAGCAACCAGTGGCTACTTTTGATGCCTGCACCTACTGTATGGCTCCCTTCGCAAAGGAGCCTGCACTTCCTGCAGCAAGATGGACAAATTGTTCTCTATTAGCTATTCTGAGGGTGACGGAAGATGAGTCAGCTTGACAAGAATTAGTAGAGCGTAACCCTGTTGAATAATTTGCAGGACTTTCTTGTTCAAAGTGGCTGCATACCGCCCTGACAGAAAACATTAGATCTGGTCTCCGACATGGTGGTTGTGTACCTCAAAAGGCACACTGAAAATGTTCTGTAGGTGCCAGAATTGAAGGGGTGGTGGACTGGGCTTGGTGCCTGTGCTGACCATGTCATCTTTGGGTGACTCAGCCACAAAAGGGCTGTAAAGCTTGCTGGCGGTATGAAAAGCCCCTACCATAGCCATGGAGGAGACAAAACTGCTGGTGTGGTGAGGTAGACAGACCTAAGGAAAACACTATGGCCCTATTATCCTTTAAGTGCTTGAAACTGACTTTTTTGCCAAAAAGATAACGATATAAGGCCATTTCCATCAAGGGAGATAGGACATTCCCATACGGCCATGGATCTATTCAGGCGTGTCAGGCAGCCAAGGTAGTCTATAGTGCCCAGCACACAATGGGTTGCAAACTTTGAAGCATCATAGTCCTCTTAAATGGCTTGCATAAGGGTGGGAAGCAGATTATCCGGCACTCCAGATAGAACCTAAGCAACAGAGTCCCAAAAGGCTTGGGTATAATGTTCCAACAGCCTGCTAGCATTGACTGAACGCAATATCAAGCTGGTGGAACAGGACACGCACTTTCCAAACATTTCAATGCGATTAGATTCTCTTTAAAATGTAAAATAATGTAACTAGCGCTCACAAATCCAGAGGCCCCCAGAGTGCTAAGTGCACAGGAAGTCCAGCTCAGAGAGTAGACTAAAGAACCTGTTGGACCTAGGGGCATAAAGAGTTTAGAACCAAGTTTTAATACTTTTCAGAAAAAGCATATGATTGTTAAAGTGATGGGATAAGGATGCTAGAATAAACATCAGCTCAGGCTGCCGGATGGAGAGAGAGAGAGAGAGAGAGAGAGAGAGAGAGAGAGAGAGAGAGAGAGAGAGAGAGAGAGAGAGAGAGAGAGAGAGAGAGAAAGAGAGAGAGAGAGAAAGAGAGAAAGAGAGAGAGAGATGGAGAGAGATGGAGAGAGATGGAGAGAGAGAGAGAGAGAGAGGGAGGGAGAGAGATGGAGGGAGAGAGATGGAGGGAGAGAGAGATGGAGAGAGAGAGAGAGAGATGGAGAGAGAGAGAGAGAGAGAGAAAGAAAGAGAGAGAGAGAGAGAGAAAGAAAGAGAAATAGAGAGAGAGAGAAAGAGGAGTATACTATCTATATCCAATATGCCTCATTAGGTTAATTGCCATCACTCTACCTAAGAAAATTGCAACAGTAAAGTGGGTCGCACACAGGAAGGTGACAGATGCAGTAGGACAGGGAAATAAATGTGCAGATGAAGTATCCAAAACACTGCCTTAGATGTTAACCCACTGACATGTAAGATAGCTGCGGATGATGGAGGTACCGATGACCACTATGCTGAAGTAAAGGAGATACAAGTATTAGCTGATGAATAAGAATAGAAAGGATGGAAGGATAGGGGCTATGTTTGTAGTGACCACCTGGGCGGTTGGGTAAATGGGAAGCCCATTACTAAATGGATACTGCCAGATAGATTTGTGTTACCAATGGTCCAAATGGTACATGGCCCTACACATTGGAGCAGATGGTATCACCAACATTATCCTAAAAATATAGGAGAACAGCAATGTGAGGGAGACAGCAGTTAATAGGAAAAGGAATACCAGTACCCCAAGGCCATTTTCGAATGTCAGAATATCCTCTTTGAGTGTCTCCAGATAAGAGTATTTTCAGATGTTCCCCTTGTAGTGGGAAACAATGTGCTTGGTTGTGATATGCCATTTTACCATTTGGGTAGAATACGTGTTTTACTACCTTTAAATAAAGCTGTGAAGGAAAAGAAAAAGACTTAATTATTTTTATTTTATTATTTAAATTTTGATTTTTGTTTTAACATGGTATTTTGAAGAACATTATCTGGTACATTCTATAATATTCAAGACTACGACAGAAGTTAAATAAAATATCAACTGAAATTCATAAGGATAATAGTGAAAGGACCAGGTCAAGATGGTTTGAGGGAATATGTACCCAATAGGGCTGGAAATGATTAATGATAGCAGCTGTTTCATGTGGTAGCATACTGGCTTGTTGTCTATGTGTACAGTGCTTACCAATGTGTTACGGCATGCTAACTTCTGCTTGCCGTCCCACCCCAACATCCATACATCAGACAAATGCAGCAAAGGTGCAGAAAGAGGAATAGCTAAATTAATGCAGGTAAGTGAGAGATTATTTTCTTATGAAGGTCCTAGTGATCAAAACACCCTATGCTTGCCTATGTAATGAATACATTTTGTTTATTATATCGCAAATTCTGGAACAAAATGTTGAATTAATGCCCCAAAGGTCATTTGTGGAAAGCGGATTTTTAAAATTGACATCAGTTCTGTCATTTATTTCCTCCTTTAAACCGACATTTTGCTTGGTTGGAACAAGCTGTAACCTTTCACCCATTTATTCTTGCTGACGGTTGCCATGTTCGCCTTTGTGCGGCTATCAATTTTTAGGTTGAGCATTCGAGACCTCTTGTATATACTTTTGTATATACTTATATGTATATGTACTTTGTGGGCTCAGGAGATCAGACCTAGAACTTGTCTGCTTCCGCTTAGGGACTTTTTCTTCCTGTTCAACTGCCTCTATTTAACTGTCTTGATAGAAAACGAACAGCAGAAATCAGTAAAATACCAGAACTGCTTTCTGCTGAGGGACTTTCTTTTTTTAATTTTTCTGGCAACTGTCTCTATTTAACTTTCTTATAAAAAACGACCAGCAGAGGTCAGTAAAATAGCACAATCACTTTAGCATTCTCTAGATTCCAGTGCATAGAAATGGTCTTCCACGAGCAACCATAGACAATATTTTTTTTAAATCTTGTATTTTCAGTGATATGACCACTGAAGGTTCTGCTTTTATAGTAAAAACACAGCTTTGGACTATACCATTTCCCGCTGAAAGGCAATATTTCTCTCCATGTGTTCCCATACCTGGCATGTCACGCAGTTTGGTGTTTACTTTCCCTCCATGTTAAAGAACAGTAGATGTTTCAGCACCCAGGCTAATGTGCTGCATAGCTAAATAAATATAAGGTCCCAAAGGCGAGGTCAATTGCATTTCAAATGCTGGTTTACCTAGAAATGTTCCTCAAGAACATTTGCAGCCACAAAGCAGCTCACAGATCATATCTGCATAATGGGTAATGTGTCTCAGCGATTGCTATGTAAACCCCAGGCGCGCCTATGATTAACCTTTGGACTCGTGCTACACGCAGGTGTAAATGTATAAGTAACTTGTGAAGCCTTTTTACGTGGCCTACTCTTTAATGGCCTTTTTAGCGCTTTGAAGTGATGCACCTCCTCGAGCAAAATAAATAGTATTCTGTATCTTCAATAGCCTCCGAGTGCTGATTTTCTTTCATCTGTAAGTTGAAGATTTCAAAAGGATAATAAGTCCACTGCCAGAGGGTGTTGCGATAGAAAGGCTGGGTCACCAAGGGCGTTCGATTGAGTAGTGCTATTTGTCCTAATTGGTGGCCCTAAACAAGGCTTGGCCCAAGCCCCAAGGAGTGTCTGAGGGTTTTGTTAAATGGCTGAAGGGGTTCAGTACTAGTTTGCCCCGGCTGCCTCAGTGCAGCTGTTTTCACCTACAAGGTGGGCAACTGAAGTTTAAGAACGTCAGCCACTGTTCATATTACCATTGCAAATGAGGCAATGTCTACCTTGGAAGGGCCAGGTTGGAAAATCAGCCCCGCGTCTGCTGAAGTGTCTAGGCCACTAGAATCTGGACGATCATACCTTTATTACAGTTATGATTTTCAAACGTATCCCCTGCATCCGTAAACATTATCAGTTTGTTCCAAATAAAGTATGAAGCACTTGTGGCCTTTCCTGAGGTACGGGGAATGTATTTGAGTCAGATGGGTTCCCGATAGGCTGTGGCCAAGGTGGATCAGGGCATGGCTCAGTCGAGGTCGAAGGAGGGTCTGCTGACTTGAAAAACAATATCGGTGTGCTTCATCATCCGGCATCGAACGTGTTGATGTAATAGGGTCAAGCATGAGTTGTGCTGTTAAAATCTGATTCGGCACAGATGCAGACACGCGACTGTAGTCGCCCCAGAGGATCCAGCGGGCAGACCCAGTAACGGGGTTCCAGGTGGAGGTCCTCTGGAGTCCTTCGGATACTAAGGAATCACATGGTAGCCAGTAGCATGCCAAAGATGGAGCAAACCAATGCAGACTTTCAATTTGTTGCAATGTTGCAGAAGGCTTCAGAAAACCAGGCAGCCCTGTTACAAGGGTCTGAAGCGGCTCCGAGGAGGAATGACTTTCGGAAAGAAACCAAGAGGCACTTTAGCACACTCACGCCTTCTCTGGAGTTTGAGAGGCACAGAAAAGGAGAGAGAGACATGCTTGAACTTTTTTTTCTCTCTGACTTACCCGAACATGTCAACAACGATGATCAGCCGTAGGAACGACTACGACCGTTCAAATTGTATACAGTCTTGCAATGTTTCGTGAAGTAGAGCTTTACTGTCCCAGATTACCTCTGGATTCAGAAACCAAGCACAAAAGGCAAACAGGATGGGGATCAGTCACAGACATTTGATTGCGACAGTCCCTCCAGGATTTAAAACCCTGTTGTTTTTGGGAGTACATTTTGCCTTGCACAGTGGTATTTCTACCGACAGCGCTCTAACCCTCCAGATAAAAACAGAAACCCATCTGTTTGGCTGGGCTTATAACACATGTCAACTGACTATGAAGACCGCATGGTCTTCCCATGGGCCCTGGTTTAGTCTCTTCTGGTCTCAGGGGGTTGTGTGAGCTGTGCGTGATTGTGAGAAAAAAAAAATTCTGGTGCAAGATAAGCTCTTCCCACTCATTAAAACAAAAAATCTTTCAGGTGCTTGTACCAAGAGTATTGTCTTTCCAGACTCGTCCACCACACTAACAAACGTAATGCAGTGGACAAGAACAGCTTAATAGAGTTGAATAAGGCCAATGCAAGACAGGCAGCTGTTTGTTCACTTTGATTGGACGGATAATTAGGTTGCATTATAAATGATTATTTAAAAAGCATAACTTTGTAAAAATTGTGAGCTATAATAGACTTGAAACAGTTAACTTTCATTAGAATGTACACCATAATCTACAGGGTAAAATTCAGTTATTTAATTCCAAGAGGGTATACTATAAAATACGGCTCTAGGCATCGTGTTTACAATCGGTTGCACTTGGAGCTAATGCCCCCACAAAGACTATTTTAAAACAAATGGTATTTATCTTGACTACAGTTTACAAAGTTCTGCACATTTACAGAAGCATCAAGCATTCATGCACCAGACAGGTTACATTAATACACTTTATGGAACTATTTAGTCAAAGTACACAAAAGCATGAGGGCCTGTAACATAAAAATCAACTAGCCTGGAAAATAAGCAAAAAAAAAAGAAAAGATTTAAGGTTTATAAAGAGGATTGTCTATGCTAAATCTAAACTTATTGCATATATCTGTGTTTGATGTTTAGTCAGTGGTAGTAGTGCTTCCAAAGGCTTCTAGGAATGTGCTCATTGGCTTGGAGTACCCTTCAAAATCTAGTTCTAAAGTTAAGTATTTAAACAGTGTTGCCTCAGAATGCTCAAGTTCACTGTGGATGTGAGGAGCTGAGCACGTTCATGACACTCACTTGACCACTCTGTATACACTAAGAAGGCTTCTACCCTTGGATATCACACAGAAATCCAACCCTTATTGTTGCACCACTACAGTTGTGTTGAGATGTTATGTCAAAGGTAAGTTTGCAGTGATGTATTAACATTGAGAGGCTTGCGAGTTACATGTATGTGGTAGTGTAATGAGACTTAAGCTTAGAAAAAATTACAACAAAAATATAATTTGGCACACATTACTCATTTAGGGGAGAAAATGATCATTTTAACTCATCATCCAAGTTTTTTTTAGACAAATTCCTTACAAACCATTACCGCTATAAAGAAAAATAATAATAAAATTCTCAATTAAAAATGATTTGGAAAAAATGTATTCATGTATACAAACAGGTGTCTCAATTTCCTTGAAACAATTTAACTTAAAATAGTCAATTCACAAAAGTGCAAGTAATTTCTCAGTTCATTTACAGGATTACAATTTCTACAAAACGACAAAGACAAACATAGTATTGAATCAGTCTTAATTTCTATATTATTTTTTTTTCACTAACTACTCTGTTCTCTTTAGAAACCCTTAGTGCCTATGCCAAGCTGACATTAAATACATCTCGTCAGAGCAAAATTAATATCCCACATTAGTTACTAGCGAGTACATCTTTGTTTATAATTCTCACTTCAGGCTGCCAAAGAAAAGTAATTATTTTGAATTTAATTCAGTTTGCTACTTAGTCAAAGTTTAACTAAACTGATCTGGTAAGTTAGGAAGGGAGTGCAAGTTCCAGTTTATATATTTAGGTCGGACTACAACAAGAGGTTAGCCAATATTTTGGTCTATAATCAATACTTGCTCTAATATTACGACACACACGGAGTGCCAAATGAGGGGATACCATAGTGTTTTGTAGAAGTGAAGTAATATTTTGATTAAAACGCCTATAGGACTCTTGACATTAGAAGAAAAGATTCAGAAAGTGTATCCGGTTTGGAATCACTTAAAGAGCCACTGCAGATATGTGGGAATCACAATTTATTTCAGAAGCTCAAATCCTACAATACCATTGAGAAACAATTTACTTACCTTTAGTAATGTTTTATCTGGTAGAGACTCTAGCTGCAGATTGCTTAATTAACAATCTCCCCCGGGGTCAGGGTGGATCCAGAAGATTTTGTGCATACTCCTGTCAATTGTCGCTGTTCAATATCCACATATGAAGGTGGAGTGTGCACAGGTTCGGGTGCATAAGCCTACTCTGTTGCTGTGACAGAAGATCCTCTCGTAGGGGCAGCCTGAATGGAGGACCCATAGTCATGCTAAGCAATACAGGACACCAGGCTCTCAGTGACCAATCCAAAGCCGAAAGAATGACTCGGGGCAGGTCACTCCTGATCTTCTTGAGAACTCTGGGCAGGAGTAGTATTGGCGGAAAAGCATAGGAGGCCAGAGCTCTACTCTTGCCAAAAAGCGTCTCCAAATGAGAACCGCCTTGGAAACTCCAGTGCTCAAAACCGCGGACATTGCTAGTTCTCAGCAGTGGTGAATAGATCTAACTAAGGTTCTACCCAATGCTGAAAGACCTTGCACCACCTCTGGATGCAGTCACCATTTGTGATCCGCTAGGTATCTTAGTCCGAGTTTATCCGCTCTGGCGTTCAGAGCCCGTCAGGTGTTGAACCACAAGAGAAATGTCCTGACATGCCAGCCATGTACAGAGATACAGAACTCGACAAAGGGCCTGACTCCAACCCATCCGTTTTGTTGCAATACCACATGGCAGTGGTGTTGACAGTGAACACCTGTATCAGTCTTCCCTTGATCGAAGGAAGGTTTTCAATGAATGCTAAATTAATCGTCCACAACTCTCTACAACCTCTCCCACATTGCCAGCCCAGCAGTGAGGTGTCTGTCACTATAGTCGGTTGGGGAAGGGAGACGGGTCTGCCACGGACCTATTCGCGGTCAGCCACCACTGCAGATATTTTGCTATTCCCTCTGAGATCTGGATCATCTTAGAGAAATCTTCCTGATGCTATGTCAATTGGGATTTTAGGTCCCACTACAGAGCTCACATACACCAACGGGCATGTGTTACAAGCAGGATGCAAGAGGCCATGAGACCAAACAGCATCAGGGTCAGTCTCAATGAAATCAGCACAGAGGCTGAAACATCAGAATCATTGCCTGAATCTCCTGGGCTCACCGCTTGGGAGGCTAGGCCTGAAACTGCACTGCGTCCAGAAGCGCTCGTATGAAAGGAGTGTCTGTGAGGGAGTCAGGTGTGACTTTGGCAAGTTGATAGTGAACCCCAGCGGGTGCAGAAGGTTTGCCATAGTTTGAAGGTTGGAGACTACCACCTTCAACAGACAATAGTCGAGGTAGAGGAAGACTAGAACCCCCGACCCCTGCAGATGAGCTGCAACCACCGCCATTACTTTCGTGAACACCAGAGTGGCACTTGTTAGGCGAAAGGGAGCGCAGCAAGCAAAGTGCCCTTGGACCACTGTCAACTGCAGGTAGTGCCTGTGGGCAGGCAGGATAGGGAAGTATGCGTCCAGCAAGTCCAATGCTACCATTCAGTCTCCCGGGTCTAGGGCAGACAGAACTTGGGCGAACATGATCATTTTTAACTTCTTTTTCAAGACGAGGTTGAGGAGGCACAGATGTAATAGGATGAAGTCCTCCATCCTTCTTTGTCACCAGAAAGTAGATGGAATAACACAACCTACTTCTGATGCAGGCACCCTCTCTATAGATCCCTTGGCTAAGAGAAACCGCACTCCTAGATGGAGCAAGGAGAGATGGTCCTCTGTCAGCTGATCATGAGTGGCATCGCAGTCACAAAGGAGAGAAGTAGACCCTTTGTACAATCTGGCGGCCCCAGCAGTCTGATGTCACTGCATGCCAGTGGGACAGGTGATGGAGTATCCTGCCTTACACTTCGTGCCCATAATGGTTGGAAGGCAAACTAAGGAAGGTTTGAGGCAGCAGCTGCCAAGGGAGGGGTGGACTGACAACCGCTACCCGCTTGTCTCACGTTATCTATGGAACTCGCGCCCTCAGCCACAACAAGCACTGGCGTTGCCAATAGGTCTCGCAGTAAGAAAGTTGGAGCTATTGGCTTTGTAAATGACATTTCATATTTATGTTTTGTGATTTACAATGCCAATACTTTTAACTTTAGCATATGTGACACTTTTAGTATTTGTAATGTCACATGTTTTGTATTGACGTGACTTAGATGTATTGATATTACAATTAACAATGGCTTTTAATTTTTTTAAATAATTAATACTTAAATAAAAGTGATTGTAATTTTTAATGGCAATAGCTTAAACGTTTGTAAATAACTTTTGTGAAGATTATGTTCAGTGACGAAAATCCAAGAACAGAAGTGAAATATTAACATTTTTTGTGACATTTGTAATAAAGCTTGGAACATTGAGAGAACATATTTGAACCAGTGATGCTGTGGTGGTGCTGAGTGATGCTGTGGTGGTGCTGAGTGATGCTGTGGTGGTGCTGAGTGATGCTGTGGCTGCGCTGAGTGATGAGGGCTGTGTGCACTGAATGAGGCTTGTGTGCAGTGTGAGTGAGGCTTGTGTGCAGTGTGAGTGAGGCCTGGGTGCAGTGCGAGTGAGGCCTGTGTGCAGGGCGAGTGAGAGCTGTGTGCACCGAGTGAGTGCTGTGTGCACTGTGAGTTAGGGCAGTGTGCACTGAGTGTGTGCAGTATGCACTGAGTGCGGACTGTATGCAGTGTGATTGAAGGCTGTGTGCAGTGTGAGTGAGGCCTGTGTGCAGTGTGAGTGAGGCCTGTGTGCAGTGTGAGTGAGGCCTGTGTGCAGTGTGAGTGAGGCCTGTGTGCAGTGTGAGTGAGGCCTGTGTGCAGTGTGAGTGAGGCCTGTGTGCAGTGTGAGTGAGGCCTGTGTGCAGTGTGAGTGAGGCCTGTGTGCAGTGTGAGTGAGGCCTGTGTGCAGTGTGAGTGAGGCCTGTGTGCAGTGTGAGTGAGGCCTGTGTGCAGTGTGAGTGAGGCCTGTGTGCAGTGTGAGTGAGGCCTGTGTGCAGTGTGAGTGAGGCCTGTGTGCAGTGTGAGTGAGGCCTGTGTGCAGTGTGAGTGAGGCCTGTGTGCAGTGTGAGTGAGGCCTGTGTGCAGTGTGAGTGAGGCCTGTGTGCAGTGTGAGTGAGGCAGTGTGAGTGAGGCAGTGAGAGTGACCCCTGTGTGCAGTGCGAGTGAGAGCTGTGTGCACTGTGAGTTAGGGCAGTGTGCACTGAGTGTGTGCAGTATGCACTGAGTGCGGACTGTATGCAGTGTGATTGAAGGCTGTGTGCACTGAGTGAGGCCTGTGTGCAGTGTGAGTGAGGCTTGTGTGCAGTGTGAGTGAGGGCCGTGTGCACTGAGTGAGAGCTGTGTGCACTGAGTGAGAGCTGTGTGCACTGAGTGAGAGCTGTGTGCACTGAGTGAGAGCTGTGTGCACTGAGTGAGTGCTGTGTGCACTGAGTGCGGACTGTATGCAGTGTGATTGATGGCTGTGTGCAGTGTGAGTGAGGCCTGTGTGCAGTGTGAGTGAAGCCTGTGTGCAATGTGAGTTAGGGCTGTGTGCAATGTGAGTTAGGGCTGTGTGCAATGTGAGTTAGGGCTGTATGCACTGAGTGACGGCTGTATGCAGTGCGATCAAAGACTTTGTGCAGTGTGAGTGAGGGCTGTGTGCAGTGTGAGTGAGGGCTGTGTGCAGTGTGAGTGAGGGCTGTGTGCAGTGTGAGTGAGGGCTGTGTGCAGTGTGAGTGAGGCCTGTGTGAAGTGTGAGTGAGGTCTGTGTGAGTGAGGTCTGTGTGAGTGAGGTCTGTGTGCAGTGTGAGTGAGGCCTGTGCGCAGTGTGAGGGAGACCTGTGCGCCGTGTGAGGGAGACCTGTGCGCCGTGTGAGGGAGACCTGTGCGCCGTGTGAGGGAGACCTGTGCGCCGTGTGAGGGAGACCTGTGCGCCGTGTGAGGGAGACCTGTGCGCCGTGTGAGGGAGACCTGTGCGCCGTGTGAGGGAGACCTGTGCGCCGTGTGAGGGAGACCTGTGCGCCGTGTGAGGGAGACCTGTGCGCCGTGTGAGGGAGACCTGTGCGCCGTGTGAGGGAGACCTGTGCGCCGTGTGAGGGAGACCTGTGCGCCGTGTGAGGGAGACCTGTGCGCCGTGTGAGGGAGACCTGTGCGCCGTGTGAGGGAGACCTGTGCGCAGTGTGAGTGAGGCCTGTGCGCAGTGTGAGTGAGGCCTGTGCGCAGTGTGAGTGAGGCCTGTGCGCAGTGTGAGTGAGGCCTGTGCGCAGTGTGAGTGAGGCCTGTGCGCAGTGTGAGTGAGGCCTGTGCGCAGTGTGAGTGAGGCCTGTGCGCAGTGTGAGTGAGGCCTGTGCGCACTGTGAGTGAGGCCTGTGCGCACTGTGAGTGAGGCCTGTGCGCACTGAGTGAGGGCTGTGTGCACTGAGTGAGGGCTGTGTGCACTGAGTGAGGGCTGTTTGCACTGAGTAACACCTGTGTGCAGTGTGAGTGCGGACTGTATGCAGTGTGATTGAAGGCTGTGTGCACTGAGTGAGGCCTGTGTGCAGTGTGAGTGAGGCCTGTGTGCAGTGTGAGTGAGGCCTGTGTGCAGTGTGAGTGAGGCCTGTGTGCAGTGTGAGTGAGGCCTGTGTGCAGTGTGAGTGAGAGCTGTGTGCACTGAGTGAGTGCTGTGTGCACTGAGTGAGTGCTGTGTGCACTGTGAGTTAGGGCAGTGTGCACGGAGTGTGTGCAGTATGCACTGAGTGCGGACTGTATGCAGTGTGAGTTAGGGCTGTGTGCACTGAGTGACTTCTGTATGCCCTGAGTAAGTTTCAATTCACTGAGATTTTACTGTGATTTACCCTTGTATTTATGGCTTACTCCTGCATTCCAGAAGAAAGTCAGGAGTAATGCAAGCAAGTGTAAGCCCCACCAACTCGGCAAAATCTTTGCAAAGACTGTACTGCCCACTCTGGCATTTCCTCAGTAGGCTGCAGGGCAAATGGCTATTTTCAAAGCATGGAGGGCTAAAATGGCTCAACCATTGCTTGGTGGCCTCAGTGTGCTGGTTTGAGTGTTTTCCTAGTCTTATGTTGATTTACAGTCTGGTCCTGATGTTTGTGGATTGCGATCAGCAACCTTAGCACGCCATCAAAAGCAGATTCAGTTCACGGTCTACTATGGTAACCTCTGGACCGCCGAAGGTACCACAAGGTGGTAGAATGTGCGCAATACAAATGCCAGTATCACAACAATAGACGGTAGTGTTTCCTATCGCGGTAAAACGACATGTAGCATTTTAACTTGCCTCATCTGCTGATGACGTGTTGTATTAATCGTTAGTGCCCCTTAGACCTTGCCTAGCGAGAACTCTACTGCTGCAAGTTGAAGATGACACCCCCCACCACCTCCACCTTGGGCCTGTAGCACTCCAGCCCAGAGCAGGGAATCGTTGCAGTGCTGCTGGAGCGGGCAGGGCGGTGCTTTATGTGGAGTCATGCTGGCTGCGGTTGGTATTCTTTTATATTGACCGCTCAGAGTGCCTCGGAGCTCTGCCCACCATGCAGGATTTCATGCTCATGGGGAATCTGGCGTTCAGCCGAAGGAATGCCTTGACGGGCCCGAGACGCCTCCTTCACGGAGGCATTTTTCACGACCTGCATTAGCATGACAATGATAAAGGTTAGCAGTCCAGCTCCCTGGCTGGCTTTAACTCTGAACATCCCTGTTGGGGAAAGTGGTGTGACGCAAAATGACGCGTCCCTCTGCAGAACGGAATGAGGGTCCGGTAGTCTCCCATATTTACGATGTATTTATTGGCCATGGGCTGGTCGCTGGACCCCTAAAGCAGTGGGGCCCCTCTGCGCTATGCCTATAGTTGGAAGCTTAATGTTCCTTGTCGCAGCGCTACACGGGTAGTAAGCGCTATAAATTACAAGAAGAGATACCCCCCTCCTTGCTGTAATGCAACATGAGACGGTGGGACTGTGGAGGACGACAAGTGACCTTCTATCAACATTTTCATGCGAAGTGTCTTCAACGATTCAGAAAAGGGGGTGGTGATGAACAGTGTCTGAATTAAGCAGACCACTCTTACCCAGTCCAAAGATCAGGGCTTGATCCATCACCGTTATTTAGCTCACTGCACCATCCCAGCTCAGTGCCTGGCCCAGTGCATCATGCACTGGGACAGGAACAGACTAATTTGCATGTAGCCAGGTTCTGAGCTGGGATGGTGCAGTGAGCTAAAAAACGGTGATGGATCAAGCCCTGATCTTTGGACTGGGTAAGAGTGGTCTGCTTAATTCAGACACTCTGTTCATCACCACCCCCTTTTCTGAATCATTTTGTCCACCATAAGCGTGGAAGGGTATACTCAGATGTGAGTCCCTTGCTCATTGCACCATCAGGATTCAAGCAAGCCGGGCCGAAGACGGCTGAAATGCCAGAAACCGGTCCCCGGAAGCTTGTTTCCTTCCCAGTATAAGAATTAGCTTGGTAGTTTGGTTTGCCCTGTTCCCATCAAGCACTGGGACAGGAACAGACTAATTTGCATGTAGCCAGGTTCGGAGCTGGGATGCTGCAGTGAGCTAAAAAACGGTAATGGATCAAGCCCTGATCTTTGGACTGGGTAAGAGTGGTCTGCTTAATTCAGACACTCTGTTCATCACCACCCCCTTTTCGGAATCATTGTGTCTATTCAAGACCTTTCCCTTTTGTAGAAATTGTCCGCCGTTAATTTACAGGACTGTTTCCTGGTATCTATGACTGCAACGCGGGGCCCTCGTGCCGCCCTGTATTATATTAATCTAAATCTGTGGTCACTTTTTACCCCCAGTAATACCCACCCCTCGTTTTCTGCTGGTTTGATTTCCCTTGGGTATGTATGTAATTGCAGCCACAAACAGTTCACATTCACTTGAGAACCGTAGCTACATTACGGTAAACTGCACAGTTCTCTCAAAAATGGACTTCTCAAAAACATCTTACTATGTGTACGTGTATATCGGTGTGTCCATTGATTGTTTCACGCTGATTTACTTGCCCACTCCTGTAATCTGAATTCGCCTGTATCCCTCCTTCCCTGCCCTAAAAAGAAGGTAGCCATTATGGTATGTATGGTATGGTAACGCAGCTTAAACGTAATCATCACGAAGCCCGCACTAAGACTTTTCCTGAGAACAGATCTACAAACCGTTTGACCATGGTAAGTGACCCATACCAGCCGATCGCCTGACAGTCAAAGTTGCTTTGTGTGAGACTACATTGTCACACTCGTAGGGGGCTGTATTACACCTCAGCATAATTTAATGTGTGCTTACATTTAAAGCGGGCCAAGGAATATGACTGCAGTTTTGTATTTGAAGCATTGTTGTAACAATTACGTATTGTTACATCAATCCCGATGCATTTCTATCATAGCAAGTTATCTTGGAGACACAAAGGGTAGGAAAACAAGAGCGGCCAGGAAACAAAGTACGGAAGAGGAAGCATGAAAAGGAGGGGAAGAGAGAAAAAGAGAGGAATCATGAAAGAGTGAGAGAAAGAAAGGAATAAAAATAAAGGTAAGAGTGCAGTGAAAGGGACAGAAAAAAGTGAAGGTGAAAAAGCGGAGTTTATAAAGTGGAGAGATACAGGGGAGAAAGTGTAGAGGTAGCAAGCGAGAAGATGAGCAGCCGGGAAACTGAAAGTACGGCCGGCTAGCCATGAATAATTAGGGGAGGAGAAGCCGCAGAGCGCACGCTGGGAGAAGCCCTTTGATGTGGTGGCGGCCGTGAAAAAAAGCAATTAGGAGGAAGGGAGGGAGGCTGATGCGCGTGCTTGTTTGGTCACGTGAACTCGAAGAAAACCGCACAGAAAAAGCCTTAGTTTGACGAGTATTTTGAGCACTAGAATTCTCTCCATTTTCCATTCCTGCGGAATGGAAAAGGCGAGACCTAAAAAGGATGAGAAGACTGAAGGCCATGGTGGCTAGGAGGGTATGGCCGCGGCTGGAGACCCATTCCATGGCGACTAAAGAGGCAGAAGGCGGATGGACGAGGGGCAAAAGACAAGCCTAAGGACCAGACCATAGCTCTTCTATCCTAAAAGCACTCCATCACTGAATGTGCCTTCTATACATAAAAAAAGAGCCATCGAAGGGTATGTCCATGAGGGAAGGCTGTACATTCCCTGAAAAAAACTATTCTCAGACAGGAATGGTGTTGCAAGGCCACAAACAAGCCGTTAGTTAGCCATATGGTGAAATCTGCTGTATTTTGCCCATCAGCAATAGCCTGGGGGGAGTAAGGCATGGGGCTCCTCCAAATCTATAGGCAGCACATGCACAACAGTGTACCATATTGTATAGGAATAATGACCCAATAGACTCGCAGTGTTCACCGAACGCAGTGCTAGGCTGGCAGAAGAGAACATTCTCTTACAAGACAGATCAAGCCTCTTGGATTCCCTAACCAGTGGATGGTAGAGAACGCACTGGGGTTAATTCAAGACATGGAGGTTTGGACCACCAATCTGTCCAGGGTGAAGCGCAGGATAAGGAAACTGGGGACCCCCGGAGCTGGGTGATGGCGGTGGGCAATTGTCCTATGCACAGGAGCAACTGTGCAGGGCTCGAACCAGGTTCAGAATAGGATGTCTGTAAGAGCTTCATTGAAGGGGAGTAAAGGTTCAGAGTGGAGACTCCCGGCTGAAGCACCTGTCAAGACATTAGTCTGGACTCCCACTGTGGGCAAATGAAGGTCAAAGACCTCAGCCGCCCTACCCACCACCATTACAAAATTGGCTCCCTCCTCCGTAGCCACAGTAGGAGGAGAGACCAGGCCGGTGATGGGTGAGATAGCTAACCCACTGGCCTCCGCCAGTTCCTCATACAAGTTGTCCTGTTCTCCTTCTAGGAGCTGGTAACCATGAGGGTCAATAGACCACTCCCATTCGAACACAGTACATTACAACGCAATGTATTACATTGCGTGCTTTTACAACGCGGTCGTTACAACGACCGTGTTGTTAGTATGCGTTGCATTTCCATCACAACTCTTTCGAACGACTTGCTGAAGGAGGCGCGCTTGACTTAGGAATAGTATTATTCACTACTCCTACTCCAGTTTGCACAACAGTAGGGGAGGGATTGGAATTAATTTCCAATGCCTCAGCGCCCCCTACAGCAAAACGTTGTAATGACTTGCGATGTAAATGCATAGAGTACTAACAACGCAGTCGTTGTAACGACCTCGTTGTTATAGTCTTGCGATGTAATGACAGAGTTGTATACTCTGTTTCCCCTGCCATTCGTCTCCCTCTCCATGACCGTCAAATAAGAACACTGGGTCAATTGCAAGAAACATAGCACTGGTAAGCACCAGAGTCTGCGTGAGATGACGCTCATGCGGCTCTGTGTCTGAATCAGGAATAACAATTGGGGGGTGCGGCTTACAGTGGAGTAGGCGCCAAAGGAGGATCCGTCTCGCTGGTGTTTCCACCGCAAATCCAGCAAGGGAATCCATGGAGCCCAACTGGCGCAGAGGGCGAATCCGCTGTCATGGGTCCAGCAGAGGCCCCTCCATGGCCAGTGGCGCCTCAATGCACTCCAGATGAGCCGGGCTGCCCAAATATGAGGCGCATGACCCCAAAACGCCTTCAGCTGGGCTTGGGTCACTCCAGCATGACCAGGGTGCAGGTTCCACAGACTCACAGGACCTGGAGTACAGACACTTTTGCATCTTGTCAGAAGACTTCGACAGACATAGAAAAGTCAAAGACCTCTTCGACTTCTTGTGCGACTTGAGACTACGTGGAATGTGAGGACTACCCTCAGAAAGTTCTTTAGTTCTCTGCAAATGGTCCCGGGACCTTCTGAATAAACAGGACCTCGAGCGTCGCAGAGTTGAGAGGTCAGGTGACGGGGAGCTTGAGGGAGTGCTCCCTCCGCGCCTAGGGACGCATGGCGCGGAGGGTGCGTTCCCTCAGTACCTTAGGACGCATGGTGTTGTAGTCTTCACAGGTCTTGGAGTGATTGGCCCTGCTCCAAGCACCACAAACACCAAGTGGGGTCTGTCACAGACTTTTGCCTGTGACAGGCCCCACATGTTTTGAAATAAACCGATTTCTTGGTTTCTCCCACCAGGAGAAACATTTGAACAAAATGTTGAAAAAAAAGCCATTCATAAAGTGACTGAGTAGTTCCTACTGGATCAGGGCTGTCTGGCATGGAATGGAAAGAACTGATGTCAGCAAGCTGTGGTGGCGCCCACATAGGTAGCATGCACGGCACTTCGGCGCAGACAACACCGACATGGAACCGAATGTCACCTACCGCATACAGGTTTATTGCTCAAAAATCCTCCAGATCCAGTCTGATGCCTCAGGATATTCGAAGGTAAGGTATCTGCAGCTCGAAGTCTGTCATGTTCACAGCTCCTTAGCTGTTCTCAAACTATTTCCAGAAGGCTTAAAAGGTATGTATACAAACTGACTAGCTACAAACTACAATAAACACATTAGTGAAACATAACACTTCGAGATATATATAGTCTACTCCATTTCAGATGGATGACTACTTGCCCCACACTGAATCATAGGCAATAAAATATTTTGCGCACTACACAATCGGAACTGATCTAAGAATATAACGTCAAAACCAGTGACTTACTGCAATACAGTTAGCTCCGAGGTGATCATTTTCGTGGCAGTCTCCCAACTTTAACTGCAGGCTTGCACTGGCTTTTAATTACAATTATAGCTTTGATCTTTTCTTCATGAACAATGTGTCACAAATAAATCTACATGGAAGAGAAAAGTTATGTTATACTTCGGAAACAATAGAATTACAAATTAAGATTATAAACATACACAATCAACACCCAGTATGCTTTGCTAAAATGTATTAAATTTAATATGCACATTGTGCGTGTGTGTGTATTATATATATATATATATATATATATATATATATATATATATATATATATATATATATATATATATATATATATATATATATGTTTTCTTTTCAAATATTCGATTCAATAAAATTTACTTTCATTTTTCAGATCACAGATTTGAAACTGGGACAGTTGGTGGAGGTGGGGGCAGAAAGGACAAATTTTCAATGTGACGACTTCCTCCATTGTGTCTTTTTCAGTTGAGAGGGCACACATCTGCAGATTGCACACTAAATAGAGAATACTGGGGAACAACTTTCAAAGTAAATTCACGTACAAGCTCGGATTTCTAGGATATGTGTGACTAGAACATTGAGGATTAGCATGGACTTGCAGCAAGACCTGGTATAGTATAGTCTACGCTATGCTGACTGCCTGGTCACAACTTAGCATTGGTAAATGGACTAGCTTTACCTTCCCCAATTCTTAAGTACTCTTTGCATCCCCCTAATAAGTTAGCAAAACATTAAAACAAACGTTTCACCTTAAATCTAAATTAAGACATCCCTGCCCACACAGATTTGAGCAAATGTAGGCTAGCTTTGACCCAGAACCTTTATTAGGACCGCTAGCAGCTAATGTAGGCAACATTCAGAGGAGTTGAACGTTTTTTGTATTAGATGGCATATAATAAGAAATTCCACTTTCTACAGGCATGAATACATTAGCCTGCACATCGCAGAGTCGAAAATTCATAGATTGGGTACTAATTAAGTCTGCTTCACTCGATTCCAGTTGAATTTCAGAAGGACTAACACATTTGCAAATAGTATGTTTACTTAAAACATCAAGTAGGTTAAACAAGCAGACAATTGCTAAAAACGGGAATGTTTAGATAGATTTAAAAACAAATGTAAAACTTAAAATAACAAGCATTGGTAATGCATCGGTTTCGCCTATGTCAGGAATGAAGAGCTGTTTTCATCAATTAACGTCCAGGAGAAGAAAAGAGCTCCCTGACAGTTAATATGGTAGTGGACAGGATGTGGCGCGGCAGTCAGAGCTGCTTACTCTAGCGCTGGGGATCCTGGTTCAAGTCTTGGCTACGCTGCGCAACATCACGTGATTTTTTTGCAAATCACTTAATCCCACCAGGTGATAAATTGTAATATAAATATGCTGCAAGAGTAAAAGGCAAAGCTTTATGAAAACATAGTTCCACCAAAGTGGATGTTAAAAGTATTTCCGCGGCGGGAATAAGAGAACCAGGTGAGGAACAAGCATTGGTAAATGCAAGAACTATGCTGCAGCCAATAGAAATAGAGGAAAGGTAAGTGGCACGCACAAGAACCAATGAGAAGCCAGGGAATAGAGGAGGCGAGATGCAAGTCCCTTTTAAATTTTTATGAAAAACAATAGATGTCTCAAGGCGAAACCTAAAAATTGCTTTATTAAATAAAACGACTGCAGGTATAAAGGCATCCACGTAGATTTAACTAATCACATGCCATCAGCTATAGTGGAATGACTGCTTATTTTGGGTACAGCAGAAAAAAAAGCTACCAGGCTACATTTTGAGCATTTAAAATCAATATTACGAGGACATACGCAAATAATCTTCCTCAAACATTAACAACCTCGAAAAGTGAGGCTTCAAATTAGATTCAAAATAATTTAAGCCTCTAGATGCTGTTGAAATTCGGCCCGAGAGAGCTATTTGCGTATTCTATTGAAGTTAGCTGCCTAGTCTTCCAATTCAAACTTTGCAAACTTCTAGATAGATCTGAGAAAAAAGCAGTTTCGTTTATCCGGATTTATGCTTTTGTCCGCTAGAGGCAGCATTCCCCACAACAGTATTTGCATGCTCTAATTTTGGTCTGCTCATAGCAACAAATTCAAACACATACTAAACAAAATCCATTGACACAAATACAGACAAGAATATACAGTACAACCAAATTACAGTATAGGGTACAGTGTAAATTTCTTTAAAACAAACTATTTTGTGCAAATTGACTAATTCCTGCTCACATTTACAGCTCAGTCATCTGACATGATACAACTCAGCTGCGTCTCATGCAATAATAAAGGAATAAGGACATTATACACAAACATATCGATGCTAACAGATTAAAGAATACGATTGGCAGCAAACCATAATCATATTTTCTTAAACACCCTACATAGACCTTTTGCTTTGAAATATACGACTCGAAGCATTTGACAATATTGCATCTAAATATGTGAAGTAATTTCACATTTAGCCTACTGTCTCTACCTCACGCACATACACACTATACTTGCGGATATATTTTAGTATGCGGTTATATTCTACACACACAAGGTAATTAAAATAAACGAGGCACATGTTTTTCGAGCATCTGTACTAATAAATTCACATTCACATGTCTGTTAGTGCAAAGGATAAATTAACGTTTATTACCATTGTACAGCAAACTTGACACAGATTGTAAGCAACAATTAAAAATAACTGTCCAAATAGTCAAATGTCTTCACCGTGATTTTACCATACTGCACAAATGTAGCCACTTTCAACCAGGTTTTGCTAAAACATATAGACATGAAAAAATAATATGGCAGTGACTATAGATGCAGATGAGTAGAGTATATTATGCGTTTACTACCGTTTGGGGAGGGGACCATGACTATCCTGGCCCCTACTCACCCTCAACAGTGGAAATAAATGGCATGTTACACTCTGCACATGTATGACAATAGAACACATGCTTTTAGCACGCAACATTTACCACGCACTGCCTTTACCACGGACATACCTTTAACACGTAAACTACGTATATTTAAGGGAAATTAAATCCCTACACACATACATATATAGACACAAAAAAGCAGCAGAGAACTTCGGGTAGTCCTCAAGTTTAGGTGAAGAGCAGCTCCTGTATAGGACACCCTACAACACCAACAACAGTCTGAATCTGCTCACCTCAAATGTCTATGTTTCTAGCAAAGTTTTTAAGCATAGGATTAGCAAAGTGCCATTCACGCAGAGCTGTAAAATGGCAAAACCCTTTTACTACTCAAGGCACAGTATTACAGCTTTGGATTAGTAAAACACCACCCAAACCAACCTGGAATAAATAAAAGCATAAAAGCAACACCTGACACATGTTGCGCTATCACAGCTCTTCAGCGAGGTTTAGCTTTGTCCAGACACAAGGGAGCTCCCAGTATAAGTCAGAATAATGCCTTTTCATGCTTAGGAGGCTGCATAAATTATGCAAAAAAGCAGAATACTCAGGGTAGTTCTCGAAGCTTTACATTGCACTTTGGCTGAATTAAATGCACCTATTTCACTACGTTGGAGTGCAGTGTACATCTTGTATGGTGGACTTTGAATATATATATATATATATATATATATATATATATATATATATATATATATATATATATATATATATACTACTATTATAAAGAGAGAACACAAACCTTTTGGCAAGGTAAACTCGGGAACCACAGCGCCAATTCACACACCCAATACATTGTTGTAATTCTCAGGGTGTGCAGATGGACATAGGCTATAGAAAATTACAAAAAAACGTAAATTTAAAAATATAACTTTAAAAAAAAGTAGTGCCCTGAAAGTAGCGGCGGCCGCGACGCGGACGGCCACGACGTAGCGCTAGCCGCAACGTACGTGATGACGAGGAGGAGCGGCGGTGAAGTGAGGATCTCAGGCAGGAGCGGCGGCTCAGGTAAGGCTCTGGGACACGGGACGGGAGGGAGCCGGTGCGGGAGATTGGCCCGGAACAACTGCGGTAAGGCTCAGGGTCTGGGGGCAGCATTTCAGGCTTGCGTGCACTCCCGCCCCAGCCCCCGCCCGCCACGACATTGTCCGGGACACAGACAATGTCGTGGCGGGCGGGGGCGGGAGTGCACGCAAGCCTGAAATGCTGCCCCCAGCCCCCTTCTGCCCCGGGCAACGCTGGGGCGGGCTGCTAGTATATATATATATAATTAATTTGCTCTATTTTAAACTTACATATTTTCTTCGTGGGGTTTTCGTTTAACCGTACCACTCTATACCCCTAACCACCGTAAAACTCTAAGTCACCTGTAATAATTAAATGGTGTAGCTGCTCAAACGTATAAAGTAAATGCAGTTGAGTTGTGTTATCGTAATCCCCGATATCAGCCAGCCGCCAAGGTAAAAGGCAGGTCAAAGAGCATTCCACCAACTAGAATTTAAACAATGAAAAGGAAAACTGGTTTCACACTGTTCAGATCGGTTTGCCTAAAAATTAACAGTGATCAGCAGTAAGAATAAATATTTAGGCAAACTGGTTTATTTTTGCCAGACTATGGGTTATTACACTAAAGACCGTATCACAGCACGTTTTTACACAATGAAGCATAGCATTTTGTTTAAACTGATTTTAATATATTTTTGCAAATAACTGCTTTTTTGGTGTGCTAAATTTTGCACTTCAGATTCTACTTTATTTCTTGATGTGTGAAAACATACTACCTACCTCACATTAAGGGCAATACACCAAGGAATCAAGCAGTTGGTGCGGCAGGATTAAGTGATTTGCCTAGAAACCATGCATTATAAGGTATAAAACACCCTCCTCGTTGCATTAGCTAAAAGGATATGGAAAGTCATCTCCGAGTTCCTTGACCTTATGAAGTAGCTCTACTTTGGGCCTCGTTATTCAATATGGTGACAGAACTCAGAGACCTCTAATGTATGCAGGGAGTAGTTGATCCCTGAAAACAACAGTTAAAAAAGGAGCTACAGTTCTGGCTCAACCAGCACACAACACACCATGGTTTTCACTTGACTGCTCTTTTCTTTGTTTTTATACTGTTGGCAAATTGGTGTTATGAGCTGGTTGTGTGCATTTTTGAGCATATTTTGAGCAATGCAGGTGGCACAAGCAGCGATGTTTTACTCGTGGTAGTAAACCCATTTTTTAGGTTAACCAATGAAATGGTAATTTTGTACTTTTTATACGCCGGGCAACGCAAGTTACGGCATGCGTGCAATACCAGAAGTGGTGAATTTCAGCGTTTGTTCCAAAACCATAACTCAGTTCTTAACTATTTTTCCCCCAGTTAATTTCAAGCGCCCCCTCCTGCTGATATTCACAGATCAGATTTGCAAACCTTACAAAATCACTAATCCATTAAAGTCCGCTTGGCAACTTTGTTTCAAACGCTTCTGTCTGCAAAAAATACTGACACGCAAACCAGGCTAAGCACACTTTCATGAACGTTTTCCTTTTAAGTTAAGTTTGCGGTAAAATCCGTTCAGCGGCTTTAGCAAAATGTCTTATGGGAGTTAAATGGGACAACACATTTTTTTTTTCACCTATCCCCCTTAAACTTTTTTTTTTTTAATAACCTTGCATGGATCTGCATAAAAATTAATATGTCAGTATGGAGCCGACAGACAAGCGGATCCAAAATTTGGTGCATATCCGTCCTTAGGGTTAATAGTTCCTGGAACATCATGCGGAGTGCGGCTGAAACTAAACTACACAGTGGCGACGTACATGCGTGTAGACGTACACGTGTGTGTCTATGTGCACACGTTTAAAAGGAGATTTTTAGTTTGCTAATAAAATTCGACAATTTAACCAACCAAGTCTGGTAGACAATGAGCGTAAATTAAAATGTCTTGGCCTGTCAAGATTTAGGCAGACCTATAAAAGGCGGTGCAAGGTGGATGGGCAAGTTAAAAAGGAAGGTAGCATCAAAAGTGGTTTCCCACTCAACTACATATGGGAATTTGTATCACTACTAGAGAAAACATTACTGAATAGAATTACACCGAAATTGGCATGTCACTAGCAATTTGCTCAGAATATCGCCGTTTTGTGACTTTGTGTGCATCAGTGCAGTGGATTTTAAAATATTTCAGCTGCAAAAGTTCACCCGGATTCAGAGCGTTATCAACTGCATATCTTCTCAATTAATTTCACTCTTAATTTGTAGAAGATCCTTTGGATTCACATTTTTTTTTAAATGGGAGGGGAGGACAAAGTGAGGAAGTGTTCTTTCTCCATGATCTGTGGACCTTAGCACTCTGAATGGAAAAAGCAAAACATATTAGGGTGGCCATTCGATGATGAAATGCTCGATTCCTTTATTATGGGAAAGCACAAAGCCCTTTGTGCCTACTTAAGGCACTGAAACTAGTGGACTTTTCACAGACCGACTTTGTTCTTAACCATGTTGTGAAACTGGTTCGAATATTAGTGACCTGGCTCCACACGCTTTTAATTTTGTAAGTTGTCAGTGAATTAACTTGTAAAAACAGGTCTCCAATCACTAGACTGAAGACTCCAAGGCGGATAGCAGCACGCAGTGTATGGCTAATGCCTTTTCACTAATTAGTTAACTGATTCATATCTTGATGAGCCGGCACGTGTCACTCCGAAAAGAGCCTGGTGTTTCACAAACTATAGTTAACACAGCTGTCATGCAAATCATAGCCAATACATACAATGCAATGCAATGCTCAAAACTCACTTTTGATGTAACAAACGTTAGTTATGGGTTGTAATATATCTTGGCCTTATTCAGAATTCAAACAAGTACACTGGTTTCTTTGGTGTGCATCAATTTCCAAAACCTTCACTTTTCATCAACAAAGTTCTAACTTCCGACCCCAAATTCTATATTTTACAATGGATGCAAGACAGTCCCCTTTCCAGAACAAACAAAATAAAAATGTAAATAAAAACTAGCACATACTTAAAACATGATACATATCGATACAGTCTGTATTCAATAAATGTCTTTGGATGGCATGTCCGTCTCGTCCTCTCTCTCTAATATCCTTCCACTCTCCACACTGGTAGCAACTTTCTCTGCCCCTTGAGGCAATGTGACATTTGGAATCTTCAAAGGGTTATACCAGGCATTCCACACCTCACCACCCACCAACAAAATACAGACTATATGTCTTAAAGACCTAATTTAGAGATGAAAACTTGAACTCTCAACTAGAGAAGACAGTTTAACTCGCAACCAATAATGTTTCCTGAATTCTGTACAAGTGGAATCTGATCTTCTCTTTATAGCTACTCCGAATCTCTTGCACCCCAAAATGTTCTTTCTCTCTTCCTACATCACACACTCCGTTACCACTTCTCATCCAGCATAGCGAACATGGTAACCTGATCATGCAAAAAGCTGATGAACTAGTTTTGGGTAGTGGGGTTGTTGTAGAATTGCAAAGCACCACTGGGTCATATAATGCCATGCTTTATTGTTGAATGTCATACATTCACAAAATGCCTTTATTTGTTCGGGTACATCCTGGGGTCCAGTGTCCGCCACAATACATTCCAGATAGCCTCACGACAACACTGCTTAAACTCTAACTGCATCACTGATGATACTTTTTTATTTTTATCATGCTCACTTTTGGCCATTTAGGGGAAAAATGAGCTTCCATAACTATACCAAACTGTCCATATAGCCTTTTGCCCACAAATATGTACCATTTTTTTCAATGCTTTCTAAGGAGATTTGTAAAGCATGACTTAAGATTCTTCGACCATGTTTTATCACACGGTACACAAATCCTGATGTTTCTTTCTATCCGATATCAATTCCCTGCCACGTGGAAAGAAAAAAAATTATTTCTGTTTTTCCACTTTGACTTCACACCACTTTCTACAGATGTGCATGCTAACCAAAAAAAGACCAACTATTCCTGAAGACCATGAATGATTTTTAAGTTCAGAGAAGTTTTTAGAATTGTTTGGTCTTTTCTTTCGAATGATGAGCTCCTTTTTCTATTCTCTGCATGCCTGCTCTCTCTTAGAACAGCCTACCATAAGTCACATGCATCTGCGCCTAATCACTAGGACTGCATTCTTGCAAACTGCCCGCACCTCATTTTAAAGATCATACCTCTCATTTTAAAGTAATAACCTTGCTACCAAACAATACCTAATCTAATGCAGCTCATCAATACCAACTTCTGAATACATTTGTATATGCCCCCACCAAAGAACACTCCTAACTCCTATCAATGTACCTTCATAGAAATAGAGTAATTGCATTGAATGGTTTCCTTGATGGCACAAGGCTAATCTCAACCAACAATAACCACTTTAAAAACCAGCATTGGCATTGCCAATAGGTCTCGAAATTGGGACCTTATAAGTATTTAGTTAAGCAGCACAATATCCTTGGTGCAACAACTTCAACTGTTGCATGGCTAAACACTTATAAGGTCCCAAAGACGAGGCCTATTGGTTATGGCAATGCTTGTTCAAGGAGTGTTCTCTACGATACAAATATGTGAGTTTGAGGTGCCAGTTATTTAATGCTACACGGAATTCAAGATAGTTTTCTAGAAGTCTTATTTTATGAGGGATCAAATTCCATACCTTAGCCATCTGAACTATGAAGGAGTCGTGAATGCCCACAGCCCTGAAGTGGAATGACTGAAGGAGTGGTGAAAGGCAGGATAAGTAGAGTTTGGAGTTGCCTTGCAGCTGCATGCCGATTTCGGTTTAGTTTGCAAGTCAGATGGAGAGGGACACCATGGTATTTACAGTTGGCACAGTCTACACAGCAAAGTACTAAGGCATTAACGTTTCGTACCATGTGAGGGAAACTTAGGAGCAAGATAATTCGGCATACGGATTGAGTTACATTAAAAGACCCTTTTAGTGACTTGAATTAACTTGTGCCACAGGGAGATATTAACGTCCATAAAGACCCACGATTCCTTACTTGGTTTGGTGTTGTGCCAAGATTTTTAGCAAAGTATGCGAAATGTGGTAGTTTTGCAGCATGCTGGCATCTACCTTTATGACGTAGTTCGCTTAGGCATCCAATGGTGAACCGCAGATGGCACAGGACCCAAGATCTGATGGATTCCAAGTATGACTTGCAAGCTATTGGCGAAAAGTAGTTTAAGATAAAGGAAGTGAAGAGGCCACTTAGAGAGGTCTGTTGGTGGAGCCTTGAGGGACTCCGGCGGTGGAGGGGAATCATAAGGCTGAGACACGGGGGTGTTTTTGATGAACACCCTTTCCTGTATCCTGCCAGTGAGTGCTGTGCGGGTGAGTGCATACCTGTGTTTGCGAGGTTGTGTATTTGATCGGCTCAGATGTGCGAGCGGTGCTCTTTGTGTTGTGAACAGGCGGAGGGAGAGGCGATGCAGAGCCAGGTGCCCTCTGGAACGGCGCCCTGGTCTCAGACGCTGCTGCTCTGCCGTGAATGGCTTTGCACAGGGCACGCAGCGCAGGCTCCACTAGGGGGATAGGGTTTCATGCTACACCCGCGGAAGGGGCAGCGGGGGCACAACGCTAGTCCAGGCGCTTTGCTGCCCGGGCCCTGCAGGAGGAGAGAGACTGGAGGAGCGATGCTGTTAGCGTCTCCGCAGACAAACATACCCTGATAAGAAGCAGTGTGACACTCAGCGGTGTCGGCGGCAGCACTGTACAGATGAGCATACCCGCCTGGTTTAGGGGGGAGGGGAAGCTGCTTTTTTAATGAGCCATGACGAGGGAGGATGACGAGGGAGTAAAGCTCATCTATTTACAATTCATGCAACCGCGCACAGCTGTTTTCAAGCACACTCGTGCTTGCGGCGGCATTCGCCTTGCGGGAGCGAGCAACAGCCAATTAGCATGCACACCGCTGCTCGCTCCTGCAAAGTGGATGCCGCCACAAGCACGAGTGTGTGCTTCGAAAAAGAGCAGAGCAGCGGCTAAGGGTCCTCCTGACCTAAAAACACCTTGCAATCTAGAGCAGCATAATATTAGACGTAAAGTGCTTCAAGGCCTTGTCAGAGGTAGTAAATACTATATAAATGCAACTACATAACCATGACCCTCATGCACTAAAAACAGTACTATCTCCCTCAGGCTCATGGAACACACCAGACTGTCCTGCATTTACAAGGTATCAATCCCCAGCTTCAATACAGACCACATCATGTAGAAATTCTTGAACAAGTTGTTACCACTCAAACTGTTGCATCCTTTCACTACACCCATAATTAACTTCCTTGATTTCTTAGTCTTGCTCTATACCCGCTTTCCAATACTCACACTTATGGCTCCACTACCACACCTTTCCTCTACAGATGCCACAATTCAGTCTTCAAGATCCGGATCAATGTCATTCAATGATAAATGGGAGAGAGTATCGGATTTTAATATTGTGGCACCCAAGCACATACCTCACATCAAATGAAAATTCTTGCAATTAGTATATCCCCTACATCAACCTAGGAGCAGCTTTCCCCCTTCTTCAGTAAAAAAATATTTTTATCAGGCATGGGGGAGCTACACTGTCCATTACTGGCCAAATTGAGAAGGAGAATGTGCATGTTAGAAGAGAAAACGACCTACATAGCACAGGGCTGTCCCAAAAAGTTCTGGAAAATATGGAAGCCATAGCTAAAACATTATGGTCTCACGCTCACCTACTCACAGTGAACCCCCAGGGTGGGGTATTGGGTAGGGGCTCCTATTACCCCCCTAAGCACCTCCATTTGTTGTTCGCCTGTATAATGCTAATACGGACACATATTGCTGATGTACCATTGAAAGAAATTATGTGTCCTGGATACTCGTAGTATTGTTGTACTGCAATTAAGAAAATGCTAATAAATACATTCCAAAAAGAAAATATCCATCAGTGTTTGATTTATTTGCATAACAAATATTGTTCACCACAAATGTTTTAAAATGCTTCACAGCTTCATGTTCTTCCTTTTTTGTCACGGAATATAAACACTGCATCTTTGAACGTTAATGAGCAGGGGTGGGGGGTGTTTCTATAGCCCGACGCCCAAGAAGTGTTGTTTTGGGTGAAGGATATATTTTCTAGTTTAGTTGCCTTTGAGACAAGTAGGTCAAACCCCCTGAAGCATAAATTCTTTAACTGCCAGATTACAGTACCACATTATGGATCAGGAAAGGGCACTATTTATAACGGAGGTAATATTTGTGTCCATATGTTAATGCTGTCTGAACATGTGTTTATGGTTCATTAATACTAAGCCTTTATTAGTGAGCACTAAGGAAATGTATGTTCAGACTGCTATGGTACTTGCTTCAGTATAAAAATGTTTACACACATTTGCAGAGTTTAACAATATGAGGCTACATATGCTTCCAGGATGCTCTCCGATTAGATGCAAATACATACAAAAGCTTGAAAACAAGATTGATGATTCTTTGCTTTCAAAATAAAATGTTCATAAAAAAATGCAACTAGGGAAAAAAAGTTTTGCTAAACTACTGTGAAATTTTAGATACCATTTCTTTGAAGCATCATTTAGCAAAATGTGTTGATGCATGCACGAATTTCTAAAAAATATTCATAATCTAAAATCAGTGGAACCAGTTTCAACAAAATTAGAGGAAACATGAAAATTAAGAAGCATTGACAAAGCCAAGAGGTACGACATTGGTGGGCAGCCTCATTTAAAAAAAATCTTATTGCCACAGCAGTTCCTGGCTCTAAACAAACCTACTTTGCATGCAGATATGCTCCTTGTGAAAGGGTAGAATGCTGTCCCTCAGTAAAGTCAGCCAATAGACAGAGTAGAGAGGATAGACTTCTGATGATTTGAATGTCATAAAGCGCTTTCATACCACAGGTGTCTTGGTGCTGCATCTGAGAGGTGGAGTATACAAGAACAGTGTTCAATGCTAAAAAGCCAGCTTTTAGTGCTTCCCTGAAGGACCATAGATTAGGACTGGCTTTTAATGTGATGGGAAGAGAGTTTCACAGTAAACTGTTACTGCATGGATGCTTTTTCCACTCAAGGAAGATTTTTGTTCTGGGAATCACTAGAACTTTGGCAGTAGGTGATCGTAGATTCCTAGATTGAATGTACCAGGTAAAGCAATAGTTTAAGTAATCTGGATCAACACTATCCAACGTTTTAAAAGCAATGCACAATGATTTGAACATGATCATTTTGTCAACTGGGAGCCAGTGTAATTTTACAAGAACCTGGGAGACAGATTGATATTTAGGAATGAAAAAAGTAGGCATGCCAAGGCATTTCGCAGCATTTGTAATTTATGCAGAAGTTTTTTTTTAATGTTTAGGAATAGGGCATTTCTATAGTCCAGTTTAGATTGGGCCAGTGGTCACCACAGTCTTCTGAAGATCAGGTGGAATGAATGGACAGATACTTTTAATCAAATTCAGATAAAAACAAAAATGAGATAACCAAGGAATGGATCTGATCTTTAAAGGTCAGCTTGTCATCAATGATAATTCCTCGATTGCGGACCTACTTTACAGGTGGAGGAAGCGTCGCCATGTCCTTAGGCCACCAGATGGGTGCTCAGAAAGAGGTGTAGTTTCCTAAGAGTGGAACCTCTGTTTTACAAGAATTAAGCTTCAAGGCAGTTTAGCTGCATCCAGTTGTTAATCTGAGTCATACAGATATGCAGACGTCTCCTGAAAATTGCTAGACACTGAGACAATAATCTGAGCATCATCAGCATAGAACACGGCAGAAAAACCATAAGATCGGATGAAGCGTGCCAGTGGGGCTAAGTATAGATTCAACAAGGTAAGGCTCAATGATGAGCCCTTTGAAAAACCACAAGGTAGCTTTGAGCTAACCAAAGTGAATTAGCTTTATGGCACATGTTTCATATCTGACAGGAAAGACTTTAGAACTTTGAAGGCGGTACTTTTAATTCCAACCTCAGAGAGTCGGTTGGTTTGTATATGATGGTCATCCGTATCGAAGGCTGCCAAGAAGCCCAGTAGATCAAGGCTGCCTTCCCTCCATCTAGGATTGATTTCAGATCTTCTGTTGCTGCAATCAAAGCAGACTCTGTGCTATGAGCTTCCCGGAAGCCAAATTGTGTAGAATATACAAGTTTGTTAGAATTAATAAAGGTAGTAAGTTCCAGATGTACAGCCCTTTCCAGGACTTTCGATGGAATTGGCAGTCTGGAGATGAGCCTATAACTGCTGGGTTCCAACGGATCCAGGTTGGGTTTCTTTTTTAATTGCACAATTGATGCCAATTTCCACTTAACCAGAAAGAGTCCTGTTCTTAATATTTCTTTAAAGATTTCCCTCAGTGATTCACTGACAATGTCTGGCGCAAAGTGAATTATCCTAGGCGGACAGGGATCAAGAGGTGAGCCTGATTTGGTTGCAAAGTCTAGTTTATGTACTTTTCCAAGTCCAGGGGAGAAAAGGCCTCCAGCAGACTGTTGGTAGAGGTGGTATCTGAAATTATGGCAGAATCGGTGATGTTTTGCATGCTGCCATTGAACGTATTGTAGACCTCCTCTTCTTTGACCACTGGAGTCAAGCTATCCTGGTTGAAGACCGCTGATAGCCAGAAACCGGTCCTAGGATGCTCGATACCGGTCCAGGGAAGACATGGCTTGGCAGTTCGGGCTGGACTATTCCCATGAGGCACTGGGTCAAGACTGATTTGCATCTGGCCATGTCTGAACTGGGGTGGGCTTAGTGAGCAAACTAACTATGGATTAAACCCAGATCTGTGACTGGGGGGAATGTTTTGCCAGTGTGCAATATTCCGTCCATCATCTTGTGTGTTTTGCTGTTCACCCTATGTAGAAAGGGTATGCCCAGACGTGGGTCCCGTGCTCACTAAGCCACTGGAGTCAAGCTATCCTGGCTAAAGACGGCTGATAGCCATAAACCAGTCCTAGGATGCTTTATTCCGGTCCAGGGAAGACATGGCTTGGCAGTTCGGGCTGGACTGTTCCCATGAGGCACAGGGTCAAGACTGATTTGCATCTGGCCATGTCTTAACTGTGGGGGCTTGGTGAGTAAAATAACGATGGATTGAACCCAGATATGTGACTGGGGGTGAATGTTTTGCCATTGTGCAACATTCCGTCTATCATCTTGTGTGTTTTGATATTCTTAAAGAATGTCACAAAAGTACACCCATGGTATATGTTCCTACATTAGTGTAGATATACAGGTTTCATAAATTCACAAGGTTTTATTGAAGTGGAACAGGAAATCCTACTCCAATTTCTCAAAAACTACTCATCAGATTTACACCAAATCAAACACAGAAACATCCTTGAGTAAAGATCTATTTCTACACCAGGTATGACGTCATTCTGTTCATTATTTATTCTGTAGCAGATGCAAAGACTGCTAAGGGAATTAAAATAGGAAACGATACTTTGAACAAAACTATAATCTTTACTCCCATCTTGACGAATCTGTATTAAACTAGTCATGCCAAACCCAAAATGGGATGAACTTTTAATGTGGAAACCTTTGTGTGGATTCTAAAGTCGCCAAATGTATTCGCCAAACAAAAAGGCTCATCAAGAGACACTCTTCCCCAACCATTAATACACACTGGCTGATGCCACCGTTTTGTACACATACATTTTCAACATTCATATATCACCTAGATGCACCCAAAGTGACAATACAAGGCTGGATTGCACTAGTCTTGCATTAGAACATGCCATTCTTTTCAACAAACGGCCACCAATTTCAATTATCCACTAGAAATTAAATCAAGTACTTGCTACGTGCAAACTTAGGTCAAATTAAAGTTAACGATGTTATAATTAAAAACTCAGAAATACCTTAAAACGGTCCATAAGGTTACTTAAAATGTGGCCTGTACCTAGAACCCACTTGGGCAACAGTTCCACTTAAAAGTTAATTGTGAAAAAATGGTTCCCTTTTGAGAAAAAGTAGCTTAAAAAGACTGAATGTATGCAATATAGCCGTGTACATACCCAAGTCAAAACAAAAAAAGACTTTAGCAGCCACTAGATGGCTGTACATAGCCAGTAGAACAGAAGTTTTGTTTCACCTGAAAACAACAAGGCTGTAAAGTTGTGAGATAACATTGAGTTGGCTCTTTCTGTACATCAATCTGCTTTTTACAAAACCTTACCAAACATATGGGGTAACCATAAAACAGCGAAAGAATGTTAACACATAAATTAAAGCTACGGATAGCAAACGATGGTTGCACAATCTTTATTAACATGGGTAACTTAACGGGCAGACACGATTACTGCGTTTCCATTTCGCCAAAATCTTTTTAAATGATTTCTCACAGGATAAAACGTGCTGGTGCAGAGAATAACAGAAAGACAATAAGGAGGCCAAGAAGTTGCTTTAGCTCAGTATAAAAACCGAGATGGGTTAAGTTCTAAGTTCAGTGGATTTCCCGGGCTTTTTTTAAAGTCAGATCGGCAACCAAGGATCACGTGCGGTTATCCATATTTATGCAAAGTGGGTCACGTGAATGTTGCTTCACGGTCAGTCTGCATGCGCCTTCACTCCGTCCCCTCCCCCATGGAGCACATAGCTTCAAGGTAAGCAGGAGGGCCGTTTCCACCAGCTACATATTTTATTTATTTGTGCGATTTTATATAGCGCGAACTTTACCCGAAGGTGTCAGAGCGCTTTACATAGGACCCAGTTTCAAACATAAGGACTGAAGGTTACAAGCGGACAAAAGAATTTGCAAATTTTTGACTTACATAAGAACCAGTTGAAAACATACGGACTTGGGATTACATACGTTATTAAAAGGTACAAACAGAAAAAATTGCAAATGTGCAAGAGATAAAGTCATACAAGGAGGAGATACAAATGGATAAATTCTAGGCATATACTAGTGATATCTCCATCTACTTAGGGAGGGGATACACATGGATATACTCTAAGAGTCACATAGGAAAGGTAGAGAGCACAGCGGACTCCTGCATAAACTAGTGATTAGAGTTATCTCTATATACATAGGGAAGGGGTAATACTGGATATACTCTAAAAGTCACATAGGAATGGAAGAGAGCAATGCGGACTACGGCATGTTCTAGTGATTAGAGTTCTCTATATACAAGGGTAAGGGATACACATGGATATACTCTAACAGTCACATAGGCATAGGAAGCTGCGTTACAACACAAAGTTCATACTAAGCGAGGCGCACAAGGCATGCTGATAACTGTGAGCGAATAACTTAGACGAATTGACTTGACTGATAATTGCACCGAAGCGCCAAGAGAGGTCAAGGTTAATATGCAAAGAAGATGCGCTAATGCTGGTGAGAATATTGAACGATGCATTGGTCATTAACGAATCCAATGGTCACATTTCTATGTATTTTGTTCAATTTTTGGGCCCGACCATGATTGCAAAAGCAAACGTTTTTGCCCAACTAGACAGGGCAGATCGTATTGTCTTAAGATAGAAGAAAGATTAAGATAGCCTAGTTGTGGATTGGAACCCGTGACCTGCAGGTTTGCATACAACCTCAGCTATTCCACGGAAAAGGTATGGCCTGTTCCCTTATTCACATCGTTCGTTTTTAGGAAGAGCCTACACAGCGGGCATGAACATGCTGCATCTACTCTGTGGGCTTAGACCACGCCCATCACTTTCCATTTGTTCCTTCAGTGCTCTTTGAAAATCCTTGCTTTTATGTGGTTAATTGCATATATAGGTCGCTCCTCTTGGGTTGCTCCTCCTGCCATGGTTACCCTATTGTGGGCTTTTACTTCTAGCTATGTATGTTCGTTTCGGCACACTATTTATTTTGCCGCGGCTCGTTGGGTTTTAATAGCAAAACACTAAGCCAACGATTGTAAAGCATGTGGACAGGTAAGAAGTAGAAGCGAGGAGTGTGAATGAAAAGCATAGGTGTAAACACCAAATGTGCTGCTGGAGATTTGATCTGGTCAGTGATGGCGACTGGGTCCTATCGGTCCATCTTTCTGAACAAATTCTGTTCCTCCTTGAGGAGTGTTGCAGTCTTTAACTTGGATCTGTAACCAGTAGGTTCATGTAGTGTTTTATGTGGGCTCAGAATACGGTAAACAAATAGATCCACTTGATTAGTGACTCCAGTTTCCCCCCAAATATTCTTTGATTTGCAGTCCAGGTTTATTTCAAAATACTTGTTTAAATTTCCAGATTAAAACGTTTCAAAGGATGAAATGCTGCACTGGAATACATGGCAGGAAGCGTTCTGTTATTTTCTAACACAGCAATCCTGCTTGCCTTAATAATGATTTATGGATAGCTGTAACATATCTAAACATTTGAGGAAATTTCTTTTTTGTTTTTAGATTACATTTCAAAAGGGAAAAATACTCTTTCGCTGATTTTACCTATGCTTTTACTAGCATTGACAAAAAAAAGCCAGACCTTCAAAATACTGATCAGAATACAGCCCTAGCACAATTAACAATTTAGGGCTGTCGATATCAAAAACACATTCAGTATTAAGTTACAGCAGAATAAAGGTGGACACCTTGTGGCATGCCTGGATTTTTAGTGTGACATACAAACACCACACAATTCCACGCCACCCAACATAATTCAATTCAACATTATTACTCTACTAAATACCAGGTAAATACACCCCACATAAAATCCCTCTGTGCCACATTGCATCAAATCATAAAAATACACTATGCCACTTAATTCTAGTCAGCATAATTTCACTTTATGCCACATAATTCCATGCCACACAGTTCCACGTCACAACACACAATTCAACAAAAACATCCCAACACATTGCACAACACATACATCCAATCCACATCACAGAATTCCACATCAAGCCACAAAATTCAAAAGTACACTACATAATTATACTCCACACCATGCCACTCCATAACACAATACCAAGCCACATAACTACTCCATACTAGGCCTGGGCGGTAAATTTCGTTCGGTTCGCGGAATTTGGGTAATTTCGCGTTCCGCAGAGAACACGAAATTGCCCAAAAGTCTGCGTTCCGCAACTTGGCTAAATTCTTTGCTTGTTCGCGTTATCAAATTTATGTTCGCAAGAAATTTCGCCCCCGAGCAAACAGTAAACAAGCATCGCGAACAAGCAATTCCACGTGTTCGCAGAGATTTACCGTTTCGCAGAGATTTGCTTAACGCGATTACGCAAATTCCGCCCACCCTTATTCCATACCACATATTTATTAGCCACAATTTCACTGCACACCACGGCACATAATTCCACTACACAAATCCACTCAACGACACACAATTCCACAACTAAATTCAAATACAACCTACATGATTCTACTCCACAACACAAGGGTAAAAAGGCACTGACTTGTACAACACCAATAGCTCTATCTCTCGCACGCACTCTTCCCGCCTCTCATATATGGTGGACTTCAGGTCCTCAAGCACAGTTTTTCCCATGACTTTTCAAGGTTTGTATCCCTCAATCTCACGCTCTCCTCTACTTGGGGTGTCACTGCGTACTCTTTATGAATGTCGCCAGCTCTCCCTTTCTTTCTCACACACTTTCTGCTTCTGTCTTGAGGACATTCAGCACTTTGTGCACAAACTACCTATCCCTCTCTGTCTTCCGGTCTATTTTGTGCAGCTCTCACCCCTATCTGGCCACCAGGCCACATAATTCCAATACACATTCCACTCCGCACCACACAATTCCAAAACAGTGACAATCTAACACACATAATTGCACTCTACACACATCCATTCCACTCGAAAACACATGGGTAAAAGACACTTATTACAAGGCCAACATCTCTAAGTCTTGCAAATGGGAGACCTATTGGCTTTGCCAATGCTTCATTATGTGGCAAAGAGATTAGCCCAGCTTTGAAAGCATGTGCATTATTTTTCAAAAAATAAAGTGATATCCAATGTGATTATTCACAGAGATGGTGGGTGTCGCTCAATATGCGATGGTTGTCCAGTTCACAAACTGGAATCCCCCAGTGACGCCATATTTGGCCACCATCCATTTCGTATCGGAAAATAGAGTAGCATTAAATTAAGTAACTATTTACTTTGATTAAAAACAGTAGCACTATATAAAATAGAGTTATACATTTTGAGACTAGATCAAGAGCCGACCAACTTTTTAGCATTACATCTCAGCTAGGACAAATTGTGACATAAAAATGTTAGACTTCTTAAAATGGCTAGGTACGCCCACACAGCTAAGACATGCAAAAGCATTCAACACACCACCTTATTGTGAAAAGATCAACACGTTAATAAATGGATCATATTTTGCTTCTTTAACATGAAGTTCGTATAGGAGTATCCCCGCACATGAGCTGTACGACAAAGTAAAATAAATCTGTCACTGCAATAAAGCGATAGAAACGGTTCTCTGTGGCTGCCTATGCCTTAACATGCACCAGTTAAAATCAAAAGCCGCAAGAATAATCATGGCGAATATTGCAAAGAAACATTTACATGTAGAACAATTTGTAGACGTTACTAAACCGGTCATGACATTTAAAAAAATATATAGAATAACAGACCACAAAACCAAGCTGCCTATTCCAGGCGTGCACGGGATACTCCTTTCCCCAACTGTTAATCATTCAGGCTCTATCGATAGAGGGCTCAGAAGTCTGTTGTGGTGGGCAATAACTAGCAATTCTAGACATGGCTGTAGACTTACACTTCGCAAGTCTTCTCATACTTGTCGGAAGCTGGTGAAATGGTATTCAACACCAGGGAAATCTGTCAGACCTTGTTCTCTTGCATTTTCTCTTGCAGGGAGTACACTTATGGAAAAACTCGCCATCCGAACCAAGAGTAAAACATACAACCCTATGCCTTTAGGATAAGCAGGAATACTTGAAACAACTGTACGTGCCTGGAGTACATAACATGAGAAGAGAACAAGAGTCTTTGGAAGGATGTCTCGCTACCACTTAGTTTTGAGACACTCAATGTGGCGCCCTACCTTAAACCTTTAGTTAGATTTATTTTTGCACAGTAGAAATCAACAGGTGCAAACGGTTATTGACGGATATCTGGCCATCTATGAACAAAGAATGCACGGCTGGTGCAGGCATCACACTGCTTTTGCTAAATAGCTTTGATGAGGATTTTTTTGGGCACACTATTAGGCAAGAATGGTAACCACTGGTAAGACAGATGAGAGATTCAGGATTTAAGCATACTGGGATCAGTGTCCTAAAATGGGCCTGGGCAAATCCCTGGCAAAGCAAAAAGAAAATCTCGAAATGGACCTTGATTTAAGCCTAGTATGTTGGTGGGAGAGGAACCCTCTGGTGCGAGAACAAGAGTGAGTTACTTTTCTTTTTCTTTTTAAGGATTGCAAGCAGTCACGGTGCCGCTTACTTTTAAGTTTACCTAGTCCTTTTAGGTTTTGACTGGCGATGCGCACGTAGTGCGCATGCGCCAAAAAACCTTATGTTTTGTGTGTGCAGTCGGGTATCCGCCCCAGTCTCCCATTGGCTAGCTCCATAAATGGAGGCTAGCCATTGGGAGACGGCTCTGCCCGTCAATCCCGGACCAGATTCGGGGGCGTTCCCGAGAATTTTTGGCTTTTGGCGACGTCACGCTACGTCAGCCAAAAGCCCTCAGGAACGCCCCCGAATCTGTTCCGGCATTGAGCCGGCACCCGCCTTCCTGACCTTCTCGGTTTCTTCCCTCAGGCTCGGACGGGAATAATTATCCCTCCCCTCCACTCCTCTTCACACCCACTCACTCCCCTCCTCCGAATTCCGCCGCCGCCCACCTTCTCCACGCAACCGATTCTACCCCTTCCCGCCCCCTGCTCCTTTCCCCGCCGGCACCAAGACAACAAGGTGACTTAAACTTGGTAGAGTTGGAGAAGGGAAACTACGTTTTAAATATTGTTTGCAGACAAATTCTGGTTTTATTGTCTATTGAATTACTCCTTACTGCCTTAACTAAACATTAACCTTATGAAAGGAATGTTGCGATTTTTATTTTGGCACGTAATGCACCATTTGACCAATGACAAAAACGTCTAAAAATTATAAAGTTAAAATCCTAGAGACTGGTTGTTAAATTAGTGCTTTGTTCCCCTATTTACGCCAGCATTTATAACGATTCTTTAAATACAAACGAGAAAGGTCCAAATAAAAAAAAAATAACAACAATTGAAAATAGGTAGCGGTAGACAGAGGCAGTGAATGGTGGGCGGATCCTGGGGTGAGATAGAGGGTCACAGAGGGGAAGTCAGCGAGGAAATGAAGTTAGACTCTTAAACACAGATTTTAAAATGTGTAATCTTTTTGCTGTCACGGTAAGGGCCTTTTGCAACACCGAAGACTCATATAGTTTAGTGACATGTGTATTTGTATACCGCAGAATTCATTCGGGAGGGTAGTCTGCCGTAGCCAGGATTCCCGATTTCCCTCGATTCTATAATTATATTCTGTCAAAATGTTTGACGGGCCGCCGCGCTGCCCGCAGTGACCCGGAAGTGACTAGCCGGTCGGCCAATCCTAGCGCGGCCGGCCGGAAGTGCCCGCCCCCCGCAGCCCACGCTTCAAGTAACCGCTCTGGTTCCCGGAAACCTCTGCTGAAAACAAAGAGAAACTGGCTACTCTAGGTATGTCACTACTTTATTTTAAAATGAAGTTAGACTCTTAAACACAGATTTTAAAATGTGTAATCTTTTTGCTGTCACAGTAAGGGCCTTTTGCAACACCCAAGACTCACAAAGTTTAGTGACGTGTATTTGTATACCGCAGAATTCATTCGTGAGGGTAGTCTGCCGTAGCCAGGATTCCCGATTTCCCTCAATTCTATAATTATATTCTGTCAAAATGTTATCCACAAAATGTAGTAATCTCTATCAAAGTATTGGTGGTTGGTCGGAGCTCGTGATAGTTAAAAATCTTAAAAGAGCACCAGCGTGTTGACGTCTGTAGATTGTTGGCATTTGTTAGAGAACTTGAGCTTCGCACCAATAATAAATGCGCGTTTGTAGTTGACGTTTTGCATCTACAGAATATATTTCCCCAGTTTCAGGGCAATGTTGTTGAGTGTTCCTCGACTCGTGGAGTTTATTGGAACCAGCCCATGGTAACTTTGTGTCAGAATAGTGAGATTATATGAATGTGCTGGTATTTTGGGAATGCTGTAAAGAGGTCCGTACAATTTATTTTATCACATTGGTGAAACCGGATTCCCGACAAGCGAATATTTTTGTAGTTACAATTTACTTGTGTCCTGCCTACTCCCGGCCTGCCCACTCCCGGCCTGCCCACTCCCGGCCTGTCCCCTCCCTGTCCTTTCCCAGCCTGCCCTCTCCCAGCCTGTCCCCGCGCTGGCAGACTTCTCAGGTAAGACCCTCTCTGCTTCCCAGCCTGCCTTCTCCCAGCCTGCCCTCTCCCAGCCTGCCCCCTCCCAGCCTGCCCTCTCCCAGCCTGCCCTCTCCCAGCCTGCCCTCTCCCAGCCTGCCCTCTCCCAGCCTGCCCACTCCCAGCCTGCCCACTCCCAGCCTGCCCACTCCCAGCCTGCCCACTCCCAGCCTGCCCACTCCCAGCCTGCCCACTCCCAGCCTGCCTACTCCCTGCCCTTTCCCAGCCTGCCCTCTCCCAGCCTGTCCCCCCCCTGCCCTTTCCCAGCCTGTCCGCTTCCAGCTTGTCCGTTTCCAGCCTGCCCTCTCCCAGCCTGTGCCCTCCATGACCTTTCCCAGCCTGTCCTCTCCCAGCTTGTCCACTCCCAGCCTGCCCTCTCCCAACCTGCCCTCTCCCAACCTGCCCTCTCCCAGCCTGTCCCCTCCCTGCCCTCTCCCAGCCTGTCCTCTCCCTGCCTGTTGTCGTGTCCCGGTGGCAGCAGGCAAGAGCGTGCACTGCGTCCCCGAAGTAACAGCCCTAAAGCAAGCAAGAAGTACGCCCCCCTCCCACCAATCCCGGTTAGGTAGTGGAAACTGTCCAAACTGGGGTGCAGACAGCCCCTCTCACCTTTCGGCCTGGTACCACTGCACCAGCCGCACTACTTCCCTACTGACCGTTCTCCACTTCAGCCCCGTCTAAATTACAATTCCTGCTTGTGACCCTTTTGCCTGCTTGTGCTTGTTTTCGTGACCCTGTTGCCTGCTTGTGCCTCCGTGTGCCCCTGTTGCCTGCTTGTGCCTCCGTGTGCCCCTGTTGCCTGCTTGTGCCTCCGTGTGCCCCTGTTGCCTGCTTGTGCCTCTGTGTGCCCCTGTTGCCTGCTTCTGCCTCCATTTTCGTGCCCCTGTCGCCTGCTTGTGCCTCAGTTTTCGTGCCCCTGTTGCCTGCTTGTGCCTCAGTTTTCGTGCCCCTGTT
This sequence comes from Lissotriton vulgaris, assembly GCF_964263255.1. Lineage (NCBI taxonomy): Eukaryota > Metazoa > Chordata > Amphibia > Caudata > Salamandridae > Lissotriton > Lissotriton vulgaris. The sequence goes on from NC_141699.1 coordinate 783,074,803, forward strand.
GCCTGCTTTTGCCTCCGTGTGCCCCTGTTGCCTGCTTGTGCCTCCATTTTCGTGCCCCCGTCGCCTGCTTCTGCCTCCATTTTCGTGCCCCTGTCGCCTGCTTGTGCCTCAGTTTTCGTGCCCCTGTTGCCTGCTTGTGCCTCAGTTTTCGTGCCCCTGTTGCCTGCTTGTGCCTCCGTGTGCCCCTGTTGCCTGCTTGTGCCTCCGTGTGCCCCTGTTGCCTGCTTGTACCACCGTGTGCCCCTGTTGCCTGCTTGTGCCTCCGTGTGCTCCTGTTGCCTGTTTGTACCTCCGTGTGCCCCTGTTGCCTGCTTGTGCCTCCGTGTGCCCCCGTTGCCTGCTTGTGCCTCAGTGTGCCCCTGTTGCCTGCTTGTGCCTCCGTGTGCCCCTGTTGCCTGCTTGTGCTGTGTGTGTGGAAGGCTCTGTGTGGGTGTGTGGGGGGCTTTGTGTGGCTGTGTGTGTGGGGGGCTTTGTGTGGGTGTGTGTGTGGGGGGCTTTGTGTGGGTGTGTGTGTGTGTGGGGGGCTCTGTGTGGCTGTGTGTGGGGGGCTCTGTGTGGCTGTGTGTGTGTGTCATTTGCGAGAGATAAAGCTAGTGGCATTGTAAATGACAATGCAATTTATTTATGTTAAAAAAAACAAAAATAATGTCAAGAGCAATGCCAATAGCTCTAACTTTAACAAAGGCAAAACCATTGCATTGTAAATGCTTGTTAGGTCTTGCCTAGGCAGCACATGCGCCGTCTCTGCGAGACACACTTTATTCATGATATGGGCTTTAAAAGCCACCGCCCATTTTCAAGGACTGCTTAAGTTACATATGTTTTTACTCAGAGCTTGTGAGCACTATTTCTTTCTTTAAGTTAGAGCACACGAGACCAGTATTCGTAGTTTACAGAGCTCTGTTGTAAACAGGGCTGTAAATCTTGCTCTTATCTTGCCCAATTTGCTGTGCATCCAAAGACACCCCCCACCCACACACCTTGTGCCTGAAGCCACTGATGCTTCCCCCATCCTTATGTTAAACTGAAAATTAGGTCTGTGAAGGCTCCGTACATACAGTGGCCAATGCTTAAAATATATGGCTCTTCCCTCACTCTCTCCTATATGCCCTTTCCCACCCTCCCCATCCCAATCCAGCCAGATGGCCCTCACATCTGAACACTCCATTTCTGTAAACAGGGAATCAATTACACAGCTTTATGTTATTGTTAATACAGTTTTTGCACATTTTCACAGTTTTGGTATTTCTCCTGCAGTTGAAGTACAATTCTTTAATGTCGTTCTGAATCTAATATTTCCTCTCAAGCCAATTGTTTCACGACCGCCACTCCATGCAATGCAAATTCACTCTATGCAATTGTACTGCATACAACTGCACTTCGATCGGCTCAGCGCCACTCCTTTATGCCACTCCCCTTTACTCTGCTCATAGCCACTCCACTTTGCTCCATTCAACGCCACTCCGGTTTATGCTAGTCTGGTTTTGTGCCTTGTCCCAAACAAACTCAGCTACCCCCATTTTCCAAGTCATCTAACTTTTGTGACATGAAATGTTGATCTCTTCACATTTTGTTTTGGGGCCTCTCCAGTTGCAGGCATTAAGCCTACCCACACAAGTGAGGTACCATTTTTATTAGGAGACTTGGGGGGGGGGGGATGCTAGGTGGTAGAGAATGTGTGGCTTTCCACAAATTCCTGAACTTTCCCTCACAGAAATTTGAGGAAAATATAAAAATTAAAAAAACATTTGTCAAAGTTCGAGGTTTGTAAGGACTTATGGGTAGGAAAACCTGGTGCAAGCCACACAAGACTCTAGTCTAGTTTCAACAAATGTGCAGGTTTGCTAGCTTTCCCTAGGTCCCTGCTGAGCTAGGGTCCAAATTTCACAGCTTTTCAGTGGAAAAATGTGGTGTCCAAGTTGCATTTTGGGCCCTTTCTTGCGACGAGCACGTTCCTAGCTACACAAATGCAGTACCATTCTTATCGGGAGTCTTATGTGAGAACAGAATTGTAGAAGGGGTATTATTACCAATTGTATTTCTCTGCATTTGTGCCTTTTAAATCTTAACAGGGTGATAGTAAGAAGACATTGAGAAATGCCCTCTGAAACAAGTTAGCACGGGTACCAACAAATTTAGAGATGTGCAAATAACCACCGCTTCTGAACTCCATCTCTTGTGCCAATTCCAGCAATATGGCTTTCCTGAATAAATATTTTTCGCTCTTTATATTTTACCACATGAATTATTCTATACGTGGTACACAATGAAAAAACCTTTTAAGGTGCAGCTCAGTTATTAGATCTGGGTACCTCGGGTTCTTGGAAAACCTACAAACTCTATACATCACTGTAAACAGAAGGGTCTAGCAGACTTATTGGTATACTGTTTTCATAAATCTGCCTTTGTGACTAGAAGTTACAAATTAAAAAGTTGCCAATGGAAGTTGTTTTTCTACTCCTCTTCAATATTATTTCAATGGTTAGTTTCTGTGAGAAAACCTTGAAGGATCTACACAAATGACCACTTTCTTAGTTCAGAATCTTTTCTACTTTTCAGAAATGTATAGCTCTCCTGGATTACCCATGGGTTTCACAGCGGTTTCTACCACAAACTAATTAGGTTGAAAAAATTGAAATTAGGAAAATGGGCTAGCGTTATGAAAAATGTCAAAACTGTTCCTGAAAGCTGGGAAGATGGTGACTTTAGCCCAGTAAACCTTTCTTCAATGCCGTTTTTAAGGGGGGAGGGAGACTGGCACTTTACCACTTTTTTTCCTATTTTTGCTTTTTTTTTTAAACAAATGCAACATGTATCTCTAATTTGGCTACTCTCTTGGTCCCCAGGGGAATCCACAAGCCCTGGTACCTTTAGAATCCACAGGATGCAAATTTGGCATGGATACCATGTGGAAAATGTTATGGGGGCCTATTAACAAACTACCCCCAAATAGCCAAAAAATGGCTTAGCATTTTAAGGGGGAAAAGCATTGCAGCCAAAAGTATTATAGGAACAAAACTAATAAGACACTTTACTTTGTGATGCAAACATGATAAATATTCACAGAAATCCAATTTCCACACATCATTTGTCTTCTATGTAGTTTTCTCAGTAAAACAGTATGTCCAGGCCTCACTATGGCGAATCTGATTTTATCAGGGTAAGCTATTTTTAGAGCCTACTCACCCCTTCTGGGTATCTGAGAAACAGGCGTTCTGTTTACTCTCAAAGTGAAGGAGCATTCCAGATGCCTTTAAATCTTGTTTTAATCTTGTAACCTTTATTCTGTGTTCAGCGAGAGATCAAAAGTTGGTTTACACCTACATTTTTTGCTTTCTCAGACTGGTTTGACAAATGTGACAAAGTGTGAAATGAAAGGCTGTAGGGTGTCATGTTTTATTTTAACATTTAAATACCTAAAAAGTGAGCTGCACAAACATTTCAAAATTCATTTTGGAAATTATGAAACCCTTGCTTTGCAATTCTGTGCGGTGAAAAATTATATTTTAACAGGATCAAAAGAAATCGTAAGACTTGGTGATGTGCCAATAATAAATGATTGCTGAAACCCAATTTTCAAAGATTGTTTATACACTATATAGTTTTATAAGTAAAACTGCATGTTAGTGGAAACGTTTTTGGCCAGTTCAATGGGAAATGTGCTGTCTGTAAATGACAGTGCACTACCACCTCATGCTTTAGTAATATATTTATAAAAAATGTGTTTTTAAAGATTAACCGAGAAACATTCCTATCCCTGCCCGGATTAGTGAACTTGGGAGACAAGAAGGTGGTCACGTGTACCCTCTACATGGGCTAGATTCTTGTGCATGGAGCAAACGTGTAGTTTATTAAATAAAAAACAAATGGTGTTTTTGTACAGCAGGAATGGTGAACTCATATTGGAAGGTGCTCTCAGATGTGATAATGAAGAAAAAGGTGGCTCTGCAAAATAAATGATTTGCCTCGGATGACATAATGAGACCAGTTTATGGGTCAAGTACATTACGGTTAGGTCAAGTAATTTGTTCAAGTTACTAGACCTGCAGGTCTAGTAACATTTGTATGATTGGTAGGTCACAACGTTTATTGTTCTAGAAAGTGGGTTGTGGTTTTAAAAAAGTTTGGGAACCACTAGCCTACATCTTATCAGTTGAGATCATTCTGCTGCCCGATGTCTGAGCCGCTGTGATCTGCATGACCCAAGAGACAGCTTTTTTTTTTTAACCTTGTTAGCTTGCGGCCTTGGCAGTGAAACACTTCTTTTTGGCAGAAACCCATGAGGAAAATATTGTCACCCAGTGCTAGAGAGAACATATGAAGTGCACCGAGCCACTGTCCTAACATCGATTGTGTGTGGTGGGTAGAAGTAAAATGTATTGCAGCTTACCTGACAAATCGTTGAAGTGCACTTCCCATAAAACCTTCAATGTAAGCAAATAAGTATTTTTTTGAAATTATTAATTGTTTATTACATGAAGCGGGTAGGACAGTCAAAGCAGTCTCAAGGCTAGACTTAAAATTGCATAAGACAAATAAGCATGTGCCGCAAGAACACACTGGTGAGTAAGTCTATTCTCGGATGAGGTTGTGGACAATGAACAGGGAGAGAAGCCTTGGGGTTACTGATGTTCTATGGGAGTTTTACAGGATAAGTATACGTTGTATACAGTTAAGCAGCATTCCTAGTTTGGCTTCCCTTCTGCTCTTCCACCTTAAGTCAAAGAAGGTATGAGGCTATTTCCAGAAATTACTTCCAATACACATTAGGAAAACTACAAATCTAAGACTAATCAGATTGTAATGTTATTTTATTTCAAAAGTGAAATTTATTTTGTAGTTTGTTTTAGTTGACTAGTTACTGTCACACGTTTCAAGGGATCTAGTCATAATTGTCTTAAATGTTAAGGGCAGACATACTATTAAGTAACCTCACTTAAAAATCTATATATTTGATACACAGAGTGCCATTAACTGACCACTTTGATCGTCCCAAACGTATCAAGCAAAAGAGGCAGTGTGGCACAGTTCACATCTTTTCAGCTACATACATTTTCAAGCACTGCAAATGAGCACAATGGATAGCATTGAATTTTGAGACAGTAGACCACCTAAAGCTTGTAATGTAGTTTTAACAAAGAAATTATTTGACTCCTTGGTACGGAGAGTCAAGCTGGCTGTGTCCATCTACTTCATAATAACTGAAAAGATTCTTTTTTCGCATGGTCACCCCCATATTTTGACCATGTTGACGGACATCTTGTGAGTCTGACAACAAAAAGGCATTTTAGGTCTCTCCTACGCAGCGAGCATGCTCTGCTTAGGAGACCTTTAGCCGCCGTGCAGCTCTTTTTCAAAGCACATACTCTTGCTTGTGGCGGCATACAGCTTGCAGGAGTGTGCATCAGCGCGCCACAAGCACAAGTATGTGCTTTGAAAAAAGCTCTCCCCATTGCACGCGCAACACTCGCGGGTGCACCCACATCTACTTTCCCTTTTTACGGTGCACCTTTATTTAAACATCTCAAAAAAAGCGGATTTGCAATATTTGATCAGCACATCATTAAATGTCTCTTTGCTTATACACAAGCAATATCATGCATCTTAAGTATCGAGTGCAACTCTGGTGTACAATGCTTATCCGCTTCAAGCATTAACTTTAGACAACCTGCCCACCACTGGTGTTGCAGAGTATCTATCCCAAAAAATCACAAGACACCAGCGCACATCTAATTCTGACTCTATACACCTTGCGCATTTTTCACCAATATTTCAATGAATATTTCATTAAAATCAAGTGCTTCACAGGCTGTGACGCATTTGATTTTAATTAAATAAAGTCTTAAGTTTGTCTACACTACAAGGCTCCATTGGATTGAAAAGGAGTGTTTGTGCGGAGAAAAGGGGGGGGGGGGAGAAAAATCTTTGGATTGAAATATTGGTGTAAAATGCGCAAGGAGTATAGAGAATGAATTAGATGTGCGCTGGTGTCTTGTCACCTTTATTTATTTATTCGATAATACCACAGCTTTCACTTTTGGCCAGGCATATTTCTTTCTTTTTTTAACTGCGCCGTTTTTCCTTAAAATTTAAAGACATCAGTGCAGAGGTTCGCTGATTGTGGACTGGCTTCTCTGCTTGCCCCTATATTTTTCAACTAACTTGAAACTCGTCAATACTTATCATGAAAACCAGGCATGTATCAGGTCGTCCTTTACCTACACTGGACACCCATTTCCTAAAGCAGTTACGTCGCGCTAATCATGTGTACAACTTTAATTTACAGCTATAAATATTGTTCACACATCGTTCCACATCTGCATCCCATACTTTGTCTATTAAGAGTGTTAGACTCCTACACTGTTTTGCTTTCAGGCTTGGACAGACTGTACAGCCATAATATATAGCATTTTTCAGCATATCTGATATAGCCTCACCCTCTGTGGCACGGCTCCCATGCTTCCACCCTCCCCGAAAAAGCATTCAGTTTGTGCGGAGTTCATCTCAATGATATTTCTAAATATGCTTGAGTTTCCTTGTGTACAAAAAAGTAAGAGGATAAACTATTATTACGATAAATAAAACCACCTTATCCGTAACCTTAGCATATTTTGCAGTAATTGCCAAGAATACGTTTCATTTCGGTCGAAATTTTGTCTTTTGAGGTTTGTGTAAACCAACATACATCACAGACGTTCACTTGCATGGCCTTCCCATGATTTACGAGCCAGCAGTAAATGTAATCTTGATGCTTCCTAAGTTAGAGATGTCAGCAATCATCCGAGCAGCTAAGCACCACATCTCTCGGAGAAAGGATCATGGTTTAAAGAACACAGGCTTGCAGCTTACAGATTTCGAGGATCTCATGATAGCACCAGTGTTTAGAGGCAGATCGAGAACAGTTTTAATGGCAGTTCTATCACGATCATGTTGATCAGCAAGGTATTGTCATGACTAGTCTTGCGATAAGTATTCAAATCACGTCTGCTCAATACTCCTTGGTCTCCACTGGATCCAGTTAGATGCTAGGATTACATTTAAAATTGGTTGCATCATTTTCAAAGTTCTTCAAGTTGAGTAAGTCCCCCGTCTCCTCAATGAAACTGCTTCTTTTCACAAGTGAATATTAACCAAAACTAGTTTGTTTAAATACCTCAAATAGAAACTATGAAAAGCTCTAGACGGGCTGCCTACTGATTTGTTACGAGACAATGGGGCGTTCTCCTGAAGAACACAATCTGTTGTCCTTTCACACACCCTCAAAACAATACCTATTTTTGTCTGCCTCATTTCGAGTGCTAATGGTGCCCTTCCTATTTTTGTTTCCTGCTATGGCATTCACTTTCTATAACCAGTACATTTTTGTGTTATATAACTTGTTTTGTTACTTTTTGATTTTCATAATTATGACAAGGCACTCAAATCCTAAAGCTCATATGCAATGCACTATGGGAGACCTATGAAATAGAACCGATATTTAAGCACACCTTTGGCTCCACTCTGAGAATACCATTAACTAAAATCATCAATGCTTGCGTTAAATGAAACTTATCAATGTAGGTAATTTGTTTTGGGAACCACCATGTTTTTACTTAGCTAATGGAGATCAAAGATTTCTATCAGAAACGTCTTCTTGCCTTAGCGCAAAACATTCTGCAGTGAGGACCTTTAAGAGGAATAGAGAAGTGGTCCGCATTCAGTCAATGTCATGAGATGCATGGACTAGTATAAAAAACATTGGCATAGCCAATAGGTCTCGCCTTTGGAACCTTATAAGTATTTATTTATGCAGTACAATATCCTTGGTGCAACAACATCAACCGTTGCATGGCTTAACGCTTATAAAAGTCCCAAAGGCGAGAACTACTGGCTATGCCAATGCTTGTTCCTGAAGTGCCTGTTTGACTAACAGCAATTGGACCTGAACTGGTAATTGCTGGTGGGCTGTGATGGAGTAAGTCAGAATACCCTAGGTGATAACGCAGACGTCCTGGGAGATGTAGAGTGACCGAAAGGAGCTGCTCCAGAATATGAAAAGTTGGGAAAATATTTTAGGCTTCCAAGACAGAGCAACATCGTGCCAAAGATATCCGATTTTGAGTGGACTTCATCAGATACAGCTTAAGGCTTGCCACACCAAACGATTTTGAGCACTATTACAAATAAAAAAGTCTGAAGGTAAACATCTTGACAATTGCAGCATGCAACCTTTCCCTGCTGGCGGATTTCAGCTTTCATTTCAGATACTAGGTGAGTAGGTAAAATCTTTGACAGGGGCGACCCCTTGGTGTATCTGACAGGCACTCCATTGTGGAGGGTTGAAATCGCACTTCACTTCCGCTCACCCAGAAACAGTAGTTTTAGAAATCAGTTTTGGGATTTTATTGTGTTTTGACTTTTTAACTGCTTTCTTACCGCTAAATATGCACGCATTTTCCCACGTTAAACCAGGTCTGTGCTATAGCTATGGGCGGACTGACCCAGGTTAAAAATAAACTGTTTTACCCTAACAAAACTCTGGCATTATTGCTTGTGGGGAACTCACACCAACCCCAATTAATAACCCGCTTGCTTTCAGCAACCATTACAGAAAATGTGACAGCTGTTAATGACATCAAGGCACATACATGCCCTCTAGAAGTATGCCTGTAGAACCTTAAAAACAGAAAACCTTTCTTGGTTTCCATTCTTTCCAAAAAATCTACTTCACCACCCCAAGTCTATATCATCCTTATCCACAGAACGCATCATTTATCCCCACACAACGTTTTCTAACCAGGATCTGAATAATCTATAACCTGTCCCAGATGAGACACTGCCAAGACATTGGTCTCAGCACGGACTGATAACTATTACATTCAGAAATCAAGTGTGTTGCTTTTTGCACTTCAAGGTATATGTGAGCAATTACTATCACAGTTTGAGATAAGAAATGTGAAAATGCCGACTAATAATCACTCCAGGCGGGATGAGATCAGAATGATCATTTGATGTCATCCTGAGCAGTAAGAATACACTGGACTGTGTGCATTTTTTATGAGACTAGAACTCAGAGAAGGTGGAAAGGCAATGTCACCAATACCATGTCATATTGATAATTTTTTTATTTATTACTTTAGTTCACGTTAAAAACTTGACTTGCCAGCACACATGGACAATAACTCGGCAAAAGTGGATGTAACAATCCTAACAATTCTTTAGCTTTCAAGTTACATAATTGACAGAACTAAGCAGAAAACCTTAATATTGCGTCCAATATTTCAACCTCAGCATTTAAAACATAGTTTTGTGCAAAATTAGTGCTGGTCTGTGAAATATACAACGCACATTAGAGAACACATTAATTAACATAACATTTGTATTTGTACAGTGCATGTTCAACCCCTTGGGGCATCTTGCCCTCTGAATAACAGAGGTCTACTATTACCCATTTCAATAATGCTCATTTTATCGACCACAGAAGGATGAACGACTCAGTGCACATGCCGGGATTTGAACCCATCACTGACGTCCAACAGGCTCCTGGGGTCATCGTTATTATAGCGTGAAAATACTGAGGCATGTTGCAGCCGCCCAATATACCTGTGTTTTTGTACCTTAATAAAAAACTTGAAATCAGCATTATCTGCACACTTTGTTGAAACTCAACACAATGTCTCTCAAATCAAGTTTATTATCCTTGAGACTGTATTGAAACAAGAAGGGAGAGACAACAACAAATATCTCCTAAGGAGAGAAAACTACTGGATTCATAAATTATCAACCCAAAAACCGATGGGTTTAAATGAAAGAATTGAATTGTCATGTTACCTTTAAATCAATTGCTCCGCAAACTGATCTTGTTGCTATTTTGCATGTTCCTATCACTAATGTACTTTGATCACTAATGTATTTTGATCACACATACCCTTGTTTTTCTATCTTGTCCCCGTCATACCCCACATTAGCTACACGGCTAGCTCACCGTGCTTTTCCACCCTTTCCTTTCGAGTTCGATCACACACCCATTTTTCCTATTTTTTCCGATCTTCTCTTTTTTCCACTCACCGATAATTCTGCACTCACAATTAATGCCAGCCGCTGCCTCCCCCCTTTTACACCTTAGCGCATATCCCTAACCTTGCCGTATTCCATCCCACATAATCCCTCGGTAATTTCTCAGACACCCATAGTCTTTTTTCCATGTTTTCAACTCATGACTGATCACGTGACACCCCACTTTTGAAATAACTAAACGCGGCAAGCAATTGCCTGTGTCGGCGTTTCGCGGAGACGAGTACCGGACCGGAATACCTTACCTACCAACCTTCAGGTCAGTTCACATCACCCCCCAGCCCCAACTTCCGAGTGCGCTACGTAGCACTTGGGTAACACGCGCTAACTATTTTTTCCGTCGATTTTTTAGATTCCACACCAGCTCCCCGTGACAGGCATGTAAGTGACACGCCGACCAGCCCACCTTTACCTTTGCATGCAACCACACCGGGTCACCCTTTCACACGTTGTTCATGAGCACGCAATTTTGCAATTTTGCACTTTTCGTTTTAGTTCGAGTAGCTTGTATATTGTTCTGTGAAATGGTTAACTTGTATCACAACAACTACATGCATTGTTTATTTACGTACACATTTAGTATCCACACTAATGTTTGTTTATATCATTGTTTTTAGTGTCATTTCCCTGATGAAGGGCATGTCATCTAATGCCCGAAATGCATTGGACACGTTTGAAATACAGTGCCTGATTTATATATTGCTGACAATTATTCTGAAGAAATAAGAACCCATGTTCCAATAAGTAATGAACTTGATCTTGAAATAAAACAAAATACATAAACGAAGAACATTGAACGAAAGTCATTTTTTTGACCCAAGGAATGACGACCATGTGTGTGCCTGCAAAACAGTAGATTAACATTAACTCCACAGCTTGCCATGAAGAACTATCAGACCTGTAGAATCCACGTATAGTAGGCTCAGTGGTTTTCCCTTTCCGGTATAGCACAGCAACAGATATATGCAGTACACAAGAGCAAGATTACAGATGTAAAGAATGAAGCATAATAATCTCTAGTATCCGTTCATCTTAAACTCCATGGTCAGATGCCCTCTAGTACCAAAAACTATATGAACACAATACAAATAAATAAATTGGATTCAATGAAACTGGAGTTTCAATGTCATTAAAATCGTTCAGGCTTCTCCTGTCAATATTGTCAAAACTAGCTTTCAGGTTTTAGAAGACTAGAAGCAGCCTTCCTTTGCCAAATGGGAATGGAGATATTACCCACATCAAATTCATACAGTGCTCGTTGGAGCCAATAGTTGACCTAAAGACTGGCCGACAATCCTCTGCAATACCACCTTCCAATACTACTCTTTAACCGTTGACATACAACCTCCCAAAAGGAGTGTGTATATTGTCCAACAGGAAATAAGTCTATTGTTGCTTGGAATCATTATCCCCAGTTTAAAAACAACAAGCATTGGCATAGCCAATAGGTCTCGCATTTGGGACCTTATAAGAAATTATTAAAGAGGTTTACTTACAGGTGTTGTTTAAGTGTGAACACATTCAGTACTGCGTACTTAATCTTGGATCTGCTCAGACGGAGTCAACAGAAGGAGCACACAACAAGTATGAACCCTTTATCTAATTGACTTAACACCACTGGGTCAATCTACTGAAAGGTTATATGAAACTACTAACAAAACAATTGTGGAAACGGAGTAGGCTTCAAACAATAAGCTACCTGATGGACGCTAGCTTCAGTCTACAACATGCATGCTAAATAAAACATTACCGGCTTCTGGATAATTAGGGAAAAAGACATTTCATGTGTGAACCTGCAGTTCCATAATACCCAGTGCTTGTGTGCCATTATCTTTACTGTTGATTGACAGACAATAAGCAACAGTTGTATTGGAAAAAAAATGCTGGCTGCCCCACCGGTCCACACCTGGACCCTCCCTTCCTCAATGGACAATTTAATAAAACTGCTAAAGCGTTGGTGCTGAAAGGATGACTAAAGTACACTGCATCAGCACCTAGAGACTGGTTATGGTATAGAGTGCCTTACAAATACACTTTTCAATCACAGTAGCGTGCTGGGGATGTGAGTGCTGGTAGCTGGAGAGTTGAGAGCTCTTTGATGGTGGGGGTGATACCTGTGTGACTGGAGGTGAAGGGAGACATTTAAGACAATCCTGGGGTGAAGAGAATAATAGAATACATGAGTGTCGGTGAGCAGCGGTGTTTATATGAAGCCTTTATGGAGCGAGTCACATAAGGCTAAAGGCAGTGCTAAATGAAACTACGACACAGAGTATGATGGGTTGAAAAGTGGGAGAGGTGAAGAAAAGAATCAACTATTAAAAGGGGTCTCCTGTAAAAGAATAAAAGGTTGTTGTTCGCAAGACGGGAGGGTTCAGGACGTCTGTATTTAATCAGTTCTTATAGCAGAGTGGGCCTGACATTAAGAGGCGGGAACAGTAGTGCGTGTACAGGAGAGGTGATCGCACCCTCCGTTTGGAGCTCTTTGGAGAGAAGAGCTCACAAAATCCGCTGCTGCATCAAAAACAAACAGCTAATTTAAGCTGGACTTCGGCATTAAAGTTAGTAGTAAGAAGTGGGATGTCACCTCCTTCTAGGTTTATAGCAAAGAAAAATAGTACGGAGGGACCAATCAATCATTTATTTTTGTTTAAGGCACAATCAATTACCCTGACGTTTTAAGTATTTTGAAAGTCTACATATACATGATTCTAACAAATAAAAGTGTCATATGACGGGGCTGAGTACAAAAAAATCAAATCATCAAATACTCATACATTAAACGTAATATATACAGGACATAAATAAATACTGAAAATCCCATATACATCACAGTCACATATATAATACAATACATATACACAATACATACAACATATACAAGGACCCTAATTATAACCAAAATAAATGTACACTCCTTACTCTGAGCAATACACTAAGGCAGTCCCCTGCGCACCTGAGGTATCAAACATCTTGTCTCATTACTCTATAGGCGCCCTTACTCGAAGGCAAAATTCAAATTAATATGACTCCTCATAGGTTTGTCGACGCAGTCGCGGTCACGTTTCAGCCAATGCTTTCTTTAGGCTTCATCAGGGCAAGGGTAGAAACATATCTGGAGTGAAGTCTTCACTCTCAAGCTCACGAACAGTCTTATACTTCAGGGGTACAGAGATACCCACATCGCCCGGATCCTAAAACCACTAGAATCCTGCGTAATCGTGCTATTAGTACTGGTCACAGCAGGGACCAACGTTCTCTCGTTCAGTCGGCGGAAAGCCTCCACCTCGCCTCCTGTATATAGGGTCCACGTCAGCAAAAGGTCCTCAAACTTTCATCACGCTCACAAAATTGAAAAAGCTCCTTGTTCTAGGTGTCAGGAAGTGGATCCTTGTCTCGCTCTTTGTGACAGGAGGTTGGGTGCCATCTTAATCTCAGTAATCCTTGGCCAGCAGCACCAGGTCCGTAGTCAGACTATCAGGCTACCCGCTCCAGTCACTCACAGTGGGTCTCCAGGGAAACAAGAGTGATAGATGGGGAAGAGGTTGGAGGATGTGGGAGTGAAGCCTGGATCTGAGAAGTGTACCATTCCGGGCTGCAAGCAGCAACTGGCACCAAAGCACTGAATTGCTTTACAAATAGAAAAAAAAACAAGAGGTGTTCACAGAAGGCAGTGTGTGAGGTGGTGGCTCTGCAATGCAGTCACCGTGAGGGAGTGAAAGCGCTGAGGCGTCCTCTGGACTTCCGGCCTAAGCCTTGCTGTTACGAGCAACATGAGCGAGGAATGCAGCTGCAGCGTCCCGCGAGTGGTGCGCGTGCGCTCGTGCTGCTCACAACCGCAAGCCTTAGGCCGGAAGTCCAGAGCGATTACAAGAGGTCGTTTTACCAAGAGCAGCGCATGCTCGCTGCGCTAGGCTCCACCTAAAAAGGAGTCCACAAGGTACATTACATGTGACTAGGGATAAGGCACAAGTTACTACTTGTGTAACAATATATCTGTAAGAGACATTAGTTAGTGATAGATTCCTTACCTTAGAATATACCCAGGCGTCAGACTGGACCCGGAAAGTTTGGCTTAGCAGTACCCCTGTGCGTCAGTAGGTGGCGTCCTGCGGCTCTGTGTCAGTCGCTGGCATCGTATGCGCCGAGATGACGTCACAGAGACTATTTAGGCGCCACTCATGCGCGCTGGCGTCAGTTCTGTACACGACTTTTTGTGCCAGGAACGCAGAGCCATGCAAGATACTGACCACTGGTGCATTGAAAACTAGGGCCCTGAAAGGGATGTCCTTAACCCTAGTAATCAGTTGGCAGAATGGGGAGCATGGGTGGGGCAGTAAGGAAGCTATCACTAACTAATGTCTCTTACAGATATATCTTTACACAAGTAGTAACTTGTGCATCTGAAAGAGACACATTAGTGATAGATTCCTTACCTTAGAATAGATACTCCAGCAATACCAACCCCGGTGGTAGACACCGAACAAGATCACACCAGAACGTCACGGAGAACAGGACGGCCAAAGAAGCCATCTCTCCGGACTTGACTGTCAAGGCAGTAATGCCAGGTAAATGTGTGCAGCGAGGCCCACGTAGCTGCCTGACAAATGTCCTGCAAGGGAACGCCGCATCCCAAAGCAGTAGTGGCTGCCATTGCCCTGGTGGAATTGGCACGCAGAACCACAGGAGGCTCCTTCTTAGCAAACGAGCAAGAGGCCTTGATGCAGAGAACGAACCACCCAGAGATGTTCCATTTGTGCACGGCCCAACCTTTTTTGGCGCCCATGTTGTCAAAGAGTTGGTCATCCACCCGGAACTGTTGTGTGAGCTTCAGATAGAACGAGAGCGCACGTTTTGGGTCTAAACGATGGAGCCTCTCTTCCTCTTTTGAAGGATGCAGAGGCGGAAAGAAGGTGGGCAAAGTGATGATCTGCCCGATGTGAAAGGGCGTAACAACCTTCGGCAAGAAAGAAGGACCGGCCCTTAAAACCACATTGTCAGGATGAACAGAAAGAAGGTTTAGAATAAAGAGCCTGGAGCTCACTCACTCTTCTGGCAGAGGTGATAGCTACCAGGAAAGCAGTCTTGAGAGTGAGAAGATGTAAAGGACAGTTATGAAGGGGCTCAAAGGGAGCGCACATCAGATATGTCAAGACAAGATTAAAGTCCCATTGAGGCATTATGAACGGCACAGGAGGAGACGTGCGCATAATGCCTTCCAGAAAACGGTTAACAACCGGAGACTTAAAAAGAGAAGGTTGATCAGGGAGCCTTAGAAAGGCGGAGATGGCAGGAAGACCACCTTAGATAGTGTCCAGAGCAGAGCCCTGCTGGGCCAAGGAAAGGAGAAACAGAAGGACCTCGGAAAGAGGGGCATAAAGGGGATCCACAGCTTTAGCTGCGCACAATGCCACAAACTTGTTCCACACACACACATACACAAACACATATATATCTCCAAACCAAAGCTGCTTTTTTATGTGCCCACCTCTAGAGATACATACAACACCAGTATTACTACCATTTGGGACAAACTCACCACATGGAACGATAAGGGGATCCCGGTATGGGAGGAGTTTCGTTATCTTAAAAAAAGACCATCCAAAACTCCAAGTCCTCTACCTTCTGCCCAAGATACATAAGGACCCTGTCAGACCTCCAGGGGGTCCTATTATATCTTCTAGAGGGAGTGTAGCGGAGCACATATCCAAGTATGTTGAACATTGTCAAACAACCGAGTTATATTACGGACAGAAAAGACTTCTTGAGCAAAATACAAAACATTGAATGGGAGAACAACTTTCTTCTCATTACACTTGATGTACACACTCTACACCATCATTGACCATCAACAAGGTCTAGATGCATATTTACATTTCCTTAAGAGGAGGCATGTCATATATTGGGAACACAGTCTCATGATTCCTTGAGATGAAAGAGTATTGCCTCCAAAACATTTTTCTTTTTGATGGCACCCTTGATAAGACAAACCACTGGGACAGCTATGGGATTGTGCTTTGACAACCTTTTTATGGGACACTGGGAAGAAGAGATCTTTGCCAATTCAGATTACACACTAGAACGGGTCATTTTGTGGCTCAGGTACATTGATGACTTGTTCATCATCTGGAGGGGTTCAGAACAGGAAGCTAGTGAGTTCATAAAGAAACTTAACACCAAATGATCGCAACATACTGCTCACTGGCAACATCAGCAAGACCACCGCTGAATACCTTGATGTGAGTCTGGAGATCAAGCGGAACAAAATCTACACTGCTTTGTTCCGGAAAACCACGGCAGGCAACAGCATATTGCACACCCTCAGCAGCCACCCAGAGGCCCTCAAATGGAGCATCCCCTATGGTGAACTGCTGAGGGCCAAAAGAAACTGCAATTGTGACGAAACTTACACACTAGAGAGTGAAACCATGATTGAGAGAATCAAGGTCAGATGGTATCCCAATTGGGTATTCAAAAAAGCCAAAGACAGAGCTGATGGTGTTAGCAGAGCTCAGACACTCCGTAAATGACAAGTCCGGGGAAGAGTCCGAGGAGGATAGTACGAGAATCCTCTTGATGTACAATTCCGATACAGTGTCAGACGCATCTTAGCTAAAAATTGGAACATTCTGAAATGTGATATCATAGGTAGCACTATCCAGAGCCAACATCACTTACAGACGAGTCAGGATCATAAGAGATATGTTAGTTCATAGCGATATCACTGTACAGCCAAACAAGAATGAATTTGGTCTCAAGGGTTCCTTTCCCTGTGGGCATTGCAAGACATGCAAAAACACTTAAGTTTCGCAATGAGTACGTACACAAAACCTGCAGAAAGGAAATTACACAGTTCCTCACCTGCAGCACTACGTTTATAGTTTGTCATCGAGTGCCCCGTGAGCTCTGCTATACAGGGAATACCACCCTGATGGCGAAAAAGAGAATTTTAGAGCACAAGCGAGCAATCACCAATGCAGATCCCAAATATCCAGTGGCACGCCACTATCAGGACAAACACTTTTCGGACTCCACTCTCATGAGCTACTTCATACTTGAACAGATCCATAATGATCAAAGAGGTGGGGATAGAGTACTCCGGTGAGTCAAAGAGTCCAAGTACATTGTGGACTTTCAAACCAAGATCCTAGGGGGACTGAATCAGGATGAGGAACTTACCATACACCTCAGAAAAGAATAGAATTTGCTTACCTCTCTATATTTCTCTATATCTCATTCTAACTGTATACCTTTCCAGGGTTTAAGTGGTTATTACCTAGTGCATAACATCTGTGTTTCACCTCCATCATTTATGCATTAGAAACTTTTTTTTATATGTCTTATGAGGTAGTTTCCACTAGACGGAGCATTTGTGGCACACTTGGAATTCATGTGCTACCTATTTTTTTACGTTTTCTTTGTTATTTCTTTTGCAGGAGGAAAGGAATGGGCTCAATCACTTGAATCCACTTTCACGGGTCCCCTACCCTTTTCTTCGACATCACTTTTTTGGTAATCATCATGCTTGGTTGTGACTTTGTGCAAAGCAGACCGATGTGGCCTGGCTTTTGGTTGTGGGTACGCATTTACTCAGTTTGGAACTCATTGAGAGCATATTGGTAGCCAGGCTTGGCTCTGTTATCGACTTGACATATTTTACACTCAACTTAAGGGCACTTTCCCATACAGGGTGTATTTTTTAGGAGTTGATCCCATATCTTTGTACAGTTATATATTGTAAATTTCATCAAGTTTGTTTCAGAGGTCCATTCTGGTATCAGAGCACCATGCCAATAGCTTTTATTTAAAATATCCCATGACCTGTGATACTGTTACGTTACCTCTATCATTACACACACTGAGTACTAACATATCATATGCAAACCTGAGAACAAGCCTGTCAGATACCAGACATACACTTATGTAACAATTGTCTATTGCCTGGCAGTCAACCTTGTTTACATCTGAGGTCTTTCATTTAACCCTGGCAACACAACAGGAGGTAAACCGAGGGACTGCAAAGATCAAAACTGTTCATAGCCCTATGTATTTTCCATTGACTCGCTTTGATTTTCTGCCAAGTGAGCGCACTGCCACCGCTAAATCTTACACGCACACACGAGCGCTTCAACATCTAGGTTGGACCATCAAATTTCAGTTCACACCTAACGCACCACTTTGTACATGTTTGCAGTTTTTATATTTCTGTTACCCATTTCAGTTTGCGGCGCATATAACTTCACCAATGTTTTAGTCAAACGTGTCATGTATTTTATTTTTTACTTCATTGATACATTGTTTCAGTTCCTGCTGACTTACAACATTGTCTTGTGCAACACTACCATTCCAATATGGCCACCAGTGTATGTCACTGCATTTGTCCATCATTTGTTTCTTGCTTGTTTCAACCATGCTGTATAAAGACATTCATTGGGTGTGCACTTTTACACGTGATCAAGGCTGCGGACGCAGTCGAAACGCGTAGTGTAATAAACTTTGCATCGCATCATCTTGTTTGTGCTTCTGGTATCCGGAGAGCGCACTTTGACTTTTTCGTGAGATATACACACACAGTGTCCCCTTGGTGCCATGTAGTGTGGCGACAAATTATGCCGTATTTTTACATCCTTCCCAAAGTGCACAAGCCTACTCGACCACCTCTAAGACGCCCGATCATAGGGATCGGATCACTATTAGAACCCCTTTCGACGTTAGTTGATTTCTTTTTGAATCCTATGGTGAAGGAAATGCCCACCTTCCTTCAGGATACTAAAGAAGTCCTAAGGCTTATTCCTGATATTGAATAGAATTACGATACAGATCTTCTTGTATCGTTCGATGTAGAGTCCCTCTACACTTCAATTCCGCAAGATGAGACCCTTGACTCTGTGAGCACCCTACTGTCGCAGCGTAATCTTGACTCTATAACACCGCCTCATTTCATCATGGCGTGTGCACAGATAGCCATGAAAGAAAATGTCTTTAAATTTGAGGATACCATCTACCTCCAAACATCTGGTACGAGTATGGGAAGTATTTTTGCCCCAAGCATGGCGAATCTCTAAGCCACGTTTTTGAGCAAGAACATGTCCTCAATCCTAATAACCCTCATCGCCATTCCATCCGCCTGTGGAGGCGTTATATTGATGACATTTTGGTTATATGGAGAGGGGACATCAATAGCCTGCACAAGTTTTTAGAGTGGCTGAACAGCAGAAATGACTACTTGAAATTTACAGTAGAGATGGACAAACAAGCTGCCTTTTCTGGATCTTCTGATTACTGTCTCCCCTGATGGCCTCGAAACTGAACTCTACACAAAACCTATGGCAAGGAATTCCCTATTGAGCTACAACAGTCATCATCCGGTAGCTCTTAGGGATAACCTGCCCTATGGTCAGTTCCTTCGTATTCGAAGGAATTGTTCGACCAAAGAAGGTTTTCTGAAGCATGCCAAAACCCTTACATCAAATTTGATTGATAGAGACTATCCGAAAAAAGTTGTTAGACAAGCGGCCAAACGAGCCGGCAACAATAATCGAGATAGTCTCCTTGAAGTCAATATGAAACAGACCTTGACCCCAAGATTGACATTCGTCAATACGTACAGTACAGTTTCCAACGATGTTAAAAAATCCATCCTGAAAAATTGGAAAATTCTTAATGTTGATGGTGACCCTCTGTTTGCCTTTAAAAGAAACAGTAACCTGCGGGATAAATTGGTACACACCAGACCGCGTAGCATAGAAGTAGTGACACAAGAGAGAATCTGGGGTACACCAAACATACAGGGGCATTTCCCTTGTGGTACCTGTAAGGCGTGTCCTATGACAAAAAAATCGAAAACTGTAGACATAGGCACGGACCGTCCTTGGATACAGAAGAAAATGACCAATTGCAACAGCGAAAGAGTGGTCTATTTGATCTCCTGCCCGTGTAAACTTAACTATGTGGGCATGACGGCACGCAAAGTCAAGCTACGGATCATGGAACACATGAGCACAGTGAGGTGCCAGAAACAAGCCACGAGATTAACGGCCCATTTCTTAGAGATGAATCATAAACCGGAAGACATGTTGTGGACTGTGTTAGAGCAACCCTACATTCCGCAGCATGTCACAGATATCTCTAAATTTTTACTTCTTAGAGAACAACGATGGGTTTTCAGACTAAAAAGTGACACCCTTGGACTAAATGATTCCATCCCTTGGTCCTCACTATAAACGTTCTGCCTATGAGGGGTTTACCTATGTGTTTTACTGTATTGGTGGTTAGTCTGAGAACTTGAGCCACGGAGTTTACTCTTTGTAACCGTTGGTTAGTCCACCTTCCCGAGTCATCCATCCCTTTTGAACCATACACATAGATCTCTATAGAGCCATGTGATGTCATCCATTTAAACCATGACTCCGCTTATCAATGCATGGTCTTAGACGCCTACTTTTCATATTTAAATTCATCACGGCAGGGTATAGCTTTTAATACTGACTGATCACTGCTTGGTCTTTGACTCCTGCTCCTTGTATTTTATCTCACTCGGTAGGGTACACCGATTAATACCAACCCGAGATTTTCCTCGCATGTTACACTTGGAATGTTGCAGTGGATTTAGATTGGCCATTCCTTTTGATCCATTTGGGGAATTTTGCCATTATCTTCCTCTCCTTCGGAGATACCTGAACTACATTTCCCAGACTATTTTGTAGTTCTACACGTAAGTCGTGAGATTACGTGTTCCCTGGTTTCTGTTCGAAAACTATACATTTGGTTATCAATCTTAGGGGGTTTCCCTCTTTTTATCCCTCTGTATGTATATAGCTTATAGATTTAACGACAAATAAACGGTGCATTGGAGGTTTGCTTGTGTATGCCTTTGTATACTCCCGAACAGCTGCGGAAACTACAATTCCCTATCATATTCGTAGTCCGTAGTAAAACCTCGCGAAATCGCATTGTGTGGCTTTTGTTCGTGATTTTTGCAAACAGGCACCGATTAATAGTGGACATTTAACCACTTGTGTATATATAGAATTTGACAATTTAACAACAATTGTCCGGTGCATTGGAGGTTTGCTTTTATATACCTTCGTATATTCACGATCTGGGGCGGAACTACAACTCCCTAGCATATTTGTAGTCTGTAGCTGAATCTCGCGAGACCGCGTTGTTTGGCTTTCGTTCGTGATTTTTGCAAACAGGCACCAAGGAGTAGAAGATTTAACTACTTGTAACCACCCGCTCGGTACCCCGATCCCCCCACCCCCCCCTCTGACGGCTTTGAAGACCGTCAGAGGTACCGACGGAGAGGTAAGAGGGCCTCTTATGCTGCGCATTTTGCGTAATTTGGGTGGATTAGATTTGGGTTCCGTCTGGTTTGCGATAATATTTTGGCACTGGCTAATGATCAGGGTTCCTTAACATCAGGGTTGGAGACCTTATCCGCATATACAATTTAGTTCTAGATGATTCGGTTCGTGGTTTACACGACTTTGGACCATGACTGAGTACTATACATCTAATGGTTTTCCAAACATGTGGTGTAATTAAAATCTCTTTTTTTACCATATACAGCTGTCCTGATTGGTCTAGTTGTATATGCCATACTGCATTTCAGTTGCAAACTTTGATGGCTACATTTCACAATGAATGAGAATATACTTGTGTGTGTGGAAGCTGGGGTGATGTGTTGTACTGTACGCTTTGGACACTTTTCTCTGTTTTTAATGTTTAAGAATAATACACCACAAGAATTTTAGTTTGGTGCATTCTTCTTTTTAGAGCGGTGCCTCCTTTATCCTGAGCTGTTGCCAGGTGGGGCGAGGTTTTGTCCTCCATCCTATTAAGGTAAGATGGAATGTTGCCCCATTGAGTGGGTGTATTTGTGATGGCATAATATCTGAGCCACATACCTATAGAGAACAATCTATCTTTCTTCCTTCTTCATGTTTCAAATGTGTGCTATGTTATTTTTTTCAGAAAATTGTGAACATCGCGAGGAATTCTGACCGGTGAGATGTTATACTCACAATATATCCTTTTTTGTGAATTGTTACTAGCAGTAGCTTTATTTTCTGTAAAGGTCCTGATGAAAGCACAAGGCTGTATTTTTGGCCTGTAAGTGCTGAAACATGTTGACCACTCCTGCTAAGGACAGCTATTTGTTAAAACTGGTCCTAGTGTTTCGTTTTTGTTTTTATACTTTGATCTTGACTTACAATAATAAATCCTACAGTTTGTTCACGCATCAATTTTAGATTTATTCTTCACTTCTCTATTTGCACTGCACTATAATGCTTGTTCCCATAGACTATATACTGCTCATCTAGATTAAATATATACTTTGACACTCGAGAGCTCTGATACATAAAGAGCTGGTTTGTCATACCACACACAAAGGATACCCAAATGATGAAGCTTATCACCAGGTTTGGTGATTGATGGGAATCCACACATATAAATTTATATGTTACTTATCATATCACACGTTTGGGATCTTGTTAAGGAGTTTTTCCCTGTGTTCTCTTTTTTCTATAGACGCTGGTATATATTTTGTATTTGCGTATTGACAAATTATGGCACCAATCTCATTTATTAAGATATCTGGTTATGTGAGGGCTAATACTATAGTAGGGCGTGTATACTAGCATTTTCCTTATTTGCCACTTTTCAGCATATCTACATACTGGGCCTGGAGGTAGCAGTAAGCAATAGTTTCAGGGCTGGAATGCCCTTTTGGGTCTGTGCAAATTTACTAACTTATGTTGTAAGGATTTACACCAGCTCTTCTATAATCATTTCCTATACTGAGAAAAGTTGGAAATTTACTTCAGACAAGGATCAGAAGTAAAACTTTTTCCAGGGCTGGGGGAAAAAAGCAGTTGGAGGTAAAGTGAACTGTTAAGCGCTCAACAGATTTTCGCAGGAGAAAATCTGCACATACAAATCTGTCATGCTAAAATACAGTTCACAAATATGTTCAAGGAGAACAATTTCCTGGTCTACTACTGTAAATTCTTGGGAATTCATGAAATATGTATATCTGCACCAATGCAAAGATCTGTACCATGGATGCACTTTGTGACTTTCTTTAAGAATTAGGCCTGTATTAGGTCTATTGTTACCCAAGACCATTTGTTTTTATTAAATTCTATCTCCCTCTCCATCTATCGGCTGGCTTCACTGTGAATGAGCGCAATCTGCTCTTTCACAAGGAGCATATCGGCATACAAAGTAGTTTTGTTCAGTGCCAGGGACTACTGTAGGGCAATGTGCGCTTGGGAGACCAGACAGTATTTCTGCTTCTTGCTAATATTTGTTACAATGGTGAGGGCCTAGCAGCTCCAACAAAGTTTTACAAAAGACATGTCAAAAGAAAACATACATTGACAAAACCAAAAGACTGACCAACAATGTCAAACCCATTGAATTTACCAATGTTTATTTTCATGTTTTCCATAATCTTCTTGAAACTGGTTACACTGACTTTCTATTATGAATATTTTTGGGAAATACTAGCATGCATAAACATTTTACTAAATTATACTTCAAAGAAATGGTACCTAAAATTTCACAGCTTTTTTATTCCAAGTTGCATTTTTTGATAAAAAATGTTTTATAGAAAGAATAATCAATCTTGCTTTCAAGCGTCGGCAAATATTTCCATCTAATCAGAGAGGACTCTGGGAGCATTATACGTATCCTCACTGTTAAACTTATTTTTACTGGAACCAATGTCAGTAGTGCAGTCTGAACTTACAATATTTATTTAGAGCGCTCACCCTAACGATAAAGGCTTTGCATTAATGAACAATAAATACAAGTTCAAACAGCATTAACATATAGACACAAATATTTGCTCAACTGCAGACAATTCCCTTTCTGTGTCATAATGTGGTGCTGTAAATTGTCAGACAAAGGGTTTCTGCTCCTGGGTGTTGGAATTACTTGTCCCAAGGAAAAAATAAACCTTAAAAGAATACAAGCCCAAACAATATGTCGTGGGCATTGGGCTTTAGGAATTCCACACCCCTGCCTGTATCAAAACTTGAATGAATAGGTGGTGCTTACCAGTGGTAACTCATGTTAATATAACATACTTAAATGTACTATCCAGATGTTACAAATGGCTCCAATTTGTATAGCAATTAGTCTCCAAAATACAGCCATATTTTAATCCGAAATTATCGCTTGGTGTTACTGCTCCCAGTCACGCTCCATACATACCAGCTGGTCAGCTTTCATTTTCCTCCTATCTAGCCTTTTCTTTGATATTCAGGATCGATTCTACTTCTACTAAATGGATAATAAACTGCCTCAAATAGCTCTTTTCATACTTTTTCAATCTGCTTCACACTAATCAGATCATGTTTACTCTGATGGGTGATGCTGGTTTGTACAATTCTAAACTCACCAGCACAATCTCGAACTGCTCTATATATTTGGCCAACCTTCCAGATGGCACATTATTCAAGGCTACTAAATGATGAACATTCCTGTAGAATAGCCGGCTATATTTCCTTTCACTATCAATTGTTCCATTTTAGGAGTTCTGTGGGGTGTTATATCCGCACTAATTATCCTTTTATTATCAAAAGGAAACCTGCTTGTGTATGGCTGATCACAGGACAACTGTACCTCAAAGGGTTATGATCGCTTTCTGTGATGTACCCATTAAAACAATTACTACAGGGACAATCTTCTATGCAACATAAAAACATTTGTCTATATTTGATTCTGCATCTCCCTGAACAAAGGTTGGTTTAACTACAATATCTGGAGTGCCAGGCCATTTACAGACCCAAACTCCTAGGATCAAATTAAATTCCGTTGTTCCAAGGCAGCTGATGAATTCACCTAAGAAACCTTTTTTTGGATATTCAAGTGGCACTATCTGGGTTGGATCTCTCTCTAAAGGACAAGCAGTGTCTAAAGCACTATCTAACTGTACTTTATTACAGCACTAAGTTTCATTTGCAGTAAACCTAAGGAATATCAGCATTGTGTACCTTGTATGTGCTCTTATGGCACAAGATGTGGTTGAGCAATTCCACAATGTATTCTATAAGCCCCTTTCCCTCAAATTCTAGGAATTTTGAGTATTTTCTAATATCCCAAGCCTAACCTTAATGATGGACCGTGCAACACCATTTTAATTTCAGTGTCTTGCGGCCCACCTAATAATCCAAATCCATATTTCAAAAGTTGTACTTTACAGAAAATCAAGGTAAAACTTCGAGTCCTGCCACCCAGGAGTCAGTCGTTTGATTTTGTGTTATCATTTACACACTCAAAGGTGGTTTGGGGCTCTGTCAATACAGGGCTTCAGGATGCAAATTCTCAGTTAGAAGGCCAGGCACCTACCGTCTGCTCATTTGCAGAAGGTTGTCTTAGCCATGCTTCTTTTCATGCGCTTGTCATACTTGCAAAGAGGTGTGAGGCCAGTGTCCATTTGTCTACAAAGCTAAAACCGGCAGTATCCACGCTACCCAGTTGCTCTTTGCCCTCCCAACAAGTCCGGTTCAAATAAAACATTTCTGGAGAAAGGTTGCCGTTTTGCAACCCGATCTGGGAACATAAATGGCAATGTCGGAAAAGCGTTATAGCGTTATCTTGCAATCCTCAATGTTAATTGTATGTATTGGTATGAGCAGGCATTAACTGTCATCATACTGGCACTCCAATTTAAGATTTTGAAGGGCTAAAGTGAAGGAGAAAGGGTGGATTTCAAATGTATTAGATTTGAAAGCAGCGTCCTATATCCATGATACGTTATCAGCAAGTGTGAGTCGTCATACCTGAAAAGTAGGCTGATAATTGACACCCAATCGGAGTCTGCTTAATTTTCTCGATGCATAAAAGCCACCAATCCAAACCGGCTACTGCCTGCTGTAAGCACCACTCCATTTTTTCATAAATGTGTTTCCTGTCATCTACATTTCATTGTGGCATACCCCAACAGCAGAAAGTATAAATTACCTTTTTAGTGACTTCTTACTCTTAGTCCGTAGGCTATTTCCCTTTATAAATTCATGGGTTCTCAGTCACGAATCCGCGATATTAGGAAATGCTTCTGTAGCTGTTAACAAAAGGCCACCATACAAGACACATCGCTCAATTCCATTCTGAACTTGTGCTTGGAGTCAACAGAAATAAAGAAAGTGTAGGGAAGAGGAGAAAGGTCAGCTTAGGCCTAAACAAACTGCTTTCAGAAAACATCCTAGTCACAATGTACATTGCTCCTGAAAGACTCAGTGTAATATTGGCAGAATGTATGTGGGGTTGCCCACAAAGCTGACCTTTAAGTCAGGCAGGTACATGCCAGGGGTATGGCACATACATTGTCTCGTTCCTAGACTTGTGTTCCAAGATGAGGAATTGGGCTTGGGCACAACACAAAGTAGGACTGGTGATACATGACACTTCACCGGGGCCAATGTAGGATACAGGAGCTGCTCAACTAAAATAATTGCTCTCAGACATCACAAAAAGCTGATCTAATGCAGATTCCCAATTTGATTCGGAGATTAATGAGAGGTGCACTCGGTGTCGAAGATACACAATATTCTCAAGTGTGGAGAAAAGATTTGGTTCGAAGACTTGGTGAGTGGCGAGAGTGCTGAAGCTCTAGGCTCCGATACTGTTAATGCACACAACCAGGAAGGCTAGGAGGACGTGCGTGTCCTATTGCAATTCCCATTTCCACTGAGCCACTGCCAGCCACCAAAGCTGCTGCAATAGGGTGCCCTATTAGTACCAGATATAGAAAGTGATTGCAATGCATGTGTACCCCTTAAACACTGTGTTCTTAATACAGAAAAGCGTTCAATTATGTAAACAATGTCTTGAGTATCATCTTCATGGGCAGGGCTGCAGCAGGGGTTCTGGCAATTATGCATGTCCCATCTGGCATCTATGATCCTACTAGCTGTGCAAGAAGTCTCTTGGACACCTAATGCTTATTTCGCAGAGCTCTTTTTTCAGCTTGAGCATTCAGATCGCTGGACTAGTCCCCTTCCTGTGCAAAGTCCAGGAGCAACCTAGAAACTCTTGCAGGAGATGGAGCAACCAGCTGGGCTGGGCTGGTTTAGGTGTTCACTTGCAAAAGGGAAAGCTCCCATGACTGGTACTCTTTTCTCCACAATGTATCCTTTAATTTAGCCACCCTGTCCATATAAGAGGATGTCGCTTTTCCTTCATGGAAGCTGCTATCACTACCGACAATTAAGCTGGAGGAGTCCAGAATACAAAGCCTGGAGAGTCCTCAAGGGCTTGATATTTATTATGCAATGACATTCAGATGTCAGCCTTAAGAGAAAGGTTTCTTTCAAATCTCCTTGGCCTGCCCGTTTGAGAAGCTGTAACTCTGTAACAAGGGAGGTTTTAGTAAAGGAGGTCTTGCAATCAACAAGGTGCAAATGACCTCAATCTCCTCGGCAAAGGGTCCAGAGTCTCAACATACCTAATTTCATAAAACTTGTTTTTAACAAAACGGTAGCACCTGGTAGGGTGCAGGGTTGCTTGGCCAACTATTCTGGCCTCCAGATCAGTATCCAGTTACCAAACAGCAGCAGCAGGAGGAAAAGATCCACTAGTTGCAATCCAAGCTTGAGCAGCTGGAATAAAGTTGGGGCCAGAATCTGGATTGGGACCATCATGCTAGTTTGATCATGGCAATTGTATGTAACAGTTAAACTGAGTGATAACAGTAGAAAGAACTAAAAATCAGGTAGACACTTGAGATAATGGAAAACATGTTTCATGAAAGGATGAGATTAGCAGTATTTAAAATCATAATATTTTCAGAGGACTTGTATAAAGACACCCATATCAATAACGCATATCCTCAGAGTACCAACAAACACTGCGAATACACAAACGTATACATATATACATATATATCACAAAAAAAAGCCAACTGCACACCATGCACCCTTCATCTCAATATTCTAGCATGGTTTGAAGCTAAATTGCAAAACTGCATGACCTTTTACGCGATTACATAAGCAGTTCAGGGATCATACAGAGACTGAGAATCAACAGCTACTAATAAAACTGCCAAGAAAGACACAATAAATCAACAGATACCTACACAAAGATCTGGCAGCACTAAATTACTGGGTACAACACAGTTTCAGGCTAGTGTATAGGAGCACCTTCCTTCTTCAGCTAAACTTTTACCAGGATTCTAACCGAGTAAAGGGACAGTTGGATGGAGTAGTAGCAATCACAGGAAACAGAGCAATACAAGAAAAGCATTTGCAAAAGCAGCAGCCTGGCAGAAAGGCAATTCCTAATACGGAGAAGTAGAATGTGATTGTTTGTAAATCTGGTCACATTTACCAGTTATAGAAACTACTCAGTCAGTCAGTCAGTCAGTCAAAATACACTTTATTCGATTTTTGTTAAAATCATAAAAGGCAAAACATACATGTATTTAAAAAGACATTTTAAAAATACCCACAGTTCATTTTGTTTATACATAGTGTCCATAAAAAAGTCACTGAATTGGTCACCATTATACATACGAAAAATAGCAGTTAATGTATTCATTTTTAATTTAAAACAGAGCAGTTCTAGGGATTCTTTTATTTCTACCTCTGTGCGCGGCTGTTAAAAAACTCGCTACACAAAAAGTGACATGTGCGTCCGGTAACCTTTGGAGGTAAAGCAAGGCAGGTCTCACTTGTATAAAGCCCAGTGTTTTCAGGAGGGGAATTAAGTATTTTCTCCTCTCAGTATCGTAAAATGCACAAAAAAACAGGAAGTGAAGAGTGTCCTGATTAGAGAACTGATCGCACTCACAGGGTGGTGCATGTTCTGGTTTACCCCACGTAGGGAAGGTGCCTAATAGATAGTGGATTAAATTCAATCTGAATCTGGTTAACAAGAATCTATGCAAGGGTTTAGAGACATATTGCAGGTATGGTTCCATTGAGGGGGAAGAGGACAAAACCAGATGTGCTCTTACTAACGGTTTATTAACCTCATATTCCTCTCTCTCTAAGCGTGTCCTCCCCTGGAATTCCTTCTTAATCCATGCAATGTCCGCTTTCCTGATTGTAGATGGTGTTGTATATAAATCAGGTCTTCCGAGGGCAGTGAATGATGACTTTATATATCTCAGCCAGACTATTTTCATTGCCCCCTCCCTTGCAGTCACGTCTTTAAGGATTGTGTGATTTAAAGACAACTCGGTATTTAACCAGATATTGGCCCAAAAAAGTAAGGGGGCCATTTTCAGTCCATCTATAATATAAGGTAGGCCAACTTCCTCATGTATGGAGTATGTAGGTGTGGAGTTTGGGACCGACAGAATTCGTCTAATGAGTTTGTTCTCTACTATCTGCATACTATCCAGATTAGTATAACCCCACAGTGCTGCACCATATGAGGCTATTGAAATGCATTTACTTTTGTAAACTTTTAACACGGCTTCCATTGGTTTAGCCCCTAGTCTTTTAGTAAAATCCAACAGGGCTGCTGTGGACCTGGCTAAAGAAATACATTTGGCCTTGATTTGCGGGACCCAGGAGCCCTTCTCATCAAACAGGACCCCTAGATAAGGAAAAACCGGGACCCTGGAGAGAGCCTCGCCGTTACAGAAAAAGGTTTTTGTATGTGATTTGTTTTTTTGTGGACCCACAATCATTGTGTGCGATTTAGTTACATTGATTTTTAGATCCAATCTGGCCATAAAGGAGCCAAAGAGTTCCAAAAGGGTCTGTAGCCCGATTCCCGTGCGGGCGATGAGAACAGCATCGTCTGCATATAAAAGAGCCGGTATCTGCTTCCCATCTACCCGCGGGACATCAGCGTTGCCTGCTAACAAAGACTTCCCTAGATCATTAATGTAAATGGTGAATAAAAGTGGGGCTAAGATACAGCCTTGGCGGACACCTTTATTTGACCTAAAACTATCAGAGCATCGCCCATCCCTGGTCACCCGGACCTTCGCGGTAAGGCTTTGGTGCAAGCTTGCTATAAGGGCTACCAGGGGTTCCTCAATACCAAGCTCGCGCAATATAGCCCAAAGCTTGGCCCTATTAACCAAGTCGAAGGCCGAGGAGAGGTCCATAAAGGCCAAATATAGTGAACCCTCCCCGGCCACCGTGTACTTCGATATTAGGAGGTGTAAATTTGAGCATTGCTCTAAGGTTCCCCGTTTTTCCCTGAAGCCATATTGAATCTCTGCGAGATCCCCACAGGTCTCCAGGCTTGTTCTCAACTTTGTCAATAAAACTCTGCCCAGAATCTTAAAGGCAGAGTCTATCAAGGAGATTGGGCGGTAACATCCTGGATTCTCCCTGTCTCCCTTTTTAAAGATTGGTACTATGACAGATGTGTTCCATGTTACTGGAAAACATCCATCATTTGTTGCCCTGAAGACATTTGTAAGTACTTTAGACCAGGTAGTTGGGGCATATATAAAAAAGTCTACCGGGACACCGTCCGGGCCCGGAGCCTTATTTTTCGTGGAGTCCATTATGGCTTTATATACCTCCTCCTCATTAAATTCTACTGCCACTAGGCCCCTGGTCGGTCCTGTCTCATTATCATTTACAGGGTCATTGCCGCCATATATATTTTTAAAATGATCAACCCATTTCTCGTCACTGATGATGCAGTCGGAGATTGTGTTGATCTCCCCAGAGAAGAATTGGTTGTTTATGATGTCCCAGAATCTTTTACTATTCCGTAGTATGTCCACGTCAAGCAAATCATTCCAGGCATTCTTTTTAATTGTATTTTTCCTATTTTTAACAACCAATTTATACTCTCGCCTTAATTTAGAGATTAAAGTTTTATCCCTTGGCTTTATTTTAAGGGCATTTTTCAGTTCTTTATGGGCTTTAGAGCAATTCCTGTCAAACCATTTAAATGGCTTGGGAGGCAAATTAGAGTTGGGGACAGTAAGTTCTTCAGCCGTATGTGAGCAAATTAGATTAAAAGCTGAGACAATCTCATCATTGGAGGCATTTTGGTCTAAACAGATACGCATGGGTTCCTCTATCTTTGGGCGCAGGGAAGCCATAAAGGTTTCCTGGACCACCTTACCCCACTTGAGCCGTCTGCCCTGGTCACTGGGCACCGTCGATGTGCAAGCCCTGGGAAGACCCAGGTGCTTGCTCCATAAGTCACTCCAATGAACCTGTGCAGAGACTGGGTTGTGATCACTATGTGGAGAGGCGATTACCTCGTAAATCCCCATCCTAGAGGTTAAGCCCTGAGAAACGAAAATGAAATCTATCACAGACCCACTTTCAGACCCTTTGTAGGTGGGCAAGGATTCGTCACTACCAGTACTAAGGGGTTCAGACATGTTAAGGCAGGCAAGGAGAAATTCCAACGCCTCCCCCGCTTTGGTGTGAGCAAAGTGCAGATTGCCATTTTCTGTTTGACCATCCAGGTTGCCTAAATTACATTTTAAAACACATTTTTGGATGTTAAAATCACCTAAGATTAGGAAATCGAAATTAGTGCAAGATTTGTGACTATAATCAATAAGAACTTTTTCTAATTGATCCACATGGGCTGTGTCTGTTTGTCTAGCCCACGAATTATAAAAATTTAAGACCACTAAGACCCGCCCTGGTGAGATAATCCATTCTACCATTAAAATATTTGGGGAGCCTGACTCTAATTGTTTAAACGTCCCTGCCAATTTTAGCGAGAAGAGGAGAACTAGACCACCCTTAGCTCTTCCTGCACTACTAGGAGTTGCTGGAATAATAAAACTTGTAAACCCATCCAGACAGAAAGTTAGTGCGGTGTCCCATGTCTCTTGAAGGGCAATTACGTGGTTGCTGGTTATGAAATCTATCCATGTGGGATCCAATCTTTTGGCTCTAGTCCCCGCCACGTTCCAGCTAAGAAACCGACATGGGGTCAGTTCCACCCCACCCACTGGAGCTACGGGCGTTGTCTGAGTGTGTGTTAATTGTTCACTAATTACAGGCATAGAGTCCTCCGCCCTACATAATTGGGTTTGCAGGGCCGGGTCTCTTTGCGCCACTGATGATTCTGCTTGGGCGCCCTCTTCTACGGTTTCCTTACAGGCCTTATCTATTTGTCAATCCACCCCCTCTAGATCATTTAAACAGTTAAACCGATTATAGGTTGGGAGTAATGGTGCCATTCTACCGGAGAGTGGCCAGGGATGAGAAGCCTGATGGCGCCCTCTTCTACCAACTCTCTCCCATCTATCATGTCGTTGGGGTGGATGTTGTAGGCCTGGGGTATTTGGGAAAAAGAAAGACACACGAAGGGTATGGATGGTAGATTCCCTTGATATGTTTTCCCCTTGACAAATGTGTGCCACCGTGCCCTTGTCCCTGAAACTCACCAATATACAGTCCCCAGTAATGGATTTCCGACTTCTCCCCACCCACGGGACCCTTCTTACCATTATAATCTCATTATTGAGATATATCGGGAGAGGTCTGTTTATGTTTAGCCACTTAATAACCCTAGTTTTTAGTGTGCAAAAATCCTCTATTTCACCTTCGTCTAGTTGGGGGACCCCTGCCATAACTACTGTGAGGTCGTTGGTCTCAGGTGGTAGGTTAGGGCGACGAGGTCTTGCAGGGGGCATTTTTTGATTGTCCGGGATGTTGTTTTCTATCCTATGTGCCTGAGGTACTAATGCTAGGGGTGGGTTGGGTGTGGTAGCCTGGGGGGGATTGGTGACTACAGGCTTTGGGTTTGGTGGTTTTTGTGGGACTGCCCCATTTGTGGCCTGCGGTGGGATTGGCGTTGGGTTAACTACCCTGGGTTTTAACCCTTGCGAAGCTGCGGTGCTAGGGATGGCAGTAAGATCATTTTCCTGTCGAACACTGCGGTTTTTAAGGCTTCCCAATGTGGCCTCTAGTATGGTTAATCTAATCTCGATCTTTTTTACGCTTTCACTGATCGGGAGTAACAGAGACCTTAAGAGGAATTCCAGGTTTCCCAGTGGCACAACAGAGAGGGTGACATTCTCACTACTAGTTCCTACATCTGTGCTCAGGGCGGGAGCTATAACTTCCTGGACGTTAGATTTAGAGTGTGACTCTACCGGCGGTATTACTGTGGGTACCTGGGATTGTGAGGCTTTCCCAAATTCTAGGTGTAGAGTCTTGGGTTTACTGCCACCCTGTGCTCCCTTTGCCCTTCTCCTACGTTTTTTTGGAGGGGGTCCTGGAATTACTTGTGTGGTGACTGCTTTCAATTTGGGATGCTTGTCTTTACGGGTTATGGGTGGTTGTGGCGTTAGGACTGTAGCCCCCCTAGCAGGGCTAATTCTAATACTACTAGGTGGAGCAGTACTCGTGATATCAATTTGAGAGGTGTTCATCCCTTCCCTTAACAAAACTGGAACATCCTCGATACGAGTTGACTCCTCCCTTAAAGTGATAGATAGCTCTCCCAAGGGGGTGTTTTTCAAGTTGTCCACTGATCGTCTCCGTTCCGCCCTTAGCCTAGACAAATTTCCCTCTTTATCCGCCTCCCCCACAGCCCGTGCAAAATAATTTTCAAGAGTCCCATTTTTCACACCACCCGGCTTCTGAGGGGTACTCTCCTTTGTTGATGAAGGCATAGTTATACTCCAGGGGGGTCAGACAGATTATTCCACCCTAAACGAGTGTAACAAAATTATCAAGTCTGTAAGTACCTGCACGATATGAGAAGCCAAGAGAGTGGGCCCAGCCCAGCCTGCTCCGGCCTGTGACGGCCTTGGACGGTCCCGCCCTTGTCCCGGGCTTCTCCCGGCGCCCTCCCGCGCGCTCCCGCGCCGCGGGCGTCTGGTCCTCCTTTAAGTGCTACAACAGTGTGATAGGCGGGGGGGCGTGGCCAGCGGGGAGAGCAGCCCAGGTGTTGCTAGTTGGGCTCGCAGGGGCTCCTGGTCGCTGGAGTCCCCTGCTTGGCTCGCAGCCCCGCTGGTGCACTTGCCTGCCCCCGCGTTCCTCCTGAAATCCTCTGGGCAGTCCTCGGTGATACGACGCGCTGCGGGACCCGCGAAGCGGGTCCGGCGAGTCGTGAGGCTGGAAGCAGGTCCGCTAGGCGCTGGTACAGTGAGCTCCTCCTCACGGGCAGCAAGGTACGTGGAAAAGTGTCCCGCTAACACTGAGGTCACAGCAGCTTTTACTCCGTTGGCGGGGGGGCGTGGCCAGCGGGGAGAGCAGCCCAGGTGTTGCTAGTTGGGCTCGCAGGGGCTCCTGGTCGCTGGAGTCCCCTGCTTGGCTCGCAGCCCCGCTGGTGCACTTGCCTGCCCCCGCGTTCCTCCTGAAATCCTCTGGGCAGTCCTCGGTGATACGACGCGCTGCGGGACCCGCGAAGCGGGTCCGGCGAGTCGTGAGGCTGGAAGCAGGTCCGCTAGGCGCTGGTACAGTGAGCTCCTCCTCACGGGCAGCAAGGTAAGTGGAAAGTGTCAACTACTCATGATGGTTTTATTTTCCATTTGGAATGGGGTAGTGGCAGGGCCGAAGATGACTGCACATTAAGAGTGGGTGCCTTTCTCTGGGTGGTTTACTGGTGCAGCTCCTTTTTTAGGTCGAGCCTACAAGATGGATCATGTGCCATCTTTGGCTAGGCATATTGTGGCTTTTCAAGAACAATGAAGGGCCACTGGTTGGCTTCCTCGTCACTCGTTTGCCTGCCTCTTATTTGTGTCCTAGTTTAGCATTCTGGTGTTTGTCCCTCCCATGGAGCAATGCCTTTTTAGGTCTCGGGACCGTTAAGCTGCGAAGCAGCTTCCGGTCAGGAGATTTAATGACTCTTAGTAGGGCAGTTTAGACCCGCCCCTCAGCTCAGTTCGCTTCCATTGGCTGGCTTCCTAAACAGAGGCCAGCCATTGGAAGAGAAGTGAGTCACTCCAAACAAGCCCCGTCTTTTTCGGATTTGGGGGCGTGATTTTTTGCATTCTTTAGCCCTGTGACGTCGTCCGTCACTCAGGACAGCAAAACCACGCCCCCAAATCCTCAAAATCCGGAAGCTTGTTTCCGCCATTTTCTATCCTTCGCAGTGAAGGTAAGACCTTGTTTGTTTCCCTCCGTGCCTTCTGCCCCCTGTCTGTTTCCCGCCCCCTGTCTGTTTCCCACCCCCCTCCCGCTCTCCGTGTATTTTCACTGTCCGTTTGTGCCTTCTTCCCCCTGTCCGCGAAGAAATGAAGTGGGTGCTATGTGTCCGAGGACTGTTGATGCCCAGCGTGGGCGCCAGTCTTTGCTTGCTGGGTTTCACCAAGGGCCCCATCTGCATCGGGTCCTAAGGCCGCAGTGTCGTTGGTCGTTTTTAAACCGCCCTCCACCAATCCGATTGTTTGATATTATGTATAACCTACACGTTTGGTTGAAGTATGGCCCGTCGCCATAAAGTTTCCAAAAACGTCAGCAGCAAAACTTAAAATACTACAATTTTAAAAGAATAACCCGTTTTCCCTGGTCCCGCTCTCCGTGTATTTTCATTGTACGTTTGTGCCTTCTTCCCCCTGTCCGCGTAGAAATGAAGTGGGCGCTATGTGTCCGAGGACTGTTGATGCCCAGCATGGGCGCCAGTCTTTGCTTGCTGGGTTTCACCAAGGGCCCCCATCTGCATCGGGTCCTAAGGCCGCAGTGTCGTTGGTTGTTTTTAAACCGCCCTCCACCAATCCGATTGTTTGATATTATGTATAACCTACACGTTTGGTCGAAGTATGGCCCGTCGTCATAAAGTTTCCGAAAACGTCAGCAGCAAAACTTAAAATACTACAATTTTAAAAGAATAACCCGTTTTCCCTGGTAATTGTGTACACATATTGAAAACACCTTTTGTGCTCGTTCCTGTGGGAATAATAGCGGCATAGTCTGATTTGAAGCACCTGCATCAGCTGTCTCTGGAGGAAGTTTGTATCGCCTGCTAGGAAATTATTTGTGTTTTCAAGTACATCTGTGGTGCACAAACAAAAAGAAAACATTGATAATTTCTAGAACTACATTCACGTTGTCACGTTAGGAAGACGTGCGACTGCAGCTGTGTCTGCCTTCGAATAATGGTGGCGCAGTTTAATTTGCACTGAGTGGTCTGTCATTGTTCTGGCAGCTCCTTGTGTGTTATCTCTGTGGATGACGTCGGAGTGAGGTCTCAGCAACTTGTGTATTGCCTCTGTGAGTGACGGCAGTGTGAGGTCTCTGTTACTTGTGTGTTATCTCTGTGGATGACGTCGGTGTGAGGTCTCAGCAACTTGTGTATTGCCTCTGAGTGACGTCAGTGTGAGGTCTCTGTTACTTGTGTTTCCTCGGTGAGTGACGTCAGTGTGAAGTCTTGTGTGTTGTCTTTGTGAGTGACGTTGTTGTGGGGTCTCACCTCCTTGTGTGTTGCCTCTGTGAGTGACGTCAGTGTGAGGTCTCACCTCCCTGTGTGTTGTCTCTGAGTGACGTCGTTGTGAGGTCTCAGCAACTTGTGTGTTGCCTCGGAGAATGACGTTGTTTGAGAGTGTCAACTTTGCTGTCTGAGATGGACTGTGGCACGCTGTAAAGGCAGATGAGGGTGCAGGCGAGTGTCGGTGTCTGAGGAGAGCTACTCGTGTGTGTGTGCGCCTGCTGCACAGGTGTCAAGGCGCCTGTTAACGCCCTTCTCACCTGTGAACCTGAATTATCAGAAATAGAAAGTCACCAAGGACAGCGGGACATTACCTAGAACAGAGGCGGCCGACAGCGTCTGGTAAATCCTTTTTCAAATTACCCCCACACTTTATTTTGCAGCAGCCGACCTTGCATCTGGCTGAGCTTGATCCATGCCTAAGCAAAGAGTAATTGGCATCTAGTTAGATCATTGGGTATTAGGCAAATACATTCTTGAATGAGTACGATATGGTTCCAGGTTAAAGGATCGCAGGAAAGGGACACAGCTAGTTCTTAGATGTTGTGCCGCAATTGGGTAAGCAGGTAGATTTGAACTAGGACCACCTTAAAGGGAAACTGTTCCAGTGGGTTTTAAATAATGTGTTAGTGTATTTCCTTGGCACAGGTGTACATTGCACTTTCAGCAGTGCGGCCCCTCTCTCTATGCCCTTGAGACGCGTACCTCCTCTTACCATGTGCACTGCTTTATTGCTTTATAGCCCAGGTTTACCCTGTGCTAGTCCTTTAAATGAATGAAGTGTGTTTTACACATAAGTTACACAACCAGTGCTTAATTTGAGCTGCTGGTTACCAGTGTTTGGCACTGACACTGATTTCTGGGACCAGCACTTATTTTTTTCTCATCAGACTTTGACCCAAAGCAAGAGAATCAAAACATTTAAGGGTAAAGGAGGATGAAGAGACAGATGGAAAACACGTGACAAAGGGACCTGCAAAGGTGTGTTAAAGAGACAGGGAGGGACTGGTCGTTGATTAAAGAGGCCTGAGTTGAAATTGACTTACCAACCCTGGCTTTCAGCATCTCCACCTTTGATAGTGCTGGCCGCAGGTTCTGAGCAAAACTTTGGGTTAAATATAGTGGTGTTTGCTCGGCCACACATTTTTGGGGCTCGCTCTGCGGTACCAATGGTGTTCTACTGCAGGTTGCTTTTAACCCAGAATTCCTAAACATGCACATAATCTACCTATGCTGCAAATTAATTATCGATGAGCGCCTACAGTCAACATGAAAGAAGTCTCCAGGCACATACATTCCCTCATAAGTAATTAATCCGAGATTTTCCTACTATTGTTTTATATTCTAAATGTTTTCAGATCCTAGAGAGCGCCAGGACTTAGATTTGCTGGAGGCAACTTTACATGTCGATTTACAATTATTTTTTTACTTTTCTGCTTTGAAAAGAAATGTAATTCTATAAGCTCGGTTTATTTTTCCACATCATTTGAAAAAATGTGTTAACAATTCGCTCCATGCCTTTAGCGTGGCGTGACCCGGTTCTGTTTACTTTTCAGAAGTTGAAAGCGGTTTCTCTGTCCGCATCCTTCACAGCCCCCGGTCTCCTGGCTCTCGTTAGCGGGGCCCTATTGGCCGCCAGGACAGCGCCATATTGAGATGATGACCGAGCTGGTCGCGTGCGCCGAGGTCACGAGCCGCTCACTCGGAAGAGACTGATTTACGGAGACGAATTATGGACCATTCATTATTTATGCCGCATACTTTAAGGGGGGTGCTCAGGGAATGACTGAGGGCATTTTGCCAGAAAATACATATTAAAAAACTGGGGCAGGCAAGATGGCGTCCGGGTGAGACGCTTTCTCCGGTCTCTCCGGCGCCGAAACGAACAAAGCTACTTATAGCACGATCCTGGTGTAGCTGCCCGGGACCTGAAGGGTGGCGGAAGTGCCCCCAGCACAGCGGAGTGCAGCGGTGCCGCTAGAGGAGCGGTGTGACGCTGAGAACGCCTGCCGGGATCCCTAGCCTTTGGGGCCTAAGAAGCACCGGCCTCCCGTGATCGGGGAGCCGGCTTGGTGACTGCGGCACTCGTGGTGCTTGGCGAGGCGCCGCCGGAACACAGCCAGCGCCTGCCGGCGGTGGGAGCGGAGCTCCTGCCGACAGGGAAACGTGCCTGGGCTTTGGAGCCTTGTCGCAGAGGACGGCGAGGACAGCCGGGAAGTAGCGGTGACTCCGGCGGCAGGACGGAGGAGGGGCGGTGAGAGCGCCGCGGAGCACCCGGACACGGCAGGACACCGGCGGGTGGCGCAGTGCGGGGCCGGCAGAGAGGAGTGAGCTACACGGGGCCCGGTACTGCTGGTGGAACGAGCGGTGCAGGGACGGGGACGGGGCCCAGCAGCGGTGTCGGCGGGGTGAGTGCCTCCCCAGGAAGGGCGGGAGCGGCCATATTGCCTGGGTCGCCGGGACCTGGCGTTACATCCAACAGCTGAGGAGCTACTCTTGGCGGACAGGCGTGGGCAGGCTGGCCGTTTGAATTTGCCGCGTGGTGCAACGGCGACCTGCATTGAGATCCACGGCCCAGTGTAGGTGGTGGAGGGCCGTCTGGACCGCGGACCCCGCCAGGGGGACGGATTGCTGGGGCCGGACTGCTGCACTCTTGCACTTGGGAGCGTCTGGGTACATCAGAGCCTGACGCGGTCCCATTATAGTTCCCTTCCTGGAGGCCACAACGTGGACGGCGCTGATTGCGGAGTGGAGTGTGCCTGCATTGCCCTACCTAGCCCTACCTCCTAATCACGCGCAGTTAGTGGCGGGGACCCCTAACCCCCCCCCAAGTGTGGGCCGCCTGCCTTGGACCTGCCTTCCGTTGAGCCCTGGACAGTGAGGGGGCACCGTTTGAGCTGCCTGGAGGGAAGCGTTGCAGCTCGCGGGCCCCACAGGCTCCCATAGCGTCTGCTACCTGTCGGACTGGGGTGGTCTGACCTCCCGGTCTGCGTGCCACCAGCCGAGATGGCCAACGTGTCG
This sequence comes from Lissotriton vulgaris, assembly GCF_964263255.1. Lineage (NCBI taxonomy): Eukaryota > Metazoa > Chordata > Amphibia > Caudata > Salamandridae > Lissotriton > Lissotriton vulgaris. Next base: position 783,114,208 of record NC_141699.1, read on the forward strand.
CGAAAGGGGGGTCGTCAGGGTAAGGAGGGTGCCTCCAAGTCCTCTCAGCAGCCGGCATCTCCGGGGGCCAGTAGCTCGCAGAAGGTATCGGACGACGAGGCGCCAGCTACTAAGGCCTTCATGTCCGAACTGTTTGCGTCCATCAAGGAGGATATTTCTGAGCTCCGGGCTCAATTGGCTTCTGACCTGAGGGAAGTGCGCAGGGACGTGGACGGCATTGGCGAGAGAGTGGCGACCCTGGAAGACCATGATCTGAGCATGGCTAACGATGTGCACCTGCTGCAACAAGATATCGTCCGCCTCACCGAACAGAATCTGGACCTGCAGTTGCATACGGAGGACCTGGAAAATCGTTCCAGGAGGAACAACATCCGCATCCGGGCGGTGCCATGGGATGGCGAGGCGGGAGACCTGCGTGGCTACGTCCGGGACTTGTTTTTACAGATTTTGGATGAGGAGGAGGTGACGGAGATCGAGATGGACAGAGTGCACAGAGTTGGTCTGCCTAGGCGCGGTGGGGGTCCCCCTTCTGACATCCTCGTCTGTGTTCATGATTTCCAACTCAAAGAACGTATTCTCCGCAAGGCCAGGGCCATCTCGTCTTTGCAATTCAGGGGCCATGCCCCTCAGCTGTACCAAGACTTGGCAGCCTCCACACTGCGGAAGAGGAGGGAGTTCCGCCCGGTGACTTCCTTCTTGAGAGAACGCAACATCTCCTATTCGTGGGGCCACCCCTTCAGGATCATCTTCCGATGGCAGAATCGGCTGGCACAGATTAACACTCTGCAGGTAGCAAAGGACCTCTTGGGTCTCCAGGATGACCCTCCTTCACAGGGAGCGACTGCTTCGCCGACTCGGAGACGTCATCGCTCGTCCTCTTGGCATAGGGTGGGAGCCTCCCCAGACCGGCGGCGGCCGGACCGCGCTTCTAGTCAGCAGGAAAGGGTCGACGCAGTGGCCTCGGTGGCCTCAGCCACGCTGGCGGATTCGCAACTCGGCTCTGGAGCGGCATGATCCACCACGGATTTGACTTGACCAGGTTCGGCGCCGGAGGGACGTCGGAGTTCGGTCTGGGGTATGGATGTACTTTTTGGGGAGACACCCCGGACCATGGCCGAGGGGGTTGATCCTTTGGCACCCCTGCTCCACTTCCGGTTGGGAAGACCTCTCCGGAACCTTGGACTACTGGACTTGATGAGTATTCTGTTTCTTCTTTATGATTTCCAATCCTGTTGTTTGTTGTTCCCTTCCTTATGGGTAAGGTTTGGTGTTGGGGAGGATGGGGGTTCGGGGGCGGGGAGGCTCCATGACTTGCGCTATGCTTGGTTTACTTGTCTGTTGGGGTGGGGTCGGACTGGGGGTTGTTGGGGTCGATGGGGGGGGACCCGTGACGGGGGGCTGAAGGGGGTGTTTGTGGTGTGTCTGCGGCTAAGTGCGTACTCTACTGTTGGAACTATGGCGCTGCGAACGATCGGGAAACTGCTAGGTGTCTGTTGCCTGAGGGCGGGGCTGAACGAGGGATGGATGGCACTTGGCATACTGAGAGCGACTTCTGGGGTGTATTTCCGTCATGCCGCTTAGTATAGGGACGTGGAATGTTAAGGGCTTGAATTCGCCACAGAAACGGCAGAGGGTGCTGAAGTATGTGATGGATCATCAACTTGATGTGGTTGGGCTGCAAGAAACCCACTTGGCTCGGAAGGATGAGTTGAGGCTCCGCCATAGGGCATACCCCATTGTGTATAGGTCCTCCGCAGCTACGAAGCACCGGGGGGTGGCGCTTCTGTTCAGAGCTTCGTTGCAATTTCAACCGGTAGAGGTCCGACACGACAAGGAGGGCCGTTGGCTGATGGTTAAGGGGCACATTCAGGGCAGGCTGTGTACGTTTGTGGTGGTGTATATGCCCAATGCGGGTCAGAACAAGTATTTGCAAGAATTGCTGGTGAAGATTGGGGACTTTGTGGGGGGACACTTATTCGTGCTGGGAGACTTTAATCTAGTGTGGGACAGGGACCTCGATAGCTCAGGGGGTCGTAGGGCGGACACGGGGGTCTTTTCGGAGGCCACGCAGCAGGGGGTGGGGGAGTTGGGTCTAGCGGACGGATGGCGCTTTTTCCACCCTTCCATGAAAGACTACACATTCTTTTCACACGTACACCACTCTTACTCCCGCTTGGATTACATTTTTCTTAGTCAGTCTCTACGGGGGAACATACTAGATGCCGCCATTCTCCCGATCTCGGTGTCGGACCACGGTCTCTTGGTGCTCACTCTTCGTTGGTCGCCACCCGACACCGCGAACCGAAAGTGGTACTTCCCGGCATCGGTGGTTAGGGACGAGGTTTCTAACCAGGCCTTGCGCCTGGCCATCCGCGACTTTTTCGACTGCAATCCACCGTCGGATACCTCTCTGACGACTACGTGGGACGCCTTTAAGGCGACGATCAGGGGAACATGCTTGGGCCTCAATTCACAACTTAATACCCTGCGTAGAAAGGAACGGGACGCACTGGAAGCCGAGGTGCTTGAACTCGAGAGGGCCCATAAGCTCAATCCCTCGAGGGTGACCCTACGTCCACTTACGGCGGTCAGGGGCAAACTCAAGGCACATTATGCGAATAGGGCCGAACTTACTCTCTTGCGCCTAGGGCGGCATTCGTACTCTAGTGGCAACAAGGTCGGCAGACACTTAGCCCGGCAATTGCGGGACAAGAGGGAACGAGAGTACATAGGGGGGATCAGAGACTCCACAGGTGCTCTCTGTCATAGTGACGGGGCGAAGGCGGACATATTTGGCCGCTTTTATGCCGATCTGTATAAGGGCGAGGAGCTGGATGCGACAGCACAGCGGGAGTTCTTGCAGCGCTTACCGCTTCCGCAAGTCTCCAGGGTGTGGAATGATTTGTTAGAGGCTCCGATCACGAGGGAGGAAGTCCTCTCAGCCATCCAAAAGCTGAAATTGCATAAAGCCCCCGGCCCGGATGGGTACACTGCTGTCTTCTATAAAACCTTCGCGACTGAGGTGTGTGATTTTTTAGTGGCCCTCTTCAACGACATGGCTGCATCCGGAGTGAATGCCGGGACTTTGGCGGAGGCGGTGATAACGGTCCTGCCGAAGCCAGGGAAGGATCCTGAGCTCTGTTCATCCTTTCGCCCCATAGCCTTACTTAATATCGACGCGAAGTTGTATTCAGCGATCCTAGCAAGTCGTCTTCAGGACTTGTTACCGGCGATTGTTCATCCGGATCAGTCCGGCTTTATCAAAGGCCGCCAGACGCACGACAATACGCGCAGGGTGATTCATCTCATCGAGAAGGCGAACAAGTTCCGCATTCCTGCGGTATTGGTGGGCCTGGATGCGGAGAAGGCCTTCGATCGTGTCGATTGGAGCTTTCTCTTTCACACGATGCAGGCGTTTGGGTTCTCCGACAGATTCCTCACTATGGTGAGGGCTAATTTCTGTAGCCCCCGATCGAGGGTGGCGGTGAACGGACACCTGTCGGCATTCTTCCAGCACTCACGAGGTACCAGACAGGGATGTCCCCTCTCTCCCTTATTGTTTGCGCTCAGCATTGAACCCTTGGCGATGGCGGTCCGAGAGCATGAGGGAGTGAGGGGCATTCCATTCACTGGGGAGCAGCACAAGATCTCTCTCTTTGCAGATGATGTTCTACTATCGGTGGCTGACCCCGCTACTTCTCTCCCATGCGTACGGGATATATTGCTGGCCTTCGAGGGAGTGGCCGGCTTTAAGGTGAACTACGGCAAATCTTATGTCCTGAATTTAACCCTATCACAAGCCGACGTTACCCAGGTTAAAACATCGACGCCACTGGCCTGGGCCTCGGGCTCGATACTTTACTTAGGAATCCACCTCACTCCTACGGTGGGGGGCTTATTTGCAGCCAACTTCCCACCCCTGCTGACCAAGACGCGGGCTGAACTGGAGAAGTGGAAGCCCAAATTCCTGTTGTGGCTCGGTAGGGTACATGCCATTAAAATGGTCCTTCTCCCCAAATACTTGTATCTCTTTCAGGGCCTACCGATTCCATTGAGCACTTCATTTTTTAGACAGCTCCGGACATTGATCTTGAAATTTATCTGGCAGGGAGGTCGGGCTCGGCTGTCGTTTACACTCTTGCGACGGCTGCGAGATGACGGGGGGGTCGGCCTCCCCGATCTACATCTCTACTATAAAGCTGCCCAACTGAGAGTCATGGTAGAATGGTCACAGCAATTTTCTGACAAACATTGGTTGCATATGGACCGGAGCGTGACTGGCCGGTCCATTTGGGATCTGGCCTGGAAACCCAGGCGCGATCACCCGGTGAACGCGTACACTAGTACGCCCACAGGGACCACACTGAAAGTGTGGGACTCCCTGGCGGGGGACGAGCGATGGACGACCTTTCCGTCTCCATTCACTCCGTTACACTTTAACCCGGCGTTCCCGCCGGCACTAGCCGAGGGCCCCTTTGACGTGTGGAGGGAGGGGGGGTGCCGAGCACTGCTCCACCTGTTCCACGGCTCTGACCCCCTGACATTTGAGAATTGCATGCGAGATTACCAAGTACTGCCAACCGAAAAATATAGGCATTTACAGCTGCTCCACTGGGCCACATCACCGGGAGTTCGGGAGGCTGCCACGAGGCCTCCTTCTGAATTTGAGGCCTTTCTGCTGAAAACATCTACCATGAAGGGGGCTATTTCCTTTCTATACCGTTTGTTGCTTCGATCAGCCCTTTCCCCTAGACCGCGCTACATGGAACAATGGGAGGAGATGGTGGGGAGGGACATTACCGACGGAGAATGGACGGCGTTGTGGAAGGACATGACGCAATTCAACCACTCAATTCTCCTGCGGGAGGCTCATTTGAAGACACTCACGCAATGGTATATGGTCCCCGCCCGACTTCGACGTATCTACCCGGCCGTTTCGGATAGATGTTGGAGGGGCTGTGGGCTACTGGGGGACTTCCGCCATATTTGGTGGGATTGCCCGATCATCAAACCTTTTTGGGACGAGATTTTATCCCATATCAAAGATATTTTGCAGTATCCCATCGATAACTCTTTGGCTTTCGTACTCCTGGGCCTGAGGGATCCTGGCCTCGAGCATCAGACTCGCGCGGACAAAAAGATTCTATGGCTTTGCCTTGGCGCGGCCAAGCTCACACTGGCGGCGGCCTGGAAACACAAGGAGGCACCGGCGATCTCACTTTGGCACGCTAGGCTGTGGAGGCTCCTGAGTCTTGAGAGAATGGCGGACATCTTCCTAGGCAACTACAAAAACTTTAAGCACATATGGGGTCCCCTGGTGTCCTTCCTTTCTGCTGGTTTACCCTCGGCAGTGTGCCCGGCATCGTTGAGGACTCTACATTTGTTTCAGTTCTAAGTATGAGTGTTGCATGAGTGAGGGGTGAATGAGGCACCGTCACGGGTGGGAAGGGGGGGGGGAGGTGGGAGGGAAGTTGAGTTTAGGTTCCGCTGTTGGGACATTTGTGCCACTGGGACGAGGCTTAGTTACACGACTTTGGGACTTTGGAATTTCTACCGGCTGGACCAGAAGTATTCCCCGCATTGGGGTTACTTAAGAGACTACATCCCTCCTGCAGATGCTGGAGTTGGACTCTACTTGCTTCTCTTGCATTGCATTATTGCCTCGTCTTGCTTTATTGCTTCCCACTGTGTGGGATCATCTATGCACCCGACGCGGTACCTTTGTTTACTGTATTTTCTATGTGTATTGCAAAATAAAAATTTTACAAAAAAAAAAAAAAAAAAAAAAAAACTGGGGCAGCAAGAATGTATCCCAGTAAGAAAAGCACTCCTGGCCTAAGGATGACTTGAAAATTGCCTCAATAAAGACTTGAAAGTCGATCTTCCTATCTTGTCGGAATGCAGCATTACCTCGCCAGGGGCAACATTTTGAGAGTTTGCATCTTTGAAAAGAGTTACTCTATTCGGTTAGATAGCTCAGGAACTTGAGTGTGAACTGCAAACATCGGTGGGCAACCTAAGGGTAACACTGACGAAGCTCGGCCTTGCATCATTCTGAGGTCAGTAAAACGAGCATTACGGAGTTTGTACCTAGTGGGTAAAGTTCGCTTCAGGAGCTATAATCAAGACCACTGGAATTATGTGGCAGGAGAGGGACAAACTTTGTTGCAGGTTTTAGTAAATTATGCGGCAAGAAAAGGCAAATTATCCGGCATAATGCTGCACATTTTCTAATAGTATTCATTAATTATTTAGTCTTTTTTAAAACTTGGTAACATTGCCTGGGCGTTGGTTGCACCTCATTTGTACCAGTTTAACACACAATTATAGTCATAAGCAACAGAAAAATGACCAGTTCAGTTTTGCAAATGGCCTTCCAGCGCACAGGAACATGTGTTGGTGCATATTTAGTAACTTTTGATCCGTTTGAGGTAGAAAGATAAAAAATGTGCTAAAATATGCAGATTATGCTGCAGATGAAAGATTATGTGGCAAATACAGCAAATGTTGAATTATGCGAAAATCGCCGCTCCCGATAATCGCATAATTCCCGTGGCCCTGTCTATAATGTAGTACTTTATTCCCATTTGTGACGGGAGGAAATAACATTGCTGTAATTGTGTGTGCACATGTCTGCACCTACTTTGTGAGTCCATACCTTATTAGGGGAATTTCTATGGAAAAGGAGGTACTTGGTGAAAGTTACTATAATGCCTGCTTTCGTTAATGTGTAGATGTATGACAGTTTCCTAAACATGCGTGACATAAGGCTACATTTGCATCTTTCTGAATTTAAACAGAAATAGTGTTTATTAAAATACCTGATGCCGTGTGCCAGACAGATGGCAGAGTAAATGTAGAAACATGTCGCACCAAATCGCATCATTCAAAGCGTACTTGGTTGTACCGCAGCCTGGATCTGCATATTCAATGTGTCCGGCCTTGGTAATTTGTATTCTTTTTATATTGGCATTTGGATACCTAATTGAATTAGCTTGAGTCCCCTGCCAACTTCCGCATCTCTCCATCTCATGTTGAAAGTGTTTTACTTCAAAAGGGTAATTAGTGCTTTAATGCTGAGCGCTCCCTGCTGAAACTGGCGTCTTCATGGCGCCCCCGTGCCCATAAAAAGCCGCATCCCTCCGTCTGAGTGTGCGATTGCCATTCTGCTGTTAAGACATTTAAATGATTACTCACTTCTGTGCTGATGTATACTAATTATGTTTTTAATATGCATGACAGTCGGTGATTATTTACTACACACGTACCAAAAATAAGATCTCCTAAGAGATCGGTCAATGGATGAAACATTTATCCCCTTAACAATTCAGTTACTTGATGTGAAGTCCTTTGCTTATTGATATGATCAACCATTGTATCCCTCCCCCTCTTCTCCCAAACGCTCTCAAAGTAGTTCCTCACACAGTGGCGTAACAAAACTTGAGGGGGCCCCCCTGCAAAGTACATGGAGGGGGCCCCCCATTCTCTGTGCCAGTCAAGAGCTCTCAAGCCAGCGACTCGCCATACTGCCCATGAAACACATACAAACGTGCCTCTATCTGTCTTTAGTCGGCCCTCTCTGAAAACCAGGACATGTGCTAAAATTCTTGAAATCTAATGGGACAGCTGGTGAAAAACTTGGACTGTCCTGGCGAATCCAGGACACCTAGTCATCCTAGGCCCGCCTGAGGTTGGTGGCTTGTGCTCTTCTCTAGTAGTCAGTGCCAGCTGCGAGGCAGGGGCTCCTAGTGAGGCACTGCAGCAGAGGCAGGAGCCAATGAAAAGTACCAAGAGGAAGGATGCGTTCTCACCCTCACTACCTCATTCTTTCATTACCTTACTCTCTCTATCTCTCACTACCTCACTCTATATCTACTTCACTCTCCCACAAAACAAAAATAACTACATCACTACTCAAATTATATCTATAAAACTATCTCACTCTCTGTCTCACTAACTCTCTCCATAACATCGCTCTATTTCGATATCACTCTCTATAACAAGTCACTCACTCAAAAAATAACTACAACACTCTCTCGCTGACTCACTCTCTATCTCACTAGCTCACAAGTTCACTCTTTCTCTCCAACTCACTACGTCACTCTCTATCTCACTAACTCTCTCTCTTTCTATCTCACTAAGTCACTTTCACTCTCTCTTACACTACCTCAATCCTTCTCTGTCTCACTACGTCACATCACTCATTGTTTCTATCTCCCTACCACCAAAAATCACTCCATCACTAACTCACTCTTTCACTACCTCACTCTTTCTAGTTCTATCTCACGAAGTCACTTTCACTCTTTCACTACCTCACTCTCTCTCTATCTCACTACCTCAGAACATCCCTCTACCTCACTCTTTCACTACCTCACTTTCTCTGTCTCTCACTACCTCACTCTCTATCTACCTATCTCTCACTACATAACTCTCTACCTCACTATTCCACTCTCTCACTATCTCACAACTTCTCTCTCTCAAAACATCACTACCTCACTCACTACCTCGCTCTCTAGCTCACAACGTCACTCTCTTTCTCTAACTCACTACCTCAATCACTCTCTATCTCACTACCTCACTTTCTATCTACCTAACTCACTTTCACTCTCTTTCTCTATCTCACTATATCACAACATCACTCTATGCTTATATCTCACTACCTCACAACATCCCTCTCCCTCACTACCTCACTCTTTACTACCTCACTCTTTACTAGCTCACTCTTTACTACCTCACTCTCTATCTACCTCACTCTCTCTCACTACCTCACTCTCTCTCTGTTTCAATACCTCACTCACTCTCTCTATCTCACTACCTCACTCTCTCTCTGCTAATGCAATAGTTATCACATATGCAAAATACAAAGCTAATGCCAATACAAATGACAATGCCATTTATTTAGGGATACAAAAAAATAAAAAAATGAGCAATTCCAATAGCTCTACCTATAATATTGCCGAGACCATTGCATTGTAAATGCTTGTTACAATCTATCTGCTATCTGGCATTGCGGTTTTCACGGCTTGCTATTCAGGCACTATTTTTCTTATGTGAAGTACTCCATTAGAAAGCATGCAGTTTCAAGCCTTCTCCCGGTGTACACCTCTCCCCCTACACTGTGCTGCTCTGTTACAAACTGCTTCTTAACACTTTCCTCCCTCTTGTGCTCGTTAGTGTGCATCTTAGCATTGCATCCTTTTCCCTGCGCCCCGTGTTTTCCTACAACGTACATGTGGCTTTTCCTCCTGCCCTCCCAAGTTATTTACAAATCCCCTTCCGTGTTGCTTCGGTGTCCCTTCCCTTGTACAACTTCACCATCGCCCCACCCTCTGACATATTGCTTCAGCTAACTCCTGCCCGCCAACTCTGATCTGTGACAACAAAAAACAGGCCAACATGATATTTAGTAGGTACACGCCTACAAAATTAAAATGGCAGCCATGTTAAAGGCTTTTGAGTGTTTTTTTGGGATGATTTAACTTAATCCACGCTGTAAAGCATTGTGGCTACTGTGCAGGCTGGCTAAAAACTACAGGCAAACAAAAGAGGTCACAAAGGTTAGACCTATTGGTATTGCCAATACTTGCAGAACAGTGCAGAGGCACCAAAGAGAAAACACGTTGGACACAAAAATCATGTCACTTACCTCCCGCCGGATTTCAAAGATTAGAACACGGTAGGATACTTCGAAGTTTAAAATTGGAGGAGTCTTGTCCAGGTTAGGCCTCATGATACTTTAGTCAAACAGATGCTTCCAAACTCGAACAAATAGAGGGCACAAATAGATTACTGAGAAGCCCTCAGCTGGAGGAATGAAGTACTATCAAAAGTAAGCTGTCTCGAGTGACACCCACGCTGATAAAAGGCAAATCCATGCTTATGGGGACAAGAGAGCTACAAATGTCAACATAGGGGATTGAATCCCACATGCCCTAAGCAGAAAGCACGAAGAAGGACTTGAAGGGCACATCTCAGCGGGACTAACACTTCGGGGAACTTAAATAGTTATTCTGGTGAACTAGAGTTGCCAGTACAAATAGTTGTCAAAAGTCTTTATTTCGGTTTTACAGTACCATAAAAGAAAGAAGGACAAAGATCTTGTATGGCAATAATCAGAATAAAAGGCACTGTAGATTAAAATACTTCCTATACAGGCTTATGATAATAAAAAAAAGATACAAATTAGAATAAAAAGCCTATTACAAAGATACAATATGTACATAGTGCAAATATAAGCATATTTCAATATCCTAACATCAAAATTAAGATAGCAAGCGATCCAAATATTTACAATCCAAAGTGCTAGTGCGAAATACACGCCCATCTGTTCAGATCATTTGGCTTTCAATTAATGTAATTTGTTCAAGTCGATAGGGCCCTCCTTCTAACGGACCATGAATTACCAAGGAATTTGGCTGTTGCACAAGCAAAGAATGGTCTCGCGTCTGACTTCAGAATATGTAGGGCTTCTTTATGACTGTGTCCCTAAGTATCTACATACAGGGGTAAGCCAGTTCCTTCTGGGTCTGGTGTAGGAAGGACAAGCAAAAAAAATGGTCTATTGTTTCTTTAAGGCAAGGGCAAGAAGGACAGCCCTTGGGATGTGATATATTTTTCCTCCAGGTATTAGTGAAGGCATTGATAGGAAGGCAACCGTGTCTAAATTGCATATACAATTCCCGATCTTCTTGCACTTTTATTAAATCAAGGAAGCTTTCTAGCCGTCTGCTAGATTTAATATCAAAGGACAGGTCAGTTAGGCAGCCATGTCGTGTATTCAAAAAGTTCTTCTGTTCTACCCAAGTCCAAAACGGTGATTTTAGTGTGTCACTAGAGTATGTGGGAGGGTGACCGTCTAGCTTCTTGGGCACACCTATGTCCGCCCGGATGGTATTTATGTAGTTGATCCACCCAATTTTATGGTTTCAATACAAATAATGAAATACCGTCTCTGGGCTGGAGGCATGAGTGACTTGTCGAATGTGAGGACAGTTCCATCTATCTTCAAGAAAGCAAGATAAAACAAATGGATAACAGTGAATCTTTGTGGTTAGATTTTCCTGGGAAACAAAGGCTATAAAATAGAAGATCCAGATTATTATTTATCTTTTAATACACCGAACGGTGCTTCAATGAGACTAGTGAAAATAGTTCAGATAACAAGATTGCTTTCTAAGGCTCCTGGTACTAGGGAGCCATGCTTATTGGAGAGCTATAAACAGTAGGAGACCGTGGCCAGAGCTGCAACTGCAGTGAAAATAATATCACAAAGGGAAGATTCTTTTACTGGCCTCCGGATACAGAAGTTGCAGGGAGCTGGTGGAGGCCCAGGCCCGGAGATCGTCTGGTGCCCTCTATAGGCCTTCAATGTCCTGAACCCCTGAGATGGAGGTGGGCAGCCTCCAGCAGTGCAGGGAACTACGGCAGGGGGGTAGTGTGGAGGTACGGCACAAAGCTGATGAGAGTACGGAATGCTCCGAATGCCAGCTGGAGGGTAGAGGCATCTGCCGCGGTCGGATCGGCACTCAACGGCCCGGGCTGAGGGCTGCAGCAGACAGAGACTGCAGCTCCAGGGACTTGGGGTGGAGCGGGCGGAGGGGTCCTTTGCATTTTCTTTTCTCCCCCGCCTACCTGCACATCCTTTGAGACCAGATGGTGCCCGTCGAGGCCAGTGGAGGTAGGACTGGATCCGGCCTTGGTTGGTTCCGATTAGCACTGGGGTGAGCGGGTCCCCTCGGGTACAATGCACAGAATAATAAGGAAACACTCGACAGCCTGACCATTCGGCTAGGCCACTTGGACTGTGCTTTACTGGGGACTGTGCCTCCCCGGCTCGGGGCAGATCGCGGACTGTGTTTGCCCTCTTGAACCGCCCAAGTATTGTGGTAGGTGTTAGCGTGGGCTGGTGCGTTCAGCTTGTACAAGCTGCCTGCTTGCTTCCTCCTCCCAAACTCCCCTTTTCAGAAGATTCCTTAAACCTTAAGGGGCTCAAGGGGTGCCCAAATCTAATAAGGAGAACAACTAAGTGGTCCCAAAGATACAGAAAGCCGCAGCTGATGGAGGAGCAGCAGTGGCTAGAGAGCCTTCTTTGGGGGCCATAATGGCGGCGATTAAAAAAACTTGAAGGGCACACTGGAGCCAAATCTTTATTAGCTTTAAGTAGTTTAGAAAATAATACCACACCACTTTCTTGTACATGTTACCAATGGATCAAGACATTTCCATAACATTTATGACAGTCATGTCCAATTTCAGTAACGTGCCATTCCGTATTTATCCCACCAGGGGCCCATCTGCTCTTTGCCCTCGTAAACTGGGGACAGCATCGACACAACAGTGGGGAAAAAACATGGACTTCCCCTGTGAACATTGATACTGTAACAATTGATGTCAATCTTATTCGGAACGACTAAGAAAATCAGTGAGAAGGTGACGACTATAGAATTTCACATTGCTTTGCTTCAATACACCACAAACAGACCCGTGTTCCAAGTGCAGTCTTTCAAGGAGCAAACCTCTGCAATGGCAGTGAACGTTGAATATTAAAAAGTGAGGCACGGAGGAACATGGGAACATTGGGGGCGGGGGTGGGGGGTGGCTATTAGAGAGCGCTGAGGGTCCTGGTGCGGACCTTTTTTTGGAAGACTATGTCAATACACTACGCCCCAAGCATCTATCTAAATTCTACTCTGTGGAGAAGGCCCTTATGGTGCCCATACCCCCCCCCCACCCAAACCAGGTGCCCACCCCCCGGACAATCATGGTTCGGATCTTCAACTATTGAGCTAGAGATGTGATTCTTCAGGCGGCGAGGGCATTTGAGACCATTATGAAAACGCCATTGTTCCCTTTTCCCCCAGACTTTATCCTACATGATCAGCAACGAAGGAGGTGAAAAATAAATCAGTCCCCTGAAGATGCTTGTGAACGCCTTGAGAGCTTGCTCATGGTTGGTCGGAAGAGTGGGTGGGGGACCAGGCGAGATCGAAGGAGGGCACATTGGGCAAGGCACCTGATGATCCTCAAGGGAGACTAGTCGAGGAACCAGCTTCTGAGGCATCCTGATTTGGGTCCATAGTTTTTCTTGTTTACCCACATTCTTAAGTAATACGGACGAAAAATTATATGGGTTTTTAGTTGAACAAGACGCTCATGGCTAAGAGGCCATTAAAACAGTAACTGGACTGAGTGGGGGTCTGAGTATCTTTTACAACAAAATGAGGTCAACAGTTTTATTTTTATATCTCAGGTTTTGGACTTATGATACAGTGAAGAAAGGGGTAGAGGAATACTATTATACGTATGATCCATGGGTCATACCCGGCGGAGCTGGTTTACCCCCTCTTTGTTGTTCAACGCTATAGTCTGGGCGACAGGCACTCTGCAATTTGGGGTGGTAGGTAGCTGGGAAACTACAAACATCACAGGGTGGGGGGGTTGCTTAAACATTGGGAAATATTCAGTTGCATTGTATATACATTTATTAGGGTTCCATGTGCTCGATTACAGCACTTGCCGATAACAATGCTCCTGAAAGGAGCCTGGGGACAGATGGGCTGGAACCCTCGTTTAGAGTTCATGCAATCACACTGGTGTCTCCCCCCTCCTAGGGCCAGATGGCAGTACAGCTACACCAAACACGGATTTAGACTTGGAATGTAAAGGGTCTCTGCAGTAGGATACAATATACTGTGGTACTCCAATATATACAAAGACATGCCCCAGATATGATCCTTTTACAAGAGACCCACCTTAAGGGAAATCACTGTAACACTTTAAACAGGTTTGGATATGTACTGATGGCGCACTTAGGCTATTCGTCCGGCTCCAGAGGGCTAGGTATTTTATGCATGAATGCTCTACCTTTTCATGAGCCAACCCTCTAGGTAGATCTGTAGTGGCGAGTGGGAGCTGGGAGGGGAACACTCTGAATGTCTGCTCTTTGTACATACCTCCCAGATCACATTCACCTTTGTTTGCTTCTTTAGGTCCTTTGCCTCTAGAATTGCCATCCGAGACATTGATTTGGGGTCAGGGTATGAAGTATGTAGTTGACTCAGAGCTAGGACACTGGGGGGGGGGGGGGAAGAATCGGGGGGGGGGGGGGGGCTGCTTCAGGAAGGATACCTGTCCCGCTGCGAGATTTTATGTCGGCTATGGAACTGGCTGATATCTGGTGCGAGCATCATCCTGAAACTAGACACTTCACACACTTATCAACGGCGCATGGCAACCTAGCACGCCTGGATTATCTGATAACCCAGACTACTCACCTAGGTGAGTTTAGGGCTGCCGCTCACATAGCATGCGGTAGATCAGATCATTCGCCGGTAAAAGTGGGACTTGACGGTCCACTTAAAGATCATGTAATGCCTCCCAGGATTGACCCATGGTATTTGAAAGACAAAACGTTTAAAATGCGTAGAAAAGGCTGAAATGCACAGCTTTGAATCGGAAATTCACTCTTTTAGAGACCTGAAAGTCCGACAGTCTGCTACCCCTTCAATGCAGCATCAGCTGCGTTTGAAGCAGAATGAGCTGAGGGCACAGATTGGAGACAATGCTTGGGCATAGTCATTGGCCACCTAACATCACTTGTAGGAGGTCCAGGACAAAGCCAGTAAACTGCTAACGTGCCTAGAGAGACTAATAGGGGACGGAACTGGGTCCTTGAGATACTGGATAGCGACAGGAGACTACAAACAATAGGAATAGCTATTGTTGAGATGTTTCCGGCCTCCTATGAGTCTCCCTATACTGCTACAACCATATGTCCGGTGAGGACTGTGTGGATTTTCTGAAAGATCTGGCCCTTTCCCGGCTCTCAGAGGAGGATCTGGTTAGGTTTGATTAAGACTTGACAGCAGAAAAATTGAATACTGCAATGCGAACTTTGCAGTCTAGGAAGGTGACTGTGCCAAATGGTCTACCAGTGGAATTATATAAATGAATGATGGATAAAATGACAAACACCTCTTGAATATGTTTCGGACAGCTAAAAGAGAGGGATCTCTGCCGGAAGAACAAAGAACTGCTGTCATATTTGTTATTCCTAAGGAGGGCAAGCCACTGAAGGAATGTTGGTCTTATAGACCCATCTTGCTGGTCAGTTTTGAGGCTAGTCTTGGCAAAGGCCTTGGCGCTTAAATTGCGAACAGTAATTACATCCGTAGTCCACCTAGATCAATCAGGATTCATGCTACATAGAGTGACTGGGCCCTCCTTTGCCGAGCCGGCAGCGTTACTGTCTCTAGACACAAAGAAGGCCTTTGGCAGCATGGAATGAAACTATTTATTCACCAGGCTGGCTCTGGACCCAAATTTATCTCCAAGGTCAGGCACCTGCATGGGGGCCCTATAGCGTGTGTTTGTGTGTCAATTCTGTGTCCCAAGTGTAGTAGAGTAGGATCTGCTTACTATGGTTACCCCCACTGTTGGCTGGTGTTTCACTTTTTTTCGACTTTAGTCTGGCTGGGGCCCTCCTATCCAGGACCCCAGCCTAGCTGCTTCCTCTCTAAATTGATTGCATGTACTATAGGTACACTCCAGTTTGGTTATTGGGGTACCTTGGGAGTCCCTGGTATATGGTACACCACGTACTCGGGGCATAGGTACCCCAGAGACCTACCAGGGGCTGCATCATGTATTATGCCACCCCTGGGAAGCCTTCCAAAATACAACCACAGGACTGCTACTGTAGCATGGGTAAGGTGGTGCATGCACCCCTTACTGAGATATAGGTTACTTTTAGATCTACCTTATTTCACTGCACATAGAAACCTTTCAGTCACCCCTATGGCAGGCCTTATCAATCCTGAAGGCAGGGTGCTTGGTTTTGTGTGAGAAGGTGCCCATGCATGAGCAGGACCTCTCTGCAGCCTTTGGAATCTATTCTCTGGGGCTGTTCTGTGGTGCAGCCAGACCATATACACTTAAGAGCATTATAACCGTGCGGTAAATGCTAACTTTGGGATGGCTGCACGGAAACATGTTGTGTTCTGTGTCAAACACTTTGGAATCCTTCCAACCCCACCCCCCCTTCCAGCCAGTCCTTGAGACGGGGGGTAGAGTTCCATCCTTCTAGAGGGAGAGACATGTACACACCGATCTGCCCGTTAACAGTTTAAAAGAACCCTGGCATCACAAAAGGGATACTGCAGCCACAGTCACTAGTCTGGCCTCCTGCTGTTAACCGAAACTCTGGCCGGGGAGGCCTGGACAATAAGTTTCCTGTCACAGGGAGGTGTAACCACCTCCCAGACAGGCCGTAGTGGATTGGGGCTGGGTGGGTGCACTCAGAGTGCTTTGAAGTCTGCACCGGGGGGGGGGGGGGGCATATTTGGTGTCCCTGTGCATAGCCCAGTTCAAAACAGTTACAGGGGCTACCAGCCTCTGCTCTGACGCAAAACTGGACAAAGGATATGGGTGTAGCCACCCCTCTCTCCAAACCCTCCCATAGGTGGGTCCCTAGATTTAGTCCAACCCCTTTCTTAGGTATAAGTAAGGAACCCCTGGCAAAAGGACATTAGATTACACCTGGGCGAAACTCTGCTACAGAAATCACGGAACTTCGCCGCTCTACTCAAGACTAGAGGACGGAAGAATCTCCCTTGGGGTCAAGGAGTGACTCCCCTGCTTGGCAGGCACCAACAAAGCATTTGCCGACCTGGATCTCTGAAGCTCCCAACGGACTCCGAAGTAAATGCAGCCCAGGAAGAGGATTTCCAGACTTCTCAGAGGCCGACCCGAGTACCCAGTAAAGCTGAGACCCGCAGCCCTCGTGAGTGACGTGGAACCGGAACTCCTTGACACCGTGCACATTTGTTAGTGTATTAAGTTAGACGACTCTTCAAGTTGTGCTTTGCGTTACTTGTAGCCCATGGCCCGAGCACCATCTGCACTTAAGATTGTGGGCCTACACTCCACAAGTGTTCCATGAGCCCGCTTCTTGCATTTCCGCTCGAGGCTCCGTCGCGATCCCTGGTCCGGCGACTGGTGTGTCCCTGCGAAGGCAACTCTGATTTTCCTTGGGCTTCCCTGGTTGCTTCAGACCTGCCCTGACTTCCCACCGCGTGGTGATTCCCTTGGACCTTGCTGGTCCACCCCCGAAGCATTTCTTTACTTTCTGCATGGGTTGCAGTTGTCAAGGCTTGTTGGGTCCAATCTGGGCACCGACACCACAGCACTCGACATCTTTCGTGGGACAGCTCGATTCCAGGTCCTGGTCCTCGTGGCTGAAGAGTTAAGCTTCACCTTCTTCACCTGAAATCACCAGACATCGGTGGGCATCCGCCTGTCGTGCTACTGGTCACTGGCAAGTGACCCAGACTCTGTCCCCTCTCCTTTCAGGTTCTTCGCATCTTTGATCCAGGCTTGCAACCACCCGGACACTTTCCACTTCAAAGGCAGCAGCACTTGGAAGCAGATTGCCATTGGAAACAACGATTCCCAACACCAAAAGACACCTATGCACCCGGCTTTCCCTGGGTGAGGTAACTAGAGTTCTCCGGTTCTCCCGTGGGTGTTGGCTCTAGAACCCCTTAAGTCTAAAGGGGTTTGCTCAAAGTCCTCTCCTAAGTGTCCTTATCTTTAAATTTCCAACCGCGACTTTCCCCATGGAAGCTAACTGGCCCCACGTCTGTGTTCACACACTGCACGTGTCCTCCATGGGTTCTGTGTCACTACCTTGTCGGCCCAGCGATTCTACAGGCCTTAGGCCTCGTGTCTAGTCAAATTGTGGTTCTTATACCACTTTCATAATATATGGTTTAGTACGCCCCTAGGGTTCAACGTATAGTGTGCTAATTTACTGTGTGCTATTAAGTTTTCTATATGTACTTTTGCCTCTAGTCTCAGAGACTAGTGGGATGTGTTTAGAATAAATACATATATATATATATATATATACTTGGTGGGGGTCTCCTTTCATTTGGTCATTCATGAGATTATAGACTGGTAAAACAAGCTGCTTTACATTCCTTCAAGACTTAGTCTGAAGGCTGCTCTCCATAGCTACCACTAGGATAGCTTTCAATAAAGGTTGTCTTTTAACTACTCAATAAGGGTTGTTTGGACTGGTGCAAGGTGCCACAAGAATAGTGGACAGCATATGCCAGGCCAACTTCTCACACCAAGTCTTTGCCCACTATAAGTGGATCAAGCCTCTTGTGGCCTTGGTTCATCGGGGACCCCCTAAAATGGGGTATGCCAGCTAATCAGGAATGAGAAGAAAGAATCTTGCTGTATGCAGACAATGCTCTATTGTAGGCCATGAAGCCGCCATTAGATTGATCTGATCCTACACATTTTTCACATATTCGGGGGGATCACTCTGGATACCGGATCAATTGAGAGAAGACTTTATTCTTGCCACTGGTGAGGGGACCCAAAGGTTGTCCTTGAGATGCAGGGTTCCAGTGAAGTTTCATGGCTTTAGATGTTTGGGCGTATATGTGACAAGGGAGGCTCAGATCTTCTATTCTAAGAACCTTCTCAAGCAGCTAGACCTGCTCCGCAAGGACGGCCTGCACAGGCTGACTCTTCCGCTTTCTCCGATGGGCCGTGCGGCCCCATTTAGAATGACTCTCTCACGCCTCCTGTACATCCTGCAGAATACGTCTTTTAGAATCCCACCAGATATCTTTAAAAAAATACATTCCGAAATGCCACGCCTGTTGTGGGACGTGGCACTTCCCGTATAGCTCTGCATAGGTTACAAAGGGGAGAGTAAGAAGGAGGTTTAAAGGTGCCAGATATTCTGAAATACTATTCTGAAATACTATTAGGCTGCCCAATTAGTATTGGTGAATGACTGGGTGTTTGAGACCAGGAGGAACCAGCCTTTTGAGTGGACCAAATACCACCCCCCTGTATCAGTTAAAGCTTGAGCGCACCCTGTCCACTCATACTCAGTTGGTGGTAAGGGTGTAGAGAGAGGCCACCAAACATCTGAGCTGAGAGGGTAGACAGACGGAAAATACTCCACTTTGAGACGAGGAGCTTTCTGAAGTGGGAGACTGTAGGGCTTCACAAAATGGGGGTTGATTGGAACGTTTTTGTGATGTATTGAGAGGACAGGCGTGTGCATCTTCTGAGGTTCTCCAGCACGTCTTTGAACTGGGGGACTTTAATTAGTACCGATATTGGCAGATTGGACACTCGTGTGTTCTCCTCAGGAGGGGAACCAGTTGGCTGAAGAGGCCCCATTTGAAGACCACCTGTTAACGGATCCCCTGACAGACCAAGCAATTAAAACCATTTATAGGAAATTGGGGAATAACTCGCCAGACCCCCTGGTGACATTGAAAGTAGAATGGGAGAGGGAGAGACCGCTGTGCACGCTGGATGATGACTGGGTAGAGGCCATACAGGATCACAGAGAAGTAGCACTAAGATCCCACTTTCATTTGGTCCAATTGAAGATTCTACACACAATACACATTACTGCATCGAATGGAGCAGGCTAGCACGTCTCTCAACAGGGATGTGGGCAGGAGGGAACCTTTTTCCATCTTTTGTGAGATTGTCCTTCGATACAAGGTTACTGGACAGGAATGACAAAAAATGGCCGGAAGTTATGAGACAGGAGGTTTCTTTGGAGGCTAAATGGCACCTCCTTATCTCGGGCGAAGTGGTCTGACCTCAATATAAAAACATATGGCTTGGGGGTGGCTAAGCTCTACAATGCGCAACAGAGCCTCTCTCTCAACTAGGCATCCTTTGATGGTACGATATTCTATGTTGGAGGACTTGTAAATTTGTACTGTTGCACATATTTCCCAGTAGCACTAAGCACTAAACCCAATTGCCAGTGAATCATGTAATTTTATCAAGTGCAACATTACTTATCCATAAAACTTGGTATACAAGGGCTGCCTGGGGGGCACTTACGTATCTTCCTACCCTCCGCACCGTGGCCTCCAGTTAAATCCCTGGTTTTTCAACATCCAGTGCTTCCATTTCTGCCCCAGTTTCTTCAACCAAGCCACTACTTAATACTACCATCTTCTGGCTTTTTAAAGATTTCTTATTGAGCAACTGCCGTCCAAGGCCAGGTTCGAGGCTGTTCTATGCACTTATGGTTGTCAAGCAGAGCTTTTCTACAAAATATGGTATTTTTACCAGTTCAACGATTTTTCAAGAATACTCAACAAGGCATACACATCTAAACAAACTAATGCAGTCTAAAGGAAACAAATGAAACTAAGCAGTACTTAAGTTTACACTCAAGGGAATCCAATTGTGGTAAGAGAACTTGTCAACGATGTAACCAGAGTTTTATTAAAAGCACATCATATAACCCTCTCTTAAGGTGAAAATCTGTTCTATTATGAGAAATGTGCCTCTTCTTATTTCATGGCTTAAGAGCAACTGGCACAATCCATTATAACTGATTAGCTACGAACTACAAACACGACAGGCATTCATTGAATCGTTTCTGTGAGAAAACTAGAAGACTTTAGAGCTTAAGTAGCGCTGTGGTGTCTCTCAGTCCTTAGTATCAGATTTCAACTACCTTGCTGCAATAAGACTACTTTAATTCACACTACACCATTTTTTATTTATTTCTTCCAAAAACTGGAACTATTAGCTGAGGCTACTTTGGAATTGTTTTCTGCAAAGCAATGTATTGATCTCTGGTGCACAAGATTTCGCAGTCTTGGGCTCATCAATTTTATTTCTACACTAAAAGAGAAAGAAAGCTACTTTGCCAAGGTAACTGTGAGAAACAGCATTGATAAAGGATTTCAGAGTTCTACAGCACTGCTGGTCTCCATCACACCATATAGGCAATTGTAGGCAAAAGCTCAAAAATACAAATAAATTAAGACATAGGATGCTACGTCCTGGAAAGCACGGTGGACACAGTTGTTCTCTTCAGCAAGGCATAACACAACGAGATTCACATCACTTCTAGGAAGCCAATATCTTTAGTATATGCATTTTACAATCTAAAAGAAATTCCCGCTTGGAGTTCCTGTGGTGCCGATCTACAGCAACATCTGCTGAATACCAAAACAAAGGCAGCAAATGAATATCATCACTATGCATCAATAACTGGCGGTGTTAAGAAGCATGCAAAAAATCTGATGTCTTCAGCTTATCAACACTGCTCTTGCCACCCAACCCCCATGCTTAGAGGCTACTGCCTAGCTCTACAGACTTTGAATCAAGCAGAATGTAGCTACATTGGAGACACAGAACTTTTTCAATGGTTGGGGAGTAAAATAGAACGTCAATGTGGATGGAAAACCAGCAAAAACAGCTTTTTGGTTTTGTAAATGCTTACATTTAGTTTCCTCATGACCAGGGTCTGTGCGGTCTTGAAGCCCAGCCTGTTCCAGTCTGCAGGCACGATCCTGATTCAACACACACAAACAACCACGCACACAAATAATTTAAAGGTGCTGAAAGCAACTTTAGCATTCATGATAGGGCAATGCACTTGACAACAAACAGGAAGATAAACTCACCAAAAGTATCTGCTGTGGCACTGGAATGTGTTATAAAGCGAGATAAGAACTACAAAACGGTGAATCTGCATTAGCACGTGACAAAGGCTGCAACAGAGGAGCCACGTTCTGTAGGTATGATAGTAGGAAGTGGGACTATAGGTTGCAAAGAGGACAGTTCTGGAAGAAGTGCTATCAACAGCTAAAACCATCATGGGAGCAGGAAAAAACAGATATAGGGACCCAGGTATCCTTGTGCTAGCCACACAAATAGAAATAAATGTGTTCAATAAATAAATTATGGTACGCTCTATGGGTCTTGGTGTAGTTAGAGAATTATGTAAACAGAATTGTGTATAAGGAAACCCGTGCACTGCTGTTGATATGATTCTCCACACAGTTTGTTTGAGGTAATACGCACGTGGGGCCAACAGAGATCAAACTCCTTTGCTCCTTTTGACTCTAGTAAAGAAACTTCCATTCTCTGTGATGGAAATATAGAACGCAAGTATTTAGCACACACAACTACTGCCCTTCTTCAAATAAGGATAGATTTAGTACCATGCCACATCCTAAAATTGACAAATCTGACTCATTTTGTTTAATCTTTAAGTTCTTGCTTTGTGCCCTTCTCTTTCCACTAAAAACTAGTAAGAATATAATTAATCCCATGTTCTACTGGGGTCTCAGGTTTTTCAAGGCCATTTTCCGGATCAAAATTCTTGTCGTCTGAACAGCTGGTCCAGGAGAAAATATAGAAGCTTGGTAGGAAATACTCTTTTTCTGCCTTGTCAAACTGTATTTTTCGTATTTTGCTGGATCCTATATTTTCTGTGGCTTTAGAATTCATAGTACTTTGCTCCTGCTAACTACTAGTAAAGTGCCTGTTCTCCCCTTTTAAACATGCTTTAATTGGCAAAACCGTAGTAGCAAATTTAACTGATCTCTAAAGTCCCTCGTATATTGCGGTCATACTGTTCGTTAAGATCTGGACACGACTGACCATGAAAAAAAGGGCCTTGAGCACTAGCCGAATCATCCTCTGTTCCAGCAGGCGTATCACCTTTATAAGACTTTTCTGTCACAGGATACTTATCAACGTAATAAACCTGTTCCTAGAATAAAAACAAATGCACTAGATAGATCTGTGCATTTTACGAATCAGACAAATTAGATAAATAAAGCCACAAATTTCGCCTCACAAGTCTACTTGAGGAAAGTTCAGCACAAGAGACACTGCTGTGTTCAGGAATAGTTACTCTACAGTGTGCAAAACTAACTATCTAACACTGCTGTGCATATTGGGAAGAAACTCCAGACTCCTCAAGGGACCAGGGTCAAAATTCTTACATAGATAAGTTATGCCTATATACTAGTTTGTCACTTGGAAGGCAATACAAATAATTCCCAGCCAAGTTTTTTATGATGCACTACTGCAACTTAAATCATCTCTTTTTACAGATTACATTTTAACAAGATGGGCAAAGTTGCCAACCTACATGCATTTTTATTCATAGTCCTAGTCATTTCAAACTTACATCTTCCAGAATCCCATACATAGGCAGGGTTATGCTAACATAAATCTGTATATACATTGCACTTACGAGGGAGGCAACAAGGACAGAAATAAATGATGAGCCAGAATAGGAGTACACAACCAACCCTGGTAGAAACTGACGAGGGGCAGGAAAAGAAAAACCCATCACAAACAAAATGGTGGTTAAATCTGATACCAAAGAAAATAATGTATGTATCCTGCAGAATTCCATAATGGTTACTACACCAATGCCAAAATGCATGGCAATGAAGGATATTTGGCAACAAATATTGGACAAACGTTTCTGAATTCAGAGAATGAACTTGCAGCTTTCGCCTTTGATTTTGGTACTAGAACTATTTTGGTGTCTAAAGGCATCACATCTAAAGGGGCAAATTGCAAAAGGCCTTTAACATCACCATTAGATAACGGATTGCTCAAAGCATTAATGGAACGCACTTTTCTGATGAAAAACACTTGGTCACTTTAGAGAGGCTGCTTAACATGTCAAAAAGTAAAGTACTGCCGGGACTGTCTGTGTTGTCTTTTACCAATTATTATTTTAAAATAAGTTGTTGAATGAAAGGACTTTAAGAAAGGTGACTGACTGGTGTGCCATCACTCACTAAGTGACCGGGGATAGAGTGAGATGTTTAGAAATCTATAAAAGATTAAAAAAGGCTAGCGATGGAGAAAAAAGCTTTCAAGTTATACAACAAGACTTAAAGAATATTCAAAACACAGGCTCGATCTCACCCAACTACACTACAGACAAGCATCCGTACGAGGAGCTTCTTGCAGAACACTAACGAAATAGCCTCAAGTCTCAACTAAAATGTAACTCACACGCACACACCTGCATCATCCTGAATGCGTTTTTAACACTATTATATTCAGGTCTCCGTTACTTGCTAACTACTTTCGACCTTCACATGCATCTCTTCAACGTAATTAAGGTCATTCTCTTCCAGTAAAGCAGTGCGTTGTAAAATTCAGTCTGGTTATTCCAGATAGGGGTGATACGATTGAAAGCATTCAGAAGATCTGAACAAGAGTTCCATTGGTACCTTTTGAAAAACTACAATTTAATCAAAAAGTTACTAACATTTTTTTTTTTTTTTAAGGGACAGAGGTTGCTTCAACCATTCTTAAAGTGGTACGATACCCTCTAAGGCAGAGATCTTCAATCTGTGGGGCGCGACCCCCAGGGGGGCGTGGAGGCATGGCAAGGGGGTTGCGCTCTTCATTTGCAAAAAGAAAACGTCCAAGACTTAGTTGAAATGCTTTCCCTGGAGTTTTATTCAGGTACTGGGAAATCATAGCCAGACAGGCATCTAAACAGCCTTCCCAGTGTGTTGTTGGCCTGAACGAAATACAAATATGCACGAGTTAATCTGCAAATGTTAAGGATTTGCAGATTAACTTGTTGTGCACATTTACATTTCTTTCAGGGCAGCAGCACACTGGCAGAAAGGTGTGTTTAGCTGTATGACTGGCTTCAATTTCAGAGAGTGCTGTTGCAGGTAACAGGCAGTGGCGTAACAAAACGTGAGGGGGGCCCCCTGAAAGATATGCTGAAGGAACACCCCCCCCCCCACATGCGGGGGACTTTGTAAGGCCCCTGGTTGCCCTTAATAGCATACGCATCTGCAAAGCAAATGATGGCAGCAGTGACCAACGTTCAGTCTAATGCTTCACCAAACCCCAAATCCAAATACAAGATCATTTTCTGTGCTCAATATTTTGCGGTTTGAGAAGCAATTTTCTGCATTCTATTTATCTATATTTAGGCACTTCTAAAGTGCTATAGCCAGGTAGGTACCTCCGCGTTCTTTTTTCAGAGCCCATTTCTCCAAATCACTAACCAGTCAGTTCAGTTCATGAAGCTTTATTCGGTTCATAGTAGAAATGACCATAAAAGCACAGCGAACAGGCAAGAGAATTAAAAAAGTGCAAACATGATTAAAAACTCATACTTTTTCTAAAAGCCATAGATTTACATATAAAACTGGCAGTATAAAAACATATATCGGGGTGGTCCAAATTATACAACAAGCACATAGCATCCTCCACAGTTAAAACTCCATACTTAAGAAATATTGGTTTCAAAAAGGAGACCCTAACGTTCTGAAATAGGGAGCAGATGAGCATAAAGTGCATTGTGCTTTGCTTAGAATGTCCATCACAGGGACAAGGGCCCACAGGGGGCTTTTTAGGATGTGGGAAGGCCACTAATACATGAGCAATGCCAACTCTTAGTCTAGTCAATACAAACCTATGTGTTGGCCTGGTTACTACGTTCAGGTAGTGCTGAAATCCCTCGACAGCAATATATTTATTGTAGGCTTTAACAGTAACGAGGGAGTTGGTTATTACTGAACGTTTATGAGCTTTATGTGACATAAAGGTGTTTTTTAGGTCCTGTTTAGCAAGACCTCTAGGGGGACAGTTTTCTAACAACAAATTAATATCAAGGATACGGTTATAACAATCTACCACATATTTAAGCCACTGTATCTGCATACAATTGTCTAATCAAAGGCAGTCCCAAATTACAAGTTGATTGAACTCAGTCTCTTCCTTAAGCCAAATTGCTCGGTAAAGCAATAGAGGCCTAAGTAGGGCGAGCTCGGTCAGGTGAAAAACCCCAGCCTCTCTATGGATCAACTCTGTTGGGGCAGATTTAGGGAGGCACAATAATTTCTTAAGAAAGTTGTTTTCTTCTATCTGTAAACGATCAGTATTACAGTAACCCCAAAGCCCCGCCCCATAAAGGGCAATGGATACACTACGTGCCTTGTAGATTTCCAGCATATCCTTGATTCGCCTATCCCCCAACTTAGATGCAAATTTAAAAATGCCATAAGAGCTTTTGCTCATTTTAGTTCTAACATTCGTTAGTTCATGCCCCCACCTACCATCGCTAGTAAAAGCTACCCCCAGGTAGCAAAAACTATTCACATGCTGCACTTTAACCCCTTCTATAAAAAAGGAGTGGTTTCTGCCCGATTTAGTCCCACAGGTCATCGTATGGGTTTTATTCTTATTGATCAACAGTCTTCTGCTCCCAATAAATTCAGTGAACTTGTCCATCAGACGCTGTAGACCAACGGGTGTCCGTGACAGGAGCACTGCGTCGTCTGCATACAACAGAACTGGGACACTATCCCCTGCAACCTGTGGAGCATCAGCCTTGATGGTTTTCAAGGTGACTTCAACCCCATTAACAAAAAGGGTAAATAAAAGGGGCGCAAGGACACAACCCTGCCTAATTCCCCGTTTCACATTAAAATTACTAGTACATTCCCCACTGACACCATACCGAACACATGTTTGTAGCTTGCTGTATAGTCTGGCGAGAAAAAAGATAATTTCTTTCGGGGCACCCATGTCAAGCAAAACTGACCAAAGAAGTGAGTGATTAACTAAATCAAAAGCACTGCTAAGGTCAGCAAAGCAAAGATAGATGCTACCGGGTTTGGCTCTGGTGTACTTGCCTATCAACAATTCTAAATTCAGGCACTGATCTAGGGTCCCTCTTCCCTTCCTGAATCCATATTGTGAGTTTGCAAGGATCCCATTCTCATCTGCCCACTCTTCTAATCTGAAAAGCAGAACTCTGCTCATGATTTTTACAGATGAGTCGAGCAGGCTGATGGGCCGGTAGTTACTTGCCAGCGCTTTGTCCCCCTTTTTATAGATCGGACTATAATGGAGTCGCCCCATGTTGGTGGAATCATGGTAGTTACTGCAGCGTTGAGTACCAAGGTAAGTTATGGTCCCTAAAGCTGTGGTTGAGCCCTATAAACATCTATCGGGACTCCATCTGGCCCCTGGGCCTTACCCCCCTTACTATTTTTAATGCCATTCTCCACCTCTCCCAACGAAATATCTAGAGGCACTACAGGCAAAGTCCTATGTTCATTGGGCATCATAGTATTATCTTGGAAAATCGCGGAGAAATGGTTCACCCAGTCCTCGCTGCCCACATTAGAGGAAAGATGAGGGATTTTGTCATCTTGGAGGAAAGGGGAGTGAATAGTGGACCAAAACAGGCGACTATCGGCAGTTTCTGCTGCCTGGGTAAGATGATCCCAGGCTTTCTGCTGTAATTCCTTATTTCTTTTGGATAGCGCCTTTTTATAATCGAATCTTAGTAGTTTGACTCTGTCCTTGTCCCTTGGGGTAGCGGCCAGAGCTTGTTTGAGTTGTGAGAGCAGGGACGTACAGGCATGGTCAAACCATCCAATCTCTTTCCCTCCTCTGCCTACTTTTTTCCCCGTAAAGATATTATTAATGACAGTATTGATGTTAAGAAAATGTGTCATAACCTGTGCAGACGGGCATCCTAGAGATAAGATAATGTCAATGTCCATCATGTATTTATTTATGATTAAGGGTTCCACTATGGCCGAATTTTCCCCTTTCCCTCTCAGCCTGACCCCATTAGGCCTATGTGGCTCTATATTTGCCAATACTCTAGTGGGCGGTTCAGTTCTAACCATCCATGTAGTTATTTGCAAGCTAACACAGTTATGGTCGGTCAAGGAGGATGTGTCCCTTACTTTGATTATGCAATGGGGTACCAAACTAGATGATACCATGATATGATCGATAATGGAGCTCACATTCCTTCCAGTAAAGGTGGGAATTGCACACTCACTTCCCTCCAGTACAGTACTCAATAGCTCTACATCACACGAAACCATAGTGCTATTGATTGACTCTCCATAAGCATTATGTGGAAAGTGGGACATACTCTCCCCGCTGTTAGGATCCCACAGACCCTGGAGGAGGATAGACTACAGACTTGTAAATTAAAATCCCCCGCCCAAACAAAAATAAAAGTGCATGCTGCTTCGCTTACCAGCTTCATTAGGGCACAGGATAACTCGTCTATCACTTTGTGCCGGGAGTTGGTAAAAATGTTGTTGTAAAAATTAATTAAAAGCACGCCGGTGCCATCCAGTAAACGTGCCCACAGGATTTGTGAATGTGGTTCGATTAACAAATGTTTAATAATAGTCAACTTTACATCTACTGAGATGGATAAGGAGACCTCCCTTTGCCCTGCCATGGCTAGATTCAGAAGCATCTAAGCTGTAGCATGTATACCCTTCAAGGCTAGGTTTCTCAACACACCACGTCTCTTGCAGGCATAAAATATCATAGGACCTTACAATGTCCTCCCATTCCAATTTGAGTGCCTTAGATGCCCATCCGGCAATATTCCAGCTAGCCATAGAAATCCCCACAGAATGACAATTATTGGCAATACCAAGAGTGTTATTGGTACAATTACCTCTATTACTTTGGTCAGACGCCGGCCCGCCTATTCCATTACCTGTAGCATTCGCCAAATCCTCAACAATCTCATTCGCACATTGAACTACTGTTCCCCTTTCCGAATTGTCCGTAATGGCAGAAGGTAAATCCCCTCTCACCTCACTTATGTTATTCTTATTGGTACTCAGGATAACATCCCTCCCAGTCCCAGGCCCCCTCTGATGTCAATCGTTTTGGTCCAAGAAACTCAAGGACCGCGGTACCTGTTCTGGACCGGGACTTGATAAACCATCCCATTAACAGGCGAGAAAATGTTATCGCAGTTAGGTGCGAAATTAGGAGTATGTGTTACAAATCTGTTACCACTAGGAACAGGATTCAACAAGGGCGTGGGCAGGATAGATCTGCCACCATTAAGTCCAGGGTTAAAAGTAGGTAGCAAAGATCTGTCACCATTAGGTATAAAGTTGGGGGTGAAGCCCTATCTCTACAATTGACAGGAGGCAACCTATTAAGATGATTATAGAAGTAGCCCAAAGGTCGTGCGGCTACATCAGTCTCAGACTGTGTTAAAGCAGCTGCTCTAAGTAAGACCGTCTCAACATGTTGGGGGTGTTTAAAATTGATGATCACACAGTCACCCCCGCAGGTCTTCCTAGTGTTACCGATCCAGTTAACCCTTCTGGTAGATATAATTTGGTCAGAGTAGTTAACTGGGTAAGTGACGATTTAACCATGAGACTGTTTTATTTTTTAAAGAATCTCGGGACTCCTGAGAAGGTGGGGCCTGGATTAGGGACGGGACATTAGTTAGAACCACGACATAAGGGACACACTCCGGGGGGGGTCTACTGAACGATTATTTATACCCACAGACACCCCAGCGGAGCCAGCTACAACAGCTGGCGGCTGCATGGCCCTGTCTCTATTTGATGCTGGTAATGTACTTGCACCAGCAATTGCCCCTACAAGCCCTGTAGCCGTAGATGTAGCCACCGGTACCTGCACTGGTCGACCCATATTGCGGGCTGGTAGTGATTTCGGACAAGTCAAGACAGGTGTCGCCTGTGGTGATGGTCTTCCTATATTTGGGCCAGGGGAGGCATTATTCATGTGGCAAGGCCTCCCCTTATCTAGCTTAGGAGCAGGTTGAGGACATGTAAAAACTCTAATGGGTAGTGCAGATTTATCCAATTTGGCTACGTGCTGATCCACCACAGCCCGCAATCTCGATACTTCAGCTGACAATGCATCAATTTTAACTAATAAAGGCTCTACAACCGACTTCAGTTTATCATCGATACAACTCACTAACAAGTCAAATTGGTTAATATTAATGGTAACACAATTGTCCTTTGTAGGAGTCCCTTTATCACCAATGTTCTCCTTGGGAGTGGGGTCCTTTTTTTTCCTGGCCGAGTGACTTCCCCGTTTAATAGTGGGTTTCCTACATGCTCTCATGAAACGTGTGGCCCTAGTGGATTGTTGCGGGGTGCCATCTGGAATCTCAGATAAGTCTGGTAGGTCTTCCACTGCAGTGGGATCATCTGGAGCCTCTGCAGCAACGGTTCCGACATTATTACTGATGTTATTTAATCTCGGCTGCCAAATTAATGTCGTTACTGCCCTCGTTGGTGGGGTCCAGTGATAGGTCAGCTGGAAGGTCAGGTAAATTGCCTTTCCCTAGCGATTTTCTTCTATCGCGGTTAATTCTGCTGACAACTTTCAGCAGATAGTTGTCCGTTAAGGTGGTTTGGATAGACATGGTTAGTAGCGGGTCAAAGTTACAAGGCAGCATACAAGGGATCAGGAATACATGAACCACACAATCCTTACTAGCTGCCTGAAGACAATTATCAGTCCTATGAGTGTGGAATGGCAATTACTCACAGGTACAGCCAAGAGGGGTGGCCCGCCCCGTCCTCCCCGGACGGCCGCAGACGGCCCGCCCTCTGCCCGGGCACAGCCCGGCGCCGCCCGCACGCGTCCCGCGGGACGGGAGGCGTGTCCTTCTCTTAAAGCGCCGCCGGGCGCGTTGTCCACGTTGCTCCCGCCGCGGTGCTGCTGGGAGTTGTAGTTCCCGGTGCCGGTGGTGGTGACTGCGCCGTTGCCCTCACGGCAGGGGAGACAAATAGAGTGCAGGTAGGCTGGTAGGGCTGCCGCTCCCCTCACGGCGTGGTGTACTGTACTGCAAAGTGCCCCAGGAGCGCTCGGCGCGCCCTTCTCTTAAAGCGCCGCCGGGCGCGTTGTCCACGTTGCTCCCGCCGCGCCTGCCGCGGTGCTGCTGGGAGTTTTAGTTCCCGGTGCCGGTGGTGGTGACTATAGCCAGGTAGGTACCTCAGCGCTCTTTTAAAAGCCCATTTCTGCAAATCACTAACCAGTCATAAAATCACAGGAACCTCGTAGTGGAAAAGCCAGGTGTTTAGTAGCTCTGTAGTCTAAATCTCAGCAAAGAGTGTTGTCTTCTCAGATTCAGTGTAAGCCAGTTCTAGAGCACTGCTGCAGTCACTGAAAAACATATTTCCCCATAACGTTCTCTGAAACGTGGGACCCAAGCCTTTTATGGGTTCAGACTGCATTTGGAGGTCTAGAACCTAGATTTGTGGGTAAAAGGGTTATGTCTACTGCCATATAATGCTTTATGAACTAAGAATATGTATTTAAAGTTAACCCTCTAAAAAAACTGAAGCCAATGATCTTTATTTAGGCACTTTGAGAAGGACTGATGCAGTGTAAAGAAACACAGACTTGCGATGCCTTAAGCCATATCTAGGAGGCCATCAAAAGCTACGCATAGTGACTTTGCATGGCCTCGTGGATATGGGTCTGCACTCTACGCAAACAGAGCGTCATAAAAAATAACGGACCGGCGCTGCAAGAGGCTTATAAATAAGCACTTCTATTTTGAAAGCAGCCTGTATATTTTGGAAGCACCATTTTATCGTTAAACATTTTGCACATTTTGTAGCTTTCTATCTTAAATTGCGTATAATGCAAGTATAAAAAAAAGACTTACATATTCACAGTGCTTTCTGTCACAGGCTGTGACCTCATAGGTCTAAAGATACACAAGTCACTTTCCTCCACTGCACCGGCCACAATTTAATTCTGTGTCTCTCTGGTTTCGCACAGACTTTTGCAGTGCATTAAGTAACAGAGGTTTCATAATTTATTACAGTGCTTTTCCTACTGAGTAACAACTTTTTAAAATGTATTTATTATTCATTGAAGCTTCCCTTATTTTATATGTAGCTACCTGACGATGAAAGACCTAAAAAAGTAGGTATTTTTAATTATGATGAATGATGTTCATCTACCTCCAGTTACAGGCAGCTGTAATTGCCAAGCTGTCAGCATCCCATGAAATACAGTCTGGTTTTCCTCTAATACCGTGCATTAAAGTTGCAGCACATGCATTACAGCTATTATACCAGGGGACACTGGAATTATGTGATTGTGCGGCCACAACGATTTTAGCATAATTATAGATTTGCCGCATTTGCCATATAATCCATCATCTGCCGCATAAACTACTGATTTTAACCCAAAAAAATTTACTAAAAAGGTTTAAAAGTTACTAAAAAGCAGCAACATGTGTTGCCACTCTGTAGAAGGCCCTTTGTAAACCTGTACAGGTCCCCTTTTTGTTGCTTATTGCTATATTTTGGTTTTAAACTGGTACTGAGGTGCAACCACAGATTGACCATTTCTCTGGAGATCATTTATGGTTGTCAATGATCAGGATTACCAGGTTCTAGACATTTTTGTCAGGAGGGGGGGGGTGATCCTTACGCCTAAAAGTGTTTGATGACGGGGTCTTGGCATCAAAAAGTTTGAAGACCACTGCTCTAAGGTCACGTTCACACTATGTAACACTTCATAAATAAATGCCTTCACAAAATTGTCTGGGCATGCAAGTTGAGAATTTGCCAAGGCATTGCAGTGTGAACAATTGTGCCAGCTTTGTTGCTTGTTAGGAGAGAAAACGCAAAGCAATGGATTAACCAACATGCCACAGGGTACGTAGGGCATCTGAACAAGATTAAAATTAGTAGAGCACACTGTCAGGTGATAGATAGCCAGTGGAAGGAGAGGTTTGATGGGAATAGAACAGTCCATGTTCTGTTTCTCCTACTTTCCCATCAGACTTGATGCTGCCCAATTCTGCTAAGACTCAAAGTTTCAATATACATTGATTTTACATGGATTTAGTATTTGTCCATACAGTGTACTTTAATATACTGACAGTGGACGAACATATAGTCTACACATCTGTATGCATGGTAATGCTTTTTCTATTGCCTCACTTAAGCAGTCATTGTGGATTAAGATAACTGGCCTTATTGTCCGAATATACAAACCTAAAATAGGTTTTCTAATAGTCATCTGCAATTTACGCATGTGATAATTTAGTAATCGTACCCAAAATAGTGTCTATTTTCTGCACGAAATTAATGTCATCTCATTATTAACCAAAATGCGTCCTTACATCAGAGAATGTCAGAATAAACGTAAACACCATCTGAGGAAGAAAGGGCAGTGGCTTAGTCTCAAACCGATCATTTTATCATTTTAGTAGAACCTCAGTGGGTGTGTGGGTGTGTGTGTGTGTGTGGGGGGGGGGGGGAGATCTTTGGTGGGCTCTAAAGGACTGAAGTAATCGCCCGTCCAGTTCGCCAAATGAGTCCGAGGTGTGACAAATGACCACAGCTTTGTTTCCTCCGAGCCAATTGGCTGTGAATAAGGCTTTCGGACAAAGGCAGACAAAACTGCAGACCCTCTCTGCAACGAGAGGATTGTGTAAAAGGACAGAAAGGGTTTGTGGGAGCTCATTTGCAATTGAAAACCAAGACGATGATACACTGCCCTAACTTTTCTCACTAGGTTCTGAATCGCCTTATAAGCAACCAAAAACACTATTTCTAATACATTCTGAAACAGCAATTCAAACGCAGAAAAGTAACGCCGATTTAAAATATGCACAACGGACGAAATATTTGAAATGTATCTAATTAACGTTGCAATTACGCAATTTAACATGTTTTCGTGTCCTAACACAGAATTCTAAAGAAAACTATTTATGATACAATGAATGAAGTCAGCCGAGAGAAGGCGTTAGACCATTGGGAGGAGACAATCACCTGAATATTTCCTAATATTAGATCACTGTACACGCCAATAAATGCTTGTTTGCCTGAGGCACATCAGTAGGTGATTTACTTCATGGAAAGAGGCAGAGTTAAAAATGAAAAAATAAACACTTGACAGACTTCTTTTCTTTACAACGAACTAATTGCCCTGTACCAAAAAAACAAAACCATATATAAATTACTTTCTCAAAATTGTCCACATTGATTTCTTAAATAGCCCGTCAAAAATATTAAAGCAAGTCACAAGTAGGGAACATATAAGCATCATCTGCAAAAGACATCTACTGCAATTTGAGTATAGCTTGCGCTTCCAAGCATATAATCTACTCTGCGTCAACCTGTGGACAGTCTTAAAATGTAGAGCTCGAAGATTGGCACTATATTTACTACTTAACCACATTTATTTTATCATGCAGTTGACCACGTGATTCTGTTGAAAGATTGGGTCGGAGTGGTAAGGCGTGGGAAATGGAAAGCGTGGGGGAGGGAAGGTGTGGGGGAGGGAAGGTGTGGGGGAGGGAAGGTGTGGGGGAGGGAAGGCATGGAAAAGAGGGGGTTGAGAAGTGCGAGGACAAACACTGGTATTGCTTCCTTTTTGAAGTACCAGATACTGCACGTCAAACTGGCGTAGTTCCTCAAAATGTAGAGTTTCTCTATCGTCTGGTGTAGATCCTCTCACTGGCTAAGTTAATTAATATGTAATGGTAGAATTTAAGACCATGATGTCCGGCAAATAGTGTAAATGGCAAAAGAGGAGGGGTTGATGGGCGGGTAATCAGTCATTATTGCCTCAATAAGATTTTGGGCGGAGGTATTGTCAAGTTACAACTAGAAGCAAGCAACATCAACACCTGAAAGAATGCACACCTCTCAGTTATCCCATTTTATGTCTGGAAATGTGGAAACCCCTCATCTCACATGGCATTAACAAATCTGGTGGGTATTTGTTGAGCGGTTTAATTTGGAAAAGCAAATTACAAAGGTGAAGTGAGGCAAACTAAGCAGACTACATTTGTTGGAAAAGGATAGTTGGTGTAGCGGACTGGAGAAGGAATGCTGCACTACCTCACTTGCAGATGGTATGTTTTTCCTTAAGTGTGGTATGGTACATTAAGACATTTGGTACTGAATAAGACTAGCAATCTCGAATTTGCCATGGACTTCTAAACTCGAGTGGTGTAGCAAAGTGCAGTTTCTTGCATACTGATACATCCTATTTCAGCGTTTGCACGATAAGCTTAATTTAGCTTGTTTGGAACATTGCATTAAAAGGGCAGCACATGAGTTGAAGAACTCTGATACAAATTGCTTTAATTTGGGTCTATTTGGATTACAAAGCTATATTTTAGGGCCATGTACGTGCGAACTGCAGTGCACAGTTTATTTTCCCTTTGCAGTTTTCATACTTTTTTAGACTGCATGAATTTACTGCATGGTAACCTGTAAATTTGCAGTTAATCAGAATTCACCATGTAAATATTGTAAAAAGTAATCGCCTTTACAAATCAAAGGGTAGATTATCTATGGTTTACATTGTTTCACCGTCTCAATGTAGAAATAAACTTTTCATGTTACTTAATAGGTTAAACAGGGTGATTAAGAGCTGTAATAATCTGTAATAATCTGTTCAAACAGGCCAAAAACAAACAGCCTCTCTTAGCATTCTGAAAGGATCCCAGCTGACAGCAGCGCCAATACTTAGACTACATTATTCAAATGAACTGTACTGGTTTGAATGTTTGCTCTATCTACAGGCAGCAGACTTGCTGGCTTGCGCGTACATACACAGAACCGGACATGCCTGTTTAGTTGGTTGACTTATTGGCACACCTTAGAACACTCTACATCAAGAAGGAGCATTAGAGGGAAATGTAGCCCAAAAAAGGGTGCTATCCACTCAGAGAAATGCAATAGGTCTCAGATTTTTTTGAATTAGAGGTAATGGCATTGTAAATGGCAATGTCTTGTAGCCATGTGTTATGGAGTGTATGCATGTAGTGTGTAGTGGAAATGTGTGTGTAGGATTGGACTAGTAGCAATGGTGCATGCTGCGCTTTAGATGAATATGTTTAAAAGAAAGTGCTTGTGGATGCGTTAACAATTGATGTGTGCACTGATGGGTGGTGGTGTGTGCCTGTAGAAATTGTGCACTGATGGCTTATGGTATGTGTGCTTGGTGGAAGCATGCAGTGCCGGCTGGAGGTGTGTGTGCCTGGTGGAAGCGTGCACTGACAGGTGGTAGTGTGTGTGCCTGTTAAGTGTACAGAGCTAGTTGGTAATGTGGGTGCTTGGTGAAAGGGTGCACTGACAGCTGGTGGCAAGTGCGCCTAGTGAAACAGTGCACTGACAGCTGGTGGTGTGTGTGTGTGTGTGTTTGGTAAAAGCATGCACTGACATTTGGTGTGTGCGTGGTGGAAGTCTGCACTGACGCATGGTGTAGTTTGTGCTTGGTGAAAGCGTACATTGATGGCTGGTGGTGTTTGTGCTTGGTGAAAGTGTGCACTGACGGCTGGTGGTGTGTGGTTGTGTGTGTGTAGTGATGAGTCTGTGGGGGTGAGTGTGTGGTCGTGAGTGTGTGGTGGTGAGAGGCTGGTGTGTGTGTGTGAGAGTGTGGTGTGTGTGAGTGGTGAACTTACGTTTTAGTGTTTGTCTCCTGCACACTCACAGTGTCCCTACACACATACACTGCTCACTCTGCACATCCACACTGTTCATCCTGCATAGTCACACACTGTTCATCCTGGACACTCACACACTTTGCACCCTGCACACTTACACACTGTTCACCCTGCATACTCACACACTGTTTACCTTGCACACTCACAGACGCAGTCACTCTGCAGACACACTCACTCTGCAATCAATCTGTACCTGCACTCACTCTGCACTCACTTTGTACCTGCACTCACTCTCCAATCACACTCACTCTGCAGTCACTATGCAGTCACACTCACTGGAGTCACTCTGCAGTCACACTGCACCTGCACTCACTCTGCACCTGCACTCACTATACACGCACTCTGCACTCACACTTATTCTGCACTCACTGCACTCACATTCAGTCTGCACTCACTCTGCACTTGCACTCACTGTGCACCGACTCTGCATCTGCACTCACTCTGCATTCACTCTGTACTCTGCACTCACTCTTTCTGCACTCACACTCACTC
The DNA here is from genome assembly GCF_964263255.1 of Lissotriton vulgaris. Classification (NCBI taxonomy): domain Eukaryota; kingdom Metazoa; phylum Chordata; class Amphibia; order Caudata; family Salamandridae; genus Lissotriton; species Lissotriton vulgaris. Next base: position 783,150,803 of record NC_141699.1, read on the forward strand.
TGCACCTGCACTCACTGTGCACTGACTATGCACCTGCACTCACTCTGCACTCTGCACCTGCTCTCAATCTGCACCTGCTCTCACTTTGTACCTGCGCTCACCCTGCACCCACTTTGCCCCTGCACACACTGTGCACTCACTCTGCACTCGGCACTCTGCACTCATTCTGCATGCACTCTGCACTAACTCACACTCTGCATTCACTCACTCTCATTCTGCAGTCATTCTACTTTCCCTCTGCACTGGCGCCGCCGCTTTTCCAGTGCTTAATTTGTGCCGGTGGCTGCTTGCAGGTTGTTGGGACCCAGGCTTCCTTTTCATCATCGGACTTTGACTAGCAGCAGGAGAGAGCACGTCAGAAGGGGTAGGTAGGATGGAGAGAAAGGTGGGAACGCTGCTACAAAGTTTAAACTCAGGGTTGAGAGGATCCTGTACGAGTGAAATAGAGGCCGGAACTGTCCGGCATGCACGAAAGAGGCAAGGGGTGGAATAAAAAACGTGGCACCCTCTGAGTCGGCAGCCTTGCATTCATTTTAAAAGTGAAGCTGTGGTGATAGCCCGTGCAGCATCTGCCATCATGTTTTAATCGCCCTGACTGAAGAAGCCGCTTGCGAATCTTGATGCAGAGGATCACACAGTGTCATTGTGCGTGTTCGGTGCTTTGCGAGGCTGGTGTTTCAACACTTTCAGGGGCTGCATTTTTCTTTCAGTCCCAGCCTAGTTCTGGTCCAACCATACATCAGTAAGTGCCATGTTAGGGACTGGCACGAGCTGGGATGGTTTCTGAAATGATGAGCAATTTCTCAGGGCTTTGAACGTCACCCATCACCCCCAAGGAGCGTCTGGAAACTTCTGCTTATAGCTCCCACTGATAGCGTCTCTTCTAGGCGCTATGATGCCATACTATTTGCAGAACGTGTCAAATGGTAGTATAAGACTTTAAATGGAAATATAGAGGTGCAGGTACTCTCAACTTAAGAGTGAGTACCTGTTTGCCTAGAGAGAAGTGCCAGTACTCTCCCGTTAAAAGTAGTGGAGAAGTGCAGGTACTCTCCCTTTCAAAATGAAGAAGTACCGGACAGTATCTGCCCATTGAAAGCAATGGCGTCGCCGCTTTTCCAGTGCTTAATTTGTGTCGGTGGCTGCTTGCAGGTTATTGGGACCCAGGCTTCCTTTTCATCATTGGACTTTTACCAGCAGCAGGAGAGAGCACGTCAGAAGAGGTAGGTAGGATGGAGAGAAAGGCAGGAACGCTGCTACGAAGGTTAAACTCAGGGTTGAGGGGATCCTGCACGAGTGAAATAGAGACCAGAACTGTCGGGCATGCACGAAAGAGGCACGGGTGGAATAAAAAATGTGGCACCCTCTGGAGTCGGCAGCCCTGCATTCATTTTAAAAGTGAAGCCGTGGTGATAGCCCGTGCAGCATCTGCCATCATGTTTTAATTGCCCTGACTGAAGAAGCGGCTTTCTAATCTGGGTGCAGAGGATCACACAGGGTCATTGTGCGAGTTCGAGGCTGGTGTCACAACACTTTCAGGGGCTGCGTTTTGCTTTCAGTCCCAGCCTAGTTCTGGTCCAACGATACATCAGTAAGTGCCATGTTAGGGACTGACACACAAATGCGCCTTACGAGGAGGGAGTGGGTCAAGAAAGTAAACTGAACTATTTCATACAAAAAGACTGAAGTCAAGGTTGTGAACGGGCGCCCAGCATCTGTCTTCAATTACTGCGGTAGAAGTCCTCCTCTTCTCCCTCATCTGTGGGGTTTGGAGTTTTCGGCGGCTCCTCGGCCTCGAAGTCCTCCTGCACCTCTACCTCTTCGGCGGTCGCAGCGGTCTTCGAGGGAATCGAGTAGGTCTTCGAGGGAATCGAGTAGTTCTTCTTTTTTTCGTCGAAGTCTCTCTTCCTCTGGAGCATACTCTCCATTTCGGCCTCGAGCCTTCTTCTCTTTTTCTCCATCTCTGCCGCTTGCTCGGCGTCGAGCTTTTCGGCTGGTCTCTTCGACGGTACCTTCGACGTTGAGGCCATTCTGAGCATCTTCTCGCTCGAGGGTCCCTTCTCGAGGGTCTGCTTCGACGACCTTTGCTTTTCGCTGGTCTTTGCCATCTGGGAGTCCTTTTCGAAGGATCCGCTGGGCCTTTCGGAGGATGCGGCTTCGGACGTCGAAACTTTCATCGCCGGCGCTCCTTTCGAGGACTTCGCCTCCGTTTTTCGGGGTTCTCCCTCAGGCTTTCTAGGCCCTGTCTGGGTTTTCGGGGTCGTAGACTCTCCTACCTTTTTTGAAGGTCTCACATCGGTCTCTGCGACCGTGAAGTCATCTGGTCCCTCGGCGATGTTCTCCTCTTCGTCGGAGGAGGCACCCAGCTGGTAGAGGGTCGGCGTGGTCCCTTTCCCTTCCATCGTGTGGTGGGCCACCCTCTGTCTCTCTCGAACTCTCAAAGTCTTCGGCGTGAAGATTGAACAGGCGTTGCAATCCTCGCTGGAGTGGTCGATCGGCAGGCAGAGGTTGCAGACCGGATGCTGGTCCTTCTGCGCGTACTTGTGGTGGCAATTACGGCAGAACTTGAATGGGGTGTTGTCCATGTGCTCGCTCAGGGGGCCCCCTGCGCGCGCTTTCTCCTTGGCCGTCGAGTATCACGAGGTTTTCTCCTCTTTCTTCGTTCTGGCTCTAGGAGGTCTTCTTCTCCGACTTCCCTCGGTCGTTTTTCCTCAAAAACTTGGTGTATTTCCTTCTTTTCTCCTGAAACTTCTCTGGAGCTTCATGCGACGATCCAGACCCAATGGCGGAAAAAAGAATTTGAAGATGGCGCCCAAGGGTGGGAGCTTCCGCAGGAAGCGTGCCGACGTCACGAAGGTGCATCAAATGGTGGGACGTCGACGCCCACCTGGGCTACAAAAAAAAAAAAAAAAAAAAGAAGAAGAAAAAAAAGACTACGAATCCGGACCCAACCACCAGATCGCGGAATAATGCACAGCATAGTGAATCCAGAAAGATTCACGCTGCAAAATTGAAGAAATATGGCCTTCTGCTGCGCGTGTCCGCACGGAATATGCATGAAGCAGGGCAACTCTACAGCCTATGGCCTATTGCGTGCTGTCTTCTAAAAAGACAGGCATGCGAGGCCCAATTGCCATGCAGCTGGCAACAAAAACCAGCAAAAATCATGAGCTTTCAGGAATTCGGTGGGTACAATTCTCGAAGCCCTCAGAAAAGGACTTATGCCACACCCACTTCGTGGGACGTAGGCCGAGCCCTAAAAAGCCCTGCTTGCACACTATACATCAATATGTATTGGGCCCCATTTCTTCCATTTTAGGGGGGGTCTAATATCTGCTTATGATACTTATGAACCGCCCCATATGTGTATGTGAAAACAAATACAGGTGCTATGCTCAAAGGTGCTTCTCACATGTGTTGAAAGTAAGTTAAAAAAGTGTGTTTAGGAAGGGCTTCACGTAAACCACCAAGGAGCGATTTGCAGGTTCTCGTCAACTTGCTCACTTTCTCATTGGCTCTTTCCTAAAAAGAAACGAAAACCAGCGCCCATAACAGGAGTGAAAAAATGTGTGTGTACCCTACATAATGTTAAGTACACACCTAAACATATATGCTCCCTATAGATCCCCGGGATCTAAAGAGAAGATGATTCTTCCTCAAACACTTAAGAATGAGTTATGGTGAAGAACACTACTTGTCTTTAATGTGTAGTGCCCGTACTCATAATTTAAAATAACATACCACGTTTAGACCATTTCAAGCTGAATGGCCGACATTTAGGATGCAACATTTCCACTTAATCGCCCCAGATGATTCAAATGCAGAAGACGCCGAGAACGGTGGTGATGGAGTGGAAACTTCTCCCTACACTTCTGCATGTGGTCTGCTGAATAGAGTCCACCTAGCCACATGCTCTGTTGCATCCTACAGGTGTGAAGTGGTGCCCTGATGAATTTTCCAAATAGTGAAGTGGCAATGAAACAGGTCAGCTTAAAATGGTCTAAACGTGGTATAATTTTTAATTAGGAGTATGGGCACCACATATTAAAGACAAGTGCAATGTGCTCCTCTGTAACTCATTTTTAAGTGTTTATGAGGAAGAATATTTTTCTCTGTAGACTGGGATCTATAGGGAATATATATGTTTAGATGTGGACTTAACATTTTTTAGAGCCTACACACAGTTCTTGTTCACTCATGTTACGGCCCTTGGTTTTTGTTCCTTTTCAGGAAAGCGGCAATGATGAAAAAGTGAGCTGCAGAGAACCTGCCACTCTCTCCTTGGTGGTGGTTTACAAGAGGAACTTCCTAAACACACATTTTTAACTTACTTTCAACACATGTGAGGAGCATAGGAGCTGTATTTGTTTTTACATACACATATGGGAGGGTTCATAAGTAGTTATTAGACCCTTCCCCACTAAAATATAGTAGAGCCCAAGAAATATAGATGTGATGTGTAGTGCGTAATAAGGGCTTTTTTGTATATGATGATGCTTTATAACACTAACAGCATTGGTATGAATAGCCATACATTTTGCAGTGAGCGCTGTTTTGTATACCTGTGTAGTTCCAACCAGTACAATATGCAGTGGCATCTACTCCCATTAGTTTTGCAGTGCAGTTTACATTGACAAAGATAGTCCTGACCGCAATGTCCCCCTGCATGTGTAGTCAGCATGCATGCCAGTCCAAAGTTGTTTTTTTCTAGCAAGTCTAAGTTTTGCCATTTCACCACAGCGCATGTGAGACATACACGCATGTTGGCTACAAATACTATGTGTAAAGTGACTTGAGACCAAGTGATGTTATCTGTGGTCAAAGGTAAGATGCATGTGCCCTTCTTGGAGAGTGAGTAGTCAAATAACCAACTTTAAAATTTGTCAGTGGTGGCAAAAGGTTACATTATACAGGAAGGGTCACACCTTTGTAGTCCCTGATCAGACACTCTCAGACTTTACGTGACATGCCGAGCTGTAGCGGCACTAACGTTTGCATGTAGTTTTAAGCGCGTACCTCCTGACAAAACACTCTAGCAACATGCACATATACAATATACACCCTAGACCAGAGGAGTCCGCTGAAAAGCTGGATGAGATGTTTTGTGCCTTATACAGAAGGACGAGCCCCCCTCCCCACCCCCCCCCAAAAAATACCATACAGGGGTTTTGAGATTAGAGACTAAGAGGAGTAATGGTCAATGAACAATGAGTCCCTGGGTTCATCAGGGCACCTAATTGAATAGGCATGCAGTGACAGAGGAATGATCTAATGGAACTGACCCGCTATCAAGAGCCACCAACTTTGACCTGCTCGAAATTGTGAGGATACCTGGACCCCAACGAAGATGGTGGCTGGCTAGCAAAACTCTGCGACAGTTTGCGAGGAACGTTAACTACCTCCCGGACAATAGGCATCTGCACCTCCCACACCATGCTCATCTTCTATGGAAACATGCCCTACATTTAACCAAACCTTCAGCGGTGCTTGGAAAGCGGTAAATACTGTGTTTCAGCTCCATTAGAGGCGGCGCATTTTCCAGACAGGAATCAAGCCTGCCATTTTGTTTTTCACCCTCACTGTAATCCTACAGCTCTCTGCACTCCGCACTTTGCAGACGGAATTACACATGTTGACTGCATCGCAGACTGTCTTGGAGCCAGGGCTTTTCTGTGCAACATCAACTTTCTTCAAATGGCCCCAGTTCCCATAATGTTAGCTACTCAAAGTTGCAGTCTATCAGGAATATAGTGGAGATGTCAGATTCCATTAAGGCAGTTACCACATCGCTTCTTAATCAATTTATGGCAATCTGGAATATCATATTTATGACTATACTAAACCAGTTTTGTTAGCTGCGGAATTCAACACGTCCTTAAACATGTTACTTAAACTTTGCAGCGCCGACTAACACTGATAACTTTCAGTGCCTTTCGGGTTAACTATTTTTCCATCAGCAACCCGTACTCCTTATACGAGCTGTTGGAAAATGTGGAACTTTGTTACTGTCTTTATCCTTATCCGCTGCCGTATAAATTACAGATCCTTTGCAACAGTCAATACCTGCCTAATACGGTCTTGCTAACAACAGTACCTTTCTTTAAACCAATACTTACTCATTGTATAAGACCTATGGCCACCCTGTTATTTGGGGTTATGGGGAAAATAGGGTCTTTGATGAAATTCCATCAAATCAATGTCACAAGCTAAATCTCACATTTTGTTGGCCTCTAATCCATTTTCTATACTACAAGAAGCTATGGAAGACTCCGAACATAACACTTAGCCTTCTTCCTTAGGGGCAGCATCATCAAATGTTCCTCTTCAATACCAAGCATACATCTAAACTGGTTGCTTCTTCGATACTCTCAAACGAATGGGTTAAAAAGGACCCCCCTTCACCTGCTAAATCTCTCCTACAGATATTTATGGATTTAATTCTGGAGCTCCCAAACTGTATGTGGAGGAAACAAACAGGCGTCTTCAAACTCATGATTACAAAAGGTCTATAGACAATAAAGTTGCTCAAATGGAACCGCAAGTGGAAACAATTAGGGCAGTTACTCAGCAACTTCCTCCTAAGCAAATGGAAATTACTTATCTTAAAAGCAGTTTGAAGAACTTGAAAATCGCAACTGGCGAAATAATCTATGTATTTGGGGCTTAACAGAAGGATTAGAAAGATCTAATCTCATCTTTCTTTCATTCCTTTCTTCAGAGGGCTCTTGATCTGCCTGAAACACCAACGCTGAACATTCAAAAGCACACAGATTAGGTCATAGTCCATGAGTTGCTGTATCTTCTAAAAAACCAAGAGGCGTCATCCTGTACTTTTTAGAGTACTCCAACTTACTGAAGGTTTTACAGGCAGTTAAAATAAAAGGCAGAATCTCATGGGAAGGACATCTATTGTTATCTCAAGATTATGAGGAAGCTACAGCAGATAAAAGGAAAGAAATTCTGGACATGCAAAATCTCAATGCCAGATCTGGGTGATTTCATCCTTGTATTTTTAAAGTGACCTATGAAAATAAGTCGATGACAATGATCCTGCTCTCTTGCAAAGGATTTTAGACAAAACGTTATAAATAAACTACACAGAAGCATCAATGGAAGTTGCAAGGCTGCCTGCTACTCGATTATTCTTTATTAATGTTAGATACATGCGTTCTAGTTAATTGTGTTCACTGCATGTTCTGAATAACAATTTTTATTTTCTATGTTTTTGTTAGATGCTGTTTTTATACTTGATAATAGTCAACCCTAGTCCATCTGGATGGTCTGTCCTTCGTTATGACTGGCCCTGGAGTTAGAGTCAGTTTTTTAATAACTTTTTTTCATTGATTTTCAAACAATCAACCCCGGTGTGCAGCATTGCAACATCAATTGGATAACTGACAATGTAATACATCATTAACCTCTTCACACTGTACCCCCCCGCCCATATCCCTCCCTCCACCACCGGTGTGCCTCAAGAGCGTGACCTATCAGCAATTAAAGTATATCAGAATCCAATAAAATAATGAACGTGATCAACAGTGATACAGTACAGGTCATAGGATTTCAACTCAGAGATCATCATTAAGTCCAATGATCATATCTCGGTTCAGTCCCCCATGCCAAAACACCAGTTGGATCTCGCAAATCCTCCAAGTCCAAACCCTCCCCTGATTCTTATTTCTGGGGCCTTCAATATCGCAACTAAGGCCTCCCACGCCATCGCCGCCTCCAGTGCCTTGTCATTATTAGTTCGCAGGGCCTGCTGCAACCTTAGAGTGACTTCGCTCTGCGCCCATTTGACCAATTCCGTCCACCATCTTCCCACCCCCTCGCTGATTTCCAATGCATTGTGACTTCCCTCTTGGCTAATACAAGGCCCAGGTCTATAAATGTACTTGTCACTTTTGTTTTAGCTGTATGTGGGAACCAGTGCAATAAACAAATGCCCATGTCTAGTTCGAATGTCCGGTCAGTAATATGGTTCAGCAGTTCCAGCACCTCCTTCCAATACATTCCTAACCTCGTACACCCCCACATCATGTGCTGAAAGTCTGCCCCCTCCAGGCTACATCTCGGGCACTGAGCATCTGCCGCAGTGAAATATTGATTAAGCTTGGCCGGCGTCAAATACGCCCTGTGCAGGATATCTGAAGTTAGAGTTAGTTGTTCAGTCTTTCCAATATAGCTTCATCACCCTCGATTCATGTTTGTGTTTTTGGTACGTCACTTTGTTTACCTTATATAAGGATTCTATCTATTTTTCTCTCATTTTCTTGCTTTCATTTCTCGTCTTGTATCTAGCTTCTAATCCTTTTTTAGAGCATTTCTTTGTGTTATATTGAACTTTTAAGTTAGCCCTATGCATAGGATTTGTATTTCATACCTTTTCATTTTGTTGAATGAAGCTACACGCTATATCCTTGAATGTTAAAGGTTTGGGTTAACCCATCAAAAGACAAAGTTTACTTGCCCATTTATCCAAACTTAAATCAGGTATTGTGTTCTTACAATAAACTCACGTGGTTGCATCAGAAATTCAAAAGCTTAACCATCAATGGGTAGGAAATGTCTTTCTCTCCCGGTTCAGGCAAAAGAAGTGCAGTTATTGTTGGTCATAAAAAACTCGATGTTAAACTCCTTTCTCAAGAATTGGATGAAGGACGTTGGGTGATTCTAACCTTCAGATTAACAATGCTCCTATCTCTTTATTTAACACTTCTGCACTTACCAAGATTGATAAAGGAATTCTGGCCTACTATTCCTGTTACACTGATGTCTATTCATACAAAATATGTATTATTTGGTAGCGGCTGCAACTTCATTTTAGATCCCTATATAAATAGAACCTCAAAACCAACTTTTGTTCTCTCCACAACGCACTAAAAATTCAATACACTTATTAACCAAAGATCTCTTGTTGATTCCTGTAGATTTTATCTGCAGTTACAAGTATATATATTTTTCTCCTACACACATCCCTATTTTGAATAATTTGTTTTTTTCAAATCATTAACCCCTTCCCTGCGGATGACAAAGCCAGCTCGTCATGGGCGTTACCTGCGCTGCGCGGATGACGAGCTGGCTTTGTCACGTTACACGGGATTTTTAAAAATGCCGCGCACAGCGGGGAAAGCCGCCGCAGCGATGCGGTTAACACATTAACCATGCAGACATTGGCTCTATACGGATTTCTGACCCTGCACCAGTAATTTTGAATTTAAAATGTTCCCTATCAATACCCGCAATGGACAATGGCTTTTTAACATTTCATTGTTAATAGAGCCTGTCTTTGCTTCCACATTGGAGTAATTTATTACTGAATTCTTAACCCTTAATTCAACCCTCAAATCTTCTTTTAGATGTTGTAGGAAATACATTTAAAGAGTCAAATAGGGATTTTATCTCTTACATTTCCAACAAGAAGAAATTAAACTCTCAAAAAGCACTTGACATTCTGAAGCGCATTAAACTTTTGGAAATTCTTTATAACACTAATTCCATGACTGATCTCAATAACGTTAAAGATGCTGACATTTTTGATTAATTTCAAAACATATTATACTACCCTTTATACCCCTAAATCCATTCCAGATTCAGATGGCATGCAATATCTCTCCTCTATCCAGAAAGACAGACACCGATATAGATTTTTCCTCATTAGAGGAGGAGGTCTTCCTTAGACATTTCTCAGGCACTGAAATTGATTAAAACAGGAAAATCTCAAGGAACAGACTTCTTTCCTGTTGAATTACATGGATTGGACATTTATTTTTCATACAGATTCTTGGTTCTGTCATGGTCTTACATTTATTCCCCATTTTTTATTCTCACATTGGAAGCTTTTCTTCCAAAAATCAGACAAAATTATAATAATCTTGGTTTTCAACATGGAAATACCCATACTAAAGTCAGTGTCTATGTGGACTACATTCTGTTTTTGTCCAAACAAGACTCCTCTCTTGCTGCTTTTCTTATAGAAGTTAATACTTTTTCAGCTCTGTTTTAGATTGAATCGTGATAAATGCAAAATTCTTCCCCTCAATGTTTTATGATTTCTCTCTATCTAACTTTGCCTGAAATTCTCATAAAATTAAATATTTAGGACTTTGGTTTTCACCTTCCATTAAACATACTATATATCTAAAATCTGAACACAGTTATTGACATCTTATCTAACTCAGCCGTTAGGTGTCATTCTCTTTAAGTATCCTGGTGGGGTAGACAATACTAATAAAATGATGCTTGCACCCATTTTTTTTTATACCATCTCTGCCATCCCCCTTACTATTCCAGCTTACTTTCAAAAACGTTTTATCCTATACTTTCCTATTTTTCATCAAGTCATAAACTTAAATATAAATTTCAAGGCTGTGTAAAGTTTCCTGATTTTCAATGTTATGATACTGTGTTTACACTTAAACAAGTTTCCAAATGCTTAGTCTCTTTAGAATTTTCTACCCTTTGGAAAGATAGAATTATCCTTATCTCCCTTTTTATTCAACGAATTTCTCTTTTACGCATAACACACGCTTTCGATTTTGTGCTATTCATAAAACTACCTATAAACGTTTTAAACCAATACTTCTCATAGCTTTCAGATACATAATTTTCCTTTTTCTATTTGGCACAACCACCTTTAAAAAATGAATAATACACATGTTTCTTTGGAAGTCGTGGAGAGATAAAGGTTTCCTTTGGGTTAATCAACTCCGATGAAATGATTAATTTGTTACATCATCACAAGCACAATTATTATATACATTTCCACAATTGTATTTTATCAAGTGATCAAAAGCATAATTTCCACCTTGGCCTCCTGGACATCACATACTCTTACTCGAACACATCCCAAACATCTTCCAATATTATCTACTCACCCAAATTCCTCCTATAAATAAAATACTTACCAAACCCCCTGAAACAATGCTACCTCTGCTCATTTATATGATATTCTTTTTTCCTGTCCATGTGCCCATCACTTTTGGTTAAAAGTATGGTCTCAAAAGAACACTATTTTTCATGCATACATTCCATTTTCACCTTCAAATATTTTTCCTGGAACCCTTTCGGCTAATGGGTAAACCCTCATGTGTAATACAGCTATACTAGATTTATTAATTGCAGTCGCATTTCAACAGATAACTAAAAATTGCAAACAGTCCTCACAACTCTTCAAGCAGGGTGGTACTGTGTAGGTTACAAGCACAAGGCATACTTTTACCCACGTTCACTTCGTGAGAGAGTTTGTGGTCACCTGTTACTGTCTTTTTAAACACATTAACTAGTCACCAAGCTCTCCTGAAAGAGGCCCCCAAACCTCCATGAAACATACTATTTTCACTTTCCGTTTATACTACTTTTTATGACTTTGATATGTTATTAATGAGTTTATGCTTATATATTTTAACTTTCGCTCTACTCTTTATACATAATATAGATATGTCTTATACTTTTCCTTCCCTTTTTCCCTCCTATAGAGGTTATAACTTTTTTATAAGCAACTGTTTAATTGCAATAAGCAATTTTGTTTAATTTTAGCTATCCGGTTACTAACACGTTTGCAATTTTAAATGCAACTACGTACAATGTGTTGCATTCTTCTTTAGTAAATTTATTTTCAAACTGAGTATTGGGGTGGAACTTTGCCATCAGTCATTTGGTTCATTAGTAGATCAGCACCAAACAGCAGTGGTAAAGTACTATAGCTGACAACTAGAGCCCAGTAGCTGCTGCATGCAATGCCACCCACGCCCCCAAAAAGCTTTGAAAACAAAAAAACAAAAAAACGGGCCCGCTTTGGTTTTTTTGATTGCATGAAAATTGTTTTACCAATGCCATTATTTTTTTAATAACATGTTTTATTGAGTTTTAACAAAGTAGTGCCCATCCAGGACAATAAATAGAAAGGCTGATATAATCCGAATGTCCAAGAACATTGACACAACTCTCGAACATTCGACCCTGGCCATTGCTATTTTCTTGTGGGGGTGCCTTTATTTTTCATTGAAAGAACACGGGCTTCATTTGTCATGGGCAGCCAAAACCGTAGAGAACCATCGTCTATGCTTCGAAACGTTTTTTACATAACATGCTGAAGGCTTCATTGTTTGCTAAGAACGCTGTGACCAAGCATTAATACAGATTTTATGAGCAGATTATTAAGACATATTACTGCACTGCTTGTGGCAATGTTTTTTTGGGCGGGGTATGGAGCATGCAGGGGGGTCACTCTTTAAAGCATATTTAACAAAGTCTATGCAAAAGAAAACTAGTAACAATAAAACATCCCACACATTGCTTAATAGGCACCAAGTGAGCAAAGAGGAGTCCATCCCGCCCTAAAAACAATTTGATTCCGTCAGGACTGGAGGAGAGGATTAAGCCTTCTTTCTTCACTTTCTTTTAACAGCAGCCATGTAAAATATCAACAAAAACAAATTTTCCCATGGTACAACGGGGAAAATCGTAATTCAAACAATCAATGAGAACACCATTGTCAACCAATCAGCATATAGATAGTAATTTTTTCTCAACTCTCCTTGGCCTCTTTCTTCCCTGCTGCACAGCCAAGATAAGTACCTTGTGTTTCTCTCTCTTCAATTTGACTAAGTTCAGGTTATATGTAAATCGTTTGTAATTCCAGTCGTCACCACTTTGTTTGGGCGTGATGCAACTCTTGAACCTTGGTTTTTCATATTGCATAATTTTGACCTTTTGTGGTAAATTGCTTCAGTTACAGGTCACGGTCTTTATTGTGTACTTTCTTTATTGCTGTTATATGAGCTGTGTGATACACAGTGGGCTGTTCGGGACATAAGAGCGGTTCCTCGCTCTTTTGCGTTCCGTAGCGCAGTTTGCCCCCCCCCCGCCCCTAGAGGGCGCAAGAGGCGCAACGAGAGCAGCACACACTCTGAATTCCTCTTAGAGGAATTTCATAGTTTGCACGCGTTCCGCTGCCTGTCTGCCGGTGAGGGTGACGCCCGTGAAGGGTCCTGTATATCGCTTAGCTACTACCCTCAGCTTCCGATAGTTATTCCTACGCTCCGTTTTTTAAAATTAGCCGAGTCTGTATCGGAGTTTGACGCCTTCCTGAGGTCAGGTACTGGCCACTGTTGGCTCATTGTCTGGGACACGTTTTTCCCTCCAGCTTATATCTACTGCTGATTAATCTGCCTACTCCAGGCTGTGTCCCAGGGCTGAGACCCATCACTAAAAAAGCGATATTCTCTCAAGAAATTACTTTGGACTGACACCCAGTCCCCCATATAAAGGGCCACTTTGTAAAGGGCTTGCCTGTTTTGGGGCTACTTACTTAAAAGATGGAGTCTGATGAGTCCCAGTGGGTTGACTACTACTATGACTCAGTGGAGGCTTCGATATATAGGGTCGTGGAGGAAGCTATGACCCCCCTTGGAGGAAAGACTTTCCCGTCAAATTGCCCAGGCATTTGAAACAAGCATTTACAATGCAACGGTTTCGCCTTTGGAAAAGTTAGAGCTATTGGCAATGTAAATGACAATGCCATTTATTTATCTGTTTTCAAAACCAACACATAAATACAAATTGTCATTTACAATGGCAATAGCTCAAACTTTTCCAAAGGCGAAACCGTTGCATTGTAAATGCTTGTTTTAGAGATCCAATCCACTTTTTCATCCCACTAGTATAAGAAGGGTAAAAGAGGAGGAAAGCGGGAGGAGAGGGAAAGGGGAGGAGTAAAGGGGGTGCTAAAGAGGAAGGAAAGAGAGAAAGGGAAGGAAGGGAAAGGAGAAACAGAAAGGGGAAAGAAAGAATTTAGAAAGGAAGGAAGAGAAAGAGTCAAAGATAAAGGCCAAGAAAGGAGGCCACATTTTCACAGACTTTGGTTTTCACGAACATTCTGATAGTTGTGATGTGAGTCAGCAAGTTTGGAAAACAGAAATGTTTCTGCGTCAAGGGGATCACGGCTGCACACAAAATTCCACGTTCGTACCCAAAAATACAAGCACATTTGCCTTGGTTGGCCTCTTTCAATGCTTCCGGCTTTGGTATTTCAAAACCTCGTGTGTTTAAAGGGATGGTGTTATTACTATGTGAGGGCACTGGTCTGAATAACGCTGCGCAGAAGTGGAACCTTCCTGGTTTGCAATATTTTACTCCTCCCTTGTAAGCGCTCATCACTCAGTACCCCCGCACATATGACTGCGCTTCAAAGGGGCGAGCGAGCCTGCAGGAAACGCGGAGGCCTCGTGGGCACCGAGGTCTGCCCAAGAGGGGATGTTTGACTAGCGCGGGCCGAGCCCCGTCATCTATCACCAGGCCCAATCTGTTCCTTATAAGGGCTGCGCATTTATTGCATTCCCCTCATTTTTTCCTAAGACGAATCCCTTATCAGATCTGCAGCCTCCGAGCACATGAAAACTATGCAGCCCCTACGCCAGCCCTCCCCTGTCAAGAGCCTGGCAGGAAGCAGACGTATGTTAGCTTGTTAACACACACAATGTATGTCTCTGCTCGCACCTTACAACCTTGTTGTACGATGTACTTCGGTGTGTAACGAAAGACTAAACCAAACCCCCTCTGCCGACTTCCCTTTGCTCACAGGAACATGTGTACAGCATTAAACGGGCACGCTGCATCTGTGACTCGGGGGACTGAACATCACAGGGAAGACACAGACAAGGCCTGGTGAATTTGCAAAAGCACCAGAACCTGTACCAAGGGGATCGCGTGATTGTGGAAAAGGTTCCAATTCGTTCTCACTAATAACTCACAAATAGTGGTTTCTACACTACCATTAAGTAGCTCACTCTATGTTGTGAATAAGGCAATTCTTGTGTGTGGTGGAAGAGGGAAACACATTTCTATAAAGTATAGTGGATCCAAAGCGCAATTAACCCTCTGATCCCTCCCGGGGTAGGCGTTGGAGGCTGGCGTATGCAGGACATCTGCCAACAAGCAACGGAGAGTGAAAGGGGAGGGGGGCGGGAATGGGCACACGGGGAGGGGGGCGGAACGGACACGCGGGGAGGGGGGCGGAACGGACACACTGACAGCGGGAGGGGGGGGGGGGGTCGGGAACGGGATAAATATTTAAAAATGCTGCTTACCTGATCAGCGGCCTCAGTGCACAGCCCACCCCTGCAAAAGACACAGTGGAAATGGAGTACACATGACAAGACCAAAAAAAAATAAAAAATGCACACACCCACCGCCGCAATGACGTTCGGAAAGGGGTGGAGAGGGAAAAAATTGCGGGAACGCCCCCGAATCTGGTCCGGCCTTGACGGACAGATCCGGCTCCCAATCGCTAGCCTCCATTTATGGAGCTAGCCAATGGGAGCCGGGGGACGTTCCTGAAGCCAATATATGTAAACAATAGATTTCGCCTGCGCAAATTGCTTGCGCAGATCGCCAGGTCGAAACCTAAAAATGGGTTCCACCTCCAATTTCTGTGTCTGTTGACCCAGCGGGCCCCCCTGCGAAACGTACTCGTGATGCTGGGGTGGATTTGGAAGCCTTTGATAGGTTACACCAAGCCTTTATGGCGGCTCAATCTGCTTTACCACCAGGGAATAGGGGTTTGCCCCCTGCCACTCTTCCTTCTACCCCTAAAGGTTCCCGACATCCAGACATGGTTCCTGGTCCGTCTGGTCCCGATGGCTCCTCATGTCCGTCCACCTCAGCCAAGGATATAATCTTTCCCTGGTCCTCTGACAGGGCACAGGCCGAAAAGGTTGCTTGTTATGTAGCAAGTCGCATACGTAGACCTCTTGAGAAAGAGGCTCAGTGTGTCCTCTCCCTTCTCTAGAGGGGAAAGCCAGTCAAGTCAAGTCAGAGAATTTATATAGCGCACTACATACCCAGAGGGTTTCAAGGCGCTTAGAAAGGGGAGGAGGATTACTTGTCAAATATCCACGTTTTAAGTTGCTTTCTGAATGCTAGGTGGTTCTGGGTAAGGCGAAGGTAAGCGGGGAGTGAGTTCCATGTTTTAGCAGCCAGGTATGAGAAGGATCTGCCTCCCATGGTGGTCTTGTTGATGCGAGGTACCGTGGCGAGGGCTTGGCTGGAAGAACGTAGTTGGCGGGAGGGGGTGTAGAAGGACAGTCGTGAGTTGAGGCATTCTGGTCCGATGTCGTAGAGTGATTTGTGTGCGTGGGTTAGCAGTCGGAAAGTGATCCTCTTCTCGACGGGTAGCCAATGGAGGTCTTTAAGGTGACCAGAGATGTGTTCGTTGCGTGGGATGTCTAATATGATCCTGGCTGAGGCGTTTTGGATTCGTTGGAGTTTCTTCTGGAGTTTAGCGGTAGTGCCTGCGTAGAGGGTGTTTCCGTAGTCCAGTCGGCTCGTGACCAGAGCATGGGTGACTGTTTTCCTTGTCCCAAAAAGT
Source organism: Lissotriton vulgaris (assembly GCF_964263255.1). Classification (NCBI taxonomy): domain Eukaryota; kingdom Metazoa; phylum Chordata; class Amphibia; order Caudata; family Salamandridae; genus Lissotriton; species Lissotriton vulgaris. The sequence continues at coordinate 783,167,172 of NC_141699.1, forward strand.
GGATATACCGTCCATGGCGCACATGCCAGGATAAACTCCTGGATGCTTTGGGACCCCTAACTAAAATTCTTGACATGGCGGAGGAAGCCAAAATTTCTAGTGCATTTATTTCCCCTATATGCGGATTGGTCGACAATGGTGTTCTCATTGGCTGTTGGATATCAGTTTTTTTTCCCGTGGTACCATGGGAAAAGTCGTTTTTGTTATTTTAAATGGCTGCTATTAAAACAAAGTGAAGAAAGAAGGCATAATCCTCAACTCAGAGTCCTTAATAGAATTGAAACTTGCCATTACAAAAGCTAGGAAATATTTCATTCACCCTTCTACCTTTCCTTAGATCCAGTCATTCTTTTCCCTTTCCATCCACCTATACAATCTCATCATTCCAGCCATACATCTTTTAAACCATCATTTAACGTTTCCATCAATCCACCCATCCATTCATTTAGATAAATCCTTTCACCCAGCCATGCATCCTCCACCCAACCGACTCAGCCAATTACACTTTCTCCAAGCTTTTCATTCTTCCATTAGTCTTTTCAGCTAGCCAGCCTTTCATCTATCTGTCCATTCATCACTTCACATCTCGAGTTATCATTTCACCTATCAATGCACACAACCTTATTTCCACCTTTCCCCACCTTTTGTCTACACTGCATTCTTTCATTTTGCACCTCTTCATTATTTTTTGCGTCCCTCCATGTGCCCTATCCCTTTTCCCCCGTTTTTTATAATTTTTCTCAAATCTCCTCCACGGAAGTTGGTCCGTCTAACAAGCCTTTATTCTATATCACCCAGCTCTGACTGGTGATTAGCTTATAGTGTTATTTATGAGTTTATTAGCCTAGTGCAGATAGAAGAGGCCAATAAATAAGTTATCAATGTTTTGGTAGGACCCAGCTTACTAGTCGGTTGGGCTTAGTAACAAACCCTCGAATGACCTACTCTACCTTCTAGAGTGGGACATCACACCAGTTTTTATTGTGGCATTTGTCAACTGATCATGGTCAAGACTATATAGTTTTTTTTAATGGTACTAATAAATTGCACTCAAGCATCTTGTAGCTGTGAAAGAAATCTAAATTGGCTGTTCTAATTAGTGAATGTAAAACGTGCATTTTTTGTTAACATTTACATTAGGGTACCATTACTGTACTTCTAGATCACTTACCCTTGACTGAGAAGTCTGTGTGCTTTACGCCAGGCAGCACACTGTTCTGGAACCCAAGTTTAGAGGTTAATCCAGTGTCATTGGTCATTACTGGTTATAGAGATTGTACTGATAATTCAAAAGCAGGAAGTCAGATTAACCCGTTTAGCGCGTCGAACATTCCGCCCAGTGCGGACGTTCGATCGCGCTAGCGGGATTCGGACGTCCAACGGTCGTGCGCAGCACTAGCGAGGTAGTGCACGCAACGACCGTTGGACGTTCGCAGCACTTAAAGGGTTAATAATGGATTGAGAAAGTATGAACGAATCAAGGCGGCAATAAGAAATTACCCTAGATGCCTATGTTACGGAGAATAGAATTTAAAATTGGGGTTATGAATCAGAGTGGTATGGGAATCAAGACCACAACACTAACTAGCAGCTAAGACTAACAGCCAGATAGAACTGAGATCCCAGTCAACATTTAAGCTTATTCTACAGTCAGAAATGTTGATGGGCTATAGTACACTAGTTGTACAGGCAGCCAGACAATGTAACTCGCTACCAAAACTTTTACAATCTGGATACAGAGCTTAATTTGCATACATTAATAAGTGCAGTGGTTTAAAGTTGCTTAGGAGCTGGCCACAGAAGCTGTCAAACACAGACATTACTGAATGCCAAAGCTGCCTAGGTTTTATTCTACAACATGACTCCTTTCATAGCCCAATACTCCAGGTCTCATTTTTAAGGTTTTGGCTGCACAGCGCTTCCAAAAACTCTTGAAAATATAAAAAAATGAAATAAAAAACTGGCCTAGATCCCGCCCATACTTACCTTTACTTACCACTGGATGGCTCCCACGTCACGTTTACCTTCTTCCTGTTGGTCAGCTCATCCTCATGCATCGAAAATCCTGCTCTGCTGCACTTTTGTCCCTGGTGTGGAGCTTGGACCAAGTATTGATTCCAGCGGCCAGAGTCCTTCCACTGGCCGCATACTTGTAAAAGTACTGTATTTTGCCCGTCATTCCCACCACCTCACTCCAGTCACAGCTTCTCGTTCATTACTTGCCCATCCCTCCCACCACCTCACTCCGGTCGCTACATGCCCCTTCCCCACCATGTCGCTACATGCCCCTTCCCCACCCTGTCGCTAGTTGCCTCCCATCTACTGAATCACTGACCATATCGAAGTAAACATTTGACAGAAAGTGTCAAAAATAGTTAACCAAAATATTGTGTCTCTATACTGTACAAAAATATTGTTAAAAAAGTATTGTTTGAGTTTTAAATTATTTTTAAAGAGCGCGTACACCTGGCGGTTTTATGGCGCAACAGTATACCGAGTCCTTAAGAAACAGAACGGGGAGTGACAAGGGGGAGCTTATTGAGGGAAAGCTTTAGAAAATAGAAAGGTTTTTAACCCCTTTCTGAAGAGAGAGTATTGGGGAGAGCATCTGAGATGGGGTGGGAGAGAGTTCCAGAGAGTGGGTGCCAGTGTGGAAAATTTAGAGCCCCCCATTTTTTCCGGCGAAAGCGGGGAACTATCAAAAGATGTTGAGAAGAAGAGCGGAGTTCCCTGGCGGGGGCATAGGCATTGATCGCTGAAGAGATGAAAGCAGGAGCGGAGCCTTGCTGAGCCTGGAAAGTGAGGCAACCCACCTTAAACTGGGAGCGCTCACGAATGGGGAGCCAATGCAAGGATTTTAGATGGGGGGTAACGTGATTGGATTTGGACAGATTGTGAACCAAGCGGGCGGCTTGGTTCTGTACAAGCTGTAGTCGTCGTATACTATAGGCTGGCATGCCGTGGTATAGGGCGTTGCCATAGTCCAATAGAGAGACGACCATAGCTAGTACAATTAGTTTTAGGGCAGTGAAGGAGAAGAAGCGGGAGACCTTGCGGATAGTGCGGAGTGAGAGAAAAGAAGAAGAAACCACCGAGCTCACCTGGGAGTGCAAAGTGAGTTGGTCGTTAAGTTTGATACCAAGCGTTTTGACAGAGGAGGAAGGGGATGGAGGGGGCCCAAGGAAGGAGGCGCAAAAAAGGGGGGACCAGGGACTGGAGCAACCACCTGTCAAAACCAGCTCTGTCTTATCTGGGTTTAGTTTCAGGTGGTTGATGTTCATCCAGTCCCGGATAAAGAGCATGGTAGATTGGAAATTGGATATAGAGTCAGAAGATTGAGAAAGAGAGAAGATGAGCTGGAGGTCATCCGCATAATTGTATACGGAGACCTCCCTTTGCTGAAGGGCAAAGATGAGGGGGGCTATGTACAAGTTGAATAGTAGTGGAGAAAGGGAAGAACCCTGGGGGACACCGCATAGGACCTTCCGTGGTTCGGCCGAGAAGTCGCCCAGGCACACCGCTTGGGTGCGATCACTCAGGAAGGAGGACAGCCAAACCAAGGCCGAGCCACCGACGCCCGCCGCCCCGACACGGGAAAGTAAGATGGAATGGTCCACCGTGTCAAAGGCGGCGGACAAATCGAGTAGGATCAAGGCCTGGGGGATGTTTGTGTCCAATCCTTCTCTGAGGTCGTCAAGTACCGATAGCACTACAGACTCGGTGGAATGAGCTGGGCGAAATCCGGCCTGACGGGGGGGCTAAAACTCGGTTTTCTTCCACGTAGGTAGCGAGTGCTCTAGTCACGTGTCGCTCCAGAACTTTCCCAAGGAAGGGGAGTAAAGAAATGGGGCGATAGTTGGCGGGAGCAGAAAGGTCCGCGCCAGGTTTTTTAAGAATAGGGAGGATAATAGCATTTTTAAGAGTAGGGGTAACTACGCCCTGAGACAGGGAGCAGTTAAGAAAAGTGAGCGGGGGTAGCAGTCAGTTGGTGAAAATGTGAGAGAATATGAGCAGGACACAGGACAAGTGGGGTCCCGGATTTAACCAGAGGGAGAAGGGAGAGAAGGGATTCTTCCGTTAGGAGAGGAAATGAGTCAAGGCGAGCCTCAGAGGGAGGGCAGGGGAGATTAAGGAAGGAGGAGGAAGGGGGGGGGGGATGTTTGCTCTGATTTTTGCGATTTTATCCAGGAAATAGGTATTCAGGGAGTCGCATAAGGATTGTGACGGGGAAAGGTTTGAGGGTGGTTCTGTCGGAGTAAGCTAGTTTGTTCACAATAGAGAACATTTTATGGCGTTCTAATCTAGGATCCTGATCGATACTGTGACCTTATGCCCCTATTCGGCTATAAATCCATTTACTCCCTATATTGGCATAACCGTTCAAGTGCAATATTCAGAAACTCGTCTCTGGCCTCACACGAACAGAGCCACATTCCAGAATAGCTTTCTCTGCCACTTCCTTTGCAACCAATTAGTGCAATGACAGAGCAGAAGTCACTATCTGAGATTCCTAGATTAACACTCTGAGTTCTTCAACAAGATAAAAACTCAGCAAACCTGGAAATCCCCGCTTGCTGTGTTTTGATTAGTAATAGAACTCTAATGAGCACTGATAGACGATCACTTCCTAGTGACATCTTTTTTGATGTCTTATGTCCAGCAAACTTACGTCAAACAAGGCACCTTTCAGGTATAAATACTACCAACGTGGCCTTAAGCAAGTCCCCTGTTGCCCGTCGCCTGAAGCTGCTGTTATGCTGAAGATATCATAGCTGCTATCGCTACTGCTATCGATGCTAACTAGCGAACGATGGTGTGGTGAACCTAGGAGCTGAACAGCCGTCCCCCTGCAAGAGCCCAGCAGATGCAAGCTGTCCGCGGACGCTGTCCCCCCTCCTTCTCCCTCCTCGACGCGCTGAAGAAAAGACGCTGCCTTTCTCCTGCAGAGAAATCCAGCTCCAGCGTTTCTGGTCTACCCTTGCGGGTGACTGGGATACCGAGCCCTGAGGGAGATACCAGACCTCCATCATTCTATTCCAGAGGTATGGTGTTGACTAAACCCTTGAGAGAGAATTCTTGAAGCAAACCTTGGCAAAACCAACTTAACTTACAGCTACTTACTTACTCCCCTCCCAAGTATTAGGCTTAGGTCAGGTACACTGGGGTAGGCGTAGTTAGAAGCACCAGTTGAGTATTTTAGCCTAATGTATATATGAATGTATATATGTTTTATTACTTTTAAACCATTGTATGGCTAAGAAACCATATCAATGCTTTTGCAGTATTATTTCGCAATACTTATCTTACTGTACGTACTTTTTATAATAACAAGTCTTGCAATTGTGGCAATTCATTTCTCTTGTACGAGAAGAAAGACTGTTCAATAAATGTTAACCCTTTATTGACAAACGCCCGTCTCTCTGTTCTCTACATATTGTGAAAGTAAACTGCACCAACCTGACTGAGTAAAATAACTGTCTATTGTTTCACACGACCCTAGAGATTGACTCTTGATCTGAGGAGCAAAGTTGTCATGTTGCACGGTTGTTGGAAAACTGAACCCCTTCTTGTCTGTGCCAGGGAAGCTGATCACTTCCTATTTCAGAGAAGAAAGTTTCCAGTGACCTCTGAGCTAGTTGGTAACAAACCCAATTAAGTTTAGCATAGTCAGTGGAGGCCTGGAAGATCCGCACTTCTACGTCGATACTACTGTTTATGTTATTCCAATGCGCAGGGCCTATTGGGAAAATAGGAACTACGCTACATGGCGCCCAACGTTTGGTAAGGCGATAAACTAACGCAAGACGTTAGAGTAACTCAGTCGTGCATATTTCACACAGACCCCTTTCTCCCGTAAATACTCCAATAAACGTCTGGAGTGGGTGAAAGGTTAAAATCCGCCCGAACTCAGGAGGAAGAGATTCCTATGTAAAGCTCTGGTTTATTCAACGTTGAAGGATACAGTGTTCCAAAATATTGTGCACCTAATCTTTGTCTCCTTGGAGACCTACTCTGCAAACCTTGCATTTATACAATGCCAGGAGAAAACGGAACCACTGGGGGCGCAGCAGATGCGACTCAGCAGGGCCCCGAAGACACTGACCCGGATGCAATTATCATCCCGGTCCACTTAAGAAAATCTATAACGTTAAAACTTATAGAGAACGGACTGACACCACAAGGTAGTACAGTAATTTTCGTGATAGAGGCTCACGAATATCGGCAGACAGAGGTATTCTATTCATGGATAAACTTTCCAGCGGCAAACGCTAGAACAAAAGAGTTTCACTATTACAAAATAGAGAAACCTCCGGAAGAGTACGCTCCTTTCTAGGAGACTGAAATCCCACTAAAATTCCAAGAGCACCTGCTCTGGTTTAATGGCGCCCTAAAACATAATGATCATATTACCAGGCTCGGTCCACTAGGTAGACCAGGAGCAACGTGGCCGGTTCTAGCCAGCTACACACCACATCCGGCCATTGAAAAAATGTCTAAAGAAGAACTCTTAGTTAAAATAAGAGAATTAACAAAAGCATATAGAGAGTTAGTAAAATTATTTATTAAAAATAATTCAAACACTCCTAAAAAGAGCTGGGATGGAAATAAACAATCCACTCCCAAGGAAAAAGTTTTCCAGTCCAGAGGAAGGTCTCCTCGACGGAGGTAAAGAACTCAGACTCGAGAACACCAGTCTCCCCAGAGGGAGCCCTCTGAGAAAAGATACAACCTTAGAAATAGGGATAATTTGAAAAAACCTGATAGATATCAAAGTATTGATACACGTCCCTCTCGATCTTTTTCGCAGAAATCGGAAAGAAGAGGACGGTCAGACCCAGGAGAGCACACCAAGTCCAAAGACAAGGAACCTGCTCAGAGTAAAAAATCTCAATTTCCAAAAAAGAAGGTAGCCAGTATTAGAGTAATCAACCATGCCGAGAATATTGAGGACAGTTGAAAAACGGGGAGTGGGCATTGACAATGTTGGACAGTGCAGCAGAAATCAGTATAGCCCGCAAGATCCTGATGAGTCATCTGGAGACAGTGGACACGAATGAATACATTCAGGTTGAAACTGCCAACACCAGACTTAGCGAGCCCCATAAAATATACGAAATAACATTGCGTATAGAGGGTGATAAGACTAGGAAAATAAAGGGTCTATTTTGGGATAAACTCTCAAAAGGCTTTGATATTCTGTTAGCTGAAAAAGATTGGCCCCCAGAGTTTGTCAGGGAGTGCCCTCGTGGCGAAGAAGTGATTATGCCTGCCTTCTCGAATCACATTTCGATTCACAAAAAATATACATATGCAAGGAAATGGGCAGTAGCCCAAGAACCGGCATTATATAAAAACCATGGAGGATGGGATGAGGACTCTCCTCCCCACAAAATCCAGTTAAAAAGTGAACCAACTGCCCAACGGCAGTATCCCATTAAGCAAGAAGCTAAAAAACAGGTCAGGGAGATCTTAGATCAACTTGAATACCAGGGGGTGATTGAAACATGCACCTCTCAAATGAACAATCCTTTGTTTCCTGTCTCCAAGCCAGATAATTCATATCGTCTAGTTTTGGACTACAGACACCTTAATGCATGTTGTAAAACATTTGCAGTACAAAACTCGCATAGTGCAGCCCTAATGAATAACATAGTTAGGAAAAAATATAAAACGACATTAGACATATCTAATGGTTTCTTTTGTCAAAACATTGCACCAGAAAGCAGATATTTGACCGCTTTCTCAGCATATGGGTCGCAGAAAAAATTCTGTCGATTCCCACAGGGGTTCAAGAACAGCCCAGGACTATTCTCAGCTAGAGTAACAGTTACTACAAATATATGATGATGAGGCATTATCTTACGTAGAGGATATTTATCTCACAGACGACGACTTGGATACTCACTTGAAAAGAGTGAACACCATTATACTTGGGTTTGCAGCAGAGGGTTACAAATTCAACTTTAAAAAGTCTCGAATTGCCCATCTGACAGTACTATTCTTAGGGTACGAATTATCAAGTGAAGGAAAAAGCCTAGCGGACAACTTCTTAGAGAAGTGCGCTGTACTCCAAGCTCCAAAAACGCTGAAGAATTTACAATCCATTCTAGGTTTTCTGAATTTCGGAAGAACTTACATTCTAAATTACGCGGAGAGGGTTAAACCTCTCTACGAACTAATTAAACCCGATTTTAAACAAATCAATTGGACTCAAAAACACACAGAAATTTTGAGATCACTGCAAACAGACAAGTTAGCAAAAACAAAAATAGATACACGTGACAATACACGCGGTCTTGTAATCCGAGTCATCCCAGGAAGATGCGGATTCACGTACCTGACCTCTAATGAGGGAGAAAAGGTACCAATTTCAATTAAATCTCACTTGTACACACAAGTAGAAAAAACATTCAGTAACACAGAAAACTGTGAAAGCAGTGCAAATTGCATTAGCAAATGAAAGAGAATTAGCACATGGTAAAAGGATTAATATCCTCACAGCGGAATCCGCCTTTGAGGCGCTATTCAGCCCAGTAAACCTGCCTACAGTGTCACTGGATCCGAAATGGATACAGTATGTAGATTCTCTAGGAGCGGAAGATGTGAAATACTATTTCGCATCTCAATTCGAGGAACTGAATGATTTAGAATATGAAGAAGAATATCCTCTGCCAATCGAACTTCTGCCTCTCCCACAGTATGCCTGTATAATCTATACAGATAGATTTGTACAGCATTTCAACGTAGAGAGCAAATCCTACGATGCAGCCTGTGCGATTGTTAAAGGTCGTTGGCTGTGCGGTAAATTCAGACCGAAAGTAACAAAAACTGAATCATTGAGAAACTGTTCAGCTCAGAGAGCTGAAATCAGTTGTTTAAAGATGGCGCTCGAAAATGCAGAACGTGAATTCCCGACACTTATCGTGTGCGATTCTCATTTTTGCGTCAACTCTTACAACAATAAGCTGCAGAGTTGGATTGAAAACGACTACAAAGATGACACAGGTGCCACAATAAAGCATAAATTACTCTGGAAACAGGTAGCTCTTTTACACAAAGAACTACAAAAGACTCACGTGATACATACACTGAGTCATCAACGTGATGGCGTTCACGTTGCAGGGAATTCATTGGCTAATACAGCCACAGCGGAAGCAACTAAACCGGCTTCCGTAGCCACAAAAAAGCGTACAGAAAAATACATAGACGGGGAAACCATGCTGGCAGTAAAAACGACCGTAAAAGGCGACTGTGCAGCACTACCCGTGAACTATCCACTCAATTATGCATACATAATCGATGCAAACTCTGTTCCTTTTGCTCGAATTCCTGGAGTGGGGGATAGGGTAATTCCAAACATGAACAGGAGAATATTATTAATAGCAGACGCACACATGGGTGAAGGTCCAAGGCACATTCAGATGAGGGAATCTGACTGAATTGCAATCAGTATACTGGTGGCCGGGGATGAGCGTGCAACATCAGATATATGTAAAGAACTGTCCGGACTGTGATAGGGATCGCAGTAATGAACCGGTCCTGCCTGTTGCACAGTTACCATTTATAGAAAGGGTAATGATGTCCGCAAGCCATTCAGCGTCCTATTAATTAGTTAAGACTAAACACACTTAAAAAATGAGGCCCCCAGCGCTCGGCTGACGCTAGAACGGTTATAAAAGATCTGAGTCTTTATCGGCACATACGCAATTACCACGTTCCATTCTGACCAGGGTCCTGCTTTTAGCTCTCGAGCTTATAAGGAGGCCATGGCCAGCATGGGAATTGGGTTGCGGTATTCTTGTCCGTCGCACCCCGAAGGGAATAGTGTGGTTGAAAGAAAAAACCGGGACATAAAGCGATCTATAACAGCGAAGGTATTAGGTTCAGGCGCTGAGTGGGTCAAACATTTAATTTAACATTTAAGTGTCCAGACCAGTCTTAACAATTTGCCAAGAAAATCTCTAAAAGGTTTCAGCCCATACGAACTATTGTTCGGAATTAGAATGACAATTCAGGACTTAGATAGTCAGATATCAGTGGTACAAGAAAAAACAACAGACTTTGACATCAAAGATCGTTTGGCTGTTTGACAGGAACTGAATGAAACAAGAAAACCCTTAAGCAACATAAAGTTAAAGCAACAGCCAGATACCACTGACGAGGCACCACAAGCAACAGCCCAAGCAAGGCCTGTCTGGATTCCAAAGATTGGGGATCTAGTCAGAGAGAAAATCGCGGTGAAGAAGGAATTTGGGCCTTCTTACAGAAAAGCAGTACCTGTCTTGGCAGTCACCGGAACAAGATCAGTAGTACTACCGCCCCTTGCTGGTAAAAAGGAGAACAGAGTCGTGTCTATCGACCTGGTAAAACCACAACCATGTGGCCTATAATCAACAGTAGGCCCAGTGGACTCCCTAGAAACAACAGAATACCCAAACTTGCAACAATCCAAGAGCTTCAAACTGAAAGACTAATCACATTCGATCAGCCTGCAGTGCACAGAGAAGGACTATGCAATAATGCCATGGAACTCGTGCCTCTTAAGACACAGATTGAAATAGTTCGTCAAGAAACACCAGTCTACAATAATGTGGCATCAGAAAGTGCTACCGAGAGACAGATTGAACGAACAATCCCAACAATTGACAGAACTGCCTCTGGTTATTTCATCAACTTCGACAACTTCTCTGAAGATCAAAACGACCCCGAAGTGATGCCAGAAACTAAAAAGACTTTTAAAGAAAAAGCAACGGAACTCTTTCATCAGCTGAAGGAAATCTACCTTATTTCCCCTTGGTTAGAGTTCAGGTTCGGTCTAGGTGTATTTTTCCTCCTGCTTTGGCTCATCATGGTACTTTGTTTGGGAAAATTCATTGAGAGAAAATATAGTACAATGGACACAGCAAGTCAGAACATCAACCTAGTCCTCAAACCACATAGATCATCCCACGTGAAGAAAAGAGAACTGTCAACAGTAAACGTCACAGCCATTCCAATACCTGGTGGGGCAGTATGGGAGAAAACTGACTATGAGATCTATGGTCCGGTCGAGATCCTGAAGTATCCTCATCAACTGAAGGTTTCCTTAAGTGACTTTGTAAAACCTAGTACATTCTCTGATGATTGGGACTTTAACAGTATTAATGACATGATGTCTGATTTAGTAATGTCAGCTAGATTCACAGAACATGATTATTTACAAGGTTCGTCTAGTTATGAACAGTTATTCTGCTATACACATTATGGCGATCATTATTTGCATAAATCTGCACAGCCTGCACAGCCTAGAAATGTTTTTAAGTATAATCAATGGGAACATTGTTCTACACCACCTAAAAGCAGTTCTAAAGCATTTTTTGAGAAATTCAAATACTTCTCAGGGTTTAACACCAGTGATGCAGAAACGTTTTATTACAAACTGTTAGATAAAACAGGAATGAAAACAAAGCTGACAAATTCTAAATTGATATATTCAGAAGCATTTTATGACAAAATGATGACATTTGGTTTTGATTATTGGAAAAATAACATTGAAACAAAAACCATTTGGGGTACAAAAGATTGGCAGGTACAAGGCCTTGAAGCACTATTCAGAACCTGCATGATACCAAAACAAATGATGTTTTTAAATGACAATACACCAAACATCCTGTCTTGGCCTAGCTAAGATCAAAGAGCTAAAAGAAACGTCTATTCCAAAGCCAATACCTGAAAATGCAACAACAGATATTGAGATAGACTTATCCAAAATTTTACATTTTAACAGAACACATCCTGATTGGAAAAAGTGGTTAATCTGGCCTACTGACAAACAGCTGTCAAGATAGATTCCTGAACAAAACACAGGGGTTAAAAATGACCAGACAAGACCCTAGATACTCCCAGAAACAACATCCAGGGATAGTAACAACATACAGTGTAGGGAAACTCTGCCTCGAATGGCTAGGATCGTCCACACTGGCTGAAATTAAGCAACACTTGTCTTTACTAAAAGATGGAGCTGATTTGCGCGATTTCATTCTTGGACCACGCAAACAGCGTCAAAAGCGTTTCATAGCGGCCAGCATCTATGCTGCGTACAACGAGGCTTGGAAAGTCACACGATTTGAAACAGCTGAAAAAATACGAGAAATTGATCGTATTAATTTGGAAAAATCACTTTCTGTAGTGGACAATGGGTTAATGACTCTGTCCTCCAGAATATATTCGTTGGACAATATTGTATCTTCTGCCTTTGACATAATAGACAGAGACTTGCTAATGTTACAGCATGGCCAATCTCAATTACGTTCTATTGTACAATTAGGCTGGACGCTGCAAAATCTTCATTCAGGCTATGTGCCTTGGCGTTTAATTAACACAACGTCATTTTCCATTTTTAACCTTACTGATAAACAAATCAGTTTGGCACAGAAAGGAGCAGACTATACAATCCTGAGCATCGAAAAACTTGAGAGATTACCATTGACAATGTCAGAGAGTCCGGTCATTGAATGGATAATACACGGAATTATCACATTCCGATAACTTTCCGATTTAAAAAGTGCCTTGAATACATACCTACTGGCCAGTATGAACGATTGGGTAAAGGATACATAAAATCAGAATGGAAATTACCATACACACATTCATGCTATAGTGACAGCGACAAAAATGTATTTCTTAGTGGTGAAAATTGTAAAGATTCACTAGGTGGTATACTTTTGTGCCAGGGTATTAATTTACACGGAGCCTGTGAAGGTAATTCTAACAACCTTTCATGCCACCAGCTAGTCACACCTGCAACGCAGATAGAGCCCTTCTTTATGCAACTTGCGCATGGGAGTTACATTCTTAGAACGGATCACAGATGTTGTGGACTTGTTCCAGGGAAAAGTTATCTAGTAAGCGTAACATCCATGGTCCAATGCTGTATGCAAGCATTGTTCCCGAGCGGGCCTGTAGACACAGAGACTCCCATCTGGCCTCGTCTGAATCTCGATTCTATACGAATTGATACTTTAAGCAAAATGAAGTCTGTGCTTTTGCAGACAACAGTGCCCATAACGTCATCAAAAGAGACATATGATCTTCTAGTTGCAAGGACAGCTACGGAGGTTCATGACCTTTTATCAACAAATTGCCCCGTGCATTTCGTAGAAATGCTTTGCCAACTCCTTAACATGTCTAGTGCCACAGGCATCCCAGGCATATTTAAGACGATTTTTACGGGACTGCTAACACCATTTCAAGCAATTCTGGGAATCGTTCCAAATTTTGTCCACTCTGTTTTTGGCGGCATACCCCTATTTTTGGGACTTGTAGCAGGGATTATTTTTGACCCTCCTGCTTCGTTATGGCAAGCCAAAGCTCAGACATGACTGCTATGGGAATGGAAGAGACAATCCTAGCAATGCGCTACCGGGACAGAATAACTAGAGTCCTTGGATTGGCCAGGCTGAGAGATCTAAACATGACCTGGTTCCTTTCATTCAGACCTATATGGCAGAACTGTATCTTACCGGTACTTCGATGTATGCTATGCGGAGATGAGTGCGTGTTGGACATCTGTCTTTCACTTCCATCAGCAGTACCAATGGACGTCGATACTTTGCTCAGTCCGATAACGGCTCACGCATTGTGTTGTCCCCAGCGGCTACCAATCCTGATGACGGCATTCGTTGAGACGCCTGTGCTACGACTAGGTGGTAACAGTGGAGCAAGTGACAAAAGCAACATCACCCAGGTACGACCTTCTGTGAGCATTGCTGATCCAGACTATGATGACAGCAATCATTCTCACACTTGCCAAGTTACAGCACTATCGAATTTGGTCGAACTGTCACCTGACTTTGTAGACTAATTCTTAGTGACCCTGTCTGATATGATGTTCTCACCCGAACAGAAATAATAACTTTGGAGAAGCTTTCCGACACACAGCGTTCCCATGAACTCTGAATTCGGCCTTCAGTTTTGAACAACAAAAACTGCTAAAAGCGCTGGAACTCTAGTTTCCCCGTTCAAGCAATAATTCTTTTGAATTGAACACTTTTTAATATTCACCCTTTTTGGCACAAAAAATTCTTTGCTTAAGGTAAAAACTATTCTTAGAGAACAAAAGCTTCAAACTTCTATTTCTACATACATCTAGAGACATAATAACTTTAAACCAGCCTCTAGCACGTTTATTGCAATGCATTTATATGTGATGATTTATCTCGCCCTTCTTCTGTTTCAGAGATATTTCATGTGTAATTCCTTTTGCATAATCGTTCATTGATTTCATATGCAATAATTTTTTAATGATTTCTATGCTTCAAAAACGTACAGTACCTAAAATTTCACGTATTACAATGTACGCCTATTTCAAATGCATATATGTATTTTGGGGTGGGCAAGGTTGCACATGCATCTTATTGCTCTAGTTTTAGTAATTTGATGGACATGAATTCGTGGAGTGGGTGTGGCGTTCTAATCTAGGATCCTGATCGATACTGTGACCGTTTGCCCCTATTCGGCTATAAATCCATTTATTCCCTATATTGGCATAACCGTTCAAGTGCAATATTCAGAAACTCGTCTCTGGCCTCACACGAACAGAGCCACATTCCAGAATAACTTTCTCTGCCACTTCCTTTGCAACCAATTAGTGCAATGACAGAGCAGAAGTCACTATCTGAGATTCCTAGATTAACACTCTGAGTTCTTCAACAAGATAAAAACTCAGCAAACCTGGAAATCCCCGCTTGCTGTGTTTTGATTAGTAATAGAACTCTAATGAGCACTGATAGACTATCACTTCCTAGTGACATCTTTTTTGACGTCTTATGTCCAGCAAACTTACGTCAAACAAGGCACCTTTCAGGTATAAAAACTACCAACGTGGCCTTAAGCAAGTCCCCTGTTGCCCGTCGCCTGAAGCTGCTGTTATGCTGAAGATAGCATCGATAGCAGTAGCGATAGCAGCTATGATAACTAGCGAACGATGGTGTGGTGAACCTAGGAGCTGAACAGCCGTCCCCCTGCAAGAGCCCAGCAGATGCAAGCTGCCCGCGGACGCTGTCCCCCCTCCTTCTCCCTCCTCGACGCGCTGAAGAGACGCTGCCTTTCTCCTGCAGAGAAATCCAGCTCCAGCGTTTCTGGTCTACCCTTGCGGGTGACTGGGATACCGAGCCCTGAGGGAGATACCAGACCTCCATCATTCTATTCCAGAGGTATGGTGTTGACTAAACCCTTGAGAGAGAATTCTTGAAGCAAACCTTGGCAAAACCAACTTAACTTACAGCTACTTACTTACTCCCCTCCCAAGTATTAGGCTTAGGTCAGGTACACTGGGGTAGGCGTAGTTAGAAGCACCAGTTGAGTATTTTAGCCTAATGTATATATGAATGTATATATGTTTTATTACTTTTAAACCATTGTATGGCTAAGAAACCATATCAATGCTTTTGCAGTATTATTTCGCAATACTTATCTTACTGTACGTACTTTTTATAATAACAAGTCTTGCAATTGTGGCAATTCATTTCTCTCGTACGAGAAGAAAGACTGTTCAATAAATGTTAACCCTTTATTGACAAACGCCCGTCTCTCTGTTCTCTACATATTGTGAAAGTAAACTGCACCAACCTGACTGAGTAAAATAACTGTCTATTGTTTCACACGACCCTAGAGATTGACTCTTGATCTGAGGAGCAAAGTTGTCATGTTGCACGGTTGTTGGAAAACTGAATCCCTTCTTGTCTGTGCCAGGGAAGCTGATCACTTCCTATTTCAGAGAAGAAAGTTTCCAGTGACCTCTGAGCTAGTTGGTAACAAACCCAATTAAGTTTAGCATAGTCAGTGGAGGCCTGGAAGATCCGCACTTCTACGTCGATACTACTGTTTATGTTATTCCAATGCGCAGGGCCTATTGGGAAAATAGGAACTACGCTACAATTTCTCTAGGCTTATTCTCAGCGACTAGGACTTTGGAGGAAAAATAGTCCGTTTTGGTAGTTAGTATGGATTTTTTGTAATGTGACAGAAGGGAGGTGTAGCGGGATTTGAGGATAGGGCAATATTGTCGTCTCCAGGCTCGTTCGGCGTGGCGAACTGTAAGCTTTAGCGCCTTCAGTTCCTCGTTGATCCAGTGATTGGAATCGTTCGTACGTCTAGAGGAGACTCGCCTGAGCGGGGCGAAAGAGTCACAGCCTGATGTTAGCCAGGAATTGATGGAATTGGCTTGTTCTGAAATGGACTGACCAGATAGGTCAGGGCTGGAAGAGGAAAGAGGTAGCTAAAGAGGCCATATCAACCCGGCCCCAGGAGCGTACCCAGATATTTTTGGGATGCGAGGGTTTGGTGGGTGGGCTAATTTGTGAGGAAAAAGATCAGGGAGTGGTCAGACCAGGGGCAGGGGGAAATGGATAAAGACGCAATGGGGCAGTTGAGGGACCAGATCTGGTCAAGGATGTGTCCCTGAGTGTGCGTGGGAGAAAGGACATGTGAAATAAAGTTGAGAGAGCGTAGAGTATCAGAAAATTCTTTAGAGGTGGAACATTCCGCTGGATCAGAGGGCCAAAAGTTGAAGTCACCCAGCACCATGATGGAGGAATTGTTAACCGCTAGGGTGGCCACAAGCTCTTGAAACCTGGCAAGGAAGGTTTGGGAGGGTTGGGGGGGCGGTACATAAGCAAACAGGTGAGGGGTATATTAAAGGAGAGGGATCGAACAACTAAGAAATCGGAAGTACCGATGGAAGGAAAGTCAAGAGGCTGAAAAGGAAAATCCTTCCGAGGGATCAGGGCGACGCCCCCGCCCGGTCCGCCAGAAGGCCGATCAGCACGGAGAGCGTAGTAGGTGGCGGGGAGGGCTGCCAATAGGGCAGGGAGGGAACTATCATGGAACCATGTCTCCGTAAGGAACAAGAGATCAGGTTTGTGAAGATCAAGTAGAACAGAAAGTTCATGGTAGTGCTTGACTGCAGAGCGCGTATTCGGATAGTAAATAGAGAGAGAGAGGTAAGTGTGGGTCCGGCTGGGGAATCAAGGCAGGAGATGGGGGGGGGGCAAGGAGTGAGTCGGGCGGGAAGAAAGGGAGGGGAGGTAAAGGCTGTAAGTCCCAAACTTTTGATACGGTTAATCACATAGGCGTCAATTTGCCTAATAAATCAAGGATTCGCCAGAATGAACAAAAGAGACGTGACCTGCGATAACACCACTTGCACGAGGAAAGTTCACTTCCCAGCCAACCTGTGGCAAGCGAGCTGCAGAGGCTAACCTTTGATCCACACCCAGTTGCCTGCAATGACCCTTCTGGGGGAGTACCACCTCAACGTGAAACAGCCCGGAGCAGTTCTCTGACGTGCAACATTTGAACATATCAAGGGATTCCAACACAAAACAGGCACACAGGCTCTGTGCAGGGCGTTCCTTTTTTTCCACAGAGCCCCGATGTAATCAGATTTTCACAATATTTGAAACAAGGCTGTTGGGAATTCCTGCAACGTAAAAGAACAGGAAACATTGACCACCGCACCGGGCGGAGGCACAGGGCGAGGAGAGCCGCGAGGGCGGGGAGGGCTGCCATGGTTGGTCTCCTGGGTTCTATGTGCGGACCGGCGCTGCTCTCTGCCTCCTGTCCTGTCTCAACGGCCCCTGCTCCAGACTGCTCTTCTTAAAACCGTGGCTGCGGGCTCTTTCCTGCCTGTGAGTCACTGCAGCGGGGCTTGGGAGGAGTCTGCCCAAAGTCACCAAGCCCCCTCTAACCCTGGCGCAGGGGCCCGCCTGCCCCAGGCATTGGAACTAATTAAGTATGTTCTGTGTGCTTTTCACATCACAGCCTTAAACTCTGCCCTGCCCTGCCCTGCCCTGCCCCTGCCCGGTGACATAATGCCATTATTTGGAGGCCGCTGTGTGTCTCGCCCCATTCCTTTAACCTTTTTAAACCACGAGAGGTGCACGGCGGCGGACCAGCAGCGGCTGGGAGGGGGCCAGGGGCCCTTTACCAACGCCAGAGAGGGAAAGTTGTGCCACCTCAGGTGTGGGTAGTTAATGCCGTCCTGTGTTTATTCAATGCAATATGTATGATACATGCAGTTGTAATACTTTCGCATTAGAAATACGGGATTACGGCACACGGCCAGCGGGAGGGGGGAGGCGGGAACGGGCACTCACCTGGACTTCTTCCAGCGGTCGGCCTGGAATGAAGAAAACAAACCTAAAAAATTATTTTTTTTAAAAACAATCCGCCCACCGCCAAGATGACGCGCAGAGAGGGGCGGAGAGGGAAGAAATCGCAGGAACGCCCACGAATCTGGTCCGGCCATGACGGACAGATCTCGGTTACCCTGGCTAGCCTCCATTTATGGAGCTAGCCCATGGAACAGAGTGCGGATTCCCAAGCCACTCTACTGTTCTCATTAGGTTTTCACCTGCGTGAAAAGCTGCGTAGTGCGCAGCTTTCACTTAGGCAAAACCTAAAAATGGCTATAAACCCCAAAAGATGCAGATAGCACATCTGAACAGCCAGGCCAGTACTAACATAGTGGTTTGCATCAGAGGGGTAATGAAACTTCAACAACACAACGACCAAAGCAAACAGTATAAGAAGCTTTGCGCAGGGCAGAAGCAGATTAAAGCAGGCCATGCAGAGGCATAGAAAAGAAAGGATTGGCAAAGTAGTCTAGGAAGGCTGCAGAGCCAATCGCCTATGGCATCACTTACCAGCCGACAGCAAGTACGAAGGACTTCGGGAGCTGGTCCCCTGAGGGAGAAGAGGACTGCGACCAACGAGGGACAGCTAACAGCCTCATGCAGTGCCCCCTGCAACATCAACGCCCGAAGTTGAATACATGAGGTGCACAGTTCTGAGTCAGGACGCACGCCCAGACACCACATACAAACATAATGAGAGTACGGGGTTGACATCGTAGCCTACAGGAATCCTATAATATCCAGAAAAGGCATGTTTTGTTGACACTGTCGAAATAGGCCAAAAATGGCCAGAGGTACCATTCTCCGAATCCACATGGAAGCACGGAAAGGAAGTAAACAGACATCAGCATGTCGGGGGAGGGCGTACATTGACTCTGGCAAAGTCACATCCGGTTGGACTAAGACGTTGTGGGAGAAATTTTTCTGGATCTAGTCTGGCAATTCTAAGGCAAGGAACCTGCGGCTAGATGTCACTATCTTATCTTATCTTAATGGGGTTTTGTTTAGCGCTCTGTCACCATAAGTTTCCTGGCGCTGATTGGATGCTGAGAGATGACAAAAGAGGGGGATCTAACAAGACTGTGTGAAGAGACTGGTTTTCAGGAGTTTTCTGAATTCAAGAAGGGAATTAGAAGTTTTAAGAGGAAGGGGCAGCGGGTTCCAGAATTTGGGGGCCAAGTGAGCAAATCTACAGCCACCAATTTTTTTTAGCTTAATTGGGGGTGCAGCTAAGAGATGGTGATGAGAGGACCGTAGGTTGCGTGCCGGACGGTAGGGGATGACTAAAGATTTGAGGAAGGCAGGGGAAGTTCCAAACACAGCTTTGAATGTGAGGCAGCCGATCTTGGACGCAGCCAGTGGAGTTTGCGAAGTAGTGGTTTCGCCGACTGCCATTTCGGGATTTTATAAGCCAGTCTGGACTATCAGATATTTATTTTACATATATATATATATATATATATATATATATATATATATATATATATATATATACACATATACACATATACACATATACACATATACACATATACACATATACACATATACATATACATATATACATATACACATATACATATACATATACATATAATGCTCCACTTGCACCTGCCTGTCGCACTCCTTGGCTGGTGCCTGCCAGTCGGAGGTGCACCCGACAACAATATCAGCTCAATTGTCCCTCCCCGCAATGAACGGGAAAACAGGAAGCAGCACTCCCAGGGTAAGTTCACAATAGTTTAATTCTCAATGAATGTGATTCATGTGATTCATTGGGTTGTTTCATTATACCACCACGTCAGCTATATTGTGATGACTAGTAGCCCATTCAGGGCAGTATAGTACAACGTTGTGGATCTGGTAGCGGCGTTATGCGGTGTCATAGCCCATTCAGGGCTTAGAATGTTAATTAATTTGATTAATTAATCCTTGGATTCTCACTGAGTGTGGATATCCTATTGACTGCAATTTATATACTGGTTTTGCATAATTTGCCACTATTCAATAAGATACAGACCCATTCCAAGATGGCGGAAACTTTATTATTTGTGTCCTATCTTTATGTTTAGCGTTTATGACACGTGATGGTTTAAATGGATTGTTTGCCATGGTTCTCTGTCTCATTACTGAGGACGGCCGAGTGCCGAAAGCGTGTTTTTTTTAGAATTAAACTATTGTGAACTTACCCTGGGAGTGCTGCTTCCTGTTTTTCCCGTTCATTGCGGGGAGGGACAATTGAGCTGATATATATGTTAGAATTCGGAGGGGTGAAACTTAATATTCCCTCTCCAAGCAGCGCAACAGTGGGAAATGTGTTGACAGCGAAGACGTTAATTTTAACTTTTTCTACTGTAGTCTAAGCAAGAAAGAGTAGGAAAAATGCCGGTTTAAAAAGCTAATAACTTTACATAATCACCAATAAAAAAATAATCAACTAATACATAATGATTATTTAAATAACTCCCCCCCCCCCCCCCCCCAATGTACTTCTACAAACCTGGCAGTCTGAAACGAACATACTTAAAAAAAACTTTTCCATAACTTACATATTTAAATTAATGAACAGTAATTGTTAATTCCTTAACTTCCTACCCTAGACCTCTACAAACCCAACACCCTGCAACTAAATTTAAACTCAAATAAGTATAGCACATTTAACATTACTGATTATCAAATAAATTATTTTAATTAAATTCCCATCCTCTACTGCGACCAACCCAGTAGCCCACACATAAAAAAAAATATATGATTAAACTACTTACATAATTAATAACCCATTAAATTATTAACCAAATAGTCACTTAACTTCCCAACCTACACCCTTACAAACATAGCAACTGGCACCTAAAATAACACAAATAAATCACTATGACAAGTTAAATAATATCAATCACCTAATTACAAATTAATAATTTGTTTTTACTTCATTAACTTCCCACAAAAGTCCTTTATAAATCTAACAACCCGCTACAACACTATGAATTACTATTAACAATTACATTCCAAATTCTATATCACTTAAAATTTCAAACTCTATTTTAAAAATCAATTACAGTTACACAAACTATATGAACTAAAACACATAAAAATAAGTAAACTATTTTTTTACAACTATATTATTTGAAACTATATTAAAAACAATATTCTTAAATACTACTTACCTAAAAACACTATGTTCTATACAACGATATTTTTGTATCGCAATATTGTTTTTATGATATTTGTGTCTCCTGATATTTACAACTCAATATTTTGTCCAAATGCCCTCCTACCTCTATCATAATCTCTTTTATATAGCGCGAGCTCGACCAAAAGGCTCTGGCACGCTTTACATGAGCACCCCGTTACATTACACAAGGACACATACAGTTTTAGTAGGCACAGGGAGCTTATGATTTTCCCAGCGTACGTGGTCGGTTTGCTGCTTGCCTGTCCCTTTCACCACCTCACTCCTGTCGATCTTCAGCTTAAGCACAGAAGGCATTCTCACTCATGTTGTTCATGTGCTTTGCGGCCTTACAATGCAAGACAAAGGGGCTTCGGTATATGTCCATGCAGCAAATGTATTACATTTTTGCAGACGATGCGACATGGCTGTGTTCACAAGCACACTTTCCACATGTCTACGGCCGACTCAAGATGGGCATGTGCGCTTTTACAAGCCCTCCACACCACCAAGCAACCATTTGGATGCATAAATTAACATAACGTGGAACACGTGCTAAAGGATTAAAAACAAAAACAAAATCGGATTAAGAAGCTTCAAATAGACAGAAAAGTGGCGCCGCTCAAAACAGAACACTTTAGTACACTACACACGGTAATCTCTTCACACCCATTCCCTTTAGAATACACGCAATAGTAACATCTAGCACAAAACCAAATGATTGTAACTAACGTCTTCAATCCTTGCAGAAAATGCAGTGTCAAACCTTAATGGCAACCAAGTTATTTATAGTCAGTCGCTGGCTCCCAGACTGAAAACAAACATCTAATTAAATGTATGTTCATTTATAACAAACAATGCAGTGATCGACTTTTACCGATTACAAGTAAAATATTTCATTTCAGTAATACCGCTTCAATAGGTTTGGATCACTAAATTTCAATGGAGGCACACAAATTAACCAAAAAAACTAATTTGATAAATGTTACAGTCCTGAAGCACGATTATTTGGCTGACCAGCGTTCTAACTTCAACAGCTCCTAAGAGACTGCAAAGCTTCAACTCATTATCATTATGAAAAAAATGGCTGCCTTGGAACCTGGCTGCCCTTGATTAAGTTCTCAAAGAATGTGTTTGTTAATGAAACTTGACATACATGTCCATATGGCAGCACAAGCTCCATGCATATCAACGATGTATAGAGGTAAAACTGCGTATAGAGCATACAAATTCCTCGTATGCATTAAGAAAGCGACCAAAAAAGCGAACACTGTAGTGTGCTGAATTTAATTAAACTAATCACATAATAGAAATACCTAACAAGGTATAAGTAGATGTAAGAGAGCACATTCAACACTTCAATTACTTTTTATAATAAACTTTGGCAAAGCCATTAGGTCTGGCCTTGAGAGTGTATTTTTTCTAACAAATGCAAAATGAACAAGCATTGGCAAAGCAGATAGGTCTAATTTATGCAAGAGCTATTGGCTTTGCCAATGTGTTTTAGCCATGTTTTATACCAGCATGGATAAACATAAGAAGCGTAGAGTGGATGGAGGGGCGCGGCGCAGAGCGGCTTCGAGGCGCAGAGCGGAGCGGACGGCAGGGCGCAGAGCGGAATGGCCTTAGAGTGTCATGGAATGGAATAGAGTGGAGTGGCAGTATGGCATATGCATGGTGTGGTAGAACACTGCCATTATAGACAACACATTTTCAATTGAAATGACCATTACGTTTGCACAAATACAGTTTTACTGATAAAACTATACAGCGCACAAGCAATGTGTGTCATTACCTAGTGTATTGATCTGTTTTGATCGTATTAAACAATTTGCTTCCACCACAGTTCAGAATGTCACAATAATGATCTTAATTTGTGTTTTAAGGCGGATATATTCTGGAATATCTGCACAGCTCAGTTAGAAATTTACATTTTTGTTGTTATGGACTATAAAAAAAACTGCTCCTTTCACAGCAAGAATGTCACAAATCCACGTACTCTGAAGTAAGAGAAAGAAAAGTAAACCTCAAGCTCCCTCGGAAGACCGGACATTTGACTTCAGTTTTTGAATGCACAACAAACATGACAAGATAACAAGATTTTAAGGCCTGCTTACAGTAAGCAAACACCCCTAGAAGAATACAGTAAATAGACCATGATCCTCAGGGTGAAACGAACATAGAGCCTAAAACATAAACCAGCAAAAAGAAAGCAATGAAACGTGAGTTACAAAACATAGGCTAATGGTAAGCAATGGGTGTAACACATTCCCATGGAAGCTTTCAAAATGTCCCCAAGTAGTAGTAAGCGACCTAAAAATTGCCAAACTATGAAAATATAGGATACAACCATCCCCTAAAGCACGATAGCCCTGACACTAAGTGACTTCATTTTAAGTCGGCTGTGCACATGTTATCAGGACAAAGGGTGAGTGGAAGAAAAATGTAACACCTGAACAGACAAATGGATGAAGATGGTGACCGTCCTTGTATATATTTTTAATTCATTTTTAAATACATTATATTATTTGGTATTCACAAAGTGAAAGGGTTTAGTGCCTTCAGAATCACTTTAATCTCAGGGTTGTGGTAATCCCAAAATTGAGGTTGGGAGTGTATAGGACAAAGACCAAATGTTATTTAAGTTTATTCCTTTCTATTTATATTTTTTTTCTAAAACTCAGGTGAGAGGTAAGAACAGAAACAGCCAACACGTGTTTCACCCTAAGGCCTGCTGTCTTTTTCAAGGCTCTTATCAACAGATATGCAAGAGTAAGAAAAAGGGGTGGGGCATCGGAGAGAGGAGGGAGGCCCGTGAGGGTAGGTGGGCTAGAGAGTGTAATGAACAGGTTCCCAAGAGTGTAAAATAGACTTAGAAGAGATTGACCATAGGGTATTAACAGTATGAAGTCAAATGCATATCCACACCATGTAAAATGACAGTGGTGTGCCCACAAACCAAGAGGAAGGTAAAAGTAAATACAACATTGAAGAGAAAACAGGGGATAAAAACAACAAAGTCAACATTAGTCATAAACAGTGGTACATATATGTATACCATCTAAAGTTATATTATTAGGTCTTGGCTAGACACAGCCAAGGTTGCTTGCATGCTAGGCAAAAAAACAAATCTATGGTTTATAAATGCAATCATATATTCATGTTTCGATGCTCATGACTAGCTCAGCTCGTCATGAGGCACGGTTGAGCTGTGCTTATGACGAGCTGAGCTCGTCATGAATAAATGATATTTCAAAAAAGTCAGCACCGGAGGGGAAAACCCTTAGCAGCCAAGGTGTTAACATTCCATGTGGTTTGCAGGAGTACTCTAAGCCCAGAACAATATTACATCCGTTCAACACAATATGGTATAACCAAGAGCATATTTCATGATATGCATGTCAGGATTTACGACGGTATAAAAGCAAATTGCACAAGCAAACTATAATGAAATTCAGTATTGTAAACTCATTTCGTCAATTCGTAACTGGGACCAGTGCATCCATCAGAAGAACATTGTAATTCACCAATTTACAAAAACAGATAAACATGTGGAAATGCAGATGCTACTCTTCAAGCAGCGATGAGAATTCGGAAATGATTTATTAGTAGTTGAGATTCTTAAGCATGGTAATAAATAAAAGCGGTTTTATGCTCAATGTGAAAAAAGTACTAGTGCTCAGCTAAAACAACACAACCAGAGACTGTGTAATATAACAAAGTCTGGCAGTTGTTTAAACTTAGAAAAACATTCTCTGTGGGATACATCAGGTTATACTTCAATCAACTACTACAGTGTTCATCCAAGAGGGTGGAAAGAAGTTGGTTTGGTCTAAAAAGACTCATTAAATGAATCGAGCAGATCCATACACCAGGGACAGAACCAGATGTCTTTTCACAATCTAATGATTCTCTTGTGTTTTATACTACAGGTAATGTTCCACATAAAACCCAATCCATTGGCTTGTAACAAAATGAACCCCACATCGAAGCAGCAAAAACATTTTTTATGGAAGCACACAACTTTTGCCCAATCAAAATATGTACTCTTGGCTCCAACATGGAGGCAGTACCAAAGACCCACTCTAGTGCTGTAAAGCCAGACACTAAAAAAAAAAAACGCTAGGAAGTGGCTAGCACTGGACAGGCCAGTTTTTTAGGCCGAGCCTAGCAGCAGCACGCATGTGCTGCAAGCTTTGCGAGGCACGCAGTAGTCTAGTATGCTGTGGAAGCCTCGCCTTCTCCACCCATATTTTTGATTGGCTGGTGTAATTGTCCTGAGTAAATGCTGGTTTTCGATTGATAATGAGGCTTGTTAGTCCCTCCATGTTACCGCCCTGTCCCCATTTGATACCACCTAGGAGGACTGGATCTTTTACTTGTGGCTTGTGAAAATAAACAAGGACCCCCAGAGAAGGATAAAATTCCTGGGTCAGGGTAAAGCAATTTGAAACAAGAGTATAATGACATTTTTCGCGCTATATGAGCTACCAGACGCCATCCCCGGCACTCTAGCGAACTTCCAAACAGAATATCATAAACAGTTGGAATTGCGCACTCGTTGCCTTGTCTGATATACTATACAGACAAACCTAAGCTATACGCCGTTGACGCAACCTGCTTTACATATCCCCAGAAAGCCGAGCATACATAATTCGCCCTCAAGTCGGTTGCCTCATCACGGAAACAAACGATAGTCGTGTGCCGATAACGCATTTCGTTTATTGCATTCCTAGGTAACTGGGAGTACGAACCTGTTTTTAAATTCACAATCACGCCTTAAAGACAAACTTCAGTCACACGCGGGACGCTTTCTTGTTCATTTCAACTCAGAAAACTCTGATGGAAAGCCAAACGAGTTTGAAGGTGTCCCACGCAGCAACTTTTTCTAAATATAAAGACGTTCTGGGGAAGGATAACCAGAACTAAGACTACACACTATCCATTGAAAGCCCGTGACGCCGTAGTTTGTCCCCCAGCGTGAGATCAAATTATCGCCTAATACTAAGGGATAGAAGTCTCTTTTAAACATCCTGTCCGGGTCCTCAACATTAACCTTCCTTCTCAAGTCAAAGAAAAATGTTGGTATCATCCTGATGAAGACACAAAGCATGTGTCGAAACGCGTAGACGAACACCATCTCCTCCGTTACATCTTTGAGAATAATTGATGTCCAAATATTCCTTGAATCTTCTGTATCAACTAGAATGAAAAATTACTTTTAAATATTTTTTAATAATTAAAAAAAATGTGTCAATGAATATGTATATGCCAAATTTTAAATAATTCAAATTAAATCATTTATGCTATCGTAGTACTTTGTTGTTCTCTCTTTAATGTATTTTTGCTAGATATTATATTTTGCCTGGGTTTATACTCCCGTTTCAAATTTCTTTTTCTTGTGGCGTTACACGGTCTCCTTCATAAGTCGGCAAGCACCATTTTATTTTTAATGGCAGCTCTTTCTGCTTTCACTTTAGCAGCAGCGCTTATTTAATTAATGTGCTGTGTGGGTCGAAAGGGAGCATTTCTACTCCCTAATTTAACCAGCATTTGCAATGCAATAGGTCTCGCATTTACACGAGCTTTAGCTATTGACATTGCAAATAATGCCTTATTTTTCTTTTCATTTTTAAAACCTAAATAAAAGGCATTATCATTTTCAATGCCAATTGCTTAAACTTGCCTAAATGCGAGACCTATTGCATTGCAAATGCTTGTTTTTATTGCTGGTGGGACAGGAGAAAACACTGATGGAGAGTATGGGGGTAGGGGGTGCAGGGACAACACAGACAGAGGGTGTGAGGAAAAGGGCAATAGGTCGCGGCCAGTGCTGGTCGCATCATTGAGCTTTTTGGTTACCGCAAGGTGAGGGGCAACCCATTGGGAGGGAGGATAAGGAAAAGCTTAATATGGGCTTGCCAAACTGTGAACATGCACAAGCCATTCATGACGTGTGCGTAAGGTGCACATGCTGCTAATACAAATATGACTAGAAGCATGGGTCCTCAAAGAGGGACAAACAGTGAAACGGCATTAAATGCATTTCAAAAGCGGAGGGAGTGGCCACAGGCAAACTGTGCGAATAAGACTACCTCTAATAATACCATGTACCATAGGATATTCTGGTTCACATAGGTGAAGCAGGGGATTCCCATCTTTATTTGTATGTGATATTGCCCATATGAACATGGCACACGTATATAAAGTGCCAAAATGGCCTGCGCTTGTCAAGGATGTATATGACAAATCGTAAGAGGTATGAACAATAGATTTGGAATGCAAAAAGGCTTTTGTAATAAAATACATTTTTGATAGTGTTTCATTCCACACTTTTGCGGTTTAAGCTCTGTAAATAAAAGACGTTACTATTACCCATTTTATGATACTGATCTCAGTAGGGTGGAGTACGGAGGCTGCCTTGCTGCGATTCAGACTGACGGCCTTCAGAACAAGGCATGTGTCAAGGGCAAAAGTTGAGATCAAAGTGCCTACTTGGCAGCATTTAATGCTAGTGATTGCATAAGAAGTGCCATCGTCAAGTTGTGCTTTTGTACATATTTCCCCCTCATTCTACTTTTACTTGCACGTCTTCATTTATGTTGCACTTTTGTGAACGGACCCTAGTTAAGGTCCTGGCGTAAGATCTCGTCTGGACATTTTACTGTGATCTGTTGCAACTCAATACAGCGCAATATGCAGAGTTTTAACTATGTGAACGTCTTCAAGATCAGGATCTAAAAAACGTCTTTCGTGATATGCCACGTTCAGTACAAAATACCTGTGCATCTCAAAACTTGCATCATCAACACCACCTCTAAAGAATGCTGGTTTAGCAGGACTTTCAGCTGGAGATTAAGGCAACACCAAGTGAAACACAATAGACCTCATTTACCTCAGTTGAGCTGTTCAGCACAGGGACTGCTCCACCGAAGGCTACGTTTGCACATTGCCACACAGTTAAGTAGGCAGTACCTAGAGCGGAGCTGTTTGACTTTGCTGTCTGCTGCATTCTCAATTCTGCGTACATACGCACACCAAAATAATGTGTTCGGACTACTGGATTGCTTGATGCAAGTTGGAAAACAGAAGTAGCTAAATTAAAACGAGTTGAGATGTTTGAGTAGACACTAAAACTGGAATAGGTTTCGGTTGGTGCATGCTGGCATTCTTACCTTCAAAAGCCAGCACTAGATAACTAGTCCGGGCCCCTGGTCTTTAAAATTTGTGACTCTCCAGAACACACAGAACTAGTGTCTCCTCCTCTCTGTGCCATTAGCGGGCGGCCATATTGGCAGGGTGACGCTCCAGACTTTCCAAGAACCCAATCTACTTAAGTCACATGTCCCCACCGCGCAGCGGGAGCGCCATAGAAGCGCCGAAGAGGCGCCTAAGAGAAGCCAGTCTGCGCCAGTCCGCGCCCAGCTGTGCCCAGATCCCAGAATCCCTGGTAATATGGCTGGTAACTTAATCATCTATGATTCTCCTCTTGTGGATCACAGCCCCGGTGGCTGTGATCCACAAACTCCAGGTCACCCAAAACTGTGCGGCCCGACTGCTGTTCCAAACTCCGCGCTGGCAGTCGGCCAAACCTGCTCTGAAGAAGCTGCACTGACTCCCTAAGGCAGCTAGGCTACAGTTTAAAGCCATGTGTCTGGTCCAGAAAGCCATACGTAAAACAGGCCCAGCCATAATGCACCCTATAGCTACCCCCTACCTCCCTCACAGAGCTCTCTGCTCCAGCTGACTACATCTGGCCACCACTACAAAGATAAACAAGGCCCGCTGGGGTGGCCACTCATTCTCACACAATGCTGCGAGAATATGGAATTCCCTTCGTCTTGCCCTTAGAGAGAACAGCAATTTGATGGCATTTAGGAAGCTTCTAAAAACTCATTTGTTCGGAAGAGCCTGATAGCGCCCTATCCCATCGCATTTCTGATCCTAGCCAAAGCGCTGCGAGGCCTCAGGGTAGTTATGCGCTGTTTGTCAGAGGCGCCCTCTTCTGTGGGGGTTTAGTTTGGTTTTCGTTCTCGGCGCAAATCGCCGATTCCACAGCTCCCCGCAGGAATGGCCGTTACTCCAATACCATCACATTGTTTTGAAAGCTAAAAGCATGGCAAACGTCACGCGAGATTGCGACTTTTTTGTACAAAGTGACTGTTGTGCTTTCGGCCCATTCTCGTTGTAGTAGACGTGTATTGTATACATCGCGCGACCCCGGTTGCGCGATGTATATCTTCTGCACTTTCTCGCGCATCCCGCGCGCTTCACTTCATGTATACATTTGAATGTTGTGGCTCATGAATGGAGGGTTCGCCCTGCGGGATTCCAATCCTGGCTGGTAGTCACCATTGGGCTTCCTGCGGAGCGGACGCTTCATGTGCTGGGTGGCGTATCATCTATAATTAAACGTATCTTCTACTCGAATCCTGTTTCCTCGGATCATTCATCTTACACTCGTCCTCTAAAATATTTTTTATGAGGCGCAAACTATTTAAAAGTGTGAACAAAAGCTATGGCTGGCACGTTTTTGAGTGGACTGTTCTGTTTGAATGAAATACGAGACACGTGATTTTTACACTAGCATATAAAATGAGGCTTTACCAGACTTGAAACAATGCATTCACACACAGACTAAGCACATACCTTCTGGTACTCTCCCTATTGGCCAGTCGGCCTCAGAGCACAGCGCATGCGCAAGACCAACATTTATGAGAGTGATGTAGGTTCAAATCTCATGAATTAACATAACAGTAAACACTTTGCTCTAGATCTTTTCCTAGTATGCTGGTTTTTTTTTTAACAACGAGATGTTAAGTGCACTGCGATGTGGAGTCTGGCCACATATTTTGAAGACCAGACATTCTGTACAGGTCGCGCGATTATGCCGATACAAGCATGATTCAGTCATCACGAGGCGCAACACAAGCTCTAGCGGTTCAGTAATAAGGTCTACTCGTGTCATGGCGAACAGCTTTTTACTGGGCAGCTCGACTGGCCGTGTGCATCCTGACGTTTCTCACTCAGCAACACAACTTGACAAAAGACAACCCCAGGCAGGCGCGAAACACCCATTGGACTCACCGGGCTGCACGGCATGTGGGCTGCCATATAACTCTGCTAAAACATTGATAAAGCCAATAGATCTCGCATAGTTGTGACCTATAGGCTTCGACAATGCTTGGAATCTAGTATATAGACCTAGATGAGACATTTTCAGAGCCAGTAAATAACCTGTGATAAGATTTACTTCACTTCACCCAGTTCAGGGTGAAGGTGATCAGAGCCCGCAGGGAGACTGCACTGGAACATCCCATTAATAAGCGCGCCACCCTGCTCTCACACATGTACCCTGTGTGCGAGCACTGGCGAGATTCGCACTGCATTCTCTTGTCCAGGGCTCCCAATCATTGGCATAGGTGTTTCCCATATCGATGGGTTGAAGGACCCTCATCCTTTTGCAAAGTTGGTCTCATAACACTGTCATTTAACAGCGCATGAAAGCGGCAAGCACCTCAAAAGTGCTCATTATCGTTGAAGAGGTCCATACCAGCCCTGGATGTAGACCCGGACGCAAAAAGAAAAATATTAAATCTGTTATATATATATATATATATATATATATATATATACATACATACATACACACACACACACCTTTCTTAATAAAAATTTGTGAAATAAAAAAAAACAAAAAAACGCAATATCTCACGGGAGGCATATCACCGTGCTGCTGTGGGAGACATGGGGGAGAAACATTGAGCAATGCATTTTTCAAGCCTATTGCCTCCGTTAGACGCTCTGTTTAATGCAATAAATAGGAGCCAGGGCTGCGAGACAAGCACCCCAGCCCCTGTCCTCATACCTAAGCTCTTATCGGCGCTGCTGCGTTAATGGAATATTTGAGAGCTATCAGGGCTTGCTATCCAGCGAGGGATCTGAGGGGTGTGGGAGCGACCGTCTGCTAGATTCTCTTAAACTAAACAGGGGGGGGGGGATCTCACGCACAAACAACATACAATAATACATTGCGTTTTTGAAGCACACCTAGTTTTTAAACCTTGGCTGTTCCCGCGATAAGGCACAAAGGGAGTAAGTAGGTTTTGTACAAGCGCTACAGCACACTAAGGCTAGTCTGTTGCCAAGTAGATGCTATATAAATGTAAACACGAAGTTTGAACCAGGAGGAGTACAATGCACATGACGTGTCACAACAAAGCATGCTTGGCGAAGACTAATTATTACTTGTGCAGAATCTAGTCCTGTTCCCATTATCATACAAACCCTGAATGGAGGAGTGGATGGGAAGAAGAAAGGAAGGATGTGGTGCTACAGGCAAAGATGCTGAATTCCAAACTGAGGAACTAGGTTCTAGTCTCAGCATCGCCTGCCTCAACATCCTGCGATTCTGGGCACATCAATTAATTTCAGCATGCCTATACAGCATGAATGTGAACATGTGTAATGTAACTAGTACTATTGCAGAGCACCCTAAAGAAGCAAAAAAAGATTACATAATACATATATCACAGCGGATCGATAAAGGTTAAATGGGGACTATGGTGAGATGTCTCACCGACCACTGCTTAAAGCTTTTGATGCAATGATCCCCCCCAAGTTTTATATGGCGCAGAGGTCCTTTATTTGAGCGGTAAGGGATCTTGGGACGTGATAGAGGGGAATTGCATAAAAAGGCTACTATCACTTCCCCAATCTGCATGATACAAGCCATCAGAACCGAAATAGGTACAAATAGGTACAAAGTCCTGGGTGATACTAACCCAGATGGCTGTGATCAGATTCTGGAAGAGACTAGAAGACCCTGAAAGTAAAAAAGTAGCAGACTGGTGTCGCAATGAAATTCAAAAAAGCGAGCTAAAATGGGTGAAGGCCTGTAGGGAAAAACTGAAGGGAATCTGCAATTCATTAGAGATCGACTTGGACCTGGGAACATACCAAATCCCTAGTACCAAAGGTAATCTGAAACAAAGGGGAAAAGAAGTTTCCAAACTGCTTGATATAGGCTATTTAACAAAGAAAAAAATCAGTGGCGCATATGCTAAAGGCTTGGTCCCAAGAAAACTGGTTCCCCTACCTTGATAGATTACCCAATCGTGGACTCAGGCAAGAGATCCTGAGACTTCGAATTGGGATCAACCCAGGGCTAATAAACAGAGACCTTAAAATAAAAATGCTAGATCAAGAAGGTCGCTGTAGGTGTAATCTGGGAACTAAGGGAGACCTGCAGCATATCATGTTAGATTGTTTGACACTCCTAGAACAAAGAAAACTTTGGCTGCGCCCAGTTTTTATAAAATATGATGTAAAAACAAGGTCGCAGGCGGCCAGCCTCTTAACAGAAATCCCCTACATCGATAGTGCAATTGCCCTTGGGAAATTTATAAAGGCGGCCCTGAGTGTATTGAGAGCCAAAGAATAATATGTAGTACTGTATGGATTTTAGCGGAATGAAATCGCTTGGAGTAGTAAGATTGTGAATAGGTTTTAATATACAAAAATAAGTTAAGATAATTGTAATTTTTACTGAATTTTGTACTTTTGATAATGGTGTATATGATCTTTTAATGGACAAGTTTTTAAAAAATAAGTGTATGAATTTATGGTGCATACTCCATTCTGCGTTATGTCACTGCATTGTTTAAAGACCACGGTCATAATAAACATATATTTTGACTTGACTTGGATCGATAATAGTTAAAAGAAAATCAATACGTACTTGGTGCATGCGCCACACAGAGCAGGAAAGGGATGCCATTTTACGCACTAAGCAACAAATTCAGGTGAGAATGATGGCAACCAATGCTAAGTAATGGGGGGCTAAAAGCCACTTTTAACAGATTTTTTCCTTTTAGATCAAACAGATCGTCAACATAGCGACATCGCATCTGGGCTGCCTGCAGTCTAGACCTAAAAAGGTGTGCCCAATTTAGTTTGTAGTAACCAGCTGGATTCCAAACTGGTCTTCTGGGTCATGCAGTGTTCACAGTATAGGATACGTGGGAGCATCACGTTTAAATGATAAAAAAGCAGCCCTGTAGTCTGATATATATTTCTTTTGTTTACATATATCACTGGGAAACATTTCAGGACTCAAGGCACTGGACCTTAAAAATAAATGCAACATGTTTGGAAATCTCCCAAACTCAAAATAAACGCGTAACATTAACTAGTGCTTTGAGAAGATTTTGTATATTCCAAAATGAATTTTTAAGACAAATAAAATATCATTTTTTCCAACGTCATTGTATTACACGTAAATATTTACCGCAAAGTGACATCCGCTTTTCATTGCTGTTAAAATGTATGCCACTTCCCTCTAAGCATACCAATGCGGTAGTGCACTGCTGAAATAGGACTAGTTAACTTGTTCAAATTGTCAGGTTCTTTTTGCAACCGGTTTGTGAAAACGTTAATAACCTTTTATCCCTTTAACATATAAATGCTAAATTCTGTAAATTATGGTGAAGATTGTGGATTATGTGCATATGACATACCTGACACCACATAGGATACTTTTCACTTTTGGGGAGGGCTTAGGAGATGCCCGAGATGCAGTCAGGAAGATGCAGACTTCCTGCGCATGACTTAGGATTGCGGGACCATACAATTCTTCTGGCAGGACGTACTCTAGAATCAACAGCACCCTGGGGCATCTGCTTGAGCGCGCTGCAGTAGTCTATTAGGGCTCTTTCCCAGACCACCTAAACGTAAGGTTGGAAACAGATTCATAGGCTTGGCGCCCCCACTTGCCAAACGGCGCATAGCAATTATGTGGAAAGGACCAGGGGACCACAGCTGAGTGTTTGGGTGAATGTTGTGGAAAGGGCGTTGTGTAGAGAAGAGTTGGTGTGGTTGCGGCAACACCCAAAAGAGGACCAATGGAGGGACGCACTACGTACTTGGGAATACCCGAGCTCACCTAGCAGTACGAGTAGTGAAAGGGAACACTCCCTACCTCGACTATCCTAGAATAGGAAGGAAGGGAAAAGAATTCCCCCAGGCGGGTCCCCCCCCCCCCCCCCCCCCGCCCCCCAACCGGGTACGCAATGTTAAATTAAGTGAGATCTACGGCTGCAGTCAATACCGCACTAGTTTAAGCCAAGTAGTTAAATGTTCTTGTTAGTTTTTTATTTTTACATCCTTGTTTGGTAACTTTACATTATACCAGATCCCTGAACAGTGATGATGCTATCTGCCTCAGGTGTCTAGTGCTGCTGGCAAAATATACTAGAGTGGGGATGGAACGAACATGGGAATATGTACCTAATTTCGCAACTGTGTAAGAGTATGAGTAATGTTCGTGATTATATGCCAACTGTACTGTGCTCTCCCTATATGCACCTCTTTGAGGTACGAAGTGCCCGTCATTAATACTATGCTCTGTAAATTACTAACACCTACATGTAAGAGGAATACTGAACTTGCAGATTGAACATGGATGTGTCTAAGATTATATATTCAAATATCAATAAAGATATGTTTACAAAAAAATGGATTATATGGAAAGTGATGCAAATTCCAAAGCCTCTGTCAACATAATCTGGTGTTTTCCGGGGCCTTTCCTAGATTAGATGAAAAATGCATAAGGAGCTGGTTCAGTGCCAGACATCTGTGGGCCACTAAGAAGTTTAACATTCTATGCTGCTTCCGTAACAAAGCCAGTGATGGAGCGAGGTGGCAAAGCAAAATTTTGTGTACCCCTCGTGAAGTCAATGTTCCATAACGTTAACATTTTCTAATGGTGTGTTGTGATGAAACAATCAACAATAGTATAAGTTGCACACATATGCACACGTGGGAATACTAATTTTGCCTGCATGAAGCAATATAATTAACTAATTTGTACTGTTATTGTGATGTGAACTAATGCACAGCTTAAATATAAACAAAAAGCATGAATGTGCTTGTTGTACACGTTTTCGTGCTAGAAAGTTATCGGATATGTAGGTATAAAACGCATTTATGTGGCTTATCTGCTAGGTAATAACTAATGGGGAATCATTAGTACGGTGGGAGGTAAACGGAAGGGCTATAGTTCCATATTTAACATGAATTTTTGTTTCTACGATAGTTCCAAAAGTAGCCTCCGAGGCCTAGTGAAAACATGGCTGCTCTGGTAAACTGTGAGCGAGTGCTGGACTGCGCATGTGCGCCCAAAGCCTGCAAGTGAGAGTGAGGGTATACAACGTTTACCACGCACTACACTTACAACGCAGGCATTACCACGCATACCATTACAACGCATTGCGCTGGGGGGCGCTCTAGGATAGGGAATAAGTTTAATTTTATATCCAACACCTTCCCTAGTATCCACGGGGACTGGAGTTGGAATATAAAATTATACTTACCACTATCCAGCACCTCAAAGCGCTATGCGTTGTAACGGTATGCGTTGTAAATACCGCGTTGTAATGGTATGCGTGGTAATGGTATGCGTGGTAACGTCATGCATTCGAGAGTGAGCTACCTGTGCTCGGATGGGCAGTTCAATGGCGCTGTACCCTGGAAGTCAGGATGGTTGCCAAAACATTGACACTCGAATGTTCCGAACGTGAGAAAGTAGAGCATAGTTGCCAGTCGAGGATGTGCCTAGGCCAAAGACTTTCCTAAACAATGCGCTTTTAATAATTTGCTGATTCACCGTAAACATGATGCTGTAATGGTGAGGAGATGCTCACCCACCCCAAATTTGTCCAATCAGAACCTGAATTGGTGAGGTTAGATACTTTTAAAATAGATTAAGTTAGGAAATTAGAGTATAAAAACCCCTGATTTTGCTTCAAAGTATTCGCTCCTTTCGATTTCATCTCGAAGTGCTGTCGGTTTGCAGATTGATTCCTGGATGTAAGACTCTTTGAATTATTTCTTGTTTACTTTGCAGGACTGAAGGATAAGATGAGGGCGTTAGTTAGGGATGTTCGGAGAGAATGAATTTGGAACTCTGTTCTTTGCTAAACCTTTCACTAAACTTTGAAATAAAAGTCTATTTTCCGAGCTTTTAAATAAATGATCATTTTGAAAAATAACGTTTTAAAGATTTTTCCTGAATAAAGAATTAATAAATGCCTAAATGTCAGGCATGCTAAAAGTTTGCTTTTAATAAAAATTAGATAAATGGAAAATTAAAGTTGGTCTTGTATTTTCCTATGCCTATATTTCTTACTAGCTGATCCATTGCCACTATGGTGGTGTGTCTGAATAAAAATTGACATTTGTTGTGAAACCATGGTAAATCGTTTAAAACTGCAGGTGTAAATAATAAATAGTTAAAATAGGTTTAGACACTCCGCCAATGTTACAGCATTACTCCTTTGTGTTTCACCAATCCCTGAAGCAGAGTTAAAGAGATCAGAGGAAAGTGTGCAGTGTTATGGGCCCCACTGGTGAATGAATGTGTGACTGGACATTCCAGGGAAACGGTGATGCTGGTTTAGAAGTTATTTCTGGAGAACCGCTGCAACTCCAGCACTCTGCTCAATTATGAGTTTTTTCAAATACATGCATCTGTATCGTTGTAGTGAAAGAATACACCTTCATACCGCATAAAAATATCCTTTATCCTCAACTCTGCAGTAAAGACAGGACAGCACAGAAACTGCACCTTACTTGTTCAAGACTCCATTTCAACTGTCACCCTCTAAAACGCGCAATCCCCACATTCTAACCAACATAGTAATGCCCTACACATTCTAAAACTGGAGAGCAGCAACACCACACATCCTTCCTCTGCATATGCTAATAAATAAAACAATAAATATTGCAACTGAATATGATAAACAATAAAACTAAACCTACTAATTGCTAAAAATATTTAAAAAATAATTTCCGTACACAGCAAAAAAGTTCAGGGGACTATAATAAAAAGGCCACAGCATAATTAGCAGAACTATGAATAATTACCATAACACAGAATAATTACCAGAACTACAATTAGCTTAACACAACATCCTTGCGCTTGGATGATCCTTAGCAACCTCTTCAATCAGGTCATACAGACTATCACTGAGTCTCCACCACTTTGTGTTTCCTGTTCACCTTGCTCATTCTCTAGCGCCACATCATCTTGCCAAAACCACTCATTCTGTGAGACTTCATCCCCAACCTCTCCTATATCTCTTTTTTCGACTGCCTTACATTTGGCTAAGCGATTCATGTGCCACACAAGATCATCACCTAGTCTAGCAGAGTTTTTAAAGCATTTTATAACTCAATGATTCAGTATATCCACTTTACCATTTTGGTACCTCTCGCACCTCTACTCAATCAGCTTCCTGCAACGTTTCCACTTTCAGTGCTTTCTTTACATCATAGTATTTTTTGTAAGTACACTGTGCTTTAACAATGTTCCTTTTTACCATTTCTGGTGACCACTCAACTCTTCTTGCACTATCAATCCCTCCATCCCAAACTGTCTTCAGTGAATGGCTCCCTATTACACACAAACAAAAGGGCAGTACATTGTGAGTGGAGGTGTCAATCTGTACGTCCACAACATCTCCACCTCCCATTTCTTCTTATTTGCACAAGCTATTTAGATAATACCTTTATGTACCCGATGAAACCACTCCACTGCATCATTTCCAGCAGGGTGACAGACCGAGGTATAAACCTCGGTCTGTCATCCTGCACGATACATGTTTTACTCCATTTCTTTTTAAAAACTATTCAACCTTGGAAGCTCTCAAATGTGCTACATTGTCACTCAAGTGTTTCCTTGGAAACCCCTTTTAAAAACGCTGCATCCAATAACGGTACTACCTGCCTTCTGCACAACGTCCAACGCCAACCATTTGCTAAAGCAGGCAATTAAGGCAAAGTATCTACTTTCACCATCATGGTCTGCACTGGATATACAAAATCCACTGCTAACATTTCCCATACCATCTTTGGGGACTCAACAGGAATCAAAGGAGGTCTCATGGTAAGCAAACTTGTGTCCGAGTTGACACACTGCTCACAATCTTACTCTACTCTCGATATCTAAATCCATTCCTGGTCACCAATAAAAGGACTTGACCCTCTTTTCTGTTCTAACTATGACAAAATGTCCTTTCATGACAAATACAAATAAATCCCTCTTTGACACTGCGGCGGGACAATCCTTCCTCCCCTCACAATAAATCCTGACACTCCTAGCTCATTCCTTACTTCCCAAAATCCTTTAAAATCTGTCTGATTACTCTTCTTGGCCTCCCAAAGTCCTAAAATACTGTTTCACTTTCTCGAGTAGCCCATCATTTTCATATGTAGTCTTCTATTTTTCTCTCTCAATGGAGTCCATGCCTTCCTCATCCAGACAAGCACCTTGAAAGTCATACCACTCACTTTTTGGCAGCTCTCTAATGGGCAAAGGCATACCACCTAAACAATCAGCAACTTTGTGCTGTACACTCCGAACATATTTAATCATAATTATAATCTAGGAGAAGCATTGAAAACCTGTCAATTCTTGTAGTCGCCTTCACGAACACTTCAGTTGTAAGCAAATTTACCATTGAGGT
This sequence comes from Lissotriton vulgaris, assembly GCF_964263255.1. Lineage (NCBI taxonomy): Eukaryota > Metazoa > Chordata > Amphibia > Caudata > Salamandridae > Lissotriton > Lissotriton vulgaris. Next base: position 783,206,042 of record NC_141699.1, read on the forward strand.
CCATTCTTACACTGAACTCAGTGCCCCACACAAATGCCCTGTAATGCTCCCTACCCCATACATAGACAAGCTTGTCTCTCTATTACTGATCAAGATTCTTCTGCTGGTGTAACACTTCTCAAAAGCAAACCCAATTACAACTTTTTCCTCCATACTTCTTTAGCGGGAGCACCACACCCAAAACGTTTCCACTGGCATCCAGTCAGAATGCTGCATAAATCTGTACCAAATTCTTGAAAGGGTACAGCATAAGAAACGTCAATCTTTATATTTTGTAATTATCTCAGTTTTCTCCCCACTCAAATTTACTTCACATCTTCAATAACTGCCTATGGTCGTGAGACATTTCTGCAAAGTTATTTACAAAATTTGAGTAGAACTCTGCAAGTCCATCTGCCTCGCCCCCCCCACCTTCTTCTTCACTGCTCCTTTCCCATCTGGACCCCCCTATCTCCCACCCCACCTGTCCTACACATCCCCATCCCTTCCCCCCCACCGCCCTCCTCTCCCCTACAACCCTATCCCTCCCTCTTCCTTGCCAGGCACACAGATGTATGGATCTCCTCCCCACTGGCAGAGACCCCAACACCGTACAGCTAGGCACTTCGTATTCTCCAGTACTAGGGTCCTGGAAAGTCCCCTTCCCAGGTCGACCACCCCCCCTTCCTCTCCGCACCCACCCCATTGCACTTCCCCTCCTAGAGCAGCCCTCGACTTGGGACTCTTAACCCATCCCATCCCATCAGTGTCATGGACGACAATATCCCTCCAACCACTTAGGTCTCCCCACCTCGTCCCTATTAATGCATCGCACGCGAGTCACCTTTACACACTCTTCCCTCTCTACCCACTCCCTTCCACTTTAGACGACATTCCTATTTGGGTACTAGACAAGCGCCAATACCCTCAGCGCCCCCACGACCCACGGACGAGGCCTAGCATACACTGAAATAACGGACTATCAGATACCCACCGCTCGCCCCTCTCCCGCGCTCTCCCCTATACACTACAGATGCTCACTCCCCTTCCCCCCTCTCGTCCAGTCCCTTCCTACCCCTTCCTCCGCCACTAGTTTCTCTACCTGATATCACCCATTGTTGTGATTGACCATAGTATTCCGACTGTTTGACGTACTGTTATACACCTCTTTTGCAAAAATAAAAATATCACAACAACAAAAAAAACTCTGCAAGTCCCAATAAGAGCGCAGTTCCTCTTTATTCCCAGGCTCCGGAGCTTCCCTTTGCGCCTCACGTAATCTTTTTTTAGGCGATATACTTTCTATTCCAATTACATGTCCCAAATATGTAACTTGGTTTTCTGCAAACACTTTGTAAACTTTCAACCCCTTCAATTTTAACACCATCATAACTTTCTTCAATCTTTCATCATGCTCCCTTCTGTTCTTATCACTTTTTCAAAACATCGTCCTGAACTCAAAACACCTTCAATATCCTTGAAAATTTTGCTCAACCTCTGGAAAAAAGAGGCCGCAGACGCCAGTCCCAAATGGCATCCTCACACCTTGGGAAAATCCATACAGTGTAATATTTTCCTGCTTTGTTCATGTAGAAAAACCTGGTGGTAAGCAGATGACAAATCTACAGTAGGAAACCATTTCATGTTCTTTTTTTGGCCAGTAACTCACTAGTTTTGGGTAACGGAAATTTGTCCACTTGAATTTGATTTACACCTTTTAAATTCACACACATTCGTATTTTCCCATTGGACTTCTTGGCTACAACTACTGGACGACATTCCGACAACTATGTGTTTTATTATTCTTGCCTGATCGCACCTTGGCAAATCTTTCACTTTTTCGCTCCTCGCAACAAACCGAACATTCTTTACTTTGTAATTTACTGGAACAGCCTTTTCCTTAAGTATAATCTTGTGCTTAAATCCTTTCAACGTGTTAATCTTTCCAGAAAATACCTCAATGAATTTCTTCCGTGTTCTCACCCACACTGTCTCCTTCATTCATCAAGACTTGGGTCTTCACTGTTCAGGTTTAAGATATCTAAACTTCTTTGGTCTCCCCAACTTAGCACACACTGTCCATACACTGCAACACACACCCCTATCATGTGCCAGTCGGCCTTTACATTTAAAAGAAAAATCCCTAAAACCCACCATAGTTATTGCTTCGCCTGTAAAGCTTTCTGGTATTAGATCAAACTTTTGATTCCACATGTCCGTATTAATTGCAGTGTAAGGTGACCCCCATAGCTGCTACCAGAATCACTGGTATGCCTGCTGTTAGCACTGGAAGTCTCTAGTTGGCTGAGGTAGGTACCACTGTCCAAATAGGGACCCTTGCTTCTAGTCAGGTTAAGGAGGAAACACTTAGATAACCTCTGCTCACCCCCTGGGTAGCTTGGCACGAGCAGTCAAGGCTTATCGAAGGCAATGTGTGAAGTATTTGTACCAACACTCACAGTAACACAGTGAAAACACCACAAACTGACTCCACAACAGTTTAGAAAAATAAAGGTATTTAATCGAAACTACACAAGACCAAAACGACAAAAATCCAACATACAGTTCAAGAATATGGTTGCAAAAGAGTTCTTAAAGTTGCGATAAAATAATTCACAGTTGCGTGAAAAGTTCACAGTTGCGTCAGGTTTAGCCAACAGTACCTTTAAATGCGACAAAGTTCCAAAACAGAAACTGGTGCGGTGGAAAACAAGCGATGCGTCACTCCTGAGACCCAGGGAAGGCAATGCGACAGCCCCGCTGGATGTAGCGGACGTGATGCCGTGACTCCGGTCTATATGGGGAGGGATGCGATACCTTGTATGGATTCTGATGCGGAGGTTCCGTAGTGAAAGAAGCTTGCTAAGGCACGATGCGATGATCTTTGGAGTTGCGATGATCTTTGGAGTTGCGATGATCTTTGGAGTTGCGACGATCTTTGGAGTTGCGACGATCTCCGGGGCGACGATGCGCAGACCAGCGGCAAGCAAGCGGTGCGACGATCTCACCCAGCGCAGACAGGCTCTGCGACGACACTCGCAGCGCTGGTAATCTTCCCGCACCGGTCTGGTGCATCCCGCAAACGAAGGATGCGATGACTCAGGCAGCGGCAAGAGGCACTGCGACGATCTCGGCATTCGTAGCGGCGGGAATTTCCTCGCACTGTCAGGGATGCGCTCCGCAAGCGAGTGATGCCACAAAACTTGCAGAAAGTCTTTAAAAGCTTGGTTTCCAGCTTCCCAACACAGGTACAACTTCCAGAGGCACCACAACTGGCCCAAGCACTCTAGGAAGAATAGAAATCTCTCAGCAGAGTTCAAGGAAGCTGGGGGTGAAGTCCTTTTGTTCCTGGGACTTCAGAACAGGGAGCCAGCTCTTCTCAGGCCCTTGGAGATTCCTTCAAGAAAGGGGACACAGCACCAAAAGCAAAGTCCTTCCCCTCTCCTTGGGAGCAAAGCAACAGCAGGTCAGTGCAGCAGAGCAACAGCAGGACAGTCTTCCTTCCTAGGTTTCAGCTTTCTCCTTGGCAGAGGTTCCTTCTTGATTCCAGGATGATCTAATTTTCTGTAGTCAGGGGTCCTGTACTTATACCCCTAAAAGTCTTTGCTCCCTTTGTGCAGGAGGGCTCTGAGCCCGGTCTGAACCAGTTCTGGGTGTTCCTTGAGCACTTTGTTTTCCTGGCCTCTCCTTTCCTTTCAGAGAGAGGGGCAGGGTTGTAAGCCGCCCAGCAGGAGGTGGAGCCAGCATTGTGGTAGGCAGGCACAGCCCTATTCAGGCCCAGGTCCTACCCCCTCCCACCACTCTAGATGCAGATGGAGCTATTCAACCCAGGAGTGGCCCACTCAGACTCTGGGAGCCACCCAGCCCCTGTCACTCACAAACCATACAGTCAATTCACAAACAGGCCAAGGAGCACAGAAAGGTCAGACAAGAGAACAGCAACTTTCTAAAAATGCTGTTCTCAAACACAGGATTTAAAAACAACCTTTCCTAAAAGATGTGTTATTAAATTCTGAGTTCAGGGATACCAGACTTTAATGTCCTATCTTGCTCCTATGGGAACATATGATGGTAGCCACTGTAACCAGCATTCCCCATGATAGTCTATGGGGCAAGTAAGCCTTACAATAGTGAAAAACGAAAATGGCTGTAATTCACTACCAGAGCATGTCACCTGCACCAGTACATCCTCTACCTTCAAACACACTGCACCATGCCCAAGGGGGTACCTTGGGCCTTCCAAAGGGGTGGACCAATGTGTACAGAAAGGGAAGGGTTAGGCCTGGCCAGTGGGGACACTGACCAGGAGGACATGGCAGTTCACAGACTGCACACAGGCACTGCGGTGGCAGGCCCGAGACACCATATTAGGGCTACTCATGTGGGTGGCACAATCAGTGCTGCAGGCCCACTAGTAGCATTTGTTATCACCAGCCCTGGCACACTCAGCGCACTTTACTAGAGACTTCTTCGTGACACAAATATGCCAATCATGGATAACCAAACTCAATAACAATTTACACAGGGAGCACTTGCACTTTGACACTGAACAGCAGTGGCAAAGTGCCCAAAGCATCTAAACCAGCAAAAACGAAATCCAGCACAGCATCAAAAAATACAGGAGGCAGAGGCAAAAATATAGGGGGAAACCACACCAAAGATGCCAGGCCTAACACCTCCCACTTAAAATCTGGGTTGATTTCGACCACTATCATCAATATCTAAGACTACGTCTCTCCGCATTAAAACACAATCCTTTCTCCCATACGGATCAACATATGAAGCAGACTACTTGGTACTCTGTGATACACTACTCTTTACCTCCTGCCCCTTTTCCCGCAGGAACATGCATAGTGCCCTATCAATCCACAAATAAAGCACTTCTCATCTCTCACTCTGCCCTTCACATTGTTCGCCAAATGCTTCCAACTTTCCCATCTTTAGCAACATAATCCACCTGGACCCTCATCCCTACTAAAGTTTCTTGTAGGCAAGACAACATTCTTTTGATCCTTCTTCTCTGTACCTTTCCCACTTTCTTCTAAAATGTTACTACTTTTCTTTCCACTCACAACACACAATTCTGTGCATTCTTTACTTTCTTATTAAGAAGCCTTCGCACATCTGTAAGAAATTTCTACTTTCCTCACTATTCCCAACACTTTCTTGAAAGCTCCATCCCGGTACAATCTTCCTTGGACTCTTCTTTTTAGTATACAAGATAACTTGGTCCCTAATTAATTCCTTCTGTACTGCTCCAAATCTGCTCGAAATGGTAAATTTTTTAAGGACAGATACATAATGGACAAGTTACTTCCCTTCAGTAACGATGTATCTGGTAGAGACACAGTCTAGCCGCAGATTCCTTAATTAAGAACATCCCCAGACGTCGCCCAGGGACATGACGTCAGTGGAGCCATATAAGCCCCTCCGGGCGCGCTGACGTCAGTTTTTGTAAGAGAAACTTATCCGCGCCACAACACAGAGCCACCAACCAAAAACTGTGAGAGTATGAGAACAGTGTGCGAAAAAGATAGAAACTGAATGGTGAAAAACAGCACCATAAAGTAAAGTGCCAAGCACGGTATGCAGAAAAATAATGAAGTAAAGAGCAAACCCTCTCAGGAGGCAGAAAAGGCTCTGAAAAACATCAGGACAGACAACAGGAAGTCTGCAACCATGACATACTACTGGGAAGGGCAACAAGACCAGGACACAATAGCATTGACGATCCATCAGATGTCAATATCAGAAAGGGACATTGTATCCCCTGTATGAGAGTTATAGAGTGAGGCACAGCCAGTGGACTTCAAACCAATAGACTGTAGGGGAGGGAGAGACCCCTAGGCCAATGGAAAAAGGGGGATGGGGATGGGGGGACATGAACAGACCTCACACTGGACGACCCAGGGCGTAGGGATGTAAAAGGACACATGAACATACCACCCAATCATGAGAATGGGTGGAGCAGAGCAAATAAAACAGAATAAGCATCCAGTCAAGACGTGGAGTGAAAATGACACCCCGCCAGAAGACAAATCACCCGAAGGAAGGCGAATACGGGAAACCCATCCTGAAAAGCTCCATGCACAACAGGGAGGATGGGCGGGCGTTAAGGAATCTGCGGCTAGACTGTCTCTACCAGATACATCGTTACCGAAGGTAAGTAACTCGTCCATCTGATTGAGGCATCTAGCCGCAGATTCCTTAACTTAGAATAGATCCCAAAGCCATACCCAGAGAGGAGTGTCTGCGAGCAAACCCCACAAAGTTCCAGAAGAACTTCGCCGTCAACAAGTGACAAAACACAGTGGGGACAGCAATGCCAGCGGAGCCAAAAGCAGACCATGACGCTCTGAAGAGAGTGGAAAACAATGAGACAAAGGCCCCACGAACCATCAAAGAACAGCTAAAAAAAGAAAACGTATGTATACCAGGGTGATCGAAAGCAGCACAGAACCAGAAATCTCGGTGCTGAGTGCAGAGGTGAAGCAAGACCCAGAGAGAGAACAAAACAGTATGACAGTCAGTGCATACCAGTTGAGTATCCACAACAGTGGAAAAAAGCAGTGCGGAACCTGCACCAGCTAAGATACATGGGGCAGCAGTGACTGGATGCCGACCCATGGCCAGAATGTGCCGGCATTACCAGAACAGAAGACACTCAAGTACGCAGTCTCTGTTTCACAAACATATGTGAGAGGCTGACGGCAACAAGCAGAAGCACCCCGAACAGAACCACAGTAAACGAGGTAGTCATGTGGGAAGTCAGAAATACACTGAAGCATACAGTGTGGATGCTAGAACCACACCAAGTATAAGGATATTACCCTGTAGGGTAGCGTGAGCAGCCCAGATGTGAAGTATACGTCACCAGGTAGGCAACCGGCAAAAAGGGGTCTCCGGCAAGCCGGACACATGCACAAGAGCTTGAGCAGACAGGGTCGAAAACCACGGACACTGCAGCAAGGAACGTTGCCTGCACAACACCATTGTGGGAAGAGCACAGAGTAGATATAAATTAAGAAAGATACACATCTAAAAAGGATGTGTTGCATAAAACAAGACAAGGGTATGCCATAAGCACCAACAATCACGTAGTTGGACAGGATAATGGCCAGATCCGTAAGCCACATCAGCCACCCGTCTGGGAGGAGCCACGGTCCCCCACTAGACAGAGGAAGAGATGGAGTAGGACACGAAAGTGAAAACAGGCAGGACCAACATAATGGCGTAAGGATGTAGTATAGATATGAAAGCGAGTATCCTGAAGAGAACATTACCTCCGAGAGTGTTACAGCAGGTACCCATAGGAGAAGTGTAGAAAACACTTGCACGCAAGGCAGCAGGGAAATAGGAAAAACTCCTGCTCGCTAAGTGCACAAAAAATGAGGGCAAAAGAAAGATTACAGCATGGACGTACGCGGCGAAGATGTCACTGCTTATAGAGAAGCCCAGACAGGGCTGAAGTACGAGAAAGCACTACCCATCACAGAGAGTGGAGGATAGAACCACTCACCGCCGAAGAACAGAGGCACCATATGACAGCGAATATACCAGGGTGCCCCCACACTATGCGCAAACACTAAAAGGTTGTGCTGTGCAGCGTATGCGCCCTTGCACTGTATGATGGCAGTATGTCAGCCGTGGAAAAACTGTGCCAGAACGGAACAGGAGGAGCCCCAAAAGGGAGTGACTGGCGAAAAGAAGAGCAGTCACATGGAGAAAGAAGAACACAGCGAAGCTGAAAATCGCCCCTGGAAAAGTCAGGTGAGGCAGAGCTTTATGGTAGGGAACCCCTACTGAGACTACGAAGTACTATGGACAACCGTAGACCCCAACTATAACCAAAAGTGTAATAGTGCAACACCAACGTATGGGTCGCATAACAGCAGAAAGAGAGTACAGAACCTCTGTGAAGAAGACTCCATAGGAGTGTACCAAGCCTTCCTTGTAGGGAGACAGCTATATAATAATGGGCAAATACCCCACATAGGGCAAGTCTTAATCCCTGCGCGGGGAGTCCTCTTGGGATAAGGTCAGTCGGAAAACTGAAAAGAAGCCAGAACCAGTCGACCGGCTGTACAGAACGAAGTCAAAGAGGGTGAAACAACTGCCTACTCCATCCGGGTACTACGTTAAAAACCCAGGGCTGAAAACAAACAAGGCAACATCGCCTAAGCAGAAAATTAGGACGTAAGGCCAGAAAGTCACAGTAGACTGGACATGAGGCGAGAGACTGCTAAATCAGCGTGGCAGTCAAAAGGTCCAGGCCATTGAATGGCAGATCTCAAAGAACATCCCGGACATTGTCTGGCAAACTGTCGCGCAGCCATGCATGGTGGAGCAAAGCAACCTACTGGGCTAGTGCCCTACCCACAGAGTCAGTTGCATCAAGGGATGAGCGAAGGGAAAATCGCGCTATGCCCCTGCCATCGAGAAGAGGGAGATTTAATTCTGCCCGGGGCCGTACTGGGAGAGAAGGAAGAAGGAGCTCGACTATGTCCCAAAGGGCAAAGGAAGCACGTGCAAACAATCAAGACGTGTTTAATGCGCAGATGCTCGCAGAGGCAAAAATCTGGCGACCACAGGTCTCCGACTACCTAGATTCCCTAGTGGGAGGTAACAACGGTAAAGTGGAGGAAAGCTGCAAGTCAAAAGCCGCCTGAACAACCAGACCCTGTGCTCTAGGGTGAAGGGACCGGTAGAGAGGATCATCCGGAGCTGGACGATGCCAGCGAGCACTGGCTCGATCAACAGGGTTACCAGAGGAGGGCCTTGCCCAGGTACCAAGCAGGATGTCAAACAAAGACCCCCCCCCCCATGGGTCAGCAAAGGTTCCACCTCAACAGGTTCCATGTGGAGGAGATCCAGTAAAGGATCAGAGGGCAGGGAAACCACAGGGGGTTGAAACCGCAGAATATCTGCCGCCCTGCGAAGTGCCCAATGCGAAAGCTGCACTAGACTCAGTTGCCAAGGGGAAGGAGGGTGGGGGGGATAAACAGTCGGTAGGAGACTAACCCATCAATAAGAGAGTAAAAGTGGAGGAGCTGGACAGCCACGGAACGCTAGGTATCTGCACCATGGGGCACCGTAACTATCCCCCGGCACGGGGAGTCCAGAGGAACGTCAACCTCCTGTAAGAGAGGAGGCGTAGGTGTTGACTGACACAGACGGCGTCGAGAACCTATAGCGGAGAGGAGGCCTAGGCTCGGTCAGACGGTGATCCAACCCCTTTATGCGGGGAGGAAAGATGTTGAAAGGGTGTCTAACTCTGTGCCGCATCAGACGTCAGCGCAGGAAGCCGCGCAGGGCTATGCAGTGACTGGACGGATGACTGGGAGGGCCCTCTGGGCCGTGTACCATCGATGTCGTATCGACTCCGGAACTAGAGGTGATGCAAGCAGCCGGCGCAGAGGACGAATCCGCCGGCTAAGACCAGACATGAGTGCCTTCCACCTCTGTGGGACCCGAAGGCGCACCAGGGAGAGGGGGTGGCCCAAAGAAAGAGTGGAGCGACTTCGAATAAGCCTCCATTTGGGCCTGTGTCGCTTCAACTCCCGGAAAGGGGGGTTATGGAGGAGACAACTGCTGGGCGCCGGTGCCTGGCAAAGATCGAGACCAACTGGCCCCAGCATCACGTTTACGGGAGAACGACCTCCACGACTTATGTTTGTGCTTACCCGTCTCCGAACAACATCTGCGGGAACGACCTCGGGAGTGGGCCCGAGAGGGAGAACGGTGCGAAGGCGCATGGCCGGTCAGCCGTGCGGCAAGCAATGTCATAGGACGCTCCCTTAAGGACTTCGGTTTAATTTGTTGATAGGCGTCGCACTCTTCGGAGTCGTGGTGCGCTCAAAGGCATGTGGGTCCCTGACAGACATCTGGCGGGCACAGGTCTCACATGCTTTAAAGCCCAAAGGCATCGCACACAGTTCTGTGATGCCGAAGGCGTCAAAAAGGCCAGAAAAACAGGCCAAGGAACCACTGGTTTTCCAGGATCCCTGTTGGGACGAAGAAAACTGACGTCAGCGCGCCAGGAGGGGCTGATATGGCTCCACTGGCGTCATGTCCGTGGACGACGTCAGGGCAGAGCATTGCGGCGCCACCCCGGGCGCGCAGAGGTGCTGTTGCAGTAAGTTTTCCGGATCCAGTCTGACGACAAGGGATATTCTAAGTTAAGGAATCTGCGGCTAGATGTCTCTATCGGATCAATTGATTCACTCTGTTGCGGTTTATGGTGGTAAAACGTATTTATCAATAGCAATAGCAATAGCACATAATATCCTTCTAAATCATCCAGCACATTAGTATACACATGCGTTTCTTACTCACTTACATTTTTCTCCTTTTGGTTATACTGCCTTATGCCTTCTGGCTCCAAAGAATGTAATAGCATGCCTTTTTTTTGTTTCTGTTAAGGTTCCATTGTTTATAGTATCCACATAGTTACAAACGTAATCATTTAATTCCTGCCACTTCATGCGTGGTTCACCAGGAGCTGGCAAAAATGGAATAAGTAGAGTTAAAGTAAACATTTGTGCTGCATACTGTCTCCTTCCCATTTAATTTAAAACCTGTTCCCTTTGCCTTTAACCCCTTCCATGCGGCCGCGATTCCCCTGCTGTGCTGTAAACAACACGAACAGGGGAGGGCCGTGACGAACCCCAGCCGTCATCAGCACACGAGCACCGTAGTGCATGACGGCTGGGGTTCGTCATCAGCATGGAAGGGGTTAACAATATGCCTTGCTTGTTGCTTTCATTTTTTTTCTACAATGCTCTTTCCATCACTTTTTTTCGTATACTAAAACATCTTATAGTAATATACACCAAAATAAAAAAACTAATAGTAATGTTCAATCTGCATTAAAAGTTCCTTAAACAGGTGTGTATCTTAATTTGACTACACACCAATAGTTGTAATGGGATAAACCATTGTGCTCATCACCGATGTGTTATTTTTACGCTTAGTCAATTACTTTGGTGTGTGCATAACCACTTCTGCTGCCATTCAATTTTAAATTTGACCATACCGGGAGTGCACATCACCGAAGATGAACGCACACTGAAAGCACTTCTACTCACAGGTGTGTGTATCACCGTTACGCTTGCTGCATAAAACCAAACCCTTCACATAGAGGAACCACTCAATGCTGCCTTCATTGACACTGCCTGTCAACTTCCTACTTCACGCTCATCCTTGCTGATTAGCGCACTAGTGCTGAATGCTGCTTTCATTTCAGAGCATTCAGATGCCTGCCTGACTGAAAATGGCTGCACATGTCATATTGCGTCTAACATCAGAGCCTCTCCCAGCATTCCTCAGCTACCAGAACATGACTGCTCATGTTCTGCTTGACACAGCTCTCAACTGAATCTTCTCCCTCAAGCCTCCGCGTGCAACCTCCTCACGTTCTTTTCACTGCAGCATAGCTTCTCACGAGCCACCCTTTGCTTGCGCTCGAGCCTTGACTTGGAATTTGTAGTACATGCTTTGCAGTCTAGTCTTTTAAGAAAACTTCTACTGTGCGTTCCAAGTCTGTTTAACTTGAGTGTTCTCTTCCAAGTCAGTTATTGGCTTGACCAGCTTGGAAGAGTCCGCTCTTATCTGGTCTCTAACTTGATTAAGGAGTTCAAGCTTACCTGCACTTCAGTCATCTTTTATTTACCACATTTTGGCTACCATCTTCGGTGGACCTAGAGTTTTCCTGTCTTCATGGTTAAAGTCAAGATTGGACGACTTGCTGGGTTGGAGGAATCATCCACTTGCTGTGGTTGGAGGCATTATCCAGGTGAGAGCGGACAGCGGAGACGAGCAAGGGAGGGTACATTCCCTTGTTTCGACGGCTTAAGTATTTCTTTGGAGTTTCCGCAAAAAGGGAGAATTGCGGAGTAAGTGAATGACTATGACGTCATTCTAAAGCGAATGTCTTAACCACATGACTGCTAAGGCAAATCCCCTCCTGTGCTGGACAGCCTTGAAATACATTATTTCATGACGAGCTCAGCTCGTCATAAGCACACGACCAGTGTACTGCATGAGGAGCTGAGCTCGTCATGAGCAGCGAAGGGGTTAAGCAAGGAAAAGAAGCAGTTTCCAAGCAAACCTGTGTAAGGATTTTTCTGGCAACGCATTCGGTGAGACAACAATCCTGATTCAGCAGCAACGCAAGCAGTGAGTGAGGAGCGTCGCGCTGACGTCCTTCGCTGTTGCTGTCATCTTTTTCACCTAGCAAAGCCTTCGGAGTCATCACGTTTGCGTACCAACGTCGTCGGCCATAATGGCATTTCAAAGTTTTCATTGTGTATCCAAGCAACTACAAGTCGGAGACGAATTATATCACCTCAACAATTTGCGAGGGAATTGTATTACTTCTTCGGTGATATACACACCTGCAGTATATCATTTAGTGTCAGTTTTTCCCTATTATCTTCACTAGCTTATGGCAATCAAATAAAAGGTACTTACTGCATCGTTTTAATGTTAACTCTTGCGTGTCATACACCTGCGGGATAACATTTGGTGGCAGCTGTTCTTTCATGTTATCCACACTTGTCTACTACTGTTTAAAAAAAAAAAGGAACATTCTCCATGGTTTTCAATTTTCTTCACTACATAGTGGAATTATAGTTATTTCAATCAGACTTGTTACTTTTGACACTACTGTATGGCTTTGGCACAGATCTGTTGTATTACCACAATATTTTGACACAAGCAGGACCTACACTAGCATTCCATGGGAGGACTGGATTCTCATGTTTGAGAATTACCTTGATGCACTTGATGGACAAGAGTTTTCTGCAAAAAGGAAGAAAGCACTCCTACTCAGCACTTTAGAGAAAGAGGGTCAGCGTGTTTTTCGCCATTCACCTCAAGCTCTACAAGCCAATGGTCAACCCATGCCAGATGAGGACAAATAAGCCATTTGCAGATTGGAAGCTAGATATGCTAAAGAGGAGAATCTTGTTATGAACAGGTATACATTCTATACTCAACATCAGAAACAAGTAGAATCAATAGACTAATTCATAGCAAGACTTAGGGAACTGTATATTAAATGTAAATTCGGAATGATAACTGATGAATTAATAAGGGATCAATTAATTGTACAATGCGTTATGAGAAGATTCCTGAAATACTTTGGGCGGTGAAGAACCCCTCTCTTAAAATAGCCACTGAGTTAGCTAAAACTGTGGAACAATCTGAAGGTTGCATGAAGGATTTGGAGAAGCAAAATTTTAGTCATGATGTCTCTTAAGTTTGTGATCACGACAATCAAGACCGTGACCGCATTGAGGATGACCTAAGTGTAGTAGCTGCCATTAAAGACAAAGGGGAGTTTGTCAAAAGACCTTTCATCTCAGAGTGTTTGGGTCTCAAAACAGGCAATAGGTGTGGGAGTGTTGCACACACTTCTGATTCTAAATTTTGTTTTGCAGCTAAACAAGAATGTTTGAAGTGTGGTCAAGTTGGTCACTATGCTAGGGTGTGTAAGAGTAAACCTCGCCCTAGAATTGCTTATGTACAAGGTAAGGAAGAGGTGGATGTTTCTCAAGTGAACAAAATCTTAGTGGTTGGTGGTGAAGATGTATCGAATGATGAGGACAAAAGAACTAGGCCAAAAGCTAGGTTTACGGTTGACAATTGTGAGGTATGTTTTATGGTTGATACTGGATCCAGATATATTATTATTCCCAAGAGGTTGTACGAAGAAATGTGGGTTGACAGAATATTATTGCCAAAAGACATTGTTCTCGGTAGATATCAAGGTGAATCCATCAAGATTTTGAGATCCTTTCATACACACATCAATTTTTCTGGCAGGCAATTCCAACGTAAAGTGTATGTGGCAGAGCAAGGTCCACCCATTCTCGGGTGGGTGCACCAATACGTTTTGAGGATTATAGTAAATCCCAGAGCCCCCACGCAGGTTATGGTGGCTGAAGAGAAGAGTGTTGAAAGCTCTCTTGAGGGGGTATGGGCTGTATTTAGATTAGAGCTTGGTCTGCTAAAAGGTTATGTGCATCGCATAATGGTAAAAAAAAAGATGCAGTGCCCATACAACATAAAGTCAGATGTGTTCCCATTGTGGTAAGGGAGGATGTTAGGAATCTCATTAAAGAAATGCTTGATCTAGGTGTGATTGAACCGGTGGAGGCTTCCCCATGGATTTCTCCTGTGGTTATTACAAAGAAGGCAGATGGTAAGTTAAAATTCTGTGTGGACTTAAGATCAGTCAATCGGTGTGTTGTTGCAGATACATTTCCACTTTCAAATATCACAGAATTATTGTCTACTCCTAAAGGTGCCAAGTTCTTTTCAAAACTCGATCTCAAGAGCACCTACCGCCAGATTAAACTGCATAATGACTCTAAACCTCTTCACAGTGTTCATTACCCCTGAAGGTACTCATCAATTCACACGGTTGCTTTTTGGCGTAACATCAGGTGCTAGTGTTTTCAACGCATGGTCACAGACATTTTTAAAGGAATCAACGCCATTATTTATTTCCACGATGACATTCTGGTATATGGGAAATCTGTGGAGGAGCACAATGTAATCCTGAAAAAGGATTTGAAGAAACGTTCGAATGCGGGTCTCACGCTTCGCAAAGCAAAATGTAAATTTCTAGTTGAGCAGATTGATTATCTAGGGTACACCATTAGGGATACTGGCGATAAATTAAAAAATAATTATTTTTACTGTCACTAATTTGGCTCACCCTACCTCAGACAAAGATCAATTAAGGTCATTTATGGGCTTAATTGAATACTGTGCAAAGTTTGTAAATAATTTTTCAGACAAAACTGCTTGTTTGAAGAGCTTACTAAAGAAGGGGGTGAGTTTTGTGTGGGGGGTACAACCCCAGGAATGTTTTGACTATATCAAGGAGGAGATTTGTGAAGGAAATGCTTTAGTTCCTTTCGATGTGACCCCTAAGTCTATTCTCACGGTTGACGCCAGTGCCACGGGTTTAGGCAACATGTTTTCTCAACACAAAGCGGGGTCCAAGGGTACTGTAGCTTTTGACTCTAGGACATTGACTCGGGCAGAACAAAATTATGCAGTCATCAAGAGGGAGCGCCTTGCAGCATCTTGGAGTGGAGCATTTCCATAACTATCTGTGGAGTACAAAATCTTTGCTTTGTTCTGACCACAAACCATTGATTAAAATTGTATCCCCGGGTGGCACTGGCAAAGGTTCGGCAATGCTTTCGAAATTAGCCTCTAAACTACAAGAATTTCAGTTTGAAATAGAATGCATTAGTGGGTGGAGGAATGTCCAAGACTGTTTATCTTGGATGTCAGTAGATTGGAAGTTGGTTGAAGGACCTCAGTTTGTTGATGGGGAAAAATACATTGCTATAGCCTCAGTTAATGATGTAGTTTTTGTGGGTGAAGGTGCTTTTGATGCGAATGATTGACACATGAGATGGGGCTTGATGACACTATGTGTAGGTGTCAATATGTTGAAGATGGGATCTAGGAGAAAGATGTGTGTCTCTGTTTCGGTTTGCCCTTATATCAAAGTTTTGGATGGGTGGTTTGTGTGCGGTGATGGGGAGTTGATGAGGAGAGCTTTATTTCTCCTTTTGGCAGAAGAGAAAATTGGTTAGCTTTGGCCCATGAGGGACATATTGGTGAAACATTAACCCAACGTGGTTTCAAAACCCAATTTTAGGTGGCTTGGATTGGATGGACAGGTGGTTGATTGGGTGGAAAGGTGTCCCGTGTGTAAAGAAGGCGAGAAAAGGTTAAAGGTAGTTGGTAAGTCTGGTGATGGACACATTGAGAATCCTGGTAAGGCTTGGCACAGTATTTACTTGGATTTTATTGGCCCAATGGGAGAATTACAGGAGAGGGACAGGTTTGGCGTTGTGGATGGTTTATTTTTTAGTGGTTGACTGTCAGATTTGTGAAGGATGTCACTACTGAGAGCACCATCAAGTTCCTTGGAGAATTATTAGGGAAGAGGGCATCCCTTCAGTTCTCATTACGGACAATGGTAATCCGCTAGTGTCAAGGGAAATGCAGTTTTTTTTTAAAAGATTGTGGTATTGCCCATCACTGTACTTCGTTGTACAACCCTCAAAGGAATGGTCTGTGGGAACGGCCAACAAAGTTGTGAAAGGCATTATCCAGATGGCTTCTGCTAATGGTTCTTTTGTGCGTAAAAAGGTGGATCAAATGTTATTGGCCTACCAAACTACTTGTCAAAGTGAGGGAGTTAAATCTAGTGAGCAGATGAGGGGTAGAACTCCTGGTTCCACAATGGTTCCCACGTGGATGAGAGGTGATGGCATTGGGTAAACATTTTTTGGGGTAATCCTTGTTGTTTCAGTGTAGGTGACTTGGTTAATGTGGGGAGTGGAAGGATTGGGTGAGGTCTCTCTAAGTTGAAGGGGCCCTACACAGTTAGGAAAGTTTTTAATCACTGTGTTGTTTTGAATAATGGTGAGCAATGGAATTTGTTGTGTTGCCCTTTACCAAAGGAGTGGAGGTGTTCACAGGAAGATAGTCCACCTAGCTGTGGCTATGTCCTGGCCCATGAGTGTGAGGTTACCCCTAGTCCGAACATTTCTTGTGCCACTATGGGTGGGGGTGACTCCTTGGTGCCTGTACATGGGCTTTCAAGGGGTTTATCACCTTCTCTAATTGATGGTTCTTCACATGGCTCTGATGGTCCACCTGCTTATCTCAAGGATTTCATATGTTCATTTGTTGGGTTTCTTCTTTTTCTTTCTCCTTTGGGTCATTGGTAAGGGGGAGCTGTGTAGTATATGCTTTGCAGTATAGTCTTAAGAATACATCTGTGTGTTCCATGTCTTTGTTGATCTTGAGTGTTCTCTTCCAAGTCAGTTATTGTCTTGACTAGCTTGGAAGAGTCCGCTCTTATCCGGTCACTAACTTGATTAAAGCGTTCAAGCTTACCAGCGCTTCAGTCATCTTTTATTTACCACAGAATTCTTATTGAACAGCCTCCTGCTGTGTTTTTCCAGTAACGTCTTCGACTCACTATGCCTGTCATATTGTTGGAATCACTCTCATTCCTTGGTACTGCTCTGTTGCTAAAGGTAAGCCCTCCAACAGTTTCACCAAAACACACAATTCTTCTCCTTCACCTAGTAATGGTTTGCACGCCGGTTCTTGCAGAGTCGAATCTGTCGCTAACTTTATAGTGTAAGAATACAGCTTCATATGGTATAAAACTACCCTTTATTTTCAACTCTGCAGAACAGCAGAAAAACAGCACCTTCCTTGTCCAAGCCTCCCCTTCAACTGCCACCCTCCAGAATCCTCAATCCCCACGTTCTAACCAACATCATAGGGACCCCCTTGCACATTCTAATTCTGGAGAGCAGCAACACCACAATCGTCTTATGGAAGAAAGGAAAAAACGAAACGAGCACGGTCATAAGGAATGAGGGGTTTAATGCCATACAGTGTTCTTAGCTCAATTTAGGACACTAACTTTAAGGCAATCACACTGAAATCCTAGGTTAGCAAGGAACAGGAAAACCCCGTAATTCTTAACCTTAAATCCAGTTTAACTTCTCCATCCTGCTCAGTGTACTGTTCCTCCAAAATTTAACAAATGTTTCGATAACTTGACCAAGTAGAGCCAATATTGGACATCATTTGTGTGACTGCTGAACAACAGATTCAATTTTGCAATTGTTGAAGCAACAATAATTACCCAACGTCAAACCGAGGAGCCACGAAAGCCTATTAAACATGTACAGAAAATTAAAACATGAATTGCCTCCATGTCAGCCTGACTCAATCCAGAGCACCTTTGTCTCCTGCTCACAACACAGAACCACTTAGCACTCCAGCTGCATATAGTCTCAAAATGGTGTATATCGGTTTAATTTGCTTGGTCAGACGATTTATGGTTCCCAGGTTTGGTGTGGAGGACTGGCATAATTCCATTAAATGATTAACCTAGTTGTAATTATCCATTTCTTTTATTCCTCCCTCCCACGCCCTAGCTGGGTGAGACTGTGGAGAAAGTTTATTAGCACTGGCTATCTGTAGCACGTGCTCTATTTGAATAATTTTCATCTCCTTGCTTGCATCAGACCAGACTGGAGCTATTTTTATAAGGGGAAACACTTGGATTGGTAAAGGACGATTTTTGGCTTAGATTGGTTCCACCAACAATCAAAGAGTGTTCCCTATGTGATTCTTCCTCAATTATCAACACAAATAATAGCTCATACGAATTTATACATTTAAAGCATACAACCAATAAGCTTTGTTTTTAGTAAAAATGATATTCTCCTTTATTTTACAAAACAGGTTATGCAGATAGTTGATAAAAACACTTCATGAATACATTTTAATACCCCATTCATTTAAAAACACAATAGTTGTTATTTATAATTAATTTCTCCCCAAGGGACAATCCTTAGTTTTTATCCAAGTGTAGAGAGGTTTTTTTTGGGGGGGGGGGAATATTTTTATTGCGAAATTATAAGAAGGCACAGGTTACATGGTCATCCAGACCACTTGTTATGCAAAAGTTGATACCGTGCAGTTTCAATGATAATACACAGCCATATTTGGCCCACATCCCGGAGGCTGGGCGGCGTAGGAACAGAGCATGTAAAAAAGGAAAAGTTCAGTTGTGCTTTAAGGATATAGAACTATCTTTGTATTCGCTAATTTTCCGTTTTTGTGCGTTTATTCTAGTTAACAATTAACAAGAACCAAATTCCCCAAGTATGGCATCATTAGTACAAAATTGAACGAGGCAGGTCATTTATGCGAGGCCCAGCTAAGGCACAGTCATTATAATACAGTAAGGACCTGTGGGGATCACAGCTATTTACAATTATGCGTACCAAAGAATATTTGTGTGGCTGCGTAGGGCCTTTACACCGGATCCAACCTCTCCAAATCAACCCCCTCCCCAGCACATTCAGACTCCGATTCAGCCCAAGTGTAGAGAGGTTAGTTCAACCTTCTGGAGTACCCATCTCCCACATTAGTGATTTATAATGATCTATATGATGTGCAATTTTACATATTTTCCCCAAAGAAACTTATGAGAAAGTATTTTCAAACATACATACAGATTGTCTATCAAAGGAAAAAACAATTGGAAAACTAATATCATTTAAAACAATCATTATTTAAAACCAAATGTTGACGCAGTGTTTTGGTGGACTGGAGTTAGTTAACACCACCTTCTTCAGGACAGGTTTATGCGTAAAATACAATATAGTTGATTTTAGAGATGTGCACTACTGAAACTGGAAGATGAAGCGCTAATCTTTCGGGTTGGTTCTTTTTTTAAAGCGGCAGTATGCACCCGTAACTCAATGTGGCCACCCTGAAGTATGCTTATGTTATCCTGTTTTTATCCACAATTTTTAACCTTGGTAAACAAATACCCTGATGTATTTCCCCTTTTGTATCAATATCCTTTTTATGTGCACTGTATTACTGGAGGATCTGTTTTAATTGGAACTTCTTTATGTCCCCTCTGTTGGATAATTTTTATTGTATGCGTCGTTGTCCGTCTGCACTTTTATGGATATATTCTTGTATCCGAATAAAGATATTGAATTGAACTGAATTGAAATTCTTCATGTTTCATTGAGATTCATTCATTATTTGGCGAGGATTTGCCTCCTTTTCAGCTGACGGTCTGAAATCCTTTAAATCCGGATATTATATATGGACATGGGAATTCATATTTTCGATAACCAGTAGCCGGTTTATGCATATCTTAGTTATGGATTCACATGGATAAATGTGTGATTCGATCAGCCGTTCCTCAGGTTTTGGTTTTAGATTGGTTTCAAGCTTCATTGCCCAGCCGTCTCCAAGCTCCCATCTCTGGTTAATATGTGAACTATGCAGGGTTCAACTGGCGCCACAACTGCAAGCAAGGTTGGCATGGCCCAATGGGCGTTGCTAGTTAACAGCCGCAGTGGCCGCTCGGCGTTGAACTCAGGCGCCTGATGCCCAAGATGTCGCCGAGAAAGCAATAATCCTTGTCGCAACTCCCCCTAAAACTTTCTTAAGGATCATCGGAGGGTGCTGTGCCCCTATTTACCGCTGGAGCAGCAGCGGAGAGCCTTCCTGGAGCCCAAAGCATGAACTACAACGTGGGAGGTGTGTGGTGGTGACCTAGCCTGCCTCGGAGGCCCCGGGGAGACAGGGTCCTAGGGCGTGCCTGAGGCTGGATTATCAGAACTCTACTGGGCCCCACTGCTCTGTGGAAGCCTGAGCCCGGTTGCAGAGGGCAGAGTTCTAAGACTGTGGGAGAGCGGACACCACTGACGCCGCCACTGATAGTTCCGGACGAGCGAGGTGAGGCGGGAGCTAGGCCTGGCTGCGATTTTCCCAACGCTGTTGCTGCCGTCAGCGGCGGATCTAGGCCGGCTCCTCTGGGCCCCGCTCCCTCATAACGGTACCCCTCCCTACTCTGGCACATAACCAGCCGTGTGTGGAACCACGGGGTCCCACATTTGTCGGCAGCCCCATCTCTCCTCCCCTGCGATTTCAGGACTTGCTCCTTGGAGGTCTGCAAACTGCACCGCTCTGAGGCCCGCACCCAGATCATTTGTGGGTGACGCACTGTGCATGTTGAACCCACGGCGGGGGTGCTCACAATCTCACTGAACCAGTCTCATTGAAGCACACAACTGAGGGGTGACTAGTGGCATGAGGGGCTGGTGGACGGTACTGCCGCCATATATGAATATTACCACTTCCTCAGAGCCTGTGGGGATTAACAGCTGAGTGGCGGCCCACACTACCCCCTCCATCCCAACGCTGCCATTGGTACCTCAGCACGCTAAGAGGAGGCCTGCTACACAGTGCTTTGCAGAGCATCGCCCATCTAGCCCCTAACACGCCTGGGGCGGTGTCGCTGGGAACCTGCCACTCGTTCCACCTCCCATCCCATTGAAGTAAGCCGGGAGACTCAGACTGCGGGCACAATTATCTGCCATAGTGAGTGGGTGAGACCACCTTGCTGCCAACCCTGATCCTAGTGCAGACTCGCTACCGGCTGCCGCGCCCGCTGTCCTGCATTGCAACCATGGGACGTGGAGACCCAAAACAGTGAAAAATTACATTTGAAAAGGTGGATTCCTCTGAGCGACCTGACAGATGCGGCGAGAGAGAAAGGTCCAGTGCATACAGACCCTCCACAGTCCATGGATGGGGCCACTGCCATCATGGCGGAGCTGTGCGCGGGCTTCCGTGGCATAAATGCACAGCTTGATAATCTGTCCTCTCAGCGTAACAGGATGGGAGAGACTTGATGGACATACTACCAGACTTAACGAGGCCGAGCAGAGAATGTCTGCCCAGGAGGACAGGGCTACTGATAAGTCGCGTAGACTTGAATGGGTGGAGAGACTGTTAAAAATTGTAGCAATGAAGAATGGGGATCTTGACGCTAGATCGCGCAGGAATAATGTCCGTATTATGGTGCTTGCGGGATCTACAAACATGGGACGCACAAAAACTTTTCTTGAAAACATGCTAACAAAGCTTTTTGGCGCCGAACACTTCTCTAGAAATTTCGTTATGGAATGGGCGCATCGATCCCTGGGCCCACGGCCCCCGCCTGGAAGCCCTACCCCATTATTGCACGCTTGCTCAATTATAGGGACTGTGATACAGTGCTCCGTCTGGCAGGGGAGATTTCACCCATGCAACACAAGGGACTGTGCTCTCCTTTTACCAGTTTTTTGGTGTGGGCATCAGGCGTCAGAGGCTTTGCCCACCTCCTTAGGATGAATCCGGATTAAATTTAGATGGGGGTTTTTTTTCTCCTTTTTTTTCGGGATTACAAGGGTGGTATTGTGTTCTCTGGCCCTTTGGCCCAGGTGTTGGAGGTTTTTTCTGTTGCTTACGTATCGTGATTTTTTTTTTACTTAATGTGCAGGCAAAATTGTCTTTTTTCCTCATTTGTGTCCCTCTGTAGATCTTCCTTCATTGCTCTGGATGAGTAGGTTCTTACTCTGTTATCTAAGAGTATGGCTGAGACCCCAATGGTAGATATTAAGCTAAAGCAAGGAAAGGTTTTGATGTCAGTAAAAAACGGGCGCACAGCTAGAGATCAAAAGCGCATGTATGCAAACTAGCAACTATAAATTGGTGGTGCAATTGGGTGAATGGAAAACCTAAAAAGCCACTCTGTAGTCCAACCAGCAAGCCGGTGAGACCCATTCTAATTAAAACAATTCCCCTATGCACACACACTAGAGAGTACAAACAATAGTCATATCATTGGATAAGTACAAAGTCACAAAAGGTAAGATGACAGAGACGAAAGAATCTTGTGTAGATTGAAATCTTCAGTTCTTTATTTCCAATATGAGTGTTAGCAAAATTGTGAGGAAGGTCACATCCGACTGAGTTGCATCGGACAGGACTGGTGAGAATTATTAGGTAGTGACGATAGGGATGCCAATTACGAAAACGTGAACCCACAAATATCGTGAATTATATCCGACCGATTTCTTACTTTAGATAGGAGAGTCCCCAAATAATCGTATAGAAGACGCGTTAGAGAGGATAGACACGAAGTGCGCGACGGCATTAAAAAGTCACGGGTCAGTGTTCCTAGTATCGTCCGGTGCTTTTCTTAATGTATTGCGCCCAATGTGGACGACCCTAGTTTTTTTTTGAGGACCTACATGTTCTGCTCAGTCGTTAGAACTATGATGCAATATTTTTGGGGGGGGGACTTGAACCTTTGGTTTGATCAGACGACCCACTCACTACCCCAAGGGGAAGTCCCTAGAGGTGATGAAAGACTTCGCCCACTCTTTGAACCTGTGTGACCTCTGGTGCACACATCACCCTTCGACCCCTGGGTATAATTTTTATTCTGCACCTCATTCTACACATACCCACATAGATAACATTTTAATGGACGCCCTTGGCTGGCGCTGGACCAAGGGTATAACCACCCTACTGCATACTCTGTCAGATCATGCACCGTGCTTGGTCGTCTATGTATCCCACACTCGGCTAGATGAGAACAGCAGTGGTCTTTCCCAGTTCAGCCCTCTTGGACGAGGTCTTCCGATTGGAGATACAGGAAGCCATCACGGAGTATTTTAATCTGAATACGGGCAAAGAGGCTCACTATTTAACCTTATGGGATGCCTTTAAGTCATACATGCGAGGGGTTGTTATTTCCAAACAAGCAGGGGGTGCTGCTCGCGATTCGTGGGAGTCTTGCAAAAATCAAAGTACACTTGACGTTATTGGATGCTACGTCCCCGGCGCCACAATACCTAAATAAACGTAGTGCTCTCACTAGAGTTTAATGAGCATGTGGATAGAGAAGCTTCACTGATTAGACAACATTCCACGGCCCGTAGATACGGGGAGGGTGGGGGGGGGGTAGGGGACACCCCGAAAAGACACTGGCGGCACTGGTGTGCGCTCCTAGGGGGGCAGACACCTAGCGGTGATAAACTGTGGGGATGGTACGGAGGCTACGGACGATGCAGATATTCTGGCGGAATTAGTCGCATACACTCGATCTCCCTATTCTACCACTCTCCCCAAAGACTTCTCCCAGCACCTGGCCTACTTACAAGAGGTGGCCATAGTATGGCTGAGAAAAGGACAGGCGGATTTCCTGGCGGATCCCTTCGCGGTTGAGGAAATTACTGGAGGCGGAAAAGGCCTTGGATTCCCTCGAGTGACCTTTCCTTATGGTCATGTTGTATAAATTAGGTATCAAATCCAATTTTATAGCCCCGATTGCACTGCTTTAATCTTCCCAGAGTGCTAGTCTGAGTAAATGGCTCATTATCATCCACCATCTACATGACACGAAGTCTGCCGTTTTGGAGTAGTTTCTGGGCTGAAGATAAACTGGGGTAAATCAGTTCTATTCCCAATTATGGCTGCAGCCCTAGCAGATGGCGCCGAATATCCGCTACAGAAAGCAGGGGACACCACTTAATACGCGGGGGTGCATCTCTACAGAGATAAAGAACAGGTCATACTTTCAAATTATGGACCTGCGGTCGGGCAACTTTCCACACAGGTTGATAGATGGATACAAATGCCTTTATCAATGGCTGGCCGCAAAGATTTGGTTAAAAGGAAAGTACTGCCCAGATTTTTATACCCGTTTAGCACTATACCTCTTCCACTCACTAACGCATTCTTTAGTCAACTGCGGGGACTGCTTAATAAGGAGTAGTTTCTGTCCTGTAACTCCAGTTCTGTAGTAGTATTATCTCTGTTATAGTCATAATCTAGTGAATAGTCCCGCCCATGTGCGTGGACCCCGGCAATCAAAAATAATCTCTTAAGTTGTCAAAATAATGCAGAAA
The DNA here is from genome assembly GCF_964263255.1 of Lissotriton vulgaris. Classification (NCBI taxonomy): domain Eukaryota; kingdom Metazoa; phylum Chordata; class Amphibia; order Caudata; family Salamandridae; genus Lissotriton; species Lissotriton vulgaris. The sequence continues at coordinate 783,230,353 of NC_141699.1, forward strand.
CTGCAAAGACACTTAAGAGAGAATTTAAAGACAAATAATGCAGCCTATACCCACAGGCTACACTGTCCAGTACTTCAACTAGAAATTCCACCAAATTTCACCACACACAGCCCAGCCTGCTAGTTTCTACCATAGAGAAACCTGCCTCCCGCAGTCAAAGACTCAGGAATGATAGAGAGGAAGGTAGGGACAGACAAGCCCCATAGGCTGCCATTATGTGGCTTAAATAGGATACTGTGCCTTTAAGAGAACTTTCCAGACTTCTCCCAGTATCCCAGAATGCATAGCAGGTCCAACTTACTTTCAGTTCTTTTTGAAGGCGTATAAAACGCCAGACCTGCAGCATTGTTTACATGAAGAATTCTCCACCGGGGAGGAGGGAGGGCGCTTATGACTATAACAGATACCCCTACTACAGAACTGGAGTTACAGGACAGAAACTACTCCTTCTGTAGTAGGGGATCTCTGTGTATAGTCATAATCTAGTGAATAGAATGGCAAGCCCATCCCCACAACTAAGCGGCGGTGGAGAGTAAATACACAATGCCACTACTGTGCGAACAAATTCCGCAGCGAAGCCTGCCCAACCTGAGCGTCTGCCCTGGCGTCAGTGTCCAGGCAGTAATGCTTAGCAAAGGTATGAACCGACTTCCAAGTGGCTGCCTTGCAGATTTCAGCAATCGGCACGTTACGGAGCAGAGCCGTCGTGGCAGCTTTGCCCCTGGTGGAATGAGCCTTAGGCTTACCTCCTAAGGTCTTATTAGCCTTCTGATAACACAATTGTATGCAGGACACAATCCACCTAGAGATGGACTGCTTAGAGGTCGCAAGACCTGTCCTGACCGATCCATAATTGATAAACAACTGATCAGACCTACGAATCTTTGGTTTTATCCAGATAAAATTTCAACACCCTCCTAACATCCAGAGAATGGAGAGACCTCTCCGCTGGGGATGAAGGGTTCTGAAAGAACGTAGGTAAAGTTATAGTCTGGTTGACATGAAAATCAGAAATAACCTTGGGAAGAAATTCAGGGTGAGTACGCATAACAACCTTAGCAGCATGAAATACAGTATAAGGTTCATTACAACACAACGCCTGAATTTCACTCACCCTGCGGGCCGATGTAATGGCCACGAGGAACGCCGCCTTCCAGGACAGGTGCTGCAACGAAGCCTTATGAATAGGTTCAAAAGGTTCCTTCATCAATCTGGACAGCACCACATTCAATTCCCATGAAGGCGAGGGAAGCCTGACAGGAGGGAATACTTTCTTCAATCCTTCCAGAAAATCTTTGATCACAGGGATCTGGAAAAAGGAAGTCTGTGAAGGGCATTTCCTGTAGGCAGTCAATGCAGCCAGATGAACCTTAATGGAATGCACATTAAGGCCAGACTGCGCCAAATGTAAAAGGTAAGGAAGGATGACATCCTCCTTACAGGTCGTCGGATCATAGTTCTTAGACTGGCACCAAATACAAAACCTCTTCCACTTGTAAGCATATGAAGTCCTAGTGGAAGGTCTCTTGGACTCCTTCAGAATGTCCATGCAATCATCGGGCAGATTAAGATGGCCATACTGCACTATCTCAGGAGCCATGCCGCCAAACTCAAAGACGAGAGGTTGGGGTGTAACATCCGTCCCCCGAACTTCGTGAGAAGGTCCGGCCTGCACGGCAACCGAATGTGAGGAAGGAGAGACCGGTGAAGTAGGTCCGTGAACCACCACTGCCTGGGCCACTCCGGGGCGATGAGTATCATCCGAGCCCTGGACCGGGCCAGCTTGATGAGCACCGCCGGAATCAGGGGAATGGGAGGAAAGGCGTACAGAAAGTGGTTCGTCCAGTCGATCCATAACGCATTCCCCAGCGTCCCTTGCTGGAAGTACCTGGAGGCGAAGTCTCTGCACTTGCTGTTTTCGGCGGTGGCGAACAAATCTATGTCTGGAGTTCCCCACCTTGCGAAGACTTCTCCTAGTACTTCGTCGTTTATGACCCATTCGTGGTTTTCCTGAAGCAGTCTGCTCAGTGCGTCTGCCTGAACATTCTGCACACCTGGTAGATGGGTGGCCGTTATCGTCAGTCCTCTGGCCAGGAGCCAGTGCCAGATCGTCTGCGCCTCCTGTGACAGAGTGCGTGATCCCGACCCCCCCTGCTTGTTGAGGTAATACATCGTGGTGGTATTGTCCGTCTGTACAAGCAGAGAGTTGGTCCGGAAGGACGGAAGAAAGGCCTTCAGCGCCAAGTGAACAGCTCTGAGTTCCAGGAAATTGATGTGATACGTGGCCTCCATCGGTGACCACGTGCCTTGAATCTGCAGAGTCCCGGAGTGCGCTCCCCATCCCAGAAGAGACGCATCCGTCACAACAGTCTGCGTGGGAATGTCCTTGTGAAAGGGAACCCCTCTGAGGAGATTCTCCGCCGAACACCACCACTTCAGGGACTGAAGAGCATGCAGCGATAGGCGAATCTTGTCGTCCCAAGATCCTTTCCTCTGATCCCACTGGTCCTCCAAGCACTCCTGCAACGGTCTCATGTGCAGCCGTGCGTGTGGCGTCAGGAAGATACAAGAGGCAATCGATCCCAGTAGAGAAGACACCGTCCTCACTGTTGTAGATGGGGTCGTCATAAGAGCCTGAGCCTTCCGAAGGAGTGATAATCGTCGCTCTTCCGAAGGAGACACGCTTGCTGACAGCGTATTGATGGAGGCTCCCAAGTACTGTATGCATTGAACCGGAGTCGGGACAGACTTGGCCATGTTGATGTGCAACCCCAGCTTGTTCAAGAGAACGCACGTCTTCTGGAAGTGTGCTCGCGCTTCCGAGAAGGAGGATGCCTTGATCAGCCAATCGTCCAAGTAAGGGTAGACGAACACCTTGTTCTTCCTCAGGTGTGCCGCTACCACCGCCATGCACTTCGAGAATGTCCTTGGCGCAGACTTCAGTCCGAATGGGAGTACTGTGTATTGATAGTGATTGGTGCCGACTTGGAACCGCAGGAACTTCCTGTGTGTGTGCAATGGGCACATGGAAGTAAGCATTCTGTAGGTCTATAGCGCAAAGCCAGTCTCCCTGTTGCAACTGAGGGTAGATCTGGTGCAACGACAGCATGCGGAACTTTTCTCTGCGAATCCACTTGTTTGCCTGTCGCAAATCCAGAATGGGCCTGAACTCGTTCTTGTCCTTCTTGCGAACCAGAAAGAACCGGGAGTACAGACCTCTTCCTCTCTGAGACAGAGGCACATCTTCTATCGCCCTTTTCCTTAACAGGATATCCGCTTCCGCCTGAAGCTCGCGCAGCTGGAACTGCGAGCTGACCGGGGGAATCGCTGGAAGAGGGCTGGTGAACCGAAGACTATCCATTGCAAACAATATTCAGCACCCACTTGTCCTGAGTAATTTTTCTCCACTCTGCCAGAAAAAGTTGGATGCTTCCCCCTACCGGAGTGGGTAACGGATCCGGGGGAAGTAAGTTCCTAGGGCCTAGACCCCGCCTGGCCCTTGGGCGCCGGAGCCGATTGCTGGCCTCCTCTGCCCTTCTGCCGCTTCTGGAACGGCTTACAGAACGGCTGCTGCTGTTGCGAGTGCCCCGAAGCCTGTCCCCGTCCTCGGCCTTGTCCTCCGAACCGCCGTTGGAAAGGGCGGTACTGCTTCTTGGTCTCCTTGAGCTTTTCCAGGCCCACAGCCGTCAGCGTTTCAGCCTCCGCCTTCATGCGGGCCATTTCATCATCTGCGTGCTTCCCGAAGAGGGTCTCCCCGGAAAACGGCAGATTGGCCACCCTCTGCTGTGCGTCCGGTTTCAAGGACGTCAGCCGGAGCCATGCGTGGCGCCGTTGGTTGATCCCGTGGCAGAACCCGTGAGCAGCCAACAGGGAAGAGTCCGCAGCCGCGCTGATTATCTGGTTGGCCACCAGCATCCCCTCACTCAGGACTTCCATGAAGTCTTCACGCTGCTCCCGAGGTAAATGCTCCACAAAGCGCTCGAGGGAGTCCCAGAGGGCGCGGTCGTAACGCCCCAACAGAGCCGTGGCACTCGCCGCTTTCATGGATGTCGCTGAAGTCCCACAGATTTTTCGCCCCGCCGAGTCCATCCACCTAGATTCCTTGTCCGGGGGAACCGTGGAGGTCGGAGTGGTGGCATGCTGCTTGCGGGCCGCCGTGACGATGACGGAGTCAGGCGGAGGCTCCGCTCTCAAAAAGGCCGGATCCGAGTCGGGAGCCCGGTACTTCTTTAGTAGTCTGGACGGGGCCGCTCTCGTCACCGCCGGGGTGAGAAACAGCGCCATAGCCGGTTCTTTCAGGCCCGGCACCAAGGGCAGGAGGGGACGAGACATGTGCCTCTGATGCAGAGTCTCGAAAATGACGGACGTCTTCGGAGTAGGCACTGTCAGTGTAATGCCTAGCTTCGCCGCGCCCCTCAACAGGACGTCCTGAAAGGCAACCAGGTCATCTATCGGGGACACCCTGGTGTCCGGCGACCCCGATAGCGTAGGTGAATAGTCCCTGGTCCCAGATGATCTCGTGCGAGAGCGAGAATCGCGCCTCCTATGGCGGTGTCTCGACTTCGTGGAAGATCTGCGCCTAGAGCGAGAACGAGACCTGCCAGCTCTAGGGCGCTCCTTCGGTTTGCGAGGAGGGGTCTTCCGTGGTTCCTCACGGGGCCTCTTCGGATCCTCTAGGGGCTTCGGTTTCGGGGTCCCCTTGGGAGGAGCAGGCAGGGACGGCAGTGAAGTGGACCTCGGCGGAGGAACCACCGGCTGCGGGGTGGGCCCATGCGGAGGGACCGGAGGTGGAGCAGGATCCCCCGCAGGAAGAGGTGGCAAAGGCGGAGGGTCCTCCTTAGGTACGGGTGGAGGAGTAGGAGCCCTGGGTCGAGACGGAGTGTACACTTCCGAGTACACCGAGCCCGGTGACCCTTTAGGGGACGGGTGAGGAGATCCATCCCCATCCGCAGGCGACCGCTTCCTCTTGCGTCCACTGGAAGTGGCGTGACTCCTGGGGCTAGAGCCCCCTCTGTGTCGTTTTGGAGAGGGTGACCTACTCCTCGACGCTGACCGTTGTCTGCTGGACGCAGAACGACGCTTCTCCGGCGTCGAATGGCGTTTCCTGGACTCCGGCGTCGAACGTCGTCCCCTCGACGTCGACCCTCTCATCCTCGGCGTCGAACGTCGACTCCTCGACGTCGATCTTCTCTTGCGCGACTTCTCACGTCGCCCTCTCGACGTCGGGCGGTCCACCCTAGACGTCGACCGCCGTCGTCTTGATGTCCTCGACGTCGACCGTCGTCGTCGTCTTGATGTCCTCGACGTCGAGGAGCCCCTCGACGTCGATCGGCGGTGTCGCCTCGACGACGACCAACGGTGTCGCCTCGACGGCGAGCGTCGGTGCCGCTTCGACGGCGAGCGTCGATACACGTCCCTGCGCCTTCGGCGTCGGTATGAAGACCTCGACGTCGACGAAGACGATGACGTCGACGGCGGCTTCGACGTCGGCCTCTCCTTCGCCGTCGAGCCATCACGCCGTCTCGACCCGGAGCCCCGGGGAGACGGGGAGCACGCCGTCGTCATCCCTCTCGACGCCGTCGTCGAAGCCCTCAACGTCGAATGGGATCGTTGGCTGGACTTCCTGCCCCCAGGGAGCCCCCCAGGGGCCTCAGCAGAGGCAGAGGGATCCCTCCCAGGCTGCCCAGACCCACCTGCAGCGCGTTGACGCCTATCCTCCAGGCCAGCCAGCCTGATCTTCAATCTGTCCCTGAGGGTCCTAGCAGAAAGTTGCTGGCAGATAACACACTCCTCAGGGCCATGATCTTCTGGAAGGCACACGATGCAGACATCATGGGTGTCGCTTTTGGCCTTCTTCCTCTCACATGCTGGGCACTTAACAAAAAGGCCAGGCATTTCGGAGCCCCAAAACGCCTAAAAAACAGCACAAAAGTGAGAAGAGAACACCAAGCAGTAACAGAAACACTTTTAAAAGTCAAAAGTGCAAAAACGAATTCAATAAACCCTTGAAAAAGGGAGAGCTCAATGCCAGGGTCCTGTAAGCAGGAGCCGGAAAAAAGAACTGAAAGTAAGTTGGACCTGCTATGCATTCTGGGATACTGGGAGAAGTCTGGAAAGTTCTCTTAAAGGCACAGTATCCTATTTAAGCCACATAATGGCAGCCTATGGGGCTTGTCTGTCCCTACCTTCCTCTCTATCATTCCTGAGTCTTTGACTGGGGGAGGCAGGTTTCTCTATGGTAGAAACTAGCAGGCTGGGCTGTGTGTGGTGAAATTTGGTGGAATTTCTAGTTGAAGTACTGGACAGTGTAGCCTGTGGGTATAGGCTGCATTATTTGTCTTTAAATTCTCTCTTAAGTGTCTTTGCAGTTTCTGCATTATTTTGACAACTTAAGAGATTATTTTTTATTGCCGGGGTCCACGCACATGGGCGGGACTATTCACTAGATTATGACTATACACAGAGATCCCCTACTACAGAAACTAGTATGGGCAGGACGTAGACCGAGATTCTCCTGGGATACTCTAACGCTCTCGTATAATTGCGGTGGTTTCCTCGTCCAGGATCCCCAACGTTATTTTAGGTGGCACAAGCGCAATATGCTCATCACTGGTACCATCTGGTCAACCGTAATCCGTATACAAAACCCGATCGGGAATTGGCAGCTCCCACGCCATTGAGCACTATTTTTCCCAAGGGAATTCCTCTAGACCCCAGAGACATCCAACCCCTGTCCACCACATTTTGGGTGTGGCGTAAACTTAACACTATGCTAGGCGGTGGCACTCTATTCTCCGGCTATCCCCCTACCTAACAATCCATTCCTCCACTGACGTTCGAGGGAGTGGTGCAGCTCACTCTCACTAAACTGGGCCTGGATACTCTTGGCTCCCTGTTCTCCGAGAGGCGGGAGTACACCGAGCGGTCTTCTGGATCGGGGATGACATATAGACAATTTTATAACTGCCAGGCTCTTGGGTGTGTTGTGCTCCGCCGTCGCCTCCTTCTCCTCCCCACCTACAGACTTTACCCCACTCACTCTGCTGATCACAGACAGAGGGAACACACTTAGTCACTTAACTGTACAAAGCTAGTTGGGCGCTCAAGCAGGTGTGGGACAGGGGGAATCCGACAGAGATTGGAGGAGGATCTGGGTCACTCACTGACTGATAAGGAATGGGCCTTCTGCCTTGACCAGATCCAGAAAATCTCACCCAACCATAAGCACAAGCTCTTCCATTTTAAATTCATTTATAGGACCTATGTTACCCCGAGTCAATTGGCCACATTTGACCGCTCCAAGTCATCCAACTGTCCTAAATGCAGAAAACAAGACACAAACGTTGCTCATATGACCAGGACATGCCCCCAGATCCTGCCATACTGGGCAGAGGTCTTTCGTATGCTAACAAACATACTTGGTGCCCTTCTCATCCCATCTCTGATACTTGACCTGCTCAGTTCGGTCACCCACATTAAACTTTGTTACCGAAGATTCGTTATTACCCTGCTGCTGGCTAGAAGAGAAATAGCAGTTTATTGGGGAGCGGCGACTAGACCCACCCTAGTGTTAAAATCGATAAACTTTAGGTGTCCATAAGCGGCGCTCATTTATGTTCACCACAGCATATTGTTAAAGGTAAAATGACGGTCGTGAACATTTCCTGCGCCATCTTGCTTAGTGGGTATTTCTATGTGCATGTAAGCTGCAGCCATTTTACACATCACAGCCATTTTGTATTCTGTTAGTCACCTTTGTTTCACCCTGCCCTTACTAGCATCCCTCTGACCAACCTGGAATGTGAGTTGGAGTCTATAAACTATTGCCACGACGATCATCAAACTTGTTTTTCCTCTCATCTCGATTTACAGGCAAACCAATGGACACTTACACAAACAGGTTCCAAATATCAAACAGACTCTTGCAAACATGGTTTATTGCACTGCACACAGCCAGACTTGTTTTTGCCAACAAGGGGACCCGTTTTTATCAACAGAACAGACTCTTAGATCTGGCCGGTCTCACGTTTTAGACCCTGGTCCAGCTGCAAGATTAGATTGTCTGTTTTGACCTGGGTGGGAGGAGAATTAATGTTGGGCTTGTGTAACCATGTTGATGAAACAATGTTGGGCTTGTGTAACCATGTGGATGAAACAATGTTGGGCTTGTGTGACAACCTGCCCGGGGCGGAGACTCCAAGCTTGTAACCATGATAAATAAAACAAAACAAAAGCATTGTGTCAAACCTGTATAAAAGGAAGAGCCAAAAGAGATGCAGTTAGAACACCTCCCTGAGACATCCGGATGTCTGCAGTTGACGTGGTCTCCTCAAGAGTAATTAACCTTGTTCTTGCCTTCCTGTTTCCAGCGCCTGCCTCATTTTGTTAAAGAATCCAAAGTGAATTAAAGGTGACTCTGGGCCGGGCTGCTTTGGGGGTATTAGGAGACTCGCTGCTTTTCACAAATTGGCATCCCAAACGTGGGGTCCATCAGCGACACATGGGTCCGGTGAGAGAGGTTTTAACAACGGAGTGAACATCTAACGATTGGAGTTATACTGCCCTGAAAAGACCCTCATCTAGCTGCCGATCAACTGAACTTCACCGGTTCCGAACGGACCTCTCTCGACTGACCTGCGGTCCTGACTGGGACCTTAGAGGAGTGCCGCATTGATATTGGAGTGAGAGGACAAACAGGCGCTGGAAGGGGAAGGCGAAGAAATGTCCGTACGGTCCGGGTAAGGTCGTGAAAAAGCGACAAATTGATTGATTGAATAGTTTGATCGAATACTAGTATTCCTTTGAGTTATTTGAGACATTCCCTGCTTGCAAACAACAGAGAATAGGAATATTCTCTCTTTGCAGACAGCGAAGGACAGGTAGTGCAGGCTTTTTGTCTAAAATTGTTTGATTGTGATATTCATTTTGACCGGTAAATAAGTTATGCCTGTTTTCTCTAGATTGTTGTATAGTTGTTTTAGACCGGACAGTTTGTTAGAGGTCAGTCAGCCGGCTCTGCTGGAAGGCACCCCTTACAAAGACATGTACGTTAAATATGAATTAGCCTTGTGAATATTGATTGAACAAAAGTTACTATTTGCAAATAGTAAATGGCAGGTAATGCAGACTTCTTGTCTAAATTTAGGATTAATTGAGAGATTTATTTTAACAGATATCCTTCATGCCTGTCTTTTTTAAAGTTGTTTGAAAATGGTTGTTTAAGCTCGAATCGTTTGTTAGATATAAAGTACAGCATTTGCCCCATAATGTATGGCTCACTGTGGAACAAATACACAAAGGAGAAACTCTATTTTCAGTGGCCAGTAGAATGAGTAATTCAATTCTAAAAAGTTAAAAAGATGCAGTACGCAGAAACATCGCTAAAAGAATAGTCAAGATAGGTTTTATTTATTTGCACTTTTACAACATAAGCAATTTGTAAGATCCTGGCGTATAGATATGTCAATAAGGAGGATAGTAAATTCAGCCTCTTTTACTTCGCAGCTCCCTTGAACGAGCAAAAGCACACATTTTTCTCATTGAACATTTTGGTACTACTATTGTATCGTTTCCAAGGGAGTACTTTAGCCAGATATTGGTTGACAGTGAGCCCCAGGTGCATTCTGGTTCTTGGGGTCCTAAGCATCGTAATCTTTTTTATTTTGCACACCATGTGTTTCACCTACCTTCCCACCCACATTCCACTTTAATAATCTTGCCAACCTTCAGAGGGGTTTTTCAAATGCTCCTGAGCCTTACCAGGGGTATGCCATCCAGTCTAACAGACAGAAGTGAGATATAAATCTATTAAATGAAGAGAGAAAATATATTCCCTAACACATTGCTTCAATCAATCAAAGACATTTATAGAGCGCACTACTTACCCGTAGGGTCTCAAGGTGCTGGGGGGAGGGGGGTGCCGTTACTGCTCGAACAGCCCGGTCTTCAGCTTCTTCCTGAAGGAGAGGTGGTCTTGGGTCAGGCGCAGGTCGGTCGGGAGGGAGTTCCAGGTCTTGGCGGCCAGGTAGGAGAAGGACCTTCCTCCTGTCGTCGCTCTTCGGATGCGGGAGACGGCGGCGAGGGCGTGGTTGGCTGATCGGAGGTGGCGTTTGGGAGCGTAGAAGTTGATTCGGTTGTTGAGGTAGCTCGGACCTTGGTCGTGTAGGGCTTTGTGTGCGTGGGTGAGGAGGCGGAAGGTGATTCTTTTGTTGACGGGGAGCCAATGCAGGTCTCTCAGATGTCCGGAGATGTGGCTGGTTCGTGGGATGTCGAGGATGAGTCTGGCTGAGGCGTTCTGGATCCGCTGGAGTCTCTTCTGGAGCTTGGCGGTGGTACCGGCATAGAGGGCGTTGCCGTAGTCCAGTCGGCTGGTGACGAGGGCCTGGGTGACGGTCTTCCTGGTCTCGGTGGGGATCCACCAGAAGATCTTTCGTAGCATGCGTAGGATGTTGAAGCATGCCGAGGAGACGTTGTTGACTTGCCTGGTCATGGAGAGGGAGGAGTCCAGGATGAAGCCCAGGTTCCGTGCGTGGTCTGTTGGTTTGGGTGCGGTGCCCAGGGCTGGAGGCCACCAGGAGTCGTCCCAGGCGGAGGGGGAAGAGCCCAGGATGAGGACCTCCGTCTTGTCTGAGTTCAATTTCAGGCGGCTGGTCGTCATCCACTCGGCTACCTCTTTCATCCCTTCGTGCATGTTGGCTCTGGCGGCGGCGGGGTCGTTGGTCAGGGAGAGGATCAGCTGGGTGTCGTCGGCGTAGGAGATTATGTTCAGGTTGTGTTGGCGTGCGATGGCCGCGAGGGGGCTCATGTAGACGTTGAAGAGGGTGGGGCTCAGCGAGGATCCTTGAGGGACGCCGCAGATGACTTCGGTGGCCTCTGACTTGTACGGTGGTAGGCAGACTGTGTTCTTCCGTCGAGGAAGGAGATGATCCATTCCAGAGCCTTCTCCTGGATTCCGACGTTGCTGAGGCGCTGAACTAGGGTGCGGTGGCAGACAGTGTCGAATGCCGCGGAGAGGTCAAGGAGGATGAGGGCCGCTGTTTCTCCGTTGTCCATCAGGGCTCGGATGTCATCGGTGGCGGCGATGAGGGCGGTCTCTGTGCTGTGGTTGGCTCGGAAGCCAGACTGTGAGGGGTCAAGGGATCCATTCGTCTCAAGGAAGGCGGCCAGCTGCTTGTTGACGGTCTTCTCGATGACTTTGGCTGGAAACGGGAGGAGCGAGATGGGGCGGTAATTCTTGAGTTCGGTGGGGTCCGCTGTGGGTTTCTTGAGTAGAGCGCTGAGTTCGGCGTGCTTCCAGCTCTCAGGGAAGGTGGCGGTGTCGAAGGATGTGTTGATGATGTCTCGCAGGTGGGGTGCGATGACAGCGTCGGCCTTGTTGAAGACGTGGTGGGGGCAAGGGTCGGTCGGAGATCCGGAGTGGATGGAGTTCATCGTGCGGACGGTGTCTCCGGTGCTGATCGGAGTCCAGGCGCGGAGGGTGGTGGTGGGGGGTGGTGGTTCAGTCGTGGTGTGCGTTGGTTGGTTGTTGAAGCTGTTGTGTATGTCCGCGATCTTGTTGTGGAAGTATGAGGCGAGGGAGTCGCAGAGGTCTTGCGATGGGGTGATGTCGTTGTTTCCTGCGCTGGGGTTGGAGAGCTCTTTCACGATGTTAAAGAGTTCCTTGCAGTTGTGTGCGTTGTTGTCCAGCCGGTCCTTGAATGCAGTTTTCTTGGCGGTGCGGATCAGTTGATGGTGCTTTCGGGTGGCGAGCTTGAGGGTGGTCATGTTGTCCGGTGTTGGTTCCCTTCTCCAGACTTTCTCTGACTCTCTCTTTGCTTGCATGGCCAAAGCCAGGGCTTGGAGAAATATCACAAGAAAGCTAATTTTAGTGTTAGCATTTGATGTCCATGCACAAGTTACATGATCTGAATGATCATTTAAGGAAAGTCTTGCTCTGTTTTAACCACCCACAACCTCCTAGGAAAAAAAGTTAATCTGTTTAGATTGTAATATGGAAAAGCTTTTCTAGGCATCGCATTTTAGGAGTCAGACACAAACACATATTGCTGGTTTTAGAAAGGCACAGCTTCTTTTATGTCATATAGAGTGGTGCACAAGTATTAAAGGCATATCCTAGTCAGTGGTTGCGGACTCCATGGGTATGTCTGGCAGCCCTGGCAGTTACAAATCTGTGGTTTCCTAGCACAGCTGTGCCCACACGTTTTTGAACTGGAGCTGCACTGTTTCCCCCATCCGCCCGCAAACTGATCTCCATGCAAACAATAAATGAGTTTGTTAGTTGTCTTGCCACTGTAGCCAAAATGTACACCCTTAGAAACGAGGATGCACCCAATGAAACTTGCCACCTCCTATAGTTTCCCTATTCTGTGAATGGGGACAGCCCCAGACCACTGTAGATTGTTTTTTTTTAATGAAAGCATTAATCCATCATCACCCTACCTTATACTGAATACCTCTGGCATCTGACCTTTTCCTACACGCGGTCAGTAATGCTGCACTTGAATGATCCATGTAGTGAACTTTCCGCCATTAGTTAACCTTGCTGCACTAACAATCTTTCTGGGCTTCAATACCAAGGTGCCAAGGACTGCATCTCAGAGATGAGTCTGATTCATGGTGGGTTAAAAATCATCATCACGCGTATTGATGTGCTTTAGATGCTGCCCCCTTTTCTTTAGGTTATAGCGGTGTTTCAACTGAAGGTTGGTAAGGCTTAGCACACTGTCTTTTATGCGAAAATAGGCTAGTGTTATGAAATTGTGCATTGTGTGTAGGGACTATCTCAGTGCGTGAAATGTTTGTATAGTATGTATGTGTACGTGTCATGTGTATATGGGTCAATATGAGAACGCTTTTGTATGGCTGGGTTGCTAATGTGAAAAACAGGCCCGAACCAGGTGCCCACATGCGAAAGACAAATAGCATTTTTATTTAAATGTGACACATTCCTTACTAGAAATGGGTCTCCTGGAAGCCAGTGAATGGGAGGGCAGTTTACATCAGGAGCCTGAAGGTTTATTGCAGTACAAAGAGCCCGGCTCCAGCAGGTATCACAACTGTGCGACCTTTAACTTTTCCTAGGAACACTTTCTATCCTGTCTATACCAAAGTAACGCACCCTAGTGAGAATAAGGAATTTGATTTATGTACTGACCAAATGGAGAAGTGCAGGGTCCCCTGGTTTGGGGTTCATCCTATCTCCCTCCACCGAGAAGTTAGAGACATTGTCATGTTTCAAATTTACCTCTTCTTCCATCCACATAAAAACATAAGAGTTGTACCATTCCGCATCTTACTGGCATCCCTACTTTACACCTATACCTCAACTCGGACTATCGTTGCTAGATGTTGGGGGACACCACTGTGAGCATTAGTATGACTGTGCTGGTGTCCAGCCATTAAAAAGAGTAAGTATTTTCAAAAGAAGGTCACCTGCTTAGGTCATCTACTGTCAAAAAGGGAGGAAGGAAGGAGCCTGGCCCCTAGGTAAATTAAATAAACTATGAGATGCACGACGTGCATGAAAAAGTCCTTTTGTGCAACTAACACTACGTTTTTCGTCGATTTCTGTGCTTGGTACATGTATTGCGCCAGGATACTCTGGAGTAATTGTGCGCGCTATAAAACAGCTTAATAATAATAATAATAATAATAATAATAATAATTGTCGCGTCCTATTCTGTATTGTGTGTATACAAAGACTGTGCGTTTTATGTTTTCCTTTGCCGCTCACAGTCGGTTTTCTGGGACACTGCCTTATCTCGCAAGGATTGAAGTCTGCCGCCTTTGCTGGTGATCGTGCCTGGAGTTTTTAGACAGCTTGGGACCGGGACTGCGAGGCCCACCAGGCAGTGCGATATCCATACTGTGCATCTCCTCCCCTCTGCTGCTTGTCCTGCCTGCTTGCCTTCAAAACACGACTCGCGGCCCCCGCTCCGCGGGAGCCGCTCGCAGTCGGTTTTCTGGGACACTGCCTTATCTTGCAAGGATTGAAGTCTGCTGCCTTGGCTGGTGATCGTGCCTTAAGTTTTTAGACCGCTTGGGACCGGGACTGCGAGGCCCACCAGGCAGTGCGATATCCATACTGCGCACACCTGCCGCCTCTTCCCGGGTCTCCTCTACTTCAGCTTGTCTCCAGTATTTTAGGAGGTCCTACAGCGCGTGCGCGGGACGCAGCTCGGGACGAAGCCCGGACAAAGCCCGGACAAAGCCCGGACAAAGCCCGGACAAAGGGCGGACAAAGGGCGGACAAAGCCCGGACAAAGCCCGGACAAAGCCCGGACAAAGGGCGGACAAAGGGCGGACAAAGGGCGGACAAAGGGCGGACAAAGGGCGGACAAAGGGCGGACAAAGGGCGGACAAAGGGCGGACAAAGGGCGGACAAAGGGCGGACAAAGGGCGGACAAAGGGCGGACAAAGGGCGGACAAAGGGCGGACAAAGGGCGGACAAAGGGCGGACAAAGGGCGGACAAAGGGCGGACAAAGGGCGGACAAAGGGCGGACAAAGGGCGGACAAAGGGCGGACAAAGGGCGGACAAAGGGCGGACAAAGGGCGGACAAAGGGCGGACAAAGGGCGGACAAAGGGCGGACAAAGGGCGGACAAAGGGCGGACAAAGGGCGGACAAAGGGCGGACAAAGGGCGGACAAAGGGCGGACAAAGGGCGGACAAAGGGCGGACAAAGGGCGGACAAAGGGCGGACAAAGGGCGGACAAAGGGCGGACAAAGGGCGGACAAAGGGCGGACAAAGGGCGGACAAAGGGCGGACAAAGGGCGGACAAAGGGCGGACAAAGGGCGGACAAAGGGCGGACAAAGGGCGGACAAAGGGCGGACAAAGGGCGGACAAAGGGCGGACAAAGGGCGGACAAAGGGCGGACAAAGGGCGGACAAAGGGCGGACAAAGGGCGGACAAAGGGCGGACAAAGGGCGGACAAAGGGCGGACAAAGGGCGGACAAAGGGCGGACAAAGGGCGGACAAAGGGCGGACAAAGGGCGGACAAAGGGCGGACAAAGGGCGGACAAAGGGCGGACAAAGGGCGGACAAAGGGCGGACAAAGGGCGGACAAAGGGCGGACAAAGGGCGGACAAAGGGCGGACAAAGGGCGGACAAAGGGCGGACAAAGGGCGGACAAAGGGCGGACAAAGGGCGGACAAAGGGCGGACAAAGGGCGGACAAAGGGCGGACAAAGGGCGGACAAAGGGCGGACAAAGGGCGGACAAAGGGCGGACAAAGGGCGGACAAAGGGCGGACAAAGGGCGGACAAAGGGCGGACAAAGGGCGGACAAAGGGCGGACAAAGGGCGGACAAAGGGCGGACAAAGGGCGGACAAAGGGCGGACAAAGGGCGGACAAAGGGCGGACAAAGGGCGGACAAAGGGCGGACAAAGGGCGGACAAAGGGCGGACAAAGGGCGGACAAAGGGCGGACAAAGGGCGGACAAAGGGCGGACAAAGGGCGGACAAAGGGCGGACAAAGGGCGGACAAAGGGCGGACAAAGGGCGGACAAAGGGCGGACAAAGGGCGGACAAAGGGCGGACAAAGGGCGGACAAAGGGCGGACAAAGGGCGGACAAAGGGCGGACAAAGGGCGGACAAAGGGCGGACAAAGGGCGGACAAAGGGCGGACAAAGGGCGGACAAAGGGCGGACAAAGGGCGGACAAAGGGCGGACAAAGGGCGGACAAAGGGCGGACAAAGGGCGGACAAAGGGCGGACAAAGGGCGGACAAAGGGCGGACAAAGGGCGGACAAAGGGCGGACAAAGGGCGGACAAAGGGCGGACAAAGGGCGGACAAAGGGCGGACAAAGGGCGGACAAAGGGCGGACAAAGGGCGGACAAAGGGCGGACAAAGGGCGGACAAAGGGCGGACAAAGGGCGGACAAAGGGCGGACAAAGGGCGGACAAAGGGCGGACAAAGGGCGGACAAAGGGCGGACAAAGGGCGGACAAAGGGCGGACAAAGGGCGGACAAAGGGCGGACAAAGGGCGGACAAAGGGCGGACAAAGGGCGGACAAAGGGCGGACAAAGGGCGGACAAAGGGCGGACAAAGGGCGGACAAAGGGCGGACAAAGGGCGGACAAAGGGCGGACAAAGGGCGGACAAAGGGCGGACAAAGGGCGGACAAAGGGCGGACAAAGGGCGGACAAAGGGCGGACAAAGGGCGGACAAAGGGCGGACAAAGGGCGGACAAAGGGCGGACAAAGGGCGGACAAAGGGCGGACAAAGGGCGGACAAAGGGCGGACAAAGGGCGGACAAAGGGCGGACAAAGGGCGGACAAAGGGCGGACAAAGGGCGGACAAAGGGCGGACAAAGGGCGGACAAAGGGCGGACAAAGGGCGGACAAAGGGCGGACAAAGGGCGGACAAAGGGCGGACAAAGGGCGGACAAAGGGCGGACAAAGGGCGGACAAAGGGCGGACAAAGGGCGGACAAAGGGCGGACAAAGGGCGGACAAAGGGCGGACAAAGGGCGGACAAAGGGCGGACAAAGGGCGGACAAAGGGCGGACAAAGGGCGGACAAAGGGCGGACAAAGGGCGGACAAAGGGCGGACAAAGGGCGGACAAAGGGCGGACAAAGGGCGGACAAAGGGCGGACAAAGGGCGGACAAAGGGCGGACAAAGGGCGGACAAAGGGCGGACAAAGGGCGGACAAAGGGCGGACAAAGGGCGGACAAAGGGCGGACAAAGGGCGGACAAAGGGCGGACAAAGGGCGGACAAAGGGCGGACAAAGGGCGGACAAAGGGCGGACAAAGGGCGGACAAAGGGCGGACAAAGGGCGGACAAAGGGCGGACAAAGGGCGGACAAAGGGCGGACAAAGGGCGGACAAAGGGCGGACAAAGGGCGGACAAAGGGCGGACAAAGGGCGGACAAAGGGCGGACAAAGGGCGGACAAAGGGCGGACAAAGGGCGGACAAAGGGCGGACAAAGGGCGGACAAAGGGCGGACAAAGGGCGGACAAAGGGCGGACAAAGGGCGGACAAAGGGCGGACAAAGGGCGGACAAAGGGCGGACAAAGGGCGGACAAAGGGCGGACAAAGGGCGGACAAAGGGCGGACAAAGGGCGGACAAAGGGCGGACAAAGGGCGGACAAAGGGCGGACAAAGGGCGGACAAAGGGCGGACAAAGGGCGGACAAAGGGCGGACAAAGGGCGGACAAAGGGCGGACAGTCCGAGACAGTCCGAGACAGTCCGAGACTGACCGTGACTGGACTGGGCCAGGATTCTTATCCGTTTTTTTTTTTTTTGCCTCCTTGCGGCGCTGTGACCGTAAGACTTTTTGTTGTCGAAACCCCCGCGTATTGCTGGTGTTGTGTTCCATTGCTAATTGTTATTCTTGGCGCTATCTGAGCTTCTTGTACAACTGTGGTATCAACTTATTGTGTGTAATATGTCTAAACAGAAGAACAATAGTTACTTACCTGTAATCTGTGGTTCTCCAGTATTGGTGTCTTTCATAGATTCACATGCCTGAATCATTCCCCGTCGTCGGAGTGGGAGCCCACGGTACATAAAAAAGTAGTAAAATATACCCTTAGTACATAATAAATAACAATATACCCAACCAGGAAGTAAAGTAGCCCCAGCTACAGTAAAGAAAACTTCCACAGTAGAACCTGTCCAGGTCATTATGTATGGACCAAACTGCAGCCAATCAGGCCACAGCTCCCACCAGCATGCTCTCCCCAGAGACCCAGGCTCTCAGATTTTGTAGCACCGGAGTGTACCGGAGTAAGTATAGATAAAACAGCCTGAGTGAGCCTCTGAGGGGAGGTGGGTGGGTGCATGTGAATCTATGAAAGACACCAATACTGGAGAACCACAGATTACAGGTAAGTAACTATTGTTCTTCTCCAGTATTAGGGGTGTCTTTCATAGATTCACATGCCTGAATCAGAGTAGTGAGCAGTAATAGCAACAACATATACATAGCTCTTGGACGCCAAAGCACATAGCAGTAATGCAAGAAAAAACACAATGCAGAGCAATAACACAATAGGCGTCAAAAGAGCAAGAGGAGGTGGGATAGAAATAGCAGAGGCTCACCTTATTGGAAAAGATTACGCAGGACTGCTCTTCCCACCGAGGCATCGGTATCGCTTGAAGAATCCAGACAGTAATGCCTCGTGAATGTGTGCCTGCTGGACCAAGTTGCAGCTCTGCAGATATGCAGGAGAGGCACACCAGCAAACAAAGCAGTCGAAGAAGCGACTGCTCTCGTAGAATGTGCTCTGGGCACGGTCTGTAAAGGTTTACCTGCCTGTTGATGGCAGAGCCCTATCGCTGAAGAGACCCATCTAGCGATAGTTTGTTTTGTCACTGCACTGCCTTGTCTTGCCATGCGCAACAAACAGTTGATCAGTCTTTCTGATGGCAGCTGTCCTGGAAAGATAGAATTTAAGACATCGTTTGATATCCAGTGAGTGTAGAGTTCGCTCCGCTGGTGTCTGCGGATGTGGAAAAAACGTTTTAAGTATGACTGGCTCATTCAGGTGGAAATCCGATGCCACTTTGGGCATATACTTCGGGTTGGTGCGCAGTATCACCGAATCATTTGTGAATTGTAAGAAAGGTGGTTTAGATGTAAACGCCTGTATGTCACTGACCCTTCTGGCCGATGTCAAAGCCAGTAGTAAAGCAACTTTCCAGGTGATGAATTTTAGATCAACCTTATGAATTGGCTCAAAAGGATGGCGCATAAGTTGAGCTAACACAATATTCAAGTGCCAGGATGGAGGAGGCCTACGTACTGGTGGAAACATGCGGAATAGACCTTTAAAGAATTGCTGGATAATTCTTGAGGAATATAGAGAAGTCTTGCCGTCCTGTCGGTATCTGGATATGGCCGTCAAGAACACTTTAAGCGTAGAGTGCGCCAAGCCCGATTTTGCAAGATGTAAAAAGAAGGGCAACATTTTGTCTGGTTCAGCATGAATAGGATGTAAATCCATAGTTTTGCACCAGGCACAAAAACGCTTCCATTTAAGCTTGTAAGTTCTGTTCGTGGAAGGTGCCCTAGCATTGTTCAGGACGTCCTGGCAATCCTGAGGAATGTTCAAATGTGCGAACTCATGGTGTTGAGGAGCCAAGCTGACAATTTTAGAGAATGAGGGTCTGGATGATATATTTTGCCATCCTGAATTGTCAGAAGATCCGGAATTTGGGGCAGCTGAACTGGTTCGCACTCTGAGAGGAGAAGAAGCTGTGTGAACCAGTATTGTCTGGGCCACCGTGGAGCAATTAGAATTATACGACACGGTTGTCTCCTCATCTTCTTGATGACCTTGGGAACTAGAGGAATCGGAGGGAAGGCGTAGGCAAAGATTTGTTCCCAGTTCATTGAGAGAGCGTCCCCGCAAGAATCCTTGTGAGGAATCCAGCTCGCGAAATGGATGCATTTCTTGTTGTGGTAGGTCGCGAATAGATCTAGATCGGGGTGACCCCATCTCTGGAAAATGCGATCCAGTGCCGGCTGATGCAGCTCCCACTCGTGAGTGCTGCATTTGGATCTGCTTAGGGAATCTGCTAATACATTGGCTACTCCCGGGACATGTACCGCTGCCAGGGTGATGTTGTGTGCCAGGGCCCAATTCCAGATTTCCTGAGCTTGCTGAGACAAACGGGCTGATCTTGTGCCCCCCTGTTTGTTCAGGTAATGCATGCTCGTCGTGTTGTCTGTTCGGATTAATACGGACGAGTTTGACAGAGTCGCTTGAAACGATTTGAGTGCGAGGAAGATGGCCCTCAATTCCAATAGATTGATGTGCCATGTCTTCTGCTGAGTGCTCCATTTGCCACTGATTGCCATCCCTTGAAGGTGAGCGCCCCAACCTTCCAGCGAGGCATCCGTGGTGACGATGAAACTGGGGGCTTCTGCTAGAAAGGCGCAGCCTACTCGCAGGTTGCGTTCTTGAGTCCACCACAGAATTGCCTGTTTCATTCGAGGCGTTAAGACGATGACATCTTCGAAGGAACCGCAAATTTGCACCCATTGGTGGCCGAGTTCCTCTTGTAGTGGTCTCATCCTCAGACGACAGTTCGGGGATAGGAGGATGCACGATGACAACATCCCTAGGAAAGATTTGAATCTTCGAACTGAAACGCACTTTTTTACGAGGAGTGCCCTCGCCAGTTCCTGGATCTTTGCTTGTCTTTCGTTTGAGATGAAGACTTGAGCTCTTTCGGAATCCAGAGTCGCTCCCAGGAAAGACGTCCTCTGAGACGGTGTTAGGTTCGATTTTTTGAAGTTTATCGAGAAGCCTAATTTTTGAAACAGGCAAAGGCATGTCTGGATATGACTGCTTGCGGTGGCATAGGAATTGGCCTTGATAAGGCAGTCGTCCAGATATGGGTAAATCTGGACACCTTGCAACCGTAAGTGGGCCGCCACCAGTGCCAACATCTTTGTGAATACCCTCGGGGCTGAACGTAGCCCGAAGGGTAGGACCTTGAACTGAAAGTCCCTGCCAGCCACTCTGAATCTTAGGAACTTCCTGTGCCTGGGGAAGATGGGTACGTGGAAGTAAGCATCCTGAAGGTCCAGGGTTGCCATGTGGTCGCCTTCCGTCAGAAACTGGAGGATCTCTTGGAGTGACAACATTCTGAAAGTCAACTTCTTGATAAATTTGTTGAGGGCACGTAAATCGAGGATGGGGCGCCACTCCCCCGATTTTTTGCGGATCAAGAAAAAACGAGAGTAAAAACCTTTTCCTCTCTGATGTTGTGGTACTTTCTCGATTGCCCCTTTCCGAATCATTGTATTGATTTGGACAAACAGGTCCCTGAGATGTGCTGGGGGTGGTCCTTTTGGGGGCGAATTTGGAGGTGTTTTCACAAATTCTAACATGTGACCTCTTGAGATTACATCCAAGACCCATCTGTCTGTTGTAATTTTGGACCATTGAGAGTAATGCAGGGATATTCTTCCTCCAATTTGTGGCTGGTGTAGGCAAAGTGGCGGCAGGACGCTGTTCTCACTTTTTGTTGGCGTTGTCCCTACCCAGATAGGTAGTCTTACCTCGGGACTGTGTATAAGTATTCCGTCTTTGACCATAAGGTTGTTGTTTGTAAGGCTGGTACCTCTGGTTGCCTTGGTTGTTGGAATATTGGCGTTGCTGGTAATAACCTCCTCTGCTGGAGAAGTTACCTCTTCCTCTTGCACCACGAAAGGAAGATTTACGGTACTGCAGAGTACCTAAAGAACGTGCGGTTTCTGTATCCTTTTTAATGGACTGCAAGGCCTCGTCCACATGTGTGCCAAAAAGGAACTCGCCGTCATATGCCATATTCAACACTTCTGAGCACTGCAGCTCCTGCCAGTTGTC
Organism: Lissotriton vulgaris; assembly: GCF_964263255.1. Classification (NCBI taxonomy): domain Eukaryota; kingdom Metazoa; phylum Chordata; class Amphibia; order Caudata; family Salamandridae; genus Lissotriton; species Lissotriton vulgaris. The sequence goes on from NC_141699.1 coordinate 783,251,673, forward strand.
TGAATCCTGTGGCCGCCACGTCCACTGCTGCGTCGATAATTTCAGAGGAAGCACATTCGCCTTCTTGTAAAATCTTGGTGGCCTCAGAGCGGTCCGGCTCAGGCAGTTTCTGGATGTATGGCGAGATGTCAGACCACATCTGTCTGTCATATCTACCGAGAATTGCTAACGAGTTAGCAGCTCTAACCGTGGTGGCCGCAATAGTAGATACCTTTTTACCAATGGCATCGAGGCGTCTTCCGTCTCTGTCCGTTGGGATGGAGATCTGAGTTGAGGGGTTCCTAGCCCTCTTCTGCGCTGCTTGCGCGATGACTGAGTCCGTCTTTGCCTGGCCGATGAGGCAAGCAGGTGAAGAGGCGGGCGCCCTATATTTCTTGTCGACTCGCGGCAATACCGCTGGAGAAGAATTTGGTGTGGCCATTATCTTAAGCCCCTCCTTCCAGATAAAGTCTATAATGGGGATAGACCAACTTTGCCTTTGAGATAAAGTCTTAAAATCATAAAGAAAGCATTCATCTTGCTTTGCTTCCATTGAAACCAGAAATCTCTTGGTAGCTTTGTCCATAATTCTATGGAAGTTTGCTATATCCACCGGTGGTGACTCAGCCTTTGGTTGTTCATCCGGGGATGGTGTATCTGCTTGATAGTCTTCATACTCCGACGAGTCCGATCTATTCAACTCCCCTTCTTCATGAGTGTCCTCGTCCGAATTGTCATCATCCTGTTGGTGGGGAGATAATGGTGTGGTAGGTCGGGTATTCTGTGCCTCGTCAGCCCTATTAGATCTTGCACCTTTATTCACTTGAGGCTGTGGGGAGGTAACCTGAGAGTCGCCCGACTCCGAAGGTGGGAAGCGGCGATAATAATCGCTCAGCATATATTGCAGATTCTCATAAAGTTCTATTGGCATCTGCATCCCTGGCGCAGGCGTGTTCACCAATGTAGGTGTCTGAATACGCTGTTCCTCGTCATCTTGATCTTTGACATGTATCAGCAAGTCAGAAGGACTCTCAGCCGCTTGGAACATGTCATCACCAGATTCTGCATCAGAATCCAATAGCCTGTCTGGCATTTGGAGTGGCGACAATGGCGTGGATTGAGATGACCTCTTTTGCAATAAAGCCGCCGTTGTGGCTGGAGATGGAAGAGGTATGGCAGTGCTTTTTGCTGACCATACTTGCAGGTCTGTACAAGACGACAACTTAGGTGTAGGTGGATTGTCTTGCAATTGTGGCAAATCCGAGCTCTGTGTCGTCGCCCTGGACGAAGGCTCTTTCGATTTCAGAGGTGGTGTAACCTTCGTCGACGAGGTGGATCTTGTCGTCGACGAGGGAACCGTCGACGGAGCAGTCTTCATCGTCGACGGGGCCGTCGACGGGGCAATTTTCATCTTCGTCGACGACGCTCTCGTCGACGCGTCCGTCGACGGGGTCTTTTTCGTCGTCGGTGGGTCCGTCGACGATGGCGTCGACGATAGCAAGGTCTTCTTCGTCGGCGGAGCAGCCGTCGACGACGACGAGGGTGTCTTCGTCGACTGTTTCAGTGTCGTCGATGTCTTCCCGTCGACGAGAGGTGTGATAGCCTTCGTCGACGAAATGGGACGGATCTGAACATGAACAAAAGTTGGAGAGGAGGCTGAGGACATCACCATAGTCGATTTTGGTGAGGAGAAAGTCAACGTAGTAGTCATGGCGGAGGTAGCCTGACTGGAAATCGGCAGCGTTGATGGTGCCTTATGTCCAGGTCTCACAGGAGACACCAAAGACTCCGTTTTTTTCAAGCTTGGAAGCTTAACAGATTTCTCAGAGGATTTCTGAGCCTTTGAAGTAGAAGGCTCCCCAGTCTGGGAGGCGATTTGGTGTCTCGTCACCTTAGCCTTCGGAGTAGGCACAGCACCCTCAGCTCTCCTTTTCTTAGACCCCTTAGTAGACTCTGAGGCGAAACTTCCTACCTCAGAAAGTGTCTCATCCTTGTTCTTAAGCTTCTGCAGCCACAGCAGTAGGCGACCCTCTCTGTCCCGGAGGGTTTTAGGTGAAATTTTACGACAGATGCTACACTCCTTAACCTGATGGTCAGGATACAAACAGTAGATGCAGCGAGTGTGAGGATCTTCTTTAAACAGTCTCGCCTTTCCACACGAGTCACAGGCCCTGAAAAGGGACTTAGAAGTAGACATTGTAGTAGAAATAAACTCGATAGAAGAGAAGAAATGAGCAGAGCTCAGAGGGACTCCCTATCACACGACGTGCGGTAAAAAATCTGAGAGCCTGGGTCTCTGGGGAGAGCATGCTGGTGGGAGCTGTGGCCTGATTGGCTGCAGTTTGGTCCATACATAATGACCTGGACAGGTTCTACTGTGGAAGTTTTCTTTACTGTAGCTGGGGCTACTTTACTTCCTGGTTGGGTATATTGTTATTTATTATGTACTAAGGGTATATTTTACTACTTTTTTATGTACCGTGGGCTCCCACTCCGACGACGGGGAATGATTCAGGCATGTGAATCTATGAAAGACACCCCTAATACTGGAGAAGTCTTCTTCTGCTACTAATGCAATAGATAACTACCTAGTGCAGGTAGTTAGTAAAATTAACAATTCTAGAAGGATATCATTGGGCCTGAGCTCGACTCCCTTAATCCCCACAGAGAACTCCCTACTAGAACCGAACCAGGTGGAAGTTCCGATACAGGTACATCATAGTGATTCTCTTGATAATGTATTTTCTCATGAAGATAACCCTGACCAAACTACATCCAATGCTATTAATTTGGTAAATGATACTTTAGATCTATCCAACACGACCCAAGAAAAATCACTTCCACCCTCCCCTGTGTCTGTCCCAGTAACTAGAGCAGTAAGAGCATGTAGAAAGGGCCAGAACAAACGTGGTGGGTTGCCCTCTAGTAGGAAAAGGATTGCTTCCCCTCCTAAAACTATGCCCATAAAAGATACAAATGGGGAGTTTGGTGAGAAGGTGTCATTGGAGGATGAGCAAATTAAAACACTTGTGAGTATGATAGATTCTAAGATTAAAAATATTGTTAAACCGTTGATAGCCAAAATCGATCACTTAACAGCAGAGATATCTAGGCTTGGGGGTATTATAAACCAGACAGCGGAAAAGGTGGGCAACATACCAACTTTAGCCCCTAGTAGAGCCGATCCCATAGTAAATGCTCCAGGTGCTGGGATAGAGAGCAGGGAAAAAACAGCCCCATTTCCCCAAATGCCCCCTCATTGTGTACCCAATAACAATATGGGAATTAACATCGAAACTCAGCCATCCAAACTCACGACTACAGGTATTGAGAAAGGCCCGGTTCAACTTATAGTAGAGGCTTCCCCTCTAGTTTTGGTCCTGGCTAATGTACCTCCTTTAAAGCCGGGCCAAGTAGAACCTACTGCTTCTTTGATTAGTAAAGCTTTCCATTGGCTATCCAATAACATGGTGATATCCCCTTGGGGTAAACAGCAATTAGCAGAGGAAATCACTATGGCAAGAAGGGTGGATTGGATAGGGAATGGTGTTAAAAAATTCAAAGGTGACTGTAGTCCTGCATTTTCTAAACCCAGAAGTACTCCCTGAGGTTTTGAGGAATCTTTTCCCACCACAACGTAGGAGCACAGACATTGTTCCATTAACTTTGGACTTTCTATCATAGCTGTAAAATAGGGAATCCGAGTATCTTAAAGACAAAGTGGAACCTGGTATCACACAAGTGGGGTAGGGCCCCCCCCAACCTAGTGAATGGGAAATCAATCAAGAAAATCGTTTTGGGGTGTTATCAAACTTGAACGAATGTGATTGACTTAAACTGGCTGATAGAGTAATGCCAAACGAGCCACTGGAATCAATCCATAAAGATACCCCCATAGAGAAGGAGCACTGTTTGACATATGCTATTTCCTCGGTAACGGGGAAAGGGGTAGAGGAAGCACTTACTTTAAGTAATGGAAATATTAACATACAACCGGAACCACATTTAGACCATTTTATAGTGGAACTAGCTCCCAACCTAATTGCACCTATCCTCGAACCCCCATGCCACAATAATACCAATCTAGATTTAGAAATGGTGGGGGGGGGGGGTGATCTACAAGGTTCTTCCCTTCCACAGGTTCCACCTGAGGTAGTGGTAGATAGTTTAGAAGAGACAGGGCTGACATTTCTTTCCTGGAACATTGCTGGAGTCACCAGCAAGTTGACATCTCCTGAATGGTGCGCATTTATAGATCAATATGACATCTTACTGTTCCAGGAAACATGGTCTGTGACCCCAATACTCCATCAAGGGTACCTTAATTTTTATATCCCAGCTACAAGAAACCCTAAGGGACGACCAGCAGGAGGATTAATAATCTGGGTTTGCCAAACTTTATGCTGCAGTATTCATCAAAGGAGCTCCCCATTAGCAGATATTTTGCCAATTACTCTTACCTGGGCCAATGGTCAAGGGATGGTCATATTTAATATCTATGCCAGGGGAATAGCGGGTGGTAAAGCATCAGAAGTAATAATCGCTTTGGATTATGAGCTTCAAGCTCTTCCAACATACTTGCCTTTCATTGTAGGGGGCAATGTCAATACCACTTTCGAACCGCTTGGTCAAGAAGACCAAACCTTAACAGAAGAAGAGGATAGTAAGTGGGGTATCCCACAGTTAGAACTCCCTGTAGTTAATAGATGGAAAGCGGCGGCCATCCAACTGAAGGCCCTATGTCTGGCAAGAGGACTGAGAGCAGCAAATGGAAGAACCCCATCAGATCGACTGGGGAATAAAACATTTAATAATGATAGGTTCTCCAGTCGAATAGATTATATCCTAGTGGATGTCAGATTATGGCACAGGTTGATCGACATGGCAGTTAAAACTCGAATAGAGAGTGATCACAATCCTCTCTGCATGGTCCTCAAAGTAAATGCAGGGTCAAGAAATCAAAAACCTAGGAGGAGGTAAAGCTACCCAAGATATAGTATCCTCGAACAACCAGCGCCATATTAAATGGGGCAGACTTGTTGAGAACAGAGATATTAGAGGATCTAAAAGCAGTTGTGCTAGAAGAAGTGGCTGAGATCAATTCACATGTCAATAAGCAGAATTTCCCTGAAATTATGCTTGAAGCCCATATGACCTTCTTTACAAAGCTTCAAGAGTTTTTTATGAAGGAGAATAAACCAGGATATGTCCAGAATAAAAAATCCATACAAGGATGGTATGATAAGACCTGCAGAGAAGCCCGCGAGAACCTTAGTATAGAACTCAGAAATAAGAATATCTTAGGGGTAAGAAAAGCAAGGGACAACTATAGGAAGGTACAAAAAGAGGCTAAGAAAAAGTGGGATGAGGCCCACTGGCGTGATTTGAAATCCGCCTGTGACGCAAGGAGCCAGAGCCAATTTTGGGCTCTGGTCAAATGGGATAGAGGAGGGGTGGCCCAACCCCCACAAAATAACGTAGCTCAAAACCAATGGGTAGATTTCTTCAGACCACAATACGCTTTTGTGCCAATTGAAGGGGAACCCACTTTACCCCCCACAATTTTCTACCAATCCCAGCTATTCACTATAAAAGATGTTAGTAAAGCGTTGGATTGTGTGACTAGGGGTCGTGCCCCAGGAATGGACGCCATACCAGCAGATGTGTTCGTAAGCGATCGCCCATCTTGGTGCCAATATTTTGTGTGGCTAGCAAACTGTGGCTAGAGATGCACCTATACCAACCTCTTGGAAGGGTGCAGAAATAATTCCAGTATTTAAAAAGGGAAACAAATCATTACCCAGCAATTATAGACCTATTAGTCTAATAGACTCTGCCCAAAAAAGAATAGGTCGCCAAATACAAAACAAATTACAAACCTGGATCGATGAAAACGATATTTTATCCCCATATCAAGCTGGGTTTCGTCCCTGCACAAGCTCAGTTGACCAGGTCTTTTTCTTCATAGCTCTGTACTGGAGGAATGTGTTGCTCACCAATGGAACCCTCTGCGCTGTATTCGTAGACTTAAAATCAGCTTTTGATTTAGTTCCTCGTTCCAAACTTTAGGGGTACTTGCTGAAGCTGGGATGCCTCCGGAACTATTGACGCTACTCGTCCGCCTACATGAGGACAATTATGCGAGAATCAGGTGGGGTGCTCAGGGCGAGGTGACTGACATTCCCTGTCGAGCGTGGGGTTCGGCAGGGGTGTGTCTTGGCACCGACATTGTTCTCCATTTACATCAATGGGATTGTAAACCATCTAAGCCGTTCCCCCACCGATGCACCAAACTTGGCTGGAGCTCGCATACCTGTTCTCATGTTTGCGGACGACACGCTCATAGTTTCCCGAACACCAAGTGGGCTCCAGAAGACAGTTAACGCCTTCGGAGAGTTTTGTAAAGCACATGGACTTGAGATAAATACATCTAAGACCAAGTTCGTGTGCTTAAACCAGCGGAATACCTTTAAGGGTTCAATACATTTTGATGGTATCCCATTGGAACAGGTTGAAGCCTTCACATACTTGGGATAAACCTCCAAAGTAACTGGAGTTAGAAAAAACATATTGATATGGCTGTGCTAAAGTTTCATCAATTGGCAGGTATAGTGAGTCACAAACACAAAATCTCACTGACCAAGCCCATTATTCCTGCCCTCGAAATTTACAACATGAAGGTAGTCAGTGCCTCCCTATATGGCTCGGAACTTTGGGGTTTCTCCAACCTGAAACAATTAACATTAGCGGAAAATAGTTTTTTCTGCCGTCTGATTGGGGTCCCCCAAAGTGCTCCCACTGTAGCATTGGCCTATGATCTGGGCAGGAAAAATATCAAGGATTTGGCACGGCTACGCCCATTATACTGGAGACGCCTAATGACCACGCCTGAACTTGTGCACTTTGCAAATGCCCTAAAGAATATTATAAAGGCAGATCGCTTTCATTCGATTCTGTGGTTAAAAGAAATAAGAGGATTGCTCAGCAAGCTGGAATTAGTCAATTTATGGAATTCTCCTAATGTTGAAAGTTTCCCACCAAAGGCTGCGTTAAAGAACATGTACTGGGAAATGGTATGGTCGTCTAACCAATGCTCCGGTTCTAGCACAAATTTAACAGTACGTTATCTGAATATCAAATCTGTACCATCTTGCGAACCTTATTGGGACATTATCGAAAGACCATTTGACAGAAAACTGTATTTTCAATTTAGAATTGGGACGCTTCCTATAAAGGCGTTTACTCGCAAATGGTCGGCAAATCAGGACGATAAATGTCCCCATTTCAAAGACTTGATAGAGAACACAGCCCATATACTGTTTGTCTGCCCTTTATATGTTAATCAATGACGCAAATGAATAAAACCAGTGTGCCTAAACTTGGGAAAACGTAGGTGCACAGAGGCACTAAGAATATTGGAATCAGACTGTACACCTTACCTTGCGATTGCTGTCGCAAAATTCCTAAGTTGGTCATGGATTATACGCACCCGCACTTTACAGCAGCTAGGCGCTGTTTAAAGATTTCATTGACATGGTTGATTATCATGATATTATATAGCTAATTTCGTAAACAGTAATATGTTTAATAAGTTTCTTAATTGATGTTGATTTTAACTTTGTCTTAGTATTAATTGTATTGTGAAGGTAGGAATGTAGAATTGCTTTTATGACTGTTGTCGGATAAAGCTTTGAAAATTAAAAAATTATTTTCCTTTGTCTTATGTGCTTATTATGCGAATGGTTCTGTACTGTTCTACGTGGTAAGTGCACTGGATAGCTTGTTGTTGTGCATCTCACTCTCTCACTCTCTCACTCTCTCACTCTCGGACTCTCTGAGCCTACCTACGCTGTCCAGGAATGACCATGCTGGGACCAATTCCATAAGACAACTGGGTGGACTCACTCTTAATACTGACATAAATCATGCAGTAACCATACATACAAACTAGGTCTCTGGACCCATTACTGTGGGTTTTTGATTTCTGGACTCACTCTTAGCAATTCACTTCAAAGAATGCTGTGAATACGCTTTTGAATAAATGAAGACCCTGTACCTCACAAGTACACGTCTAATTGGTTTTAACACAAGTGTTTGAACAAATTGACAGAACAAAATACCATATTATGCCATGTTACTGCCCCTCCTTTCTGTAAAATGATGGAATTTCAATCAGCTGAAAATGAGGACGGGCAGACTAGACTGATGTCCCTTAATCTGAATCTTAAAAAGGGAGCTATAGGTCTGTGGCTTTCGTTTGGATGCCTTAGTGGCACCGCCATCATGGTTCATGTTACCACAAACATTGCATATAAGTTGTAGGGACATCACAAGTCCTTCATTAACTAGTGAAGTAGCCAGTTTGTAAAGGATGATGTAAGAAAAAAAATAATGTTTACGGAAAATGATTTGAACTAAACTGAAAGGAATGTTGTAGTAAGCCCTGCTGAGTGAGTACTGAGGTTAAGATGTTTAGTTAAAAGTAAGAAACATTGACAGGATGGGACAGTGTTCAGCCTGTGTACTTTATGGTGCACAATACTAGGAAGGGTACCTGTATGCTCATGATAATAGCGCATCACACTTTTTATTGTGGTTAGCAGATCTTGAAGAAAATATAGCCCTGCAGGAATTTGTTTATAACAGGTTTATGCTGGAGAAGTCAGTTTAAATTTGACAGGCTATATAATTAATAATTTAAGATTTCTTGCCACAACCATAAACGTAAAAGGAATGGACACAAGAGATAACACGTATGCAGGAAATTCCTAGAGGTGTTTGCAGACCTGCACAACAGTGAAGGTTCATGAGTGAATAATATACACAGATGTAAAGATTCAGAGTATTCATATTATCTTCCTTTTAAGTAAATGATAATTATTTCCCCAGCTGATTGGGAGAGAAAACTAAATTGTGTAAAGTCTTCCCCTGCCAGTTCTCTAAAAATTTGTTTTATACTCACTACTAGATTCAGGACACCCTCCAGTCATTGGAAGAGAGAGGTCGGATGCGATGCACAGCCTGGCTGCTGGTCATGAAACGCCTATGACCAAGACCAAGGTGGAGCCGCAGAGCAAAGATATGCTGGATGAGGCACCATCACCGACAAAAAGAATGAAAGAGAAGGGCTGTCCAGAAGCCCCCAGCCTGTTGGTCTACTTGTGCCTGAAGTCTCAGCCCATTGGGCCTAATTGGTGGGCTCACTTGTGTGGAGTCTCTGCCCCCTTTGGCCATCTCCAGTCTGACCCCACGCCACCCTCTCTTCCTTTGACTCCCCCAACCCCCTTTTTTCACATGGGGTTTTAATTCACTTGAAGGAACAGTGCACGAAGATAGAATAGGGTTAGTAGGGATGGACTTCACGGATCAAGAATAAGGTGCGGGTACCCTGTCTAAGGTACCAGTGATAGATTAGTTAGTGAACAGGGCAAAGAGACTGTGATCCCAGAAAAAGAACGACCTTGCCCTGCAACATGGAATCTGGATCAGAGCTGGAAGCATAGCTCCACTGCCGGTGCTCAAGAGCGCCAACGCTAGATGAACAATGGGAGCCTACCAGTGATGGCTCACAGTAAAGGGCACTGGAAAGAAGAGCTTTGACAAAGATCATTCCCTGACCATCAATTATATTAGGTCAAATTTCTCTCCCAATCACCTTGTATTCATTATGCCCCAAATGAGCAAGAAAAAGGTTTCCCTTAGAAATTCTACATCAATTGCATCCATAGTGTCATTGTAGTAATAATAGCATAGGAATATCATACCATATGGAAGAAAGAGTAAACTGTGTATCACAAGGATTATACAACGCCAGTTACCATCAAGAATATACGTATTAGTTTGGCTCCTCACATAGTCCAGTTCACAATAATGCACTTAGTGGTCCTTATCCTACAAACAATTAGTAGGATAAACTCATTTTTGTGTTCGAATGAATTTACTGCATCATCTAGGAATTATGCTCATCGCCAAGTTTAAACGTATGGTACAACAAATACCCTTCTGTATACACCGTCTCCCAGTTTGTTAGATTCACTGCATAGGTTATTGACAATACTGTTTGTACTGATAGCGATCTTCTCCTGCTGTCTGTGCATCTACCTGTACAACCTGTATGCCACCAAAGACTTCAATGAACAGCCCAACTACATGTTTAGCTATGGGGCAGGAAGTAAAGGAACTTATGGCGATAAATATTGACATGTGAGTCGGGGGCTATAAACTCTATTGCCACGACAAACCTCAACATCGCTTGCTGCCACAAACTCGTTTTTCCTCTCATCTCGGTTTACAGGCAACCCCATGGACACTCTTACACAAACAGGTTCCAAATACCAAACAGACTCTTGCAAACATGGTTTATTGCACTGCACACAGCAAGACTTGTTTTTGCCAACAACGGGACCTGTTTTTATCAACAAAACAGACTCTTAGATCTTGCCAGTCTCACATGTTTTAGACCCTGAAGCAAGGTCTAGCTGCAAGATTAGATTGTCTGTTTTGACCTGGGTGGGAGGAGAATTAATGTTGGGCTTGTGTAACCATGTTGATGAAAATGTTGGGCTTGTGTGACAACCTGTCCGGTGCGGAGACTCCAAGCTTGTAACCATGATAAATAAAACAAAAGCATTGTGTCAAACCTGTAAAAAGGAAGAGCCAAAAGAGATGCAGTTAGAACACCGCCCTGAGACATCCGGGTGTCTGCAGTTGACGTGGTCTCCTCAAGAGTAATTAACCTTTTTCTTGCCTTCCTGTTTCCAGCGCCTGCCTCATTATTTTGTTAGAGAATCCAAAGTGAATTAAAGGTGACCCTGCGCCGGGCAGCTTTCGTGGTCTTAGGAGACTCGCTGCTTTTCACACTAGCAGCATGGACTCGCAGCTTAGCCTATTGTAGCTTACAAATAGATATATACACCACACTTCAACCCTCCACGTCTAGACCTAAAGATGTGTGTATATCGCACATACCTGCAACAGACCCCTGATGCAGACACGGCTGCCTCCTCATACAGGTACCCGAGATATGACAGACTGATTTCCCCCCGGCGTAGTTTGAGACAGACTGGGAGCACACAACCCACACTCATAGGCCTACTGCGCTGCCGTTGACTACAGGCCACATGTACACATACCTCCCCAACGCCATTGTTTAAGGTAAACACTGGCAGTGACAATGCACTGGAGCCCCCCCCCCTATTCCTCCTGTCTCAGAATGTATAATGTTTTTGATTTATGTATGTAATGTCATTCATCAATATGGTTTCCCTTATATATGGTCACGGTGTATTTTTTTGTATCTTTGCTAATTTCAATTTAAAAAGTTTTTTTTAAAGGTTAGCCTGGCCCCAGGGTTAAAGGATAGGGATGCCAAAGCGCTCTGAGAGGGTCGCATTTGGTGCTTAGGGAACATGTGTTAGGCCGTCTTGCAGAACAGAGGAGCAGTGATGCCATGGCTCTTCTGCGAATAAACTTTTTATGAAGTCTGAAAACCAGAGGGGTAGGATTTTATGAAGTCTGAAAACCAGAGGGGTAGGATGCAGGGGACACAGGCTTATTATATGTGGATGTGTGTCTGGACTCACTAGATAAGCTCTTTATTGGCACAATTGATTGTTCCCACTCCTTCATGAAGCAGTTGGGCTGTTTTGTGAGTATTCTTAGCAACATCGGTTATTCCGAAGGGAACAAGGACCGCATATGTGCTTTGTGGCTTTCTGCAACCGTTGAGCCGTCAAAATGCAAGCAAACATTGACAAAGCCAACGTGTCAGTCTTTGGGACCTTGGCTTTCCATAGGACTTTTAACCTTGCTTAACAGCATCAGCAAGATGCTGTGCACTATGGTGAAGTACCAAAAGAAAGAAAAAAAACGCTGATGGGTCTGCATTATTTTGTTGGATTGTGCATGCTCTTACACATGTGCACCTGCAAAATGACAATGGCGCCAGTTTTCTTCATTTATCGATCCGAGATGGATCGGTAAATAAACAGAGAAAAAAGAAATGGAAGTAGTACAAAACCACTTTTATGATAAGACATGAGAGCAGCAATTTGCTGTCTGGTAAACCACATTAAAAGAACAACGAATAAAATCAATCATGCAGGGGGCGGCAAAGGGGAGGAGGAGCAGACAACAAAGGGGAGCAGGAGCAGACAACAAAGGGGAGCAGGAGCAGACAGCAAAGGGGAGCAGGAGCAGACAGCAAAGGGGAGCAGGTGAGGTAAGCTGCATTCTAGGGAGACGTTGAAGGAAGAATAATGACGGGGAGAAGCACACAAACGAGCGAACACGGAGCGATGTAGAGTGGGGAGAGAAAAGTACATGCAAAAGACCACTGGAACACACATGCAATCTCATGGGGAGCTTAACCAAAAATAAAGTAGGGACAAACAAATAAGGAAAGCTCACACAAGCTAACGAATAAAAAAAGCAAGCAAATTAGACAACCAATAAAAATGGGTGGGCTCCAAGACCACTGCAAGATTTCAATAGATTTTTGCAATCCAGACTGCTTGCAGTGTCTGGTAGGCGATGCTTAAAAAGAACAGCTACATGTCCCCTTCGCGAGCTCAACAGGTTCATAATTAGCAACAATGTTTATGGCTGAGAAGAAGTATTCACATGGCAAGAGTTAATAATTCCATTTACCATTAGTTTTAGTTTGTCTCTATTTCGGTATAACTGTCACGGAGAGTAACCAGAAGCAACGCTGGATTCACACTTCACTCAGAGAATCATTTCTGCATACACGGTTGACACCTGTGGAATGTTTTTTGCAACCTGGATGAATCTAGGAGTATCTGATCTTACAAGATGGATGTATTGTGAACGACGGCATTGGTTAATTGTTCTCACTGCAAAATGTCACTGTTAATTCAAATTGTATTATACAGTTCGTAGTGCACACGAAATAGTAATATAAATGTAGTCAGTCTCAAATACTTGTCTCTGCGATAGATTCTTAGGGAGCTATTTTTATTTTCCAAGTGGTTAAGTCCTAAATTCACTAATCAAAATTCTCCAATAACACGCATATAATTTATGGCTCAGCACAAATGGAGTTCACCAATTCGGTGTCAAAATAGCTCGTCCTAATAGGGAGATAGAATAAGAACCACTGAGACTATTTTCAGTATACACAGCCAGAGTGTGCTTTGATGTATAACATATAATCAGTTTCCCCGCTGACAAAACGCAGGCACGGGATCATGCAAAATACAACGGTAATTTCTGTTTCACCTGTAATGTTGTTTACCTAAAGATGGGAGTATAGCTCAAGCATATTCTGTTCTGCATAATTAAAGAGTGCTTGGCCACTCGTGAAATACTTTTGCTTGCACTCTGCGTGTTTCTCATGTATATATATTTTACTTCCTACTAATGCTATAAGTTTCCCTGTGCCTGCACCTCACTATAGTGTCTTGAAAAGCCTCTGATCATATCTGCATTTGAATCTTGATAGACGCAATGGTGATACAGTAATGTTTTTACTTCGACTAACCCTGTATTCGAGGTGCATTTTGTGAGACAGAGTGGTTTGAGAACATGAAAAGTGCATTTAAAAGAACAAGTTACTGACCATCTGCAAATCTTTTTTGGGTGGATACACTAACCGCCGATTTCTCACCTTGTGAATATTCTTGAGGCATTAGACTGAAGGCAGACACTTTAAGCAATTACTATACTGCACCAGTAGCTCGAATCATGAGGCTCAACACCAATGTCATTCCACTCCAGAAGTGACTAGCGGAGCCGTACAAGCGTCTCCCATGCATGCTGATATCAGCTGATTTTTGATGCTATCCACACCCTCGGCAAAGAGAATATTGGCAGCTTGTTATAACTAGTGTGCAGATTTCTAAAATTGGGACCTTTTCAGATGCATAAAACATCTCAATTCACAAAGCAGGGAAGTGGGAGGGTTGCAAGGAATCTGCGCTTAGTGTATCCAATCCAAAAGATTTTTACTAAAAAGGTAACTCACTTGTTCTTCTGATGGATTCTTCCAACTGCAGACTTCTCACTTTATGAATAAATACTGTGCTGCATCAGCTCCTGCTTAACAGCCCTTGATCCACACCCGGAGGTAGTTTATGATTTTACTAAACTTTGTTCGGCAATTACATCTTTAACCCTTTCGATGCTGATGACGAGCTCAGCTCGTCATCACCCACGGGTGTCGTGTGCTGATGACGAGCTGAGCTCGTCATGGTGCCACTAAAATGGCATTTTCCAGCACAGGGGGGGGAAAACGCCCAGCAGCCATGTGGTTAACTTCGAAGCCTATTCCCTCTGTGCAACGTGGGCCTAGATGGTTTGACCAGGAGTGCTCCGAGGCCGCAAGGCACGGTCAACTAGTCCAAGGTGTGACTCACTCAATGAAATTGGCACGGGCGAGGTACAAGTTAGCGACTATTAAAAGGAAAGGGGAACTTTTAAAAAAACAGTTTGATGCACTTGCCAAAGCTGCAAGTACAAAAAAGGGGAACACTTTTTGGGCAGCTGTTAAAAATGTGAGGGCTATGGGGCAGCTATTAACCACCATAAGCTGTACCATAACAAGTGAGGCGTGGGAAAATCATTTCTCCAATATCTATACTTCCCCTGCACAAGAGGTAGATCATTTTAAGCATAGGACCCTAACTAGGATTCAGATAACGCTGTCTGGGGTTGAAGAAGCCATCCACCAGAGTATAGGCAATAAAGCCCCGGGCCCAGATGGTCTACCTATCAACCTCATTAAATATAAGCCAGACTTTTGGGCGCCTCTTCTCAAATGTTTAACAATTTAACTTAAGTGGGCTCTTTTTAAATCCAGGGACAGCTGAGACTGTACATAAAAATGCTCTGAGGAATACATTCTACACAACTTTATGGTACGGAAAGGATAGCGAGGAAATCTAAGAAATAGTCTGTTTTTAACTAGGACTATCGTGCATATTGTGTACCCATTGGCTAGTTACCTCGTCTTGCCCATGAGTCACTGGAGAGAGATCTACTCTTTCGCTTAAGGGCAGGCACTGTTACATTTTTGCTCTGTTTTCCCCTGGGTTATAATGCCTATCTTGACACCCGTTCCCTGTGATGGAATGTGGAGAGAATGTTATGAGTTGAAGATGCAATTTCTAGGCTGTTACGTGGGGAGCCACGGACCAACAGGAACAAGTTATGGATGGAGTTTCTTCATGGACAATTAAATTGGAACTCCTTCACATTCCTCTTCATACCTGGAAAACTTAATCCATAAGAATTTCATATACAATAGCAGTCCCTCCTGAGATGCTGGGTCTGAAATGGCTCAGACCAAAACTTCCAGCAGGACAGAGCCGACAAAATACTGCTCAAAAGACCTGACTAGAGACACAGTAGTGCTTTATGAATGTGCCCGCACAGTGGTAGCAGCTTTGACGCTGGTGGAATGAGCCTGTAAACATTCTGGAGGCGGCATCTTAGCCAGAGTGTAGCAGATCTTAATGCACTGAACCATCCAAGAGCAGATGGTCTGTTTTTCCTCTGCCTTGTCCTCCCATGCCCTGGAGACTCCACAAAGAGCTGACTGCCCAACTAATGTTCCCTGGTGCAATCTGTGTAAAAGCCTAATGATCTCTTAATGCCTAAACAATGAAGACTTTTTTCCTTCTTAAAGATTAGGTGGAGCAAAGAATGACAAAGGTAATAGCCTGTTCAACTTGAAATAGAGTGACCACTTTCTGCAGAAAGGATGTTCGGGTCGTCAAACCCAATTCATCTAGGAAGAACATTTTATAAGGTGGGATGACAAAGCCTGCAGCTACCTTACACCCCTAGCCAATGTTATGGCAATGAGAAAGACCGATTTCAATGTCTGAAGTTTCAACCAAACTGTGCAGGGATTTAAAAGGGGAGCACTTAAAAAATTGAAAACTAAATTAAAGTCCCACTGTGGCATCACAAAGAGGCACAAGCAAGTGTTGAAAGCCTTTCGAACATCTCACCACAAGAGGTGATTTAAATAAAGAAGGCTTGCCCGGTAAACACAAAAAGCCGAATGAGACGACATATAGACTTAACAGTGTCCAAAGCTATCCTATGCTGGGCCACAACCAAACAAGAAAAATTCTGACAACTTCGTTTTTAGTGTATCAATTTGGAAAATGCTGTGCCAAAACAGAAATCTGTCCCAAAGACTTGCATACGCCGATTTTTGTAGAGGGAGACCTTGCTGTCAAATATCAACGATCTCAGGAGGAAGGTTCAACAGTTAGCTGCAGCTGTGCAATCTTCACACATGGAGGTGCTGATTAAACAGGACAGGGCTCAAGACTCCACCAATCCATCAGAAAATCCTCTCAAAACAGAAGCTCATTTCCAGGAGTTCTGCGTACCCCATTCTCCTGGCCTACTCTGGTGCCACCAAGATGACCGGTTGCTCTTGATCTTGTTCAGAGCTCAGGGAAGGAGAGGTAGCCGTGGGAAATCATTGAGGGGTCCGAAGCTTCACTCTAGGCGCAATGCATCTAAGAGAAAGTCGGCTTGTAAAGTCCAGTGAGCAAAAGTACGGACATTGACTAGCTTTTGCCACCACCAAGAGCATGCAGAATTCCCTCTATTCTTGGAAGATGCCCTGCACCACCTCCAGATTTACCTCGGAAAATCAGGGGGCGGAGACTTATGGAGATCCAAATGTAGATTGGGTGGCACGATGGCGCCCTCGCGCTCACTCTGGAGGTCAAGTGTGTTGGGAAGGGCCAATTCCCACTTAGATGTTTAATTTTCTTCTTGAACTTACCCAAAGACTTTGACGGCAACAACAATCTACTGTGGGAATTACTTCTGAAGCGGGAATGACTTCAGATGCGGGAATGGGACTTTCCCTTTGACCATGACCAGTCAAGGTGTGAACTCTTGATGTTTAGGACATAACATTTCCCATATGGCCTACATATTCATCTAGGCACAGTCACAGCAGGCCCTGAAGTAGTGTTCTGAACCAGGGTCGGGCTGGCTGATATGGCAATCAGCCAGTGACAGATGGGCTGGTCTTATAGGCAAATATGTGGGCCTGCTCTATGGTCTGCTGGGGTGGATTTTACAGTTTATTTCCCCAATATTACAACATACATTGCACGCAGCAAGCATAAATAAGCAGTCTTCCATACCATGCCAAACACTTACACTCTACAAGTTAGAAACTGCCCCAATATGCCTACATGGCCCACTTTTTTAACTTTACAATTTACTGATTCAGGTTGCATTAGTTTTGATGTCCATGCATATTTTCTGTTCGTCTGACCCCAAAGCACCAAAGAGCCTTGAGGCAGCGTGCATCTGTTGCTCTGCGAGACATGCTGTATTCTATCTGTGGCGATGGAACACACACAGCACGCCCACCGCTTTTTATGGGTTGCTTGGTCTGCCTTTACTAATTTCATAGTTTTCGTTGGTGTATAGTAAACATTTATCCCACCTTGTGGGTGTTTTGTTCCTGCCCTGGCAACCTCCCCTGCTACACTGATCATTTCGATATGGGCCATATGTTTTATTAAACTGCACTAATGTTTCTTACTGCCCTTTCCTCGCCGCTGGCTGGCACACGGCACTGCTTGTTTGTGTTTGCTACCCGTTCAACTGTCTGTTTTCTTAATTTCTGCCTATCTTTCTCTAGATGCTCTCTCGATTTTGTCAACTCTCCCCAATTCTCCGTCAGTTACTTTCCCACCTCTGTGTGCTCTTTTGGTTTCTGAATGCACTTGCTACTAATTATGCGGTGTTCATGTAGCACTTTAGTAGACACCGACTTCAGAAAGGGTCAGAGGCACGAGTACAAGATGGGCCCTCATAAATCGTGTTCAACTGAGAACACAGAATGCCCCTCCCATCCTACCTTGTGGTGCACCACCAGAGGGGATCGAGTGTCTGCAAGTGATCCACTTATAGGGTGGATGTGGCAGTCAGCCTTCATTTTGGTGGTTAGTCCGGGTGTTTACTGAATGCAGTGAGCAGCACCAGAGCTCGCCAGGGCAATGGATTCCATTCAGTCTTGCCCTGCCACACAGCAATGCTGAAGCAAGAAGACCGGATAATGCAGCGACTCCCACGCAGCTCACGACCAGAGGAGAGGAGAGACATGGTATGCTGCCCTATGAAAGCGGGGTCACGAGTAACAGCAGACCTATAAGCAACAGACCGGGGCAGCACGGTTCTGCCCTCAGAAAAGAGCAGCATGCTATCCTAGGGGGAATGGGCTGTGAGTAGTGCATGGATCTAGGAAGCAGGAATCAGGTAAGGTGCACAGCCCGAGCAACTAGGGAGGAGTCATGGGGTCACGGTATGTGGCTCTAGGAAGGAGGAGCTGGGTACAGTGGTGCTGCCCTAGAAAGTAGAGGGCAGCACAGTGTTCTCCTTGTGGGGGCCAGATATAGCTGCTGACCTCAAAGTCGGAACAAGGAAAGAGGCACTCTCAGACGCAGAAGCCCAGGAAAGTAAGCACATCTGGTAACCAGGGCCAACCCTACACTCAGAAGCAAGAGCTAGGGGCAATGTCCTGCGGGTGGAAGTAGGATCTAGTGAGGGTTCTACCCTAGGAGGTAAGACTCAGGAATTCTGCAGTGCTGGAAAACAGAAGGCAAAGACAGCTTCCTAGAAATCAGTACCAGGCATGGCGTCCCGCTCAGGGGAGACCAGAGTCAGGGGCAGCAGTGCTGGTAGTGTTTAATAACAGCTCGATCCACTCTCTAATGTGCGAGGTTAACCCCTTGCCCACGGCCGGAATTCTGCTCCTGTGCTGGACATTCTGATCGCAGGAGTGGTCATGACGGCTCCCGGCTGTTATCAGCACTCGAGCACTGTGACGCATGACGGACGGGAGCCGTCATCAGCACGCAAGGGGTTAAAGAGAGCAGCAGACACTACTCTCAAGTACAATATGCTGCCCGGAGGGAGTTGCTGCACCACACTACTTACTTGGCAACCGTTCTGTGCCCTACTGCGGTTTCTCAGAGATTGAGTGATTGTAGACAGGGGTGAGGGCCTCTACTGGCTTATTGCTGCTTTGATAGCTCCTCGTGTCCCACTCCTCACTACAAAGTGCCTAATAGGCCCTTCATATCTGCCGGAAGAGCCATCAGGGCTGCTACCACCCACCACTTCTCCTTGTTGCTTCTTCCCCCCTCCTACCCACCGCCACTTCTGTGTTGCTGCCCCCTGTCCTCCCGCCCCTTCCCCATCGTCATTGCATGAAATTACCCCTACTCCCTTCCCCTGTAATTGCTTGAAATACCGTTCAAACCAAAATATCCAAATCTGTTGGCCTTTTCTAGTTTTCATTCCATAATGTACTGCTTGGATGCTCCTACACAAGTGCGGGGATTTTTAAAGCGTGTGCTAGTTGTTGGGAAGCAATCCTTTGGCAGGCCGTCATTCCTATTTAGAAACAGCTGGCATCCGTATGCTCATCTGAATGAAAGTTTAATGTTTCTTCTATTCTGCATTTTGCACTTCATGCATTCTTGCGGACTGAGTGTGGAGTGACTTATGGAGCAGTTACTGGGGTTTCAGTGATTTTAAAGATTCTTAAACTAGTTTTTATTCATGCCTGGTTTTCTTCTTTGTTTTACATTGATTACTTGAGGCAGCAATCTCAATTCTGCCCTCCCGTACGCATTGCTGAGAGATCGTTTCTCAGATATAGTTGCTATTTTTACCTCTGAGATTGCTCACATTCTAGAGTAGCCATTTTAAATGGGTGTGCTCTAGTTGTGGGTGAATCCGTCCTTTGGCAGACCGTCAGCCCTATTATCCAAGCTTTGGCAGAACCAATAGGCCGAACTTATGTGAGAACTACTGGCTTTGCCAATGACTTTTAGCTATCACGCGGTCAGGGCTGGCGCGACCTATTGGCTTTGCCAATGCTTTATTCACTATGAGGAAGAAGAGAAGACTGGGGAAGCAACAGCCCTTGAATACAGATTCACAAAGCGAACTGCAGGGGGGCATAGAACACTAAAGTAGAAATATATATACCATTAAAATAAACGAACAGAATAGCGAGTATTTGGAAAGGAGGGAGGTAAACCTACACAAATTAAAAACTAAAAACCTTACTCGAACAAAAAATATATTAACAGAGCTGATCAAGAGTTGCATATGGCTATTTTAAATCACAAACGGTATGCCTATTTATGATACTTATAAGTACACAATATGAATTAGCAATTATCAAAATCAATCCACATTTTCCAATGTATACCTACATTGTAATATACCTGTTGCTTAACAATTCACATGTAACCGAAAGGACTGGCAATCCAGCAAGCCATAAGCAGATAACTATTTGACTCTTTCTTAATCTTGATGATCCATTTTGACAGAAGTTCATAAAAGGGTACACATTTTGTACACTGATTTTAGTTTCATAATTTAAATGTGATTAAAAAAAAAATCAGGATTTAATTCAAGAGACAATAAGCATTAGCAATGTCAAAAAATTTGCCTTTCATGGTGCAATGGTCAATTCTTTTTTTTTTATTGCAAGCATACGTTTGAAAAAGGAGGGGAATAAAGTCTCTAAACATGTGGCTGCCATATGCTTACAATAAAAAATAAAATACAAAAAGTTACCTATTGTGGCAATGTTACTACCGGTGGCTGTTAGATAACATGCATTATGCCATATCAAAGTAATACCTGGCATCCTGCCATTGCCCACTAGTCCAACCAAAATAACTATACCAGCTGAGCTTCCCTTGCACCCTATCTTCCTATTGGTTTTCTTTCAATCAAAACTGAATGGTGGCGCTCTGAGCAGAGGTTCTTGCTGACAGGGGGTTTACAAACTGCTAGTAGTATAGATAAATATCTCTAGTCCGATCTGCTGCAATAACGGACGCCGGAGCTTTGGTGGCCCTCATCCAACTCCAATAATCACCTGCCCTGTGAATCACAAGCTTGGTTCTGGAGGCTCGTGGATGGGGAGTATAAATATTTGCTTCAATGCCCAGTCTGGCTGAACTGACGAGGGCAATTTAAAAACTAACTTATTTTTCTATGCATTTACAGGGGTGGGGGGTGAGAAATATTGTTTTGAACATAGCGTTCTGGCTAATTTCTTTGTACCACAAGAAAATTGTTGGTGAATAATAATTTGGTGAAAGAATGCACATTTAGCAAATCCGGTTACAAAAAATTACATTTTATATAGCTCGGGCCCCCGGCGTAGCAATAACTATTAAAATGTC
The DNA here is from genome assembly GCF_964263255.1 of Lissotriton vulgaris. NCBI lineage: Eukaryota > Metazoa > Chordata > Amphibia > Caudata > Salamandridae > Lissotriton > Lissotriton vulgaris. The sequence goes on from NC_141699.1 coordinate 783,272,867, forward strand.
AAAACAGTTCGGTAATAATTCCAGAACAGAACATGTTGCTTAGTTTCTCTATAAATTGCACAATATTGTTAAACATTTTACAAAATATAATCCACATTGAATGACAATGTTTTTTCTTGCAACTTCAGTCCTGATATAACCACTAAATGTAAGCAACAAAGAACCAACCAAGTACTGGTGGGAATCTGAAATCCTCGTTCAAGACAAATACATAGTGGTGTACAACATAATTACCTCTTAATAATCCTGTGCAATATGCTCATACCGGATGACTGGGCCTCTAAATTCATAACACCAATTTTTAAGAAAGGTCCGAGGCATGCCTAGGCCTCTTTTACAATAATCTCCTTGATGAATAGCACTAACAAGGGATTTGATAGACACAGATTATCCCTGCTCTTTTATTGGGTTAAAAATACTTATAAACAGGCGTACAAGCTTGATTCGTGGAAGGATAACTGTTAATCTGTGTGAAACAAAGTGAATATGCAAAATCTATGAGTATCTGCATTTTCCTGCTGTAATCGATCTGAGAGAAACGCTTCAACAAATATTTTGGAGACTATCAAGTGGAACTAGAATCAGCAAAGCCAATAATTCGCAACTTTAGAACCTCCTGGTATTACCAATAGTTAACCAAGCAACACAGCATAGCTAAAGGATATACAAAAAACGAATCCTTTAAAATGATCAGAAACGTCATTTTATAGACGGCACACCACACATGCTTAATCTACAAAAATAATACAGCCGCTTATTAGTTCTCTTTTTAGTTACGATCAAATCTGGATCAGTAACTTAAAATACAAATGCACAACAACTTTTTAGGTCGAGGACCTAAAGGCTGCGCTTGCGCAGTCTGGGGGCGGAGAATTAATGTTTCTTAGTAGGGCTGTAGAATCCGCCTCCCTGCCCCGTCTCTCCTCCATTGGCTGGCTTCCTAAACGGAGGCCAGACATTGGAGGAAAGATGCATCACTCTAATTTAGCCCCGTCTTTCGGATTCGGGGGCGTAAGTTTTGCTGTTCTTTGGACAGTGACGTTGTCCGTCACACAGGACAGCAAAACACGCCCCCGAATCCGAAATTTTTCGGAGCTTTGGGCCGCCATTTTTTTTTCTCGTCTGCCGGTGAGGATTGTCAGTGTCTTGTTTAGTAACTTTGGCGATTTTAATGCGTCGCCCCCACAGGCTTCTAAGGGGTGAGGGGAGTGAGGATCGTCTTGGTCTTGTTTAGTAACTTCGGCGATTTTAATGCATCGCCCCCACAGGCTTCTAAGGGGTGGGGTGAGGGGCATAGTCTTGGCGCCGAATGGACGCTCCTGCTGGCCCGACTGCCGAAACTTCTTCAGGGTCTACCTGTGGTCGGAAAGAATTGTGGTGAAACAACAATATTTTTATGGTTTAGATAGCGCCTAAAGCCCGAAAGTGTGACTAAGCTTTAAAATGGGACCGAGTTGTGGTAGCTTGCATATGATCCAGAGCTTGTGGGTGGCCTGAACTGAAGAATGTCTCAGTGAAAGTGGGCCTGACGTCAGGCCTGCCAGCACGCTCCTCAAAGGGCAGCAGCGCTCTGTGTGAAAGGCGTGCGTCTCGTGCACAGCAGGCATGGCCGGCTGCCCCGGTTTCCACGCTCCGAGCTAGCCTCGAAAAAACAGTAGGATGACTCTCCTGTTTCTCTTCATATTCCACATATCTAAACTGCAAACCTTGTATTTGGAGTTCACGGCCCAGTCTTTATTTTTGTGGTAACCACATATTGAAATTGATGGTTGTTCAAGACACCAGCGTGACCGGCGTTGTCACTTAATAATGGCGAAGTCTGCGAGTTGCATCGTTAATACCTCGTACATTGTATCCAAAAAATAAGCATCAAGGGCGTTGTCTGTGCTTCCAGCAGGTCGGTCTGGGCTGCCCTTCCAAAACACTCAGGCATATACAGCCCCCTCGTTAAGAGTTTGTACGTCCACGTTGTGTCACCCCCCACGCATACAAACACTCTAATAAATTGATTGGTCGCTGCCTCGCCCAGGTGATCTAATCACAGCCTCTCCTCCCGCTCAGCGTTAAGGACATCATTTCCCCATGTCCTCCTCTTATTCCCTTGTTCCATCATTCCCACTTAAGCCCCCACCCTTCCTTCTTCTGTTTCCCCTCAGCACTTTGAAGAAAAAAACGCAGTCGAGTTATCCAGCATGACATGACTCACAATCTGCGGTTCTGCATCCCTTACTACACTAGTGCTCTCCAAAAGCTGGGGTGTACCAAAGAGGCGTGGTTTAATGAATGTAACTACGGTACTTTATAAGCCCCATCCTTGCCTGACAGGGTAGTTTGTGACTATGTCCCTAACAGAGTGACATGTATCTCTACAAACCGTTGCTTTATAAAGAAGGTTCCTGGTCATGTGGCATTTATATTTTAATAGGCTGGGCAGACTAGCGCTGCATCTGAATCGGCAGCTTCAGTGCCGTGGTTCCCCAGCGGCCTACGGGAGCTGGGCAGACATTGCGGAGCACGTCTGAGGTAAGATGTGGGCCACTGGCAGCCTGTGTGTGTGTGATGTGTGTGCGGCCTGCAGCGGTGTCTGCCCCCGATGTGTGTGCATGATGGGTGTTTGTGGCCTGCAGCGGTGTCTGCCCCCGATGTGTGTGCATGATGGGTGTTTGTGGCCTGCAGTGGTGTCTGCCCTCGATGTGTGTGCATGATGGGTGTTTGTGGCCTGCAGTGGTGTCTGTCCATGTGTGGGTGATGAGTGCATGCTCCTGCAGCAGTGTCTGCTCCTGCAGCAGTGTCTGCTCCTGCAGCAGCGTCTGCTCCTGCAGCAGTGTCTGCTCCTGCAGCAGTGTCTGCCCCTGTATATGTGTCATTGTGTGTGTGTGGCCTGTAGTGGTTGTTGTGCTAATGTAAAGAAAGAACAGACAGCGCCACATGGGGTGGACTACCACTAGGGCCAGTTCTGACAATTAAGTGCTGATTAAGGAAACCACACAAATACGAACAATTGTGCGTGTTTGATGGGGCACAAATCACAATTTGGTGCCAATTACCAACAAGATTCTCGTTGGGTATTACCCGTGGGCAAATAGCACAAAGTAGGCATGGGCAGATACCCCCGACTTGTAAGTGAGTACATGAAAAGGGGATTACAAGCAACAAAGGGTGTAATCAGGGCCATAGTATCTTGCACAGCCCATCTAAATCCAGTTTTCCCTATGCAGTGCTGCCCGGGGTGAAGGATTCCTTAACATTTCCAAATTAAGCAAAGTTCACCGCCTGATTTAAACAGTAGTTGGAAAAGAGATTGGACTGGACTGAAACTACAAGCTGCATAGACCAGTAGAGTTCATGGCTCCCATGACACCTCACACATCAGCAGGACATAAGCCCTTTCACAGAAGGTTAGGTTTCGATACTGCTTTTAAATGTACTCAAGACATACTTATGTATAGCGGCACCTAACCCGTGCTCCTGCAGCAGTGTGTGTATGTGTGTGTGTGTGTGTGAGATGAGTGCGTGCTCCTGCAGCAGTGTGTGTGTGTGTGTGATGAGTGCGTGCACCTGCAGCAGTGTCTGCCCCTGGAGCAGTGTGTGTGTGTGTGTGTGTGTGTGTGTGTGTGTGTGCGTGCGTGTGTGTGTGATGAGTGCGTGCTCCTGCAGCAGTGTCTGCCCCTGGAGCAGTGTGTGTGTGTGTGTCCTGTAGTGGTGACTGGGTGTGTCAGTGTATGTTAGTGTTTGTGAGTATAATGTGTGTATGGGCCCTGCATTGGGGTGTGTGTGTGTTTGCGCGTGGTTTCTTCTATATATTTCTTAACTTTAACACTGAGCGCGGTGTGTCCTTGAAGTGGGCGCCGCGCTCGCTGTTTAAGTTAAGAAATATATAAATAATCTGAGTGCGGGTGTCCGTGAAGCGGTGCTTAATAGGAAGAAAAAAAAAAAGGATTCACCCCACCTTCGTAGGCTGACACAAGAACAGATTTTTCTGAGGCCTACCTCTGCGTTTCCATGTATAAGATTGTTAGAGATTTAGACTTCATTGTATGCTCCTTCCGTGTGGAGACTGTGGCGTGATGTGCAGTGTTCAATCTCCGGTAGATAACCAGTTAAGCTGATGTTACTTATAACAGAGTCTTCTAAATGAAGTGATGGATTCCTGTCCATTTGATGCAAACTGCATACATTTTCCTTGAGAGCTTCGATTGTTTTCAGGATATCAACACACATGGAACACTCTCTGAAGTTAAACGAGGACCAGATTACCGGAACAGGACTGTATTAACGAGGCCAGGGGATGGCTTTCCAGGAAGCACAGAGTTGTGCTGAAAAGCAGAAATCCGAAAAAAGGCACAGAGGGTAGAGGAGGCGGGGGGATAAAGATTACCTGTTGTGTAGTTTTACTCTTCTGATTTATGGCTTCTGGTAAAGCAGTAACAGCTCAGGGTGAGAATTAAGAGGCAGACAGGCCTCGCATGATTCATGGCGCATTCATTGGAAAAACCACAATGGAAACTTACTGCTGGCTCTGTGCGAGGTGTGTGTGTGTGTGTGTGTGTGTGTGTGTGTGTGTGTGTGTGTGTGTGTGTGTGTGTGTGTGTGTGTGTGTGTGTCTGTGTGTGTCTGTGTGTGTCTGTGTGTGTCTGTGTGTGTCTGTGTGTGTCTGTGTGTGTCTGTGTGTGTCTGTGTGTGTCTGTGTGTGTCTGTGTGTGTCTGTGTGTGTGTGTGTGTGCGAGCGACTGGGTCTGTGTGTGCGAGCGACTAGGTCTGTGTGTGTGTGCGAGCGACTGGGTCTGTGTGTGTGTGCGAGCGACTGGGTCTGTGTGTGTGTGCGAGCGACTGGGTCTGTGTGTGTGTGCGAGCGACTGGGTCTGTGTGTGTGCGAGCGAGCGACTGGGTCTGTGTGTGCGAGCGACTGGGTCTGTGTGTGCGTGTGTGTGTGTGCGTGCGACTGGGTGTGTGTGTGTGTGCGAGCGACTGGGTCTGTGTGTGCGTGTGTGTGCGAGCGAGCGACTGGGTCTGTGTGCGAGCGACTGGGTCTGTGTGTGTGCGTGTGCGAGCGACTGGGTCTCTGTGTGTGTGTGCGTGTGCGAGCGACTGGGTCTGTGTGTGTGTGCGTGTGCGAGCGACTGGGTCTCTGTGTGTGCGTGTGCGAGCGACTGGGTCTCTGTGTGTGCGTGTGCGAGCGACTGGGTCTCTGTGTGTGCGTGTGCGAGCGACTGGGTCTCTGTGTGTGCGTGTGCGAGCGACTGGGTCTCTGTGTGTGTGCGAGCGACTGGGTCTCTGTGTGTGTGCGAGCGACTGGGTCTCTGTGTGTGTGCGAGCGACTGGGTCTCTGTGTGTGTGCGTGTGCGACTGGGTCTCTGTGTGTGTGCGTGTGTGCGTGTGCGAGCGACTGGGTCTCTGTGTGTGTGCGTGTGTGCGTGTGCGAGCGACTGGGTCTCTGTGTGTGCGTGTGCGAGCGACTGGGTCTGTGTGTGTGTGCGAGCGACTGGGTCTCTGTGTGTGCGTGTGTGCGTGTGCGAGCGACTGGGTCTCTGTGTGTGTGCGTGTGCGTGTGCGAGCGACTGGGTCTGTGTGTGTGTGTGTGTGTGTGCGTGTGCGTGTGTGTGCGTGTGCGAGCGACTGGGTCTCTGTGTGTGTGTGTGCGTGTGCGTGTGCGAGCGACTGGGTCTCTGTGTGTGTGTGTGCGTGTGTGCGAGACTGGGCCGGTGGGTGCGCGAGACTGGGCCGGTGGGTGCGCGAGACTGGGCCGGTGGGTGCGCGAGACTGGGCCGGTGGGTGCGCGAGACTGGGCCGGTGGGTGCGCGAGACTGGGCCGGTGGGTGCGCGAGACTGGGCCGGTGGGTGCGCGAGACTGGGCCGGTGGGTGCGCGAGACTGGGTCTGTGTGTGTGGCTCTGTGTGTGTGTGTGGCTCTGTGTGTGTGTGTGGCTCTGTGTGTGTGTGTGGCTCTGTGTGTCTGTGTGTGTGGCTCTGTGTGTCTGTGTGTGTGGCTCTGTGTGTCTGTGTGTGTGGCTCTGTGTGTGTGTGTGGCTCTGTGTGTGTGTGTGGCTCTGTGTGTGTGTGTGGCTCTGTGTGTGTGTGTGGCTCTGTGTGTGTGTGTGGCTCTGTGTGTGTGTGTGGCTCTGTGTGTGTGTGGCTCTGTGTGTGTGTGGCTCTGTGTGTGTGGCTCTGTGTGTGTGGCTCTGTGTGTGTGTGGCTCTGTGTGTGTGTGGCTCTGTGTGTGTGTGGCTCTGTGTGTGTGTGGCTCTGTGTGTGTGTGGCTCTGTGTGTGTGGCTCTGTGTGTGTGGCTCTGTGTGTGTGGCTCTGTGTGTGTGGCTCTGTGTGTGTGTGTGTGTGTGGCTCTGTGTGTGTGTGTGTGGCTCTGTGTGTGTGTGGCTCTGTGTGTGTGGCTCTGTGTGTGTGTGGCTCTGTGTGTGTGTGGCTCTGTGTGTGTGTGGCTCTGTGTGTGTGTGGCTCTGTGTGTGTGTGGCTCTGTGTGTGTGTGGCTCTGTGTGTGTGTGGCTCTGTGTGTGTGTGGCTCTGTGTGTGTGTGGCTCTGTGTGTGTGTGTGGCTCTGTGTGTGTGTGGCTCTGTGTGTGTGTGTGGCTCTGTGTGTGGCTCTGTGTGTGTGTGTGTGGCTCTGTGTGTGTGTGGCTCTGTGTGTGTGTGTGGCTCTGTGTGTGTGTGGCTCTGTGTGTGTGTGGCTCTGTGTGTGTGTGGCTCTGTGTGTGTGTGGCTCTGTGTGTGTGTGGCTCTGTGTGTGTGGCTCTGTGTGTGTGGCTCTGTGTGTGTGTGGCTCTGTGTAGATAGCTTTTTTTGTAGGTGGCTCTATGTGTGGGTGGCTCTGTGTGTGGCTCAGTGTGTGGGTGGCTCTATGTGAATGACTGTGTGGGTGGCTCTGTATGTGTATGTGTGTGTCTCTGTGTGGGTGTAAATGCAATAGGTCATGCATATGCAAACGATTAAGCTATTGGCAATGTAAATGACCATGCTATTTATTTATGATTTAAAAAAAAAAAGTCATAAGCAATGCCAATAGCACTACCTTTAAAAATGCCGAGACCATTGCCTTGTAAATGCTTGTTTCCCCTTAAAAGCCGGATGGGGAGTCGACACTAGAGGGGATGGTTGGAAGCAATACAGAATAGGGCAAGGGGACGTCTAACATACATAGAACTTGTAATTAAGACCGGGAGGGCAAGTAACGCAAGGAAGAGCGGGAGGGTGTTGAGGCATCACAGGGACTGGGGTGGGGGACAAGCACAAAGATGACCGAACAAGGTCTGGTGGCTTAGCTGACTAATGCGTCCACTGTAGGGGCCGAGCTGTCCTCATGATCACAGGTTCAAATCCCGGCAGGTTCACACAGCCTTTCATCCTTTTAAGGTTGATTAAATGAGAACCCATGAGTTGGGTGACAAACACTTGCTATTCAGTGCCAAGATAACTTTTATTTGTAAAGCGCACATTCACCCAAAAGGGTATGTTATGTCACAGAGCAACACAAAGTGCTGAGAAGAGAAGTTAAAGAGAAATGGCTCAAAAACATGAACTCTCATGGAATGCTTAAGAAAAAAAGCAGTGCCTGAAAGGGAAGCAGAGGTGACAGCTAATCAAAGATGGCAAAGAGGCAATGCTCCATGAACTAGACAAACAAAATGTACAAGCTGGTGGTACACGAATGAGACTCCAACCAATTGTAAGCTTAGTAATACAGAATGGCTCACAGGATACTATGCATTGCACTGCCTACTAGGGTCGACCTAACAATGGGACACGAGAAGCCTACTGCAGATTCTAACTGCCTTTCATGTTTGGGGCTTGCCTACAAACAACTTTAAAAGTCTGGTGAAAGCTTAGATCACATTTCACAATACAAACACAACCAGATACAGAGAGGGTTTTTGCGAAGGCCCCTTTCAGATAACTGCTGTGGTTCCGACTTTTGGAAAAACCATAGTCTGGTGAGCCAACTAATGCTGGCTCAAAGGTCAGAGCTACAAATTACTTTCACCAAGAAGTAAATCTGATGTGGAAAATGTTGTGTTATTTCATCATCTAGGACTGGATAGAGGACTCATCGCAAAAACAAAGCATATGTAAGACCAGGGAAGCACATTCACTTTGTTATACTTACCTTTTTTCAACTGCACTCTTTAAACAAGTATTTGCAATGCAATAGGTCTCGCATTTACGAGAGTTTGAAGTATTGACATTGCAAATATCAAATCCTTTTATTTTTGTTTTTAAAACAAATGGCATTGACCATGCCAATAGCTTAAACTCGCGTAAATGCCAGACCTATTGCACTGCAACTGCTTTTTTTGCTTCGCTGCCGAGGCAGTTTCCCCTCAGAGTAAGTGCTAAAAAACATGTGACTATAACATGCTCTTAAAGTGCTGTATACAGAGTTTGTTTGTGTAACAAATACTTTTTCAGATCCAATTAAAAACCCCATTATCTTGGTTGAGTAGCCCTGCTTATTGATATGTGAGGAGCAGTATCTTCAAACATTTGTGCTAGGAGCTCGGTTTGGGTTCTCAAGAGCGATGCAGTGCACAATAAATGGACACCAAGAATTGTTTTCATTATCTTTCTTTAAGTGCCAGACACAGAACGGTCATTAGAATGGAGCTCCCGAGTAGTGATCTAAAGTTGTTCCAATTCAGGAATAAATAGTTTGTCCAGTCAAGGTTGTATGCTTTATACTTTATAGACTATACCTTTAATTATAAATGCGAGACTGCAGGTCCCACTATGTAAATAAAAAAATATAAATAGTGGATAGCGACTTATGAAGGATACCGTGTAACGCCACAAGTGAAAGATCCAGTCCTCATGAGAGGTAACAAATGGTGACAGGGCGGTAGCAATGAGATACTAACAAGACTCATTTCAATAGGAAGCCAGCATTTACCAAGGACAATGATACCAGCGAATCAAAAATATGAGCAGAGAGAAGGCGAGGCTTTTACAGCAAACTAGACTACTGTATGCGTCGCAGAGCGAGCAGTGTATGGGCGCTGCCGCTAGGCTTAACTTAAAAAGGGGAATTCTTTATATCGCCATAGCGTCATGAAACATTAGCGGTAGGGGCAGCAGATAGTTCTTGTGTGGGTTATGCAAACGTCCTGTATGCAGGAACTCCAAAAACACTGTAAATGAATCAACAGGAAATTCAAAATGCAACAGTTAGAATGATATGAGGCTTTTGATAAGAGGATCATCCATCTGTGGTAAGTATACCCCTACAAGGACTTCGCAAAAAGAATTAGTTTCCTTTAAAATATCATGCCTAACTTTTAAAATGCCTCTGAGCCTCAAAAGTCTGCTTTACCACTAAAGTCAAGAGAGACCCTAATATTGGACGGAATGTGGAACAAATCAATCATTTACCCCCAAGTCAAGAGATCTAGGTTAAATCCATCGTTCTTTTGCTCACCATGCCACCCCAGATAATACCCAGCCATATGCAAATCAGTCTTGCATGCATGATTTAATTTTTTAATTAACCACTAAGTCAGCCGCTATAATACCCACAGAGGCTCGAAAGGTAATGTTATCAAAGCGCTTGTATTTGAACACATTTCCAACAAAAGCATGAGTTCAGTCCAACCACGCCGAGGAATAGTTTTCCAGCCCATATCTAGAAATTCATTTATCAGAAAACCTTTACATGTCTGCTTTAGGCACATTTATTCCACTGACAGCAACTACATTAAGAGCGCCATAAGACTGTGCTAAGCTAGTCAGCAACAAGTAAAGCGCCTGCCTCAGGAGCAGAAAAAGCATGTTTTCGGAGTCAGGAACGTCCTCATGGCAAAAGGAAGGGCTCAATACGCCAGGCAAGTGTAAAGCACTAGTGCGGAGGACTACCTACGAGCATGAATAAACAAGTTCATACAAGATGTTATTCATGTATCCTGAAGTAAATTGGCAATATTTGTTATATGTCCATCTTTTATGTGCCCATGCAAAGGGCTCAAGAGTTAAAGACACCAGTCTAACTTTTCATCCCGCAGATACAATTGAGCAAACAAATGCAAGTTGATACTTCAGGGATACATTTTAAGATTGCATTTTATCAATTTTGTTATGGATTGCACTTTTGGAATTATGCTCGATTAATTTTGCTTGTTTTTTGGACTCTACAATACAGTGACCTTAAACTATAAAATCGTTCTCCTAAAAAAATAATTACCAGATTTGTATAAAATCTTCGGGCATGAGATGAGCAAGGAACGGTTATATGTGCAATGATCGAACGAAGGTGTGACAGTATGTGAGAAATATACTTTAGACCCCCCCCCCTCCAAAAAAAGACAGTCCTTTTAGGATACATGAATAAAGTTTGCATTCAATAAGAGTTTCTGTGAAGGAATCTTCATCAGAAGCACTCACTGATCTATTTTCTGTAGTTCGTTTTATTGCATTTGCATAGCACCTTGTATCCCAATTTGGGCAACAAAGCACAATATCAGGTAGGTGTCATGCTAAGCCGTGAGGTGGAGAGGGAGCTCCATGGTTAAGAGGGTGTTGTATTGTTGATATAACTTATGTGGGAAGTGTTTTTAATTACCAGAAGCGATTTTGTAGGTCCTGATAAGCGAAGTGGGGGAAGAAAAGTACACCAGGGAGACAGCAGGAAAAAGGTGCATTCCTGGATTGCTTAAACAAAAAGAAAAGTAACGCCTGAAAAAGGGCAGGGTAAGGACAGTAATGCTTTTAAGCGCCCTGGGAGGGGAAAAGAGGGAAAGCCCACCCTGCCAACACGTTGGATGCAAGTAAATCAGAATGACAAAGTCAACCATTGGTAAGCAATGGGTAAAGTCCAAGCCTACCATAGGTTGAAAATATATCTTGCAAGAGATCGCACATGCCCCGTCTACTAGGCAACAACTAAAATGTTGTGTAGGCTTAAGGAGGCATGCATACTTGACCAATTCGGATATTAATTAAAAGAATTCCTACGTAGCCTAATTGATGAAAATTGCCATTACGCTTCTTCTGCATTTACAGCCCATGTTTGGTATACACCATGGGTACCCACAAACATTTTCCCAGGGGCCTATGTTTGGTCTATGGTGGGACCGGGGGCCACACTGATGCCAGCCCCTCGGGGGGAGGGGATGGGGGTGTAAAGTGGGTGTAGGGGAAACAAAGCATGTATATCTAATGACTGTCTTTAAAAATTAAGGTGTTCGTGAAGTTCAGGGCCTAGTTACTTCCTTACCCTAACTGCAATGAACCTTTAAATGAGTGATGAGTCAAGGAAACAGCAGCCCAGTGCTGCTGCTGCTCAGGGGCATGTAAAAGGTCAGGAGGGCCACATGCAGCCCCCGGGCCGTACTTGGTGTCACAGGTATACACCAATGGTGCGATATAGGTAAATTATATTCCAAATAGGCTGCAAATCTCTTTACATGTGATTCCAACCTATAAATAGCGTTACTTAATGATTATTATACAGAAGAGAAACATGTACATGGGTTATCACATTTGCAAAATAAAATAGCATCTGAACCTATTAATCATAGTCTTTCAACTCACATTGCTGTTTAAGAATTACCTCACACCTGGAGACTTCATTTGAACATCCAAATAATAAACATCTAAACTTGTGCAAATTGAATACCCATTGGGGCCGCGGATCGAGCAGAAAATAGTTTACCAAGTTGTCCCCATTAAGAGTACATAATGTCATGAAAGGAAACCTGCATTGGGAAAGTCAATAGGTCTCCCCTATGCGAGAGCTACAGGCTATGGCTATGTGTTTCAGCCATCATGCACAACAGTGTGGCTGCTGTTCAGCATGGCTAAAAGTTAGCGGAGTGGGGCGGATTTGGGTAGAGACTGGTGTTGAGTGAGGTAGAATGGTGTACAGTAGATTAAACTGGGTGTAGTGGAGTAGATTGCAGTAGATTAGCATAGATTGTGGGATAGATGGGAATGGGGTAGATAGGAGTATGGAAGATTGGGGTGCAATGGGATATATTGGGGTAGATTGTAGTGAAGTGTGGTAGTCTGGGGTAGATTGGAGTGGGGTGGGGTAGATGAGTGGGGTAGGTTGGAGTGGAATAGACTGGATGGATTATAGTGGGGTAGAATGGAGTAGGGTAGAATTAAGGTAGTTTGGACGAGGGCAGATTGGGGTAGAGTGGAATGGGGTAGATTGGAGTGATGTGGCGGTAGACTGGGGTGGGTTATATTGGGGTAGGGTGGGACATACTGGGGTAGATTGGAGCGGGGTAGTTCCGGTGGAGTGGGGTAGATTGGAGTAGGGTGGGATATACTGGGGTAGATTGGATTGGGATAGACTGGATGGATTAAAGTAGGGTGGAATGGGGTGGGGTAGATTTGCTAGTTTGGACTAGGGTAGGGCGCGGCGTTGGGTAGTCCGCAGTGTCTAGTAGCGTGCAGCATCTGGTAGAGAGTGGAGTAGATTGGATTAGGTACATTGAAGAGGAGTGGATTGGGCTACATTGGAGTGGGGCAGACTGGGCTAGATTGGCGCAGAGTGGGGTAGATTTGAGTGCGATAAGACTGAGGTGGGATTGAGTCGGTTGGATTGAGTGGAATGGGGTGGGGTGAATTGGAGTGGGGTAGATTGGATCGCAGTGGTGTGAATTGGAGTGGAGTGGGGTAGATTAGGTTAGAGTGAGGTAGACTGAAGTGGGGTAGGTTAATTGGGGTAAGGTAAATTGGATTGAGTAGAGTGGGGGTAGAATGAGGCAGAGCAGGGTGGGGTAGGTATGAGTGGGGTGGGGTGACGTGGACTGGAGGGTGTCTTAGAGTGAAGAGGGGTGGTGTGGTGTAGCAGAGTGGAAGAGCATACAATGGAATGGTGTACTGTGGAGTAAGCATGGTATGATTGCGCACTGCCAATAGACATTTTCAATTCAAATGAAACTTACATTTGAACCTAAATACAGTTTTACTGCACACAAACAATGTGTGCAAAGGTCATTACCTTGCGTATTTAGTGTTTTTTGATTGTATTCAAATAGGTTTCTACCACACTTCAGAATAACAAAAATAAAAAGAGCTTCATTTGTACCAATTCTGTAACATCAGCACAATGTTTTTTGTGTGCTAGAAATAAAAAACTCCTCTTATATGGATACTCTGCAGAACTGTCTCAAATTCTCTCACTTCGAAGTCAGAGAAAGAAAAATCAATACCAAGCTCCCTTGGAAGTGAGAATTTGACATTGGACCCTTGTCTTTAAATGCACAGCAAATGTGACAAGATGAGAAAATCATGACAAGATAACAAGATTTAAAGGCCTGTTTATAGAAAGCAAGTTAGTGGAAGAATACAGTAATCAGGGTTTAGACAATGGGAGGGAAAAACTCAAGCTAGACAGCCTGAAGCAAATCAAGCCAGCAAATAGGAAGCCAGAAAATATAGGTTACAAACCAGAAAGCCAATGCTAAGCAACAATCGGGATTAATTCCTAAATTAGCTTTCTGAATGTCCCTAAGATGTCTTTAGCAAACCAGACAGCTGCGCTGTCTGGTAGGCTTTGACCTAAATAAAAAACGCCAATGCAATGGAAGACCACTGAGCGAACTTGTTTAAGGCTTTCAAATAGAACATCCATATCTATGACAAGATGAGAGCTACTTACAAAGTTCATAATAGCATCTCCGTTATACACGCCTTGCTAAGTACATAAAAGCGTACCAAAAACTGTGGAGAAGCCTGAAAAAATTATAATCATTGAACGGAATTGTAAAAACTCGTTCAGGACGACAAGTATTCACTATACTGCCGGGTAAGTATTAATGCAGATTGTACCAAAATTAATTACTAATGGTACGGCCTTTTACTGCAAGGCAGTCAGGAGCTGAATGCCTAACACAACTAACAGCAAATTACTTAAAAGTAGCCCAGATTATATGTCAAATGCTCCACGAATATCACTATTCATTTTACCAATGTATTTCAAGACTGATTTTGCATATTAGTGTCAAGACTGCATTATTCCCCGAGATTGTCTGAGGGGTCAGTTAACAGAAGATTTATTATTCTTAGCACTACAAAGTTATGAAAAGTAAATATATATTTTTTTTAATCAGAAAGATTAAGCACATGCTAATCAACATGTAAAATATAGAGATTAAGTATGGTAATTAAAAGGTTATTGGTTAGGACTCATCAGGCCATACAGTATAATTAATTTACTTTCTGTAATTGCCGACAAGGGACAATATTAAGATACTGCCAATAGCACTATATCTGGTTACATTTCAAAAGTAAACACGTTTCAGGAATTGCAAAACTGATGAGTGCACCCTCTGCCTCCTAAACAAAAGTAAAATATTTTAATCCACCACAAAAAAAAACTGCTCTTCGTCGATACAGGAAAAATCATATTCTGCTTCAGTCTAATACGTGTATTATTTAAAATATTTGATAGATATTATCTCTTGCTCAAATGGCGGTGGGCCCCTTTATAAGAACATTTACTTTTTATGCGAGTCTTCCAACATTGGTTGCTATTCATGGAACAGTTTTAGGAGTGATGTCAAGTTAAAACTGAAGTAAAGACATTAGGATGTAATTGGAACAGTTATTATTTACATAATTTCATTCCACAATTTCAATTAACGGCAACAGATTTATGGTTAATAGCAGAGGGTAGGATTTGACATCAGGTAAACAACTAGACCAATTCCCCATTAGCCCCTCAGTAGAGTGCTTATAAAAAGTTAGTTCTAAACACGGGAGGAATGGAATATGGATTAAAGCACAATGAAAATGCGATATAAACGCAGAATATTCATAGCAAGAGATGAACAGTGAGTTGAAAAAGAAGCACAGTTTACAAAATCTCCCTTTACTTCCCTTCATAACGGAAAGAACAGCTGTTCGATCAAACATTTATCTGAAAAATATATTGCATTATTTTCTATGTAAAACGTAATTTATTGGTAAATTTTTGACAGTAATCAGAGCAGCACATGCGATGTTCAAGTCAATGAATTAATTTTCATCAAAGGTATTTAGCAGGGCTGTGCACAAGATCTGAAGACAACACTAAAATGGATGCGGTTACAGAATAGAGATATTATTAATTTTAAAATAAACTATGGGGGCGTGGCCAAGATGGCGGGGTGAGCGGACGCTTCCTCCCGTAGCTCCTCCGGCCCGGCTCAGCTCGAGCCCCGATTCCTGCGCCTCTCTCCCCCCGCGGCTGCACTGCGGGCGAGAGACCTGTGCCGGAGTTCCTGGGGCACATTTTGATGCCACTTTGACTTCTGAAGCCCCGGGGGAAGTCCCCGAAAAGTTTATTCGGAGATCGCTCCGAGGGTTAGAGCCCGGGTCGCCCCGAGGAGAGGAGCCTGGAGGCGGAGCGTAGTGCGGCGCTGTCCGCGCGCCTTGGCTGGTCCGAGTGCTGAAAAGCGGAACGCCGGGGATCCCGAAGGAGCGGACTAGACGGACCCCGCGGAGCGAGGTGGCTTCCTGGCGGTGCCCTGGTGGCAAGCACCATTGCTGGGCGACGGACTTTAGCCCTGTACCGGCGATCCCCCCACTATCCGGGGTCTCGAGGGGCGACGCCTTGCAAACTCCGCGCCCGGAGGCGCTGGATGGCGGAGTCCGAGCAGTGTCCGAGCCGGGCAATCGACTGGTGATCGGGGGAGGCACCGGGTTCGCACTTTCCGGACCCGTTACCATTGAAGAGTTGCCCACGGACTTGCTGGCCCGGGCTGCCTTCTTGGGTCCCACCCTCCCGCCATCTTGTCTTTGTGTGGCTGAGCCCAGTGGCCCCTGCCCGCGCCCTTCTCACATGGGAGCCTCGACTCGTTCTGGCGCCAGCTCATCTACTGCCCTCCTTGGGAACACGAGACGGGAGGCCTACTCTTCGGACATTGCTACCTGCCCTGCTGGCCCGAGGGCCGTCTCGCCCTTGCCCGGACCGCCATTTTGTCGCCTGTGACGCACTGCTCTTGTCCTCGGCGAAGGCCTCACATCTGGTGCCCGCGAGCGGTGGCGCTCGCCTACAGCAACTAATCCTGGGCTTTGCCGGGCCCCAAGATGACTGGAAGACGTGGCGCGGCACGGGGTGATCGCACCTTGCCGGAAATGCTCGGCAGGTCCCAGCAACTACGCGACAGGACGCAGCCGTCCCCGGGGGCCTCCCGGGCATCAACGGACGCAACTGCGGGCGAGCCGCCGGTCACGCGGTCCTTCATGGAGGACTTATTCACCTCCCTCAAGGAGGAATTTCAGACTCTTAAGACCGAAGTGGCTGGAGAGGTCCGGGAGGTGCGCAGGGAAGTCGAGGGCCTGGGCGAACGGGTCGAGACTGTGGAGACGGCGGCTCAACGCCGCGATGAGGAGATAACCCATCTCCAGCAGGACGTCCTCCGCCTCCGGGAGCAATGTGTCGAGCTCCAGGCCCACTCGGAAGACCTCGAGAACAGGTCCAGGAGGAACAACATCCGGGTCCGGGGTGTTCCATCCGCCGATGAAGGTGCGGACCTAGTGGCTTATCTGCAGGACCTGTTCCGTGACATCTTGGAGGAGGGAGCGGATTTCCCCATCCGCATTGACAGAGCACATAGGGTGGGCCGCCAGCGCCAATCATCGGCACCCCCGCCTGATATCCTGGCATTCTTGCCAGATTTCCCTATAAAGGAGCGCATCATGACTGAGGCCCGTAGGAAGCAACCATTGACCTTCCGCGACAGACCTGTGGCGCTCTATCAGGACCTGTCTGCCATCACACTGCAAAAGCGCAGGTCTTTCCGCATCGCTACGGACTTTCTGCGAGAGCACGAGACAGCCTACTCCTGGGGTCACCCCTTCCGTCTTATCTTTCGATGGAATGGGGTACTGCATCAGCTGCGCTCCTTACAAGATGTCTGCGGGGTGCTGGGTCTTACTGCTACGGAGGAGGACGGGGCTACACCTGCATGGAGGCGCCCCGAGCGGCGGGGCCGACGAAGGTCGAGAAGGCGCCCATCGTCAGCGCCAGTGAGTCGCCCGGACTCGCCCACCATCAGAGCTGACATGGCGGAGGCCCTGAGGACTGCGGCCAGGAACTTGCCTGAATCTACTGGTGTGGCCTTGACGGCCTAATTTTCTCCGGGGGGAGAGGCTCTTAGCTTTCACGATGCTGGGCTGGGGGTTGGGGGGGCGGGGGGGTGGTGTGTGGCTGGACGTCCACTTGACTGTTTTCTGCAGACTCGCCCACTTGGGCCAGACTGAGACTATGGGGTGTTGTTTTTTGCTTTTTGTTTTGGCTGGTTGCCATCATTGGTTTTTGGGGGGGTTTCATTGTTGGTTTGTTGTGGGGGGGGTCCCGTCCGAAGCTGTCCGAACGAGTACGATGCCGCCTCCGGCCTTCCCTGCGCCCCTGCCCCGCGCGCCCCCTCCGCTGATCCCCCGCCTGCTGCATAGCGCGCTGTTTCCCTGGAGGCGATGCCACCCCTGAAAGTAGTGACCCTTAATGTCAAGGGTCTGAATAACCCCGTAAAGCGTAGGGCGATCCTCTCCCTATTGGAGGGGTCGCAGGCGGATATCTGCCTCCTGCAGGAGACCCATTTACTCTCCAGAGATTGCCATAGGTTGTGCTCTGCCAAGTTCCCCACGCAACTTTTTTCCTCTGCTGCGACTAAGACCGCTGGGGTGGCCATCCTTCTAGCCAGCTCCTTTAGGGGGGAGGTGCTGTATAAACATGCCGAGCAGAAGGGGAGGCTCTTAGTGTATCGCATGCGCTTAGGAGGTGTTACCTTTACGGTTGGTTCGGTCTACAGCCCAAACGATCACCAGGATCGTTTCCTGGACTCGGTATTGGTGGACGTTACTGCCTCGCCCGATCGCCATGTCATCCTGGGGGGGGACCTGAATATAGTCTTCGACTCCGCTCTAGATAGGTCTGCCCAGCGTTTTCCGCAGACAGGAGAGCTTTCAAAAGCGGTGCGGGACCAGATTGCAGAGATGGACCTGCATGACCTCTGGCGCACCATGCATCCCACCGATAGGGACTACTCCTACTTTTCCCACGCACACCGCACTTATTCGCGGTTGGATTATCTTTTGGTGAGCGGCCCACTTCGTTCGGCCGCCACGGCGGCGGACATCGGGGTCTTGTCTCTGTCTGATCATGCGCCGGTCTCCGGAGTTTTTGCGTGGCCGGCGCCCCCCCCCCCTCGAGAGGGATGTGGCGGCTTCGGGACACGCTTCTCCATAAGAAATCGGTGGTGAAGCGAGTGGAGGAGGTCATCCAGGACTACCTGACCCACAATAACAACTCTGACACGTCCCTGGCTACACAGTGGGCGGCTTTGAAAACAGTCGTCAGGGGAGAGTTTATCTCCATTTCCTCGGCGGAAAATAAGGAACGCCAGCGCAAGAGGGAAGAACTGACGGCGCAGGTTAGGGAGCTTGAGCAGGTCCACCGCCGGACGGGGGCACCTCGGGTTTGGAAGCAACTGAAGGCGGCACGAAAACTCCTCTCTGCGTTGGATCTAGATCGGGCGGAATACGCAGCGCTGCGCCTGAAACATGCCTTTTACACTGGCGGAGACAGGTGCGGTAAGCTCCTGGCCCATAGGCTTAGGGTTGCGCAGCAACGCAATGTGGTGAAGGAGCTGGTGGGAGTGGACGGGATCCCGGTTTCTGGTGACGCGGAGGTGGCAGATACCTTTCGATCCTTTTACGAGGCACTGTACGCTTCAGAATCTTCCCCACCGGGAGAGGCTGAGGCCTATCTGGAATCCGTGACCCTCCCGGCCTTGGACCCCTCCCAGGCGGACCATCTAGAGAGGGACATTCACGTGGAGGAGGTCATCTCCGCGATCGCACGGCTGAAGCATGGCAAAGCCCCGGGCCCGGATGGCTACACGGCCTTGTTCTACAAGACCTTCTGTCCCACTGTCGCTCCTCTCCTGGCTCGCCTGTTCAACTCCTTCTCCGAACCGGGCGCCATCCCACCGGACCTCCTTTCGGCGACTGTGTCGGTTATCCCCAAGCCGGGGAAGGACCGGACCTTGTGCGGCTCGTACCGGCCCATTTCGCTCCTAAATGTGGACCTCAAGCTTTACACCGGAATTTTGGCGGCCAGACTGGGTCTACACTTACCAGGTTTGGTGGAGGCAGATCAGGCCGGTTTTGTACCCGGTAGGCAGACGGTCGACAACACGAAGAGAGTGACGCACGTCCTGGAAAAGGCCTCACGCGTCCCGGGGGAGCGGATGCTGCTATCGGTCGACGCGGAGAAGGCCTTTGACAGGGTTCATTGGCCATACCTCGAGCTGGTCCTTGGGAAACTGGGGATCGGCGAGAAGTTCCGCACTATGGTCTTTAACTGCTATAGGAGACCGTCGGCGTCAGTGCGTGTCAATGGACACAGCTCCAGCAGCTTCACCATTGAGCGCGGCACGAGACAGGGGTGCCCTCTCTCGCCGCTCCTCTTCGCCCTTTATATGGAGCCGTTTGCGCAGAGGATCCGCGACAACCCGGACGCTATTGGGGTGAAGATGGGGCAATACACACACACTGTCAGCTTATACGCGGACGATGTCTTGTTGACCCTAGATGACCCCAGGCGGTCGCTCCCTGCCTGCGTCCAGGAGCTGAACGCTTTTGCCCGCGTTGCGGGCTTTAAAATGAACGTGACCAAGTCGGCCGCACTGGATGTCTCGCTCTCTGCCGACACCAGACGGGACCTTCAAAGTCTCTTCCCTTTGCAGTGGTCCTCCTCCACGGTGCCTTACTTGGGCATTTTGCTTGCTCCCACCCTGCCTGCCATGGTCGCAGCTAACTATTCCTCTCTAGGCAAAAAGATAAAGGAGGAACTCGGCCGTTGGAACAAGGGCCTACTCTCGTGGCTGGGCCGTATTGCGGCGGTGAAGATGACGATACTGCCCCAGATCCTGTATCTTTTCCGCGCTCTACCTCTTCAGCCCCCAGTGGGCTGGATACGGCAGGCGCAGGCAGACATCTCCCGCTTTGTGTGGCAAGGCCGTAAGCCTCGGATGAAGCGGGTCCTCTCCATGCTTGCCCCGGAGGCGGGAGGTCTCGGGGTCCCGGACCTCCGTAAGTACTTTCAGGCGACACAGCTCCGGTACCTGGTGGAGTGGAGCCGGTGGGAATCGGACAAACACTGGCTCTTTCAAGACCAGGCAGTTGCGGGCCGTACCCTCCAGGAGGTCCCGTTCCTACGGCGCGTTCACCGCCCGCCTAATCTCTACGCCTCCTTTATCACCCGGGTCCCGCTAAGAGTGTGGGACGCGGTGTGTGAGCTACGGGAGCTCACCACTTTTCCGTCGCCGTTCTCTCCCATTGCTGACAACCCGGACTTCACTCCGGGCCTTGAGCCGGGGGCCTTTTCCCACTGGGTGAGTGCGGGATGTAGGTCGCTTTTCCAGATCTACGGGCCGGAGGGCGTGCTCCCCTTCCAGCAGCTCCGACAGGAGTATGGCTTGACGGAGGGGGACAGACTGCGCTACATGCAAGTCCGCCACTGGGCTCTTCAACCCTCGGTGCGTGACGTCGCCGCCCGTACGATTACGCCCTATGAGCGATGGTTGGTGACCCGGGCCTCGGACGCCAAACTCATCACTGATTTGTATAAATTTCTCCAACCCCCGCCGTTTCACTACCATAACCCAGGGAGGGAGCGCTGGCACAGGGAACTGGGCAGGACCCTGAGCCACAAGGAATGGGACAGGATTGCGTATCGGGCGAGGCACTCTGCGTACCACACTGGGCTGACGGAAACCTTCACTAAAGTGTCCACCTATTGGTATTACACCCCGGAGCGGCTCTACGAGATGCGCAAACTAGGCGATAAGGGTTGTTGGCGCGGCTGCGGACAGGAGGGCACCCTCACGCACATTCTCTGGGAGTGCCCGGTGCTGTCGGCCTACTGGAAGGAAGTCTTAGATGAGGTGGATAGGCATTTTGAGATTGAGCTCCCGCGCTTCCCCGCGTATGTCTTGCTTGGCCTCCCCAATGACTTGATGTACCCGCTGAAATCCCGCAGGGGCAGGCAGATTGCGATTGCGCTAGGCTCGGCCGTTCAGAACATACTTGTCCTTTGGCGCACCCCCACTGCCCCCTCTATCACTGGTTGGTTGCATAGGCTCTGGCAGGTACTGGGTATGGAGAAGATATCGCTAACGGTGGCTGGGAATGTTGACCAGTTTGAGGAGCTCTGGCATCCCTTTTTGGCACTGCTGTCCACGGAATTTTGCGAGCTGACGTGCCCACGGTACTTGCGCCTCCTTAGGCTGACACCGCCGGCGCCAGCGGCGGAGTGATTGTGCGGATTGGGGACCGGGGGCTGGGGGTGGGAAGTTTGGTTATACACTTCTAATGCTGCTTTCGGACGGGGATGTTGGGGTGTTGTTTTCTTTTCTTTCCTCCTTGCTTTTCTTTCTTCTCCTTTTCTGGGGTAGAGGGGCTGGTGGTATGGTATGCTTCTCCTTTGATGTGTCGCAGAGTGTTATTCTGGCTTGGCCTTGCCTAGGGAGTGGGGGCCTACGGGGGGTTGTTTACAGTGACTTACTGCCTCATGTTTTTTGCCTTGTTACCCTCTGGGGCACCCTGCCTCCCTCTTCTTCTTCCGACTCGCTGCAACGTTTTGCTTCTTGTATTGTATGTTTGCCTGACCTCCTGCTCCCCTCCCCGTGTTTTTTATGCCTTAATAAAATACTTTAAACCAAAAAATAAACTATGAACTATTTCTTTAAAAAAAATAGGAAATTATTTGTAGCTTTTGAAATCTGCACTCCGGGGTGTGGAATTTTATGAAATATCTACTTGTCAAACTCATTTTCAATATCTCCTCTTCTCCTTCTGTCTCTAATTTTCAGTAATGACCATCAGCGACTGGATGAATTCCAACTACCTTAAATTCAATCCCAATAAGACTGAGCTTGTACTTACTGGTGGTGCCTCCAGTCCCTGGTCCCCCTCCTTCTGGCCCCTTTCTCTTGGTCCCCTCCCTCTGTCTCTGTCAAAAGCCGTGGTATTAGAGTCAGCAGCGACCTCTCCATGCACTACCAAGTCAGTGTGCTGGTCTCATCTTGTTTTCTTAACCTACGCATCATACGTAAAATTTCCCTTTTTTTTTCTAATGAGGCACTTAAACTAATCTTGCTAGCCATGGTTATATCACGTCTGGATTACGGAAATGCTCTGTACGTCGGAATTCCGGCGTACGAGCTTCGCAGTCTCCAGCTAATCCAGAACCAGGCTGCAAGGCTGGTTTATAAATGTCCCAAACACTACCACGTCACCCCGCTTTCAAAAGCTTTACACTGGTTACCACTCACTGAACGCTCCTTTTTTAAACTCTGCTGTCTGATTTTCAAGGCTTTAGCCGGCACAGCTCCTGCTTTTGTAGCCGCCAAACTCAAGCTTATGCCCCCACCCGTGACCTTCGGTCTTCCTCTAAACACCTCATATGTGCATCCCCCGTTGTAGAAGGAAGAAACATGGCGGCATGGAGTTTCTCCTTCTTGGCCCCCTCTTTTTGGAATTCTCTACCCCTCAGCATTAGGACCACAGCTTTTTTCATGGACTTCCGTAAGGCTCTGAAGACATGGCTTTTCTTGCAAGCTTTTGCCGAGTAGGCTACTCTCTACTCTCCACTCACTTCAGTCTTCAGCACCAAGAAACCGCTTGGTCTACGAGCGCTTTATAAGTCTTAACTTTAACTTTGTCCATGGGACATAAATCTACTTGTCCTGCAACAAAATACACTTGTCCCTTTTGTGCCATGTAAAGCGGCGACAAATTATGGCAGCAATCTCATTATATAAGAACTCTGAAATAGCCTCTGATTATGCCAGACTTCTTTCCATAGTAGGGTTTGAATACCAGCAATTCCCTTATGTTGCCATGTTTCTGCAGACCTACATACTGAAGCTGAAGTTAATGGTAAGCAACAGTTTCAGGGGTGGAATGCCCCTTTGAGTCTGTGCAAACCTACTAACTTGCATGTTTTAAGGGTTTTCACCAACTCTTCTCTAATCTTTTCCCATACTGGGAAAGGTTGGAAATTTACTCCTGACAATGGCAAATATAAAACTTCTTCCAGGGCTGGAAAAAAGTGGTTGGCGGTAAAGTGAACTTGTAAACACTCCAATTTTTCACATGAGCAAATATACACCTTAATATTTGTGTGTGCTAAAATGCAGTTTACAAAACATTTCTAGGAGTGCTACTTCTTGGCCTACTTCTTTATACTCTTAGGAATTCACAAAAGCTGTATATCTGCACTTACTGCAAAGACATGGGAGCACTTTTGAGACTTTAATGATTGGGCCCCTAATTAGGTCTGGCGTTAATGACCTTTTGAGTTTATTAAAATGTTGTCCCTCTCAGCCTATCGGCTAGCTTCACTGTGAGTGACAGCATTCTGTTCTTTCACAAGAAGCATATCGACACAGTAGTTTCGTTCAGTGCCAGAAAATACTGTGCAATGTGTGCTTTTTGAGACCCAAACAATTTTTGCTTTTGCCAATGTTTGTTACAACGGTGAGCGCCCGGCAGCTGCCACACCAATAAGGTTTTACAAAAACCACGCCATGTCAAGCATTGACAAAACCAAAAGCATGACCAACAATTACACACAGACTGGTTTTACCAATGCTGGTTTATTTTTGTTTACCATAATCTTATTAAAACTGGTTAAGCTGATTTTCCATTATGAACATTTTTCGAAATACTTTTAAACAGCAACACATTTTACTAAATAATGCTGCAAAGAAATGGTACCTAAAACTTGACAGTAGTTTAGCAAAATGTTGCATTTTTTTGGGATTCTTTTATTTTGAAAGCAAAGAATCATAAAACTTGCTTAAAAGCTTCTGCAAATATTTGCATCTAATCAAGAGAGCATTCTGGGATAATTATACATAGCCTCATATTGCTAAACATTGAATATGCGTGTACGCATTTTTATACTGGAACCACTGTCAGTATAGCAGTCTGAGCTTACATTTACTTAAAGTGCTCACCCTAGTAATAAAGGCTTTGCATTAATGAACCATGAATACAAGTTTGAACAGCATTAACACATGGACACTAACTCTACCTTTACTGCAGACAACGCCTTTCCCTGATCGAGAATGTGGTACTGTAAACTGGCAGCCAAAGGGTTTGTGCTGTAGAGGTTTGGGCCTACTTGTCCCAAGGACAAAATACACATGAAAGCTTGTTGCCCTTGACCCCAAACTATATGTCCCGGGCATCGGGCTACAGCAATTCCACATCCCAGCTGCACTATTAATTTACAAGTCTCTAGGTGCAGAAATGAAGGTTATAATCTTAAAGCCCATGGGGCATACTAATCTGAATAAATCTTTACCCATCCAACAGACATCTTTCCTTCCAATTATAACAAATTTCTCACTTTAGACCACAATCAACTGAACAGGCTCCACTCAATGGCATTTTCTGGATTTCACTGCTTACAAAACAATATTGGGGGGACTCATGGATTTCTTTGCCTTGGAAAGATCATTTAGCTTTCCTATTTCGTTATGGAAGCTATGGAGACCCATGGCCCACTCAACCCAACCCCACCAACCTGCTGCCATGCCTAGTCCGATATGCCCCCTCTTGTATTTAACACAACCAAGAGGCCTTAACAGAAGTCACTCCCTCTCAAAAAACTATGCCTGCAAGCACCTATGCCTCAACGCAAAATGAATTGCCAATACCTTGACCTCTTTTAAGCTTGTTAAGCTTGTAAGGATGCAAAGCCAAAATGGAAACTCCTTCAGTCAAATAGGTCTTTCTGTCCTTTAAAACTACCAAAGAAAAGTTAAACAGGCAGAAGCCATAAAGTAAACCTCAGGACTCCACACTGGAAAGCTGCAGTAGCTCCGTGTCTGATGCAGTCATCACCACCAAGACCCATCCAATACTCTACTTAAGAAACTCAACGATGACCTAGTGATTCTGGCAATTTATCCTTCCCTCGAAGGGAATTGTACAATGAAATAAAATTTTCGATATTATTGAATTTTGTTCAATTAATTATGGCATTTTATATGATTTTGTAAAAACATTAAGAAATAAAAAAAAAGGACAATAGATAAGAGTAAATTTCTAGTCTTGATTATATTCAAGTTGAAAAATATTAAGGTGATTTAAATGCAAATAAAAAGAGGTTGGTACCCATTACATGTGAAACTGACCTTAGTGGTCACCAGGATGGGTACTAACTCATTGAGATTGAATACAGGCAACAATTCCTTGCAATGCAGCGCTGTGGCCTTAACACCTAGTGATTTGACTGCCACCCTCCCTGTCCGCATCCCAAATAAGTCTTAGTCCTTATTCGTAACTGCAGGATAGCCATATCGCTGTTCTTCACAAACATGTATCCTAATTTAAGTACACCTGTATTGGGTAGAAAAGGATGCTTGGATTCAGAAAAGCTGTTTAGATTTATACTTGGACTGGCCCTGCGGGTAGAGTCTGAACATAGAGTTTTCCAATCAGATACCTAATATACGTCTTTGCTGCTTGCAATCACATTGTAAAAAAATTGTCTTGAAGGTCCACTTTGCAGAAAGAAGCATTTTAGTCTTTAACCCCTCACACAGCTTTCAGTGTCAACGATAATCAAGGGCTTCCAGAACGAAAAAAATCAGGTCATCTAATTCAGTGGGATCAGTCAATAAAGCTCACATAATAGGTCTGCCAAGTTTCAACCCTATCTGGTTGACCTTCACCAGCTGAAACAGGAGAACAGTTATCTGAAACTCAAAATGATGTTTTGACTCAATGGGGAGAGTTGACACAGATAACACAAACGTGTGTCCCCACCAGGAGTGAGTATTATTTGGGATCAAGCAGTGATTCAAGGAATTACCTTGGGAACTGTAGTACCATGCGAGCTAGAAATGACTGAATTCTTTTGGCTCCTGATGGACTCCGTAGAGCTAGGACGTAGGTGTTAAGAGCGGAATGCAATGAATGCAGATTTAGAATGTAGAGTTTGCAGTTACACCAAGCAGAATGATGATGTGTAATACTAAGCTCCGTGAGTGGCATAGTAATTTGTGGAGGCACAGGCTGGGTAAGATAGTACAAATGGCAAGGAGATAAAGGGTAAGCAACCCAAAGGAAGACAGCGTTCTCCCAGAGGGCTTGCCCTGGTCCAAACAAACTGCTGGTGTGTGCCACGTGTGTTGAAGTACAGAACTGATGCTTAATGCATGTGGAGTCAAAGCACAACTCCAGCCGCCAGGAAGCATCGAAAATAAATCTACATACCGGTGGTCCAAGAATCTGCTGGTCAGAACGTACATAAAGGTACCACACAGCTACGCAATAGACAGTAATATGGAGCATTAACGGTGAAGACAAATACAACCAGGTGTTCAAGGAGCAGATATTGATAACCACAAATTGCAAGATAACGTTTAGATTAGAATGTAGTGAAGATAACGAGAGTACAACACATGCCAAAGGATTAAACAGTTATTTACTGACCAGAAACTGAGTAAAGTAAGTCAGTACAACATCTGCGCCAGGCACCACAAACCAGGCAGAGCACAGTGGTAGCACTTATGAAGCTGGGGAGTCTTGTCATGTCAAATGAAGGGACAAAGGCGAAAGGAACAGGAACTGAGCAGTGAGGGACAATCCGAACGGTGGAAGAAATTTTGGAATATTGACACTGGAAGCAAAGACAGTCAGTCTTTCCAAATGTCATCAAGGATGGTCCAGCAACCAGCACGTCCCCAGGCCCCAGAAATGGCTTGCACAAACAGCTTCAAGATGAACAGTGAAGGGAGCCGGAGAGAGCTCCACCCTCAACATCAGCCACTACAAAAAATGGCTGCATTGCGGCTGCTCTCCGGAATCCACCACTGTTAGATACCGTCAAAAAGCAAAATATTTGCGATAGATGGGCTGCATGGACAGTGACATTATATGGTTTTATTGATGCACTTGAGGAGACTGATAAAAATATGAGCAAATACCTAAAAAATCTTGCCAATGATGGTGTAAAAGAAGTTTAAAGGAACGTGCCACGAATTGACGAAGAAATTACATACCAACCATCAGATCAAAGTAACTTTGAATCGCAAATTCAATCCAATGCCTAATGTAGATTACAAAATATACATTATCAATTGAGAACGACAAAGTCAGTGAAACCATCGATATTTGTGGACAGACTCGACACAATCAAACACTGCAAGTTCCATGAATTTAATGATTAAGAATCTGCAAGTCTTAAGAGTTATTGATGGATGCTTTTCAGATTCATTCAGGTGATAAATGCTTAGAGAAACTTAGTCTGGAGCGAGTGTTCATGGCTGCCAAAGCTGAAGAGCATGAAGATAGACAACCTGCTGACATGTAGGCCGGAGGTGCCCAGAATTAATCAGTTGTGAGTGGGAAAATTAAGCCAAAGACTGAAGGCCACAAGGTGATATCGTCACACAAAAGGCTTATTTTAGATGTGGATTTTAGATTACACAAGAAGGTAAAAGACCGGTCATTGGAAAGCTACAAAAAGTTGTGGAAAGGAGAACCATTGTGTGACAGTCTGAAGAGCAAAGGAAAAAGCGAGTGCATCACAGCGCGAAGCAAAATGGCAGCCGGAACGTTCCAGAAACTGCATTTGACGCACACCCACAAAGCCAAGCGGCGACATCAGTGAAGACAAATCAACACTGAACAAATTCTATTGTCATCTAAATCATCACCAAGAGGTTCTTCTAGATCAGAATCAAGTGCAAGTGAAAGTGAAAAAAATGACTGCGCCATGTTGAGGTTTACCTCAGAAAAGACCTAAAAAATGGCCGCATGTGAAGAAAAAAATGTCAGTCCCCTCAAAGAAAAGTCAACATGCTAAAAGCAGGCTACTCAAACACTATCCGCAGAATACACTGAAAATGAATGGTTTTTCAATATCTTTCATCATCGTGCTGCGATAAACATTATGCCCAAAGAGAAATAATGAATTGTCTCAATTACCGCAACTGACCATCAAAAAACAAAGTGTACACCTGGGCTACATAGACGCCCTTAAAAGTCAAAGTTCCTTTGTAGCAACAATGAGGCCCAAGAAAAAGAAGGTGCCCATCCATGTGTTTCAAGAAACAGCGTCCAGTGCCCATCTACTCTGTTTCAGTACAGCTGCTGATGTGGGACTGATTTCTGAAAACTACAACATGAAATAGTAAGTCAATTGCCGTTATTTCATGGTTTAGGGAAGTTTAAGACTATGAAAGTAAAGCTGCATAAAATAATGAGGATATCCGTCCTGTTGCTCAAAGACAGAAATTTACAAGATTTCATTTACAAGGAGCCCTTAAAAACGAGATTGAATCATTGGGCGATCTACTGGTACCACACCATGGGTTTCTTCCACTGTGGTCGTGCCCAAAAAATAGTGAAGGAGCTGTACGCATTTGTGTGGACATGCATCAGGCAAACAAGGCAGCTGAACAAAAGCGACATCCAGGTCCATACACTGCTGACATAACACAATTAAATGGTGTAAAGTTCTTCTCTCGTCTTGATTGAAATAAAGGTTATCATAAGTAGTAACTCAAAAAAATTGCTGGTACATTACAACCTTTCTACAAATGTTGGTCTGCTTGAATACAAAAGACTAAGTTTGGTGTCCTCTACTGCAGAACTTTAACCCGTCATGAATGCGCTCTGTTATATTGATGGCATAGTAGATTTTGGAGCTACACAAAAAAGCACGAGAAGGCTCTCACACAAGTATGTCATTTACTTGCAGATGCAGGTTTGACTTTGAATGCGGATAGATGCCAGTTCCATAAGATAGTGAAAATTCTTTGGTCATATTTTTTCTGATGGGGGTGTGATACCCGCTCCTGCTAAAGTACAAGTGCTGTCAAATGCTGATCCCCCCACAAGATGTTTCCATGATGCATTCATTTCTTGGAATGGCCATCTACTGTCCAAGAAAACAAGACTTTGCCACTGTAATTGCGTCCTTGTCAGAGCGGTGAAAAAGAATGTTTCATTTCATTGGTCACAATTGTGAGAATAGGTTTAAGAAAAATCAAACAAGCCATTGAGAATTCTCCTGAAATGGCGAATTTCAATCCGAAGCTTCATAGAGGTGGTTGCTGAAACTAGCCCAGTCAGGTTAGGCGCCATCCTTACACAGCACAGCGGACAACCAAATGCTTAAAGGCATATTGTGACATATGCAAGGAAGAGTTTGTACCAAACAGAACGTGCTTATTTGCAACCTGAAAAAAATAGTTTAGCTGTGGTATGGGCTTGTGAACATTTCCAGCTCTTCATGTATGGAAAACCTTTTATGCGGGTAACTGATCATTGAGCTTTACTAGCAATATGTGGCTAGATGCTTCCATCGCATTTAACGACTGGATCTACATTAACAAAAGTACAATTATAACATTGTGCAGCGTCAGGGAGTAACCAGAACCCTGCAGGCTATCCAAGGTTATGGTACCACATCGAAATTGTTAGAAGCCTATATCCATTTCTTTGTAAAATTAAACACACCAGCTGCTAGCTATTTCACTAGCCCAGATTATCAAGGTCACAAGCCAGGATAGCGAGATGCTAAAGTTGAAAGATATAATCACACCAGTCATTGAACAGACACCCTTGACCTCACTAGAAAATGGTGAATATGAAATATACAAGAAAGTCAAAGATAAACTGTCCATAACTCAGGAAGGGGTTCTATTACAACGGTCGAGAATCCTGCTTGCGGAGCGTCTGAGGCAGAAGATGGTTGAAGTAGCACACAAAGGACATCAAGGAATCGTTGCCACAAAATGAGCTCTCAAAGACAGTCTTGTTTCCGTATCTCGATGAGCGGGTTGATAAAGAACTCAAGTGCCTTTCTACTGAAGTTACTCAACAAACATTAACCATGTCAGAACTCCAGAAGCATGCCTGGGAGAGAGTGACCTGACTATCAATCCAATTGACAATGGACATTGCCTGATGGCAATTGTGGACGAATACTCATGAAAATTTTCAATAAAGGGAAATTATCTACTACTCAAGACTGAGAAATTGATAGACTAGATGGCATCTTTACGACATGGGGTTTTCCAGTTATGTTCAAATCGGACAAGGGCCTGTCATTTAACAGCTGTGAGGTTTCTTAAAGCATCTGAGTATAAAACATCAGAAAAGCACACCTCTGTGGCCACAGGCCAACGGACTAGTTGAGCATTTTAGGAGTACGCTAAAGAAGATGGGGCAGCATGCTTCTCTTGAAAAACTCTATTTAAAGACTTAAATTCTACCTTGAGAGCTTATCGTTCAGACCCTCACACGACCACTGGTGAGAGACCTGCAACACTGATGTTCAAGTGAGCAATGACAACCAAGATACCTCAGAGGACCAATCAGGGAGAGTTTAATTCCTTGTTTAGCAGATCACTAGGTTGAAAAAGAAACTGTGTCTGACCCACCATTGACTGCAGTGCTCTTTCCACCAACACAGATCATGGATGTTGCCAGTTCCTAGTTACAAGATCAGGTCAAACAATTAAAAGCACCAAGTTAGGAATGACTGAACTCTTTTGGCTCCTGAAGGACTCCTTAAAAATAAAACATAGGTGTTGGAGCGGAATGCAATGAATCCAGCGTAAACAGTATAAATAGAGTTTAACTTTCACGTCACTGCTTCTTCATCTATCCTCTAAACTGGACAGGGCCCCCCTGCAGTTAGATGGAGTATAGCATTACTCTCACCACAGAGGCAAATGGTCCTCTGATGGATCTTTCTCCGCCGATAGTAGGGGTGGGAATTAGAATGCCCAAAACCACAATAATTGCAAAAAACACAGTTGATGGACAGAATGCATAACAATGTCTTACATTCACCCCAGTACAAAGATCTGGGCCTAAATCCATCGTTTTTTTTGCACTCCACACCACCCTAGGTCAGACACTGGCTATATGCAAATCAGCCTTGACCCTGTGCCTCATGGGAACAGTCCAGCCCGAACTACCAAGCCATGTCTTTCCTAGACCGGAATCAAGCATTCAAGGACCGGTTTCTGTCTATCAGCCTTCTTTAGCCTGGATAGCTTGACTCCAGTGATGTGGAGAGCCTGGGACTCACGTCTGAGCATACCCAGCCCATTCGGGGTGAAAATTGCAAAAAACACAGATGGACAGAATGCAGAACAATGTCTTACATTCACCCCAGTACAAAGGTCTGGGCCTAAATCCATCGTTTTTTTACACTCCACACCACCCTGCAGTTAGATGGAGTATAGCATTACTCTCACCACAGAGGCAAATGGTCCTCTGATAGATCTTTCTCCGCCGATAGGAGGGGTGGGAATTAGAATGCCCAAAACCACAATGATAGCCACTCCATGAGGACATTAATTGGTGACCAAATCAGAAACATGAAATACGGTTCAAATAAACTACACTCCGAACCAGAATGTAAAAATAAAGTATTGCAATGAGGAGACCAAATTTCCTAAAGCAATAAAGACTAACTAAAGATGAAGCAAATAGAAGCTCGGATACTGCGACAAAGAATAGAAGCAGCAGAACTGGATATTATGAAAAGAGTTGCTGATTCTC
The DNA here is from genome assembly GCF_964263255.1 of Lissotriton vulgaris. NCBI lineage: Eukaryota > Metazoa > Chordata > Amphibia > Caudata > Salamandridae > Lissotriton > Lissotriton vulgaris. Next base: position 783,304,403 of record NC_141699.1, read on the forward strand.
CGTGCAACCAATTTAGATCTAACAGTCATTCAATACAGTTTCAAATAAAGAACATGAAGACACAATGAGACAATTTAAATAGTTAGTTACTAATGTTGCAAAATTGATACACATGAGCAATTTCTAAAGCATCTCAGTCAAGAATAGTAAAGCATGTAGTACTAGACCAAACTTTTAGTCAGAAGTTCAAATCCTAAGAGGATGATTCAAAAGAAACGTCAGGTATGCAGTTACAGACTTCTAACACCGTTAAAGGCAGAAGACAGTTCAGTCCAATCTAAAGATTTAAAGTAATGGGGTAAAAGACTCCAATTTAAAGTCCTCTAAGGGGGCGTCCCGGAGCATAGGAAAAAAGAAAATATGAAGCAAACAGTTTGTTCGGCAAAGGAGGATTCCAGGTTAATGCATGAATAAAGCAGCATCAGCACAGGCAGTTCGAGATAGGGAAAATTGAGGCGTTGCGATAAAGGGATAAAATCCAAAGCGTGGTGAGTTGTGTCCCATAGAAAGAAAAATTAGCATTGCAATGCAAGCACCTTTGCCTTGAGAGGAAAAGAAACAAGCATTTATAATGCAATGCGTCTCACATTTTTTAGAGTTAGAGCTGTTGGCGTTGTAACGGGAATGTTTGTAACTTATGAAGATTTGTTTTTTAGCACCTTTAAAGTGTCCTTAAGTAAGGTCCCAGGGTTTCTGGATTGTCAGTGAACCATAGGTTTGTTTTATGCTTTGCTAGAAGTGATCATCCGCTAGTTGAGGGTTAATACATAGCGGGGTGGGGGAACGAGTCCTGTTGCCATTTCGGAATGTGGCTTTAAAAGTGCAGCCCCCTTGGGCATGGAGTTCATTTTTAAGTCAAAGCAGCATTGCACAAACTTGGGAACAGGAAGCAACCAACAACAGGGGAGGAGCTGCATGGCACTGTGAAGAAATAAAAGCGCGTGTGTTGAAGCGTGGTGCTCAGCTATGCAAGCGGCATGAACAAATAATGGCATGCTTAAAGTAATAAAAAAAGGAACAACTGAAGCACTTGTAACAAATGTTTACACACCACACAGAAAAGAGATGAAAGAATACAACAAAAATTCCCTTATGGTCGAGGAAATACAGTAGTGGAAGTCCGTAGCTGTCCTGCCTGGAACGCCAGCTACGAAGTGATTAACAAAAGAGCGCTCACAAATTGTAAATAAAACATAAGTGTAAGATTTAGTGTAAAAGGGCCAGTCCTCATGAGAGGTTATAACAGTAGCAAAGGAGGGACTACTAAACAAATTAACCAAGCAAAAAAAGCATTTCCAAAAGACAGTAAAAGGAGCCAATTAAAAACATGGGTGGAACTTAGGCTTAGCTTAATGCTTATATTCTTAATACCCACCTTTGGTGTTTAGACAATAAACCTCCATAGTGTAACCAATTGTCACAATTTATTGGTGCATGGTATTTCAATCAGTAATCCATTTCATTCATGTTTTACTTTTGAAAAGTTTATGTTTTCAAGACACTGCTCCAATGCATTTCGGGTCTTGTGCCCTTCATCGGGGAGCTTGTGCTTGCGATGTGTGGAGTGTCTTGGTTAATGTGCTCAGCGGCTTCTGTGAATTAGTCCGGCGTTCGTCTCTCCCGCGAAACCCCCAATTACCACATATAAAACTTTTCAAATGTAAAACATGAATGAAATGGATTACTGATTGAAATACCATGCACCAATAAATTGAGACAATTGGTTACACTATGGAGGTTTATTGTCTAAACACCAAAGGTGTGCACTAAACGCAGGGACGTCACCAAGGCAATATGGTGACGCTTTGAACAGATTTAACATATACGTGTGTCGGACGGACACACCACCTGCTTGTAGCACCCTACTGTTAATCAAAACAACATTTGACTATAGAAACCCAACTACAAACTAAACACTTGCTGTGCGTCCCCCAATTACCACATATAAATATACTCTTAATACAGCATGTCTTGAAGAAGCAGTGCATGCACTGCCTAGGCGAGACCTAAAAACAAAAATGGTGGTGCCCCTCCTTTGGGGTTTCGACACCTTTATGACGTGGTCTCACTCCATTGTACAATTATTTTACGTTTGAAGCCACCAAATACAATTTAGTTACTCATGCATTCTTTTCCCAGGAACTTCATTTGAACAACTTCGCTTTCCAGGCCTCACTGGTTTGTCAATGGTAGAAAATATACTATGTAACAGACTTTGGCATCTGGTAAGAGTTGACTTGTCACCTGAGCCTTACCATCATGAACTTCATACTACTTGCTACGGGACAATTGCAGCTCAAGAAAGACGCTTAAAATGCATACATCAGCTTTAAATGATTTAAACTTATTTGAAATCAAATAGAGCACAAATCAACGTTTCATAATAAAAGAGTAATAAATGTTTCATCAATTTATTATTTCAACTAAATCAATTAGCGTTAGCTATGGACTACTGCCACACTTCCTAACTAATTGTATTACATAATTGCACCACAATCTATTTATAATGCATTTGCAGTGACAGGCAATGGAACTTGTTGGGCCTCAACATTCGATTTATTTTGATCAGAACATGAATAAATCATTTCATGAGTAATCTGGTTATGAAAATCAATTAATAAGCACAAAAACTATTTGGCAATGCATTTTCTCCTTTTCTGTTTCAAGCATGCTTTTACGGTGCGGGTACTTCATTTGTCTATATAGTATCATATTGTTTGTTTTGTGCGATGTGCACATTCAGGTTTGTGTGTCTAATCCGTAAAAAGTGTCACGTAATGTGGTTTTTAAATAATTCGCATCACAATGAAGGCCGATTTAGAATGTTGAGTTCGCTGTTTTGAGCAGCAGAATTAAGACGTGTAATATTAAGCTCAGTTTGTGGTTAAGTTATTTGCGGGTACCCAGGCTCGGAAAGACTCTACAGGAACCATATCCTCTTTCAAACTTCTTGTTGATACGTGCAAAGAAGACACTCTCCCTGGCTCCTGACAGTTCACTATTGGAAAGCAAACTTTTCTAATGACTAGTCACCCAATAAAAGCATAAAATCATTTTCCTCAACAGTCTGCGCAAACAGCTTTTCTAAACTCCTGAAACAGAATGAGATAACCTACTTCTTGAAAAAAAATAAAAAATAAAACATCCGGGCCAACAAATGCATCCCTTAGATGAAACACCCAACCCTACCTTCATAAAATCTTTCTTAACCGAAGAGCATCGAGTTTAACTTTCAAATGTCTTTGCAGAAAAGAGTTTACCAAATCCTTGGAAAGCCATGAATGCTAAGAACGCTTTTGTAGAACTTGGTGAACAAGAGACCATCCACACAGGAGTCTAAATGAGCAGGATTTAACATGTGCAGAAGCAACCGAATTTTACATTGTAGACTATAAACCAATGGCCAGAGGGACCCTAAGCGTAACGTTAAGTAACAAATAGGGTTGATCACAAAATCAGTCACAAGCAGGGATGAGTATCATGCTTACAGGTGATCTGAGAAATACAGGACCAACACAGCCTCAGAAAAAAGCTGACATTTTTAACGTCAAATAGGTCACGAAACCTTCAATAAGCCCACCCGCCCGTCACCTCCAAGGCTGAATGTTAGAGGAACAATCTCTAAACAAATATATGTCAGAAGAGATCAACCTAGAAAAGTCTAAAATTAATCCGAGCAAGTTCTCATAGTACCCAGGGCAGGTCAACAGAAGTGTCTGAGATATTTAGCTACAATCACACCGAGGTCTGTGTGAACGGTGATGTGCAGTCTACAGCGCTTTGACTTTCCTGGCACAGCTCACAGAGTCAGGGCCCCAAAGCCAGTGGGAACAGTAAAATTTAGTATGTTTTTCTTTGGCATTGGGGGGGGGGGGCCTGTCGAACCTGTCGAACTAGGAGTAAAACTGATCAGAGTAAAATGGTCCTTCGAACTACATAGAAGCAATGAAGAGCAGGCTGGGGACCCAAATCTGGAAGTGAGCCTTGAGGAGCGGAAGCAGGTACAAAATCAATTCTTGAGCTCAAGGAAAGTCTAGCTCCAATTGACTGTAAACTATAGAACACGTCAACCCACCTTGATCAGCTTACTGAGTGCCTAGACAGGCATAACATATTAACTGTGTGAAGCACTGCATTTCGATACTGGAGGGCACCAATGTGGGGCTGGCATTCAAGATGTATATCATGGCAAAGCATGCGATGGCCAAGAATAAAGACCTTGAGGCGAGGTCCCACGCCTCGGGATTATGCTAAGGTAAGGAATCTGCGGCCAATTCTATTCGATACTGATCTACAAATGTTTCACCAAGGGAGTATCCAAAATTCTTTATATAGTTATCCTTTCTCCTGGAGTTAAGAGGAGTGAGGGGGGTATGCAACAAGGCCTACCTATGAAACATGCTTAGTTACTTTTTGTTTCGAATATGGTTCAGTTTTGGGTGGTTACTACACAAATAAATTGGTTTATCGGTGTTGGTGGTGCACGGTTGCTCTTTTGGAGCAGTGAGTGGTGCAGTGAGGATGCCGTGCAAAGCTTATTTGCTACTATTTAAACTGTTGCGGCTCACTGCCTTACTACTGCATACCAATGTGATATTGTGACAGCTGGCACAATGTTCATTTGCATCCCCGCTATTTTACATGAGTCTTACCTCTACACCCAACTAACAGTTTCCGATCGCCCATGTCACAGTCTAACTTCAAAGTCCTGGAATATCTGGGGTCTCAGTAAGCCTAAAAACAACCAGCTGGGACTGGCTTATCTAGACAGACATGAACTGTTAATTGCCTTGTTGCGGGAGACTCACTTGCATGACACTGATCCAGTACATTTTCTAGGAAATGGGTGTCTAATTACTACATGAAGTCCTATAGTTCTTACTCACGTGGTGTAGCTATTTTAATTTGTAAAACCATGGATTACAAACAAGAGGGATTATAGGGACCGAGATGGTAGATGTATTAGAACACTGTGTCCAATGTTGGACCCGCTTGTAATTGTTTTTAACGTTTACAATTTGAATACAGAGTGCACATGCATATTGCACAACACTGCTGAAATATGCTGAGAAAACACTGTTTAGTCACCTGGGGAGGTGGTTTCAATTTTGTGATTGACAAAGTAACAAGACAGATCGAGAGAGACACACAAACACACCCTCTCACAGGTCCTTCCTGATGCCCTAAACTATGAAATATGGGTAAGAACGAGCTTAGACATTACTCTACAGTCCATATCACATCAGCCAAAATAGACTTGTGGCAGTGTTCCTCTAGTGTCCCGCAATGGACTGTTGAGTAACTATGCCTACCCATTTAAAATCTCTGCAGATTGTTTTTTCTTTACGGATGAGGAGGCTTCTTTCGGATTATTGCTATGGAACAGGAAGGCCCCAAGTATAGCACTGAACAAATTAACAAGAGGGATGAATGACAAATAAATCACTCTTTTGAACATCAGGATACATTACTGAGTATCTCGACTGCCAATTATTAAGAAAATGGGTACTCGCTCTCCAGGACGAGCCAACAGTCAGTAGACTGGCATGCAATGGGAAAAGGGGGTACAAAGCAGCAATAGATTCTCCCCCCCCAACCTATCAGTTCAAGCGTAAACACCGATTGTAGTATGGAGGGAAGCTATGAGTTGCTTGGATGACAAGGGACTCTTTCCAGGGCCACTCTCCTGTGGTGCAACGATGTGCATGTCAGAAATTGGAACTCTTCAAGGTCTGGGACACAATAGGCATAAGTAAATTCAGGACATGGTTAACAGAGAAGAGCACCTTCGATACACTCCAGCAGGAGTACCAGATGCCAGAAAGTGATAATTATAGATATTTACAGTTTAGACATGCACTAGCCTCCCACATATAAAGGGTGCTCAGTTTGAGGAATTGTCCCTTCTGGAGGACAGGATATTGAATGACCACTTACAAAAGAAACCAGTCTAATTATATATGAAAAGATTTAACAACTCATTTGATGACATGCAGACAATAGAAGAGAAATGGGAGGTAGATGAAGGTACTATGGAGGACGAGGAATGGGAGGAGGCAATGGTAACCCAAACGATAGTGGCAATGAGATTGGGCTTCCGGCAAACAGTTATGTATACTGTATAAATCCTATTATTCCAGAACAACACAGCTGAAAAGGGGGAGTACGCCAAGTAGCAATTACCTCAGGTGATGTCTACAGGAGGGACACTTTCCACATCGTTTGGTCAGGCCTAGTGAGTCAGCCTGTTTGAGAGAGAGTGCATGGGTCATGTATTGGGAGGTCAAGGCAGCCGCCAAACGTTGTATACTGAATGTACGGGAAGATGCTTGGACGTCTATATATGCAAGGATGTGGGTGACCCTAGATGGTTGGTATCAAGGCAAAAGACCGGTAGGGATTGAAGAAAGGAGACCATATCTCATGAGGTGGAAAGAAGATATTGACTAGCTTATGTTGATAGAAGCCTTGAGTGGTATAGAGGTTTTTACATATTGTTTTACTCAAAAAGCTAAAGGGGGTACCCTCAGCACAATACTCTGGCCAGAGAGCCCCTCATTAAGTCCACAGGGGGCCCCTCCACGTACCTTGTTGGGGGGCCCTCAAGTTATATTACGCCACTAACCTATCCACTTTCCTGCCCTCTCCATCTTGCTAAAAACACCTACTCCCCTCTTGCTGTCTCCGGCTCACTCTAGCGCAGAGGTCTTCAAACTGTGAGGCGCGCCCCCCTGGGGGTCAGTGACTGCATTCCCAGGGGGGCGAAAATGTCTCAGCAAATAAGTGTAAATGAAGATCGCCTGGAAGTGTGGCCTTCTTTATTGGCGTATTTCCAGGCCGTTTTCATTTACAAACTAACTTGAAGTGTAAAGTATAGAAACACCGTGCTATGGGGGCTGGGGTCTTTGAGTGCGGTGGCAGGGTCAAAGAGGTGGGTTAGAAGAACAAACTATTCTGTAAGGATTTTGTTATTTTATATACAGCTACAAAGGCAAAAAAGTAACCCACACACAGTGAAATAAAAAATAAATGCAAGTTAAACATCCTGTTCTTCTGGGAAGATCACTTAATCTCCTGTGCCTACAAATGAACGTGACCTGGTGTAATGTAATTTGTGCTCATTTAAAGTACTGCAACATCTCTGGTCAAATTTGCTATATATAAAACTACCACACAAAAAGTAATTGTATAGTGCCAAATCGGTCCAGGGTTCTGAGGGGCACCCTGCATTACAGTTCCCTCTTTCATTTTAAAAACGGGTCAAGAGGACTTATTGTCATATATAACATTAGGGCACACTTGCAGAAAAAAAGAGGGATATCATGTGGGAGTTTCTGTTTTTTCTTGAAAGGGACAGAGAGCCTGTTGCAAGGTTGGTATGATGGTTAAGCAGGGTGGGGAAGAGGTGAAATTGGCAAAGGTGATAGCTTGCTACGCAGGGCCTCTGTTATCCTAGGTGCAGCAGGTGCAGTTGCATTGGGGCCCAGGAGTGTGAGGGGTTTATAACACCCCAATTATGGGGAGCAGTATTTTTGGGGTCACCTAGTGCTTTTGTTCGATGTATTTGCTGTTTTATAAGTCTCCCATTTATTGTGGACTGAACTGCAGTACCACTGAATCTCATAAGTCTTGCCCCCTATGCTCTGCCTGTTTCTACTACTCTCTCAATCCTTCTAATAAAGTTTTGTAGGGGGGCCCAACTTCAAAACAATTTGCTTAGGGGGGCTCAAAGCAAAAAAAGTTTGAAGACCTCTGCTCTAGCGGCACCCACCCGCACCAGTTGCCTATCCCGTCCTCATTGCAGAGCACTCTACAGCATAATTTCTGTGTGTTCTACATCTGCCCACACTAATTACTGTGCAGCTAGAAAAACGTTTTCATGCCGTCCACCCTCTGTGGTAGGTGTCAGGTTTGGTGTCCCTTCCGGCAGGTGCTGCACGCTTGGTTTATTCTTCACTTGTGGCCAGGGATCACACCACACTGATGGACGTTTTCTGGGTTGAGGGAAGCTATAGTTTCTGGCATCTTTGTATTTTTTTTGTGTGCAGACTAATGTGCATGTGGGTCTCCATCCATCACTTGCACATAACAATGGAGTACCATCACTGCACGTGTTCCAATCTATACAGTGGGCATCATCATACAAATTGGAAATTGGCAGTTCAGGCTGGATTGTTCCCATTGGGCGCAGGGTCAAGACTGATTTGCATATGACTGTGTCCAAACTGGTATGGCGTGGGGAGCAAAAAATGATGGATTGAAGCCCAGATCTCTGTACTGGGTTGAATGTATGACATTGTTCTGCATTCTGTCCATCAATTGTTCTTTTTGCATTTGTCACCCCGAGTGGGACGGGTATGCCCAGACGTGGGTCCCATGCTCTCCATGCCACTGGAGTCAAGCTATCCTGGCTGATGAGGGCTGAAAGCCTGAAACCGGTCCTATGATGCTGGTTTCCAGTCCAGGGAGGACCTGGCCTGGCAGTTTGGGCTGGACTGTTCCCATTGGGCGCAGGGACAAGACTGATTTGCATATGGCTGGGTCCAAACTGGAATGGCATGGTAAGCAAAAAAACAATGGATTCAGGCCAAGATCTGTGTACTGGGGTGAATGTATGACATTGTTTTGCATTCTGTCCATCATTTGTTCTTTTTGAATCTATGCAACAGGGCACCATTACTGCATGTGTGCCAATCTATATACAGGATGCATGACTTAACACTGATAGAGTCCCAAAGGCGAGACCTATTGGACATGCCAGTGCTTGTTGAAATAGCTGCTGCATTAAGAATGTGCATGTAAAACATGAATTTCTATGAATCGCAAAACTACTTTTAGACCAACAAGGCAATAATTCTTAAGCCCTCCTGAAATTATATTGAATATTAACTCCTTAACCGTGGCGCAAATTGCGGTGCGGGAGTTCTGAAGAGTGGGCGGGGCCGCGTTGGCCAACAGACGTGTACAGCACTAGCCAGGGGTTAAAGATTTTCCTTACTTTAGACAAGTGTTACTCAATCCACTACCTAGGGATACTACCTAGGGAAACAAATACATGAATCAACAGATGAAATGCATGGCAAGTTAACTTTTGCGTTGCACTCCTTAAGAGGCAGAAACAACTGTGTTATTCAGAACTGCCAATTACATAACAGATCGTGGGTTATGTGGCAAATATAAAATTCATAATTATGGAGAAAGGGCAGCTCCTGCAGAAATCTGTATTTCCAGAAGCCCAAGTTAAGTCAACGATATTAAGAGGGGGGTTGCATTTACTGGTCTCTAAGGTTTGAGAATTAACATCCGAGTTCCACAAGCCATAACACCTAGTCTCAAGAACCCTAGGGATCAATTAAATAAGTATATATTAGAGACATGTATATCATAGTAGCAAATCTTTTGGTGAGCAACTGAAAAATCTTACAATGGCGGATTTAAAAGCATCTATCCTCCCAGAATTACAGAATAGGAACCAGCCTACATCCACCCTCAATAAATTTAAAAGGTGAGAACCAGGCAGTTAGCAACATGCCAGCATACCCGAGGAGGAAGGTGGTGTTTTAAACCCCTGTAGCTGCTGCCTCTTTCCCAAGCAGATACGTCGGTAAAAGCGCAAGTGTCATTTTCAAGGCAGCTCTTAACATACTAACAGCAGCATGCTACTTACTAACAAACATGTAAAATATTGTAACGATAGAGCACTTCCGTACAAATGTTTATGTGATACACTTAGTTGCTGTGCAAGCTCAAAACAATTTTAACTTTGCATTTTGAATTATAACGGATGTAAATGTTATGATGTTTTAAGAAAAAGCACACAAAGTATTTTCAAAACAGGAGTACTGATAATCAAGCGCTTCAGCCAATCACGTCCGGCTCTCTATTGTACCCCATTCTGGCCTGAGTAGTTCTTGATTTGATATCCAACAGTCACACAAAGAGGACATGCTCATTATCTCATTTACTCTGTCAGCAGTCTTTGCTACAGTGGAGAACCAATAATTACCTGCAAGAGGCCGCAATTTTATTTTACCCTCCTGTACTCTCAGATAAATTGTAATTCGAATCAGATTTGCAAAGTTTAAATAGGTTTGTGTATAAATGTTAAAGAAGCCAAAAGATGCCACTGAAACAATAAATGTCATAAGATTTTATTGAAGAACAGCGGCATTAACTGCATTAATTACAACTTTATCCATGGATTGTGGCGAGATACGAAACTCAGTATCTTCCTTGTTGAACAAATGCTACAAATGAATAGCCTCCAGTAATCTTGTGAGATATATATATATATATATATACATACATATATATACACACACACACACACCCCGAAACGAGTCATGCTGAAGGTGTACAAAATCAGGCTGGAATAAACTTCTTTGCACCTACTTGTGGTCCGGGCTCCTCTGTTTCCTGCGGCAACTTGTGATGTTTAAGGGACTGAATGGAGTACGAGATAGATAGATTTTATTTTTTATTATTTTTTAAATTATTTTTTCCCCCAGAAAACGCTTATGGTGATACAAGGCGCATTGGCAGTTTAAGGAACAGCCAAAGTTGTAATCTGCAGGATGTCAATAAAGAAGTCTGAAACATGAAGCGTGAGGCTTTCCAACTCTTTGGCTCTGATAGATATAGATAGATAGATAGATAGATATCTATATCCAATGTAAAGCGTCACCTCACAGATGGCGCCCACACGGGTGAAATCTTCTGCATTATTTAATTGAAGACTGTACACAGGGAATACAACGCCAGCAGCACAACATATCCATAAGTCAAACGCCGACGATGTCTCTTAAACCACACTGAAACCGTACACAGCAAGCATTGAAAATGCAATAGGTCTCGCCTTTAAGTTAAAGCCATTTGCTTTGCTAATGGTATTGTATAGCAAAGCAAATGGCTAACTTAAGGAAAGGCGAGACCTATTGCATTTTAAATGCTGGTTTAGGACTTGTGCCCTGTGGGTAGAACCTCCAGTTTGTCGTTTTAATTGCATTTTCTATGGCTGTTAGTTTTGTTTATCCCATCATAATCTTAGGACCACCCACGAGTTCCAGAAAGCAAAGGAAAAATCTGGAAATTATCAGATGTTCGCGCAAGGGCCGGGGAAACTTGAGATCTCTGCTTAAAGGCTATCCTAGGAAGGGGCACAAGTGTAATTGTAATAGCATTTACATAGAGTTCACTACCCCTGACGAGGCGTGCCAGCTATTTTTTTTAAAACTGCCCTTATTCAGTGCATTTTAAATGAAGCGTTTCCTCATGTACACGTGAAATAAAGAATTCTCTCTGAAGCAGGCTGTAGATTTTACTTTTGGGGTCCCTGGAGTGCAGCGAACGATTAACTGTAGGTGCACTGGTCATCCCACAGACCGGCGAAAGGGTGATCATGAGCCTTACTTCATAGCCCGTTGCTTAAAAGAGTCCCTTCCAGCAGACTTTGATTAGCCCAGAGCTGGTGACATATGTTTTGGAAGTGGAACCTCATGTGTTTGCAGAAGCTCTTTGTTTTCTGTTCAGATGGGAACAGAGCAAAACCGGACACAAGGCCTCTCACCAAAAAAAGGAACTCTAAGTTTATAACTTAATACTGGAACCCACGCACCGATGGCACACGCACGACACACGGGAACTCACAGAAATACTCACGCAGCACCACGAGTGAGCGATAACGTACGGGGCCGTCCTACCCCGCCATATAGGGCCTTCCAAAGACAGGCTTGGCAGGGGAAAGAGCGATACAATGGACAACCAGGAGCATTTCTATATCATACAATTAGCGCAGCGAGCACCTTTCGGCGTCGTAAAAGTAGGAACGAGATGTAGGCTGTGGTACAAATAAACACCCACACAAGGAGCAAAACACATCCACTCAGTCATGGGAATTAACACCTAAAGTCACACAGGCGCACAGAGGAGCGTAAACACACAAAGAAAGACATGCAGACACACAAACACACACACACAGCCTCGAGTGAAAAGTAACGTACGAGGCCCACCGTGCACCATGCCTCAGACAACGACGGGGAATGTGGAAAGTAAATGAAAATATAGAAGGATTTCTATAAAGCAGCACGTGAGCGGAGGTGATTTCTAGGCTCCGACGATGTAGCGGAAACTTTAAATCAAAGAATGCACATTAACGCACAGGCCCCAACACACATGCATACATACGTATGTATGTATGTATGCAATACAATCATACATACATACAGAGATCGAACCGCACATTCACACAAGCGTGACTTACGAACATGCACACACTGGTGCATGCATGCAAACATACACATGTGTAATATGCACAGACACATGTACATAGGTACAGAAACTCACGCATATACACACAAACCATGTGAAAATATGAAAGCCTGTTAGCGGAGCCAAAGGTTTGGCAGGGCTCTTAAGAGTCTATGCAAGAGCCGGGTGCTTAAAATAGAGGGCATCTAAATTAAGCAGCAAACCATGTGAAAATACGAAAGCCTGTTAATGCAAGAACCTGGTGCTTAAAATAGTTGGCATCTAAATTAAGCGGCAAACATCATGTGAAAATCACGTACAGCAGCACGTTGCAGCAAGATGGGTGTGGGGATGACGATAGAGGGGGGAGCCAATAGAAACAAGCACGGCGGCCCGTCATGGGACGGACAGAGATGTGCACGCGGGTACTGCCTTTACTGGCGGCGAGAGAAAAAAAAAAGTCCCCAATGTATCACGCCGCCAGTAAAGCATCCAATCCCAGCGTGCACATCTTTTGTGTCGCTTTTCTCCCCGCTTGCACACTTGAATCGTATCGATTCCAAAAGGTCTCTACATGGCGAGAAGCGCATGCGCTGCTTTCGCCAGGCCGAGACCCAAAAACATTTAGTGAACTATCAAACACCAGGGAACGCACCGCACACATATAGTGGCAAAAGGGAATTGCATGGTCTATCAAAAAAAATGGCAAATGCATGTAAGGGTACGGATATCCCCAAATGTATGGCATCCAGAAGGCAGAATGCGTTTTTAAAAAGTGTTGCACACAAAATGGGACGCATGGTCTGGAAAAGTTGGGATTGGTGAAGGGGTAGAGGACCTCAGAAGTGGGGCATCCGCAGAATAAATGAATACAGACGGTCCCCTGTGGCAAATTATTACTGCCATTTGCTTTGTAAATTTTAGAATACATTTCTGAACAGAACACATTTTTAGGTATGAATGGCATAATAAATTGAATAAAATATAAATAATTTTGATTCAAGATGAAAAAACAGATTTGATCTATTCAAGCCAATTTATTCTTGATAGGTATCACTTGAAGTAACAATGGCAGCTCAAACTTTAAAATGTAAAAACTAAGCTTCATTGTAAACTCTCGATTTTATCAATTTTCCTGTACGGCAGACAAATGGTGTAACCATCTCCATTTCATCTGTTGAAGCATGTAAGCTATTCCTCGCCCAAGTTTGAAATGCATTTGACTATTTATAATGCTCAATTTGAATGTAATTTACCACAGTGCCAGTACAAATACGAATATGTTTGGATTTTAATGCCGCCCTTCCATTTTACAAAATTAACATTTTAACAATAGTTTGATTAAGTTAATGACCAAGTTGCATTTAATCAGCTTACATTGCTTCCAGTTAGATGTCACAATTACAAGATGGGAGCAGAAATGTTGCAGATCTGAGACGGGGTGGGCTAAAATGAATATTACAACACGAACACGGCCGTTTTTCATATGGTTTTCCACAGTACATGGTCATAAAACAGGCTGGAACGGGACCCCAATAGTTGCCAGTGGCGGAGACTTTTAAAACACTTACAACCATCCGTCACCAGTTGTTTAGTTGAGTGAACATGACACAGGAGTGTAACATTCCTATCCTAGAGCCTAAGACACAGTGTTTGGTGTCAAGGACATTAAGTTTTCATCTTTATTTTTGTCAAATCAACAAGTAAGCCCCACCACCTGAAGCACAAAATCCTTGGCTGCCAGTTTCTGACAGTGGTACCAGTATAAAAGGAGTACACAGTTGCAAAATGTAACTATTTGAAGTTATTTATAACGCTACCTGAATGCTCCCTAATTGTATGCACTTACATGCATACACATTAAAAGCAAGATTTGGGATTGCTCTCAATCGAAAAATATACACAAAAAATGCACCTGGAAATAATGCCTTGATATAAACTATTATGGAACTTTAGGTTGCAATAGTTTTTGGGTACCACCCAAACCCCGCCTTCCCCTCTCCCCCCAACACCAAAAAGATACAGAACATTTGATAGGCATTCACGTCTTTGAATTATTGTGGAGCTTTAAATACAATTTCCATGGTGCAGGTTTTCGTAAAACTTGTGTGATGCGTTCCAATATTACTACAATTTTTTTAAAATTAATAATGAACCGGGGTAGCATCATTATGTGCAACATAAATATAAATAGTTCATGCCCCATTCAACCGGCTGGAAATACATCAGAACGTTGCCACTTTCATCTCAAAAACACCATAAAACTAGACTACAGCTATGCCTCCTAAGGTTTTGTAATGCTGCACACTCCAGCACAATAATAGTAGGCCCACAAAAGTCAAGGACACTTGTCTCAGAAAGTGAATGGTAATGGCCCTTCAACAACGAGCTCTGCACCATACTGACCTAAGCTTCAAAAAAGAAAAGGTGGACCTTCATCCAACTGTTCCCAGCATCTCAGCAAAAAATAAAGATCCAAGAGGAGAAGACTCAAAGATTTCCACTGAGCAAGCTTGTTTGTAGTCACAGATGATGTTGTACCCGGTTGGGTTGTGAGGTGGATGTCAAAGGTACATGGGGCACACCACGGCTACTGATTCACATTCATGGTGGTTTAGTTTGTTGTCCCTGGTGCACAGGGGTCCATCCTACTATGGCTCTACAAACAAGAACACTCTTACACACACTACTTGCAGGAAAGCAAGGGAGTTGGTGTAGGGAGCAGAAGCTCAGAACTCAACACTCCACTAACTGACAAATTATCGTTATAAGTGGTAAAAAAAAAAATGGGTGTAACAGCCAGTCCTTTTGGCTCTGCCAGTGATTAAGTATTTTTTCTTTCATTCTTAATTGTGTAGATTGGAGGAAAACTATTGTATCCCCAATTACAAAGATTTGGACCTTCAGAATCTGCAAGCCTTTCGAAATTGAGTATGTTGTAACATTTACTTTGAGAATGACAGTTGTGAATGACAGTTGCCGAAGGAGGTTTGTTGCCGACATTCCATGTGTTTAGTGTATGTATGCATTGTATATGTATGGTGCATACGGTTGCAAAACTGTGTGTGGCAAAAGTATCATTGCTGGGATCAAAGGATCCATTTTGGATTGATCCTCGTTTAGAAGAATTGTAAGATGGGAGTGGAATCTGCTTTTCAAGACAGTGAATTTATACTGGCTTCAGGAAGGAGGGGTGACAGCCAAGTGCAGAATCTTCACACTTCATTGTGCCCTACCTGCTGTCATTGCCATCCCTTGCTCAAGGGTTGTGTTTACATTACAGCCAGAAAATGACATTTGAATAGGAGACAAATCAAACTGGTTCCAGGACCGTAAATGGTGGAATCAAATTTCCAGTCTGAAAATTAGCTTAAAGGTTCTTCAACAAGGATCGGCAATGCTTTTTAGAGTACTTGAAGAGCTGGTGCGAGACAACAGCTGGTATTTGCATTAGTTAGTTTTCCTGTGGTCAGATAAGTCTTCCTTGCACCTAGAAGCCTCCCTGCTTCGAGAAAGAGTACTTGGCCCTGCAGAAGAAAAGATCTTCCAGGAGGAGAAGCCCATCGGTGCTTCTGAAGAATGAAACACCCAGAAGAGCTGATGCATGGGGAACTAAGCCAGTACGAACAGATTGCGCGGAATCTCTTGGTTTCCCTGCACAGTTAATGTATCGAACTGTAGGAAGACTACAATTCAGAAGGTACTGTCCAACCACCTGCAGCGTGATTGGAGACGCCCTATACCTGATGTTGGGCATACCCTGTGACAACAATCTGCTCGAGTGGAGGTCCTGGCCTGCCTTTTCCACCCTTTTTTGTGATGATTTGATCAGCTTGGTTAGAAAGCCACAACAGTCCGAGACCAGCAACTGTGGACAAGGCCTTCCACACAGTCTGTCCCAGTGGCCCGAGTGAGAAGTGAAACTGCCACCTGTGGTTCTGCCCTACAGATAAAGTGCACCAGCCAGCGGCACACCAAGCTGCGTCCCTGGACAGAAGCAAGAGAGCCTGACAACAAAACCTCGGAAAAAACAATCCTTCACAAAATAAAGCAATATCTTTTCTTTCAGTTTGGGTGACCAATTAAGAAAAGCTAGAATGCTACCTTTAGGGCTATGCAAAAAAACACAAACTAAAGACGAATCAAAACTAAAAGTGGCTGTAAGCAAAAATAATCGACTGATATGAGACGAAACTTGTTAGGGGATTTACTATAGGAAGGCACCATTATACGCGTTACACTAGGTATCTCTTGACATGACTAGGTCACCATACAATGCTAAAAGAAAACACTTCCAGTCCCAATCAAAACGTAGTATGATGTTGCCTGGAAACCAATATTGAACTATTATTAAATGGATTAGCTCTAAAGAGACTTCGGAAAGAGCAACGATAGCAAGACTGAAATCCTTCGGCACAAACTAGCCATTAACATCTCAAAAAAATGTTTTTTTAAATAGTTCTTTCAACTGAAAATTTAATCTCAAGCCTGTAAACTGCTTTCTTCAGTCACTTACTCCTTTTTTCTTAAATATTGGTCTACATTAACAGCCAATCATGAAAGCAGAGCTGCCTGTGACCTACAAGAAGGTTGTCATAGCAACACCTTTCTGCGATACATGTTATGCATTTTAAATTCCTTCCTCTTAACAAACAAGCCGAGGACTTTTACACCATGAAACTGTCAATTAATCATTGAAGCCTGCAGCAAGATAATATGATGATTGGAAATAAGATCAATTTACTGCAGTAAATGCAAAAACGAGACATCTGTCCGAACACAGTTAAAAGGGCAGGGGCAAAACCGGTACGCACTGGCACGAAAGGGAGATTAATGCTAGTTTGACGGAAATGACTGAAGCGCCGCTATATTATGATCTGGGATGAGGATAACATATGCAATTCTAAAATATGAACACAGTCTGTTAGACGTCAGCACAAATAAGTTCTGTTCTTCCTAATTAAATGGATAAGTAGCAGAATCAAAATTACATGCATCAATATAACCAGCCAGGCAACGACCCTCACTCACATGCTGTCTACAGGGTAGACATGAATATTTTGACATTCTAAGTGGTTTTATCCATCTACCCAATTTGCCAATGTATTTCAAGGACTTCCCAAATTCATGGCACTGAATGGGAGATTCACTGTCACTATTAATACGCTACTTAAAAGAGAAGATGTATATGCAGTTTGTTACCCGATATTGAAAACCATAAATAAAGTTAAAAAAATACACTGTTCCCAGCACAAAGTCCAATAGCCTATATGAACAGTCAGTCAGTCAGTCAGAATATCTTTATTCGACTTAATCAAAGTCATACAAAGAGAAAAAAAAAGACAATAAAAACATCACATAAAAGTATGCATTACAATCATAACAATTTCAAAAAAAAAGGAAAAACATCAAAACTCGGTGCGCATCATAAATACTATTTACACGGTTTAAAAGATAAATTTATATATAAGACAATGCCTAAGGTGTGATTTCATTACTTTTAGTAGTTCCTTAGGGCGGGGGTTGGCCAGCGGCTTTCGCCCTAGCTGCCGCGACTAGGAAGTTTGCGAGGCTAAATGCTGTGCATGGATTGGTCATAAGCTGTAGATAGAGCAGTGCAGGGCGCACCTGTGTGAACCCCGCATTTTTCAGTAAGGGGAGCAAGTATTTTTTCCTCTGCTCTTGAAATAAACTACAAAACATGACAAAGTGCATTGTGTCCTGCACAGAAAAGTGGTCGCAGCTGCAAGGGGCGGCTAATTCTGGCTTCTGCCAACCCTTAAAAGAACCTAGGTGAAAATGAATAAGATTGAACCTTAATTTAGTTAATAAAAACCTGTGGTAAGGGATTGTTACGAAACGAAGGTAAGGAGCCAAATGAAGATCGCTGACTAGTAAAAGGTGAGCCCTTACTGCAGGTTTCTGCAGCTCGACTGCCTCGCGACTTGCTTCCTTCCTTTCTCTGAAGGCCTTTTTTATTTGAGCTATGTCACGAACCGTGACTTTCTCTGGGCAGCGGAAAAGTTCTGGGCGACCCAACTCTGAAAAAGATTTACTTAAGTAGGCCAGCCAAGGGATTTTACTCTGATTATCCAGTGATAGGACATCCCTCAGAATTTTATGATTCAGTGGTAGGTCAGCATTTAGCCATATTTTCAGCCATAAGATCAAGGGTGCAACGCTTAGTAGGTCCGACAAATATGGCAACCCAACTTCCTTGTGGATGGAATAGGTTGGGGTTGATTGGGGGACAGAGAGAAGGGATCTTATGAATCTATTTTCTGCTCTCTGAATGGGGTCGAGGTTTACATGACCCCACAGAGGAGATCCATATGATGCGATGGCGACAGGCTTACTGTTGTATATCTTCAGTATCGCTTCCATAGGCCTGGCTCCCAACTTACCTGCAAAACCCAGAAGTGCGGTGGCAGATCTAGTTACTGCCAACCTTTTAGCATTTATTTGTGGGCCCCAGGTACATTTTTGATCGAACAACACTCCCAAATAGGGAAATGTGGTTACCTCGGACACTGGAGTCCCGCTGCAGAAGAATGATTTATGTCTTCTCTTTGCACCCTCTAGGCCCATAACCATGGTGTGGGATTTGGATGCATTGACCTTTAAATCCAGATTATCCATGAAGGAACCAAAGGCATCAAGGAGAACCTGCAGACCAACACCCGTGCGGGCAATCAACACGGCATCGTCCGCATACAGGAGTGCCGGGATATGGGTATCTCCTGCGCGCGGAACGTCCGTGCCCATGCCCCTCAGGTGCGCCCCCAAGCCGTTAATATAGATGGTGAAAAGCGTAGGGGCCAGAATGCATCCTTGGCGCACCCCCTTAAGGGATTTAAATGGGGAGGTGCACCTGCCGTTGTTGGACACTCGGACGGCTGCAAAGAGCTCCTGGTGCAACGAGGCCATATACATAACCAGGGCTTCATCGATCCCCAAGTCCAACAAAATCAGCCATAATTTGGACCTATTAACAAGGTCGAAGGCCGACGAGAGGTCCATAAAGGCCAGATAAACTGAGCCCTCCTTAGCCATTGTGTACTTAGAGATGAGTAGATACAAATTAGTGCATTGCTCGATCGTACCTTTCCTCTCTCTAAAGCCATATTGTAAATCACACAATCCGCCGCATCCCTCGACATTCTCCCTCAGTTTAAGTAAAAGAACTCTCCCCAGAATTTTTACGGTTGAGTCCAGCAGGGATATAGGCCTATAAAATGCTGGGTCGTCCCGCTGACCTTTGTTTTTATAAATGGGGACGATAATGGAATTAGCCCACGAGGTAGGTGCTGCGTTGAAATTAACTGCATTGAACACATTGGACAACACTCTCGACCACATTTTAGGAGAATACATAAAGAAATCGGCCGGAACACCGTCCGGGCCAGGTGCCTTATGCTTGGTGGTTTCCATGAGCGCCATTTCTACTTCTTGAGGATTGAAGAAAATAGGATTTGCAGACCCGCTAGGAGGTAAGCGACTATTAATGTCCTCATCAACTGCATTGCCCCCATACACATTTTTAAAGAAGGACAACCATTTTTCCTCCGTGATCACACAGTCCAATGATACATTTTTTTCCTCCGAGAAAAGCGGCTGCTTAATAATTTCCCAGAATCTTCTGCTGTCCTTCAGCACCGCCGCTGAGAGAAGATCCTCCCATGTTTCGCGCTTAATAGAATCTTTGCAGCTCTTGACAGCGGATTTGTAAGTTTTCCTTAGCCTCGCAATTTCCTCTTTTACTCTAGGGACAGTTTTTAGAGCCACCAACAGATCTCTGTGGGCCTTCGAACAAGCAGAGTCAAACCAACGCTTGTGACCTTGAGTTCCCTGAAGAGGTTTGGCTATAAGATCTTTGGAGACCTGTGCACATATTTCCTCGTAGGCAGATACCATTAAACTCCCTTGAGTATCAGAGTTCTGACATAGCTCAGTCTGGGTTTTGATCTTAGGGAAGCATTTTGTGTAAAAGTTTTCTGGAATCACCTTCGCCCATTTTACTCTTCTGTCTTGATCTGTGGTTTTCAAAGAGAGTGCTCGGTTTGTTCTTGATGGAGCTGAGCCCATCTGGCTGCCCCAAGCCACTTCAAGTAACACTGGGTTATGGTCACTGAAGTGGGTTACTACCGAGCTATATGCCATAGTAAGAGATAGAATGCCAAGAGATACAAAAATGTAGTCTATCACAGTCCCGTGCTGGCCGCCGGTGAAGGTTGGCATTCTTGGGCCAAAATTGGGTTCGTAAAGATTAAAATTAGCCAGTAGATCCTCAAGCTCCTGGCCCTCCGCGGAATGTTCAAAGTGGGGCGCGACTAAGGCAGCGTCATCATCGTCGCATAGAACTCTTCCCTTACAAGCTAAATTACATGTATGTATATTAAAATCACCTAGTAAAATTGACTCGGATGCAAATGAGATATTCTGTAGAACTGAGTTTAAAATGCTATCTAAATTAGCAATATTGCGACCATCGTAGGCACAGTTACCTGAATTATAGAAGTTGACATACAAGGTCCTGCTGGCTTTATTGATAGTCCTTTCAACAATCAATATATTGTCAGAATCGGACCTAATCTGATTATAACTTCCTTTTAGGTCCACGGAGAATAAGAGCGCCAGACCGCCTTTAGCTCTTCCCATTCTGCTAGGGACAGCGGGACTTATAAAGCTGGTATACCCGTCCCACCAGATATTATTAGAGGTGTCCCACGTTTCTTGCAGCGCGATGATGTGGTACTTTGAGATAAAGCTGCACCATACTGGGTCCTGGCGTTTAGTATTTAGGCCTGCCACATTCCAACTTATGATCCTACATGACTCCCTACTGGTCGTAGACTCGCTGCCAGTCTCAGAGTCACATTCCACTGTTACTTGTGCTAATGGGGCCCAGGTGGAATTCGCGTGACAGCACTGCTCTGTCGTTACTCTAGTCGTTCGCGTGTTAGGACCAGCGTCTGTTCCGAATGAGAGAGATTGCTGACCTCGAATAATGGGTATTTGAGGCTCTGTGACTACATTAGACCTGTAAAAACTTTGGAGGCCATTGGAGTTATGACCCTCTTTACGTGAATTCAAGTCAATTGGTCCAGAAATGTTTCGGTCTGTACTTGATGCAAGTCAATCACACGTGTTGAGGTCCGATAGAGGGCCAAACCTGTTGCCTGTGGTGAAGCCCCAAGCAGATGGGGTGGCTAAATGGGTCTGACCGGTATGAGCTAGATTCCACTGGGGATGTGGGGTGATTGGGTGGGCCAGAGCCGGATCCATTCTCTGCCACCATGATGGCCTAGTACCCCGTGCACTATGATCATACCCTGGTACGCCATTCCCCCACCCGTTTGATCCCAGGACCTGCGGATAAGCCGGGGGCATGTTCCGCTCATACAAGTAGATAGGTCTTCCTGACGCATGCTGCGGTACAGGCAAAAAACGATCGTTTGCATATCGGGAGCCCGTGGCCCCTCCCCAGCTGCTTTTATACCTGTGCTTGGAATGCCTATAAGTGTTTGTTAAGGTACCAGATTGAGACTCATTGTTGAAAAATCTAAGAGTTAGCGGTACTATGGAGCCATTACGCCTCTGCGGTGGAAAGACATTATTCAGGATTTCAGGAAGGACCTCTGCTTTAGTAAAATTTATGATGACGCAGTCGCCTTGGAACTTTTTCGGCTTGCTGCCAATCCAGGGTACCCTTCTGGTCGAAACTATATCACCTGCCAGTTTATCGAACCCTTCTTGCGCCAAATGAATATTGTTTGAAAGCCAATGTAAGGCTTTGTCCTTGAGATCCTGATTTGACTCTGATTTATCTTGGGGCAGAACAGGAACATTGGCCAATACCAAGACTAGCGGTAAGGCTTCCTCTATAAATTGAACCGGGCTAACCTCTTGATTACGTGCCACTGTTACATCAGTGGTGATGGCGTTAGTTACAGCATTCTGATTCAAGGCTGTTGATGTTGAGGATAGCGGTAAATGTGGCAAACCTGGTTGGGTGGACTGCGCGTTACTGTCAGTAGAAGGAGCGTCCTCATCCGTGGATATTAAATCTGCAACGAGGGAAGATAGATTCTCTAGCTCCTTGGCCAGGTTACTGTGAACCCCTCCCAGCTTCCTAACTTCGGCAGTTAATTTATCCACTTTCCCGATCAGGGGCTTTATGATTGTTTTGATTTTAATGTCCATCATGTCTTGAATCCTGTTGAAAAGCTCATCATCGGATATGCGTTTAGACTCGAGATCAACCTCATAGTCTGTGGATTTGCCCTGCCTTCTTGGGGGGGGGGGGTGGCAGGCTTCTTCCTCCCTAGTTGTTTCCCCCCTCGCTTTGCTGCTGTTTTCCTGCATGCTCTCACAACACGGTTGGGTGGAGACTGGAGCTGGGGGACCTCATCTATGTCATCTAACTGAATGCTTGTCTCAGTAGAGGCATCATCAGCTAAGTCAATGAGGTCAGCTCTGTCCTTGGCTGGGGCAGATTCTTCGGTGTTTTCCATATGGTTGATTAAAGAGTTAGGGCCGGAATCTACAGGGATAGACTGTGCATTTCCTGTCAGGGAGTCCGACAAAGCTGTACTTGCATTGCTTGTAGACGGGCTATCTGCAAGCAATACCGGCGATTGGCTTAGACCCAAAGATTGTCTTCTCTTACTGTTAATACTGGTTACCACTTGAACTAGGTATGAGTCGAGAGTATTCACTGGCTCGGTAGATGGGGGAGCCTGTTTTTTCACCATATTTTGAGGTTAACGTTTGATTCGGTCACGGGGCCCACACTATCGACTAGGCTTGAACCGGGTAGCTAACTGATAGTGCCGAGTGGTACTGTAGATGGTGGCCGGCTCAGAAGTATTAGTTATTAACTATTTAATGGCCGATGTTAACTCTCTTAATGAGTAATCTAGATAGCGTACCTCAGTCCCACGCAGTCGTCCTCAGGGGGGTGGCCTAGCCTGGCCTTTTCGTGCCTCTGAGGGCCACAGAGGGCCCGCCCTTTGCCCGCCCTTTGCCCGCCCTTTGCCCGCCCTTTGCCCGCCCTTTGCCCGGGCTTAGCCCCGGGCGTCCCGCTCGCGTCCCGCGACGCTGAGGGCTTCCACCTATGTAGCGCCCCTCCCGGCGCTTTTGCTGCGTCGGGGAACGCGCCGCCGCTATGCCCGATGGGAAGTGTAGTCCCTAGGCGGCGGCGCGACTGGTGGCGGGATTCCGGCTTCTGTGGCTGGCTGCACGAACCTCTGCTCCGCTTCCGAAGAGCTCGCCGAGCGCTGTCCTCACGCTGCGCTGCCAGGTAGGGGTCTGTTCCTGTTTGCAGGTCTGTTTGCGCCTCACCCCCGCTCCACCGAGGGCTTCCACCTATGTAGCGCCCCTCCCGGCGCTTTTGCTGCGTCGGGGAACGCGCCGCCGCTATGCCCGATGGGAAGTGTAGTCCCTAGGCGGCGGCGCGACTGGTGGCGGGATTCCGGCTTCTGTGGCTGGCTGCACGAACCTCTGCTCCGCTTCCGAAGAGCTCGCCGAGCGCTGTCCTCACGCTGCGCTGCCAGGTAGGGGTCTGTTCCTGTTTGCAGGTCTGTTTGCGCCTAGCACATTCAATTTAAAGTCCAGGAGCAAATTCAACGGCGCCCGCCTACACAGACATCTCAACAAGCTTCATGGTTTTACAGCAGTTTCTTAATAAAAAGGCATTCAAGGTAGCAACACGGACTAGGACTGCTGGTTTAATACCACGGCATTAGTACAAAACCGAGCTAGTGGACTGCGGCTAACAGATCCTTCACATGATCCATCATTCTTGGTGCGATTATCATTCCTGGATAGACCAGCCAGGCAACGACCCTCACTCACATGCTGTCTACAGGGTAGACATGAATATTTTGACATTCTAAGTGGTTTTATCCATCTACCCAATTTGCCAATGTATTTCAAGGACTTCCCAAATTCATGGCACTGAATGGGAGATTCACTGTCACTATTAATACGCTACTTAAAAGAGAAGATGTATATGCAGTTTGTTACCCGATATTGAAAACCATAAATAAAGTTAAAAAAATACACTGTTCCCAGCACAAAGTCCAATAGCCTATATGAACAAGTTATGCCCTTCTGTAACGCACTTTGGTGAAGACTAACATAACAGACTAGATCAAGAGATTGTTCCCAGAAATACCCTCTTGCATCGGTAGGTGGCGTCATGGAGCTCAGCGGCAGAACCGCCTTTACCAGAACAGACGTCGGGTATCACAATATAACTTAAAAAATGTGGCCACTATTTAATGGGTGAAGGCAATTTTAACAAGCCCATGGGTTTCCACTTCAGAGTTCTATAGTCTGGTTTGAGGAGCGAAGGAAGGCTCTCTCTAGTCCCTCCCAGTTTAGTGTGTCACAATATAACAGTCCTGTACATGTGGCAACATCAGTTTCTTTCAGATATGTTTGCACCAAATGAGGAGCCCTTAGTAACCACATTGTAGCAGTGTGCAAATCTCCAATTTGGAATCCTTATGAAAAGGACTAAATGAGTCCATTCCACAGAACCAGGAGAAGGGTGGGTTGATGAGGAATCTGTGCTCATAGAGAGTATCCACCAGAAAAATTGTTACAGACAGTAATCAACTTATTCTTCTGCCTACTTTGCAGCCTGGTAGAAGTCTAGCAAGGGTACGCCACATGCCAAGGTAGTTGGTAGCAGCTTTGGATCTTGTGGGTGAGCTTCTATGCCTTCCAGAGGCTGCTTCTTTCATGACATCTCTATACAAAGGACAATTCATCTTGAGATGGTCCACTTCCCGCACAGCTTTCTTTCTTTCTTGGCCCCACTGAAAACCATCAAGAGCTCCTTGGTCACTTAATGGTCTTTGGTGTGATTGATGTACAGATTCAGAGCTCTCTTCGGATATAGGCAATTTAGTCTCTTCCTCCCTGGATGGATTAGGTGTTGTGAAAGCTATTACAACATTCAGGAGGACAGCTGCTCTAGTCTTTAGCACTAGCTTGTCTGAGAAGAAAGTGGTGTACAGCTGTTGGTCAGAGTACTTGCAGCTCGTTCACACAATCTCACTAATGTGATTGCAATGAGGATCACGCTTCAATATGAACGAACTCGCGGAGACAAGAGGGGGAACATGGTGGCCGGCAGATCAGACTTTCAATGGTGTGCAATATAAATAAGTAAAAAAGGTTCCTACCTGCAGTACGGTGCAAATAACTTAATGGACTGAAATCTGTCCTTGCTTCCCATAACGGAGGGAGCACATGACTGCTTCCCAGCCCCAGAGTGGAATCTGGCCACTTCTAGCCAAAGCAGAACAGGCTTGTGGGCAGAGGCTGCGGTGGAACTTGTCAGAGGCCGTTGAGCCTCAGCAAGCATCAGTTCCGGGGGCATACCAGGCGGTATCAGTGGGGGAGCCAGTAACCCCGGTCTCCGCCTCGGCTGAATACGAAATAGATGCCGAGGACAACAAGGGTAATGGTGGTCCGAGAGCGTCCATGAGTGACGCAACAAGGAAGAACACAAGAAGCATTCGCCAGTCTGGAGCCTCATCAGACTCGCAAACAAAACCAGGAACAAAAAGTAAAGGTAAGGGGAGACAGAGATAGGACTGGGTCTACTGGAATCAAACTCTAGTGCACTGAAAGTGCAACCTGACAGATAGGCGTTAAGGAATAGGCATATTTGGGCAGACAAAAAGCCAGGGGCCTCATCCCACACAGTAGCAATACCTCCCCCCCCAAAGACTGGCTGTTAATCAGGAGAACCCTGCTACTACTAAGGAGAAATACCCGCCTTCAGTCGCTCCCAGGCGAACTATCAATCTCAAAAGCACTAGGGAAAAATGTGCCAAAATTGTGAACCAGATCAAGATCACCACCTCTTACTTTAGGGATCAGTCCAAAGGAGAGCAATCTTGTTCTCTTTCAGCCTCCTGCACTGCCTACAACCCACAGGAACAAAAGACACTAGGTGAACCACAGGGCAGTATGGACAAATTGACAAATACCAGGATCAGGAAGCAATTGTCAGGGGTAAAAGAGGCCTTGAATCAGCAAATAGGTTTTAAGTACTGGCTGGATTTTGTGATCAAGAACCTGCCCCCTCCACCCCCCAAACTCTAACCCAAAACCTTGGCACACAAATCTTAAGGAAGGATAATCAGCCAGGAGTAGAGGGTGTGCTCAATACCCTGATAGAAGAGGTTAGAGATACATTTGCAATATCTGAAAGGAATTAGCAAAAAATCCAGGGAGAATGCGAGGCAACAGAGGTCAAGGTGAACTATTTAATGGACAGAGTAAGTGTAATGGAAGTATCCCTTGAAGCGATCACTAGGGAGGTAGATGTTACCTAAAAAGAGAACCAGCAGTTGAAAACCAGAGATAGGGATCTCTGTGATAAAATAGAAATACTCAAGAGCAACGGAAGAAGGAATAATATCAGGATACTGAACATATCAGAAGGCCTAGAGGGGGATATCAAAACGTGAAGGAGAATCCCTTTAATCTGTTGAAAAAACACAAAAGTCTCTCATTTGTATTACTCCTGCTTGCACGAAGAGTGATATGTCTGAAGTGGATTCTCCCAAGTCCCCCGGAAGTGTGGGAATGGTTAATGTCAGGCCAAAGGGTACATAGCCAAGATTGGAATGCCCCCCCCTCTGTCCTTCGATATTTGGGAAATTTGCCATAAATCCTGTTACACTAGTAGGAGAATGTAATCTCTTTTCTTTCTGTAAAACATGGTTGTCCAACGATTCAACATCAGACACAACCAATTGGAAAGGGAGTCTGTTCGACTGTCACATTTAGAACTCCTAATTTCAAGCAGATCTACATTTCAGGTGTAGGACTCCAAGGTGTGGGGTACACCAGCGAGATGGTCAACAATACCCTAGAGATCCCGGACCTCTGATGAACAATGAGGACTAAATAAAATAATGAAAAAAGATGAACTTACTCAGAGGGAAACAGCATTGGCCTGCATGGGGTGCATACACACCAGGAATGCGAGAACATGATTAAGATTCCACTTGGGCAAAGGGTTTTGGTGCAAACATGTTGGTCAGTCCTTCAAAAAATGCATCACAACAGGTGATGCAAACAAAGCTGGATAGTCAGACAATCAAAACCCTTTTTCTTATTTTTAAACTGTATCCACAACAAGGCCCTGTTTGGCTTGTGAAGAGAGAAAAATAAGACATTAGACAACTGGTGTTCTTTCTGACACCTCTAAAACTTACAAGCCCAAACAAACTTCTCCCAGCGTCCCGTATTGATTGTTTTCGCTGAGGGACGCCTAGCTGCCAGCATGACATTTATTACTTCAGATGGAAGATTTAAGACAGTCAACTGTCAATGAGAAATCTCCATGCATGGAGGTTTTAAGTTGGGCAGGCTTGGATGTAGAAATTTGCGCTGCTGTTTCACCAGAAGGTCCTCCTGCCAAGGCAGCTAAACTTGAAGGACAGATGCTCATGACCAGAAGTTCTGGGTACCACACTCTGCTGGCCCAATCTGGAGTTACTAGGATGAATTGGCCCAGTTGCTACTGATCTTCCGAGCTGTGGGCAGGAGATTAAGTGCAGGAAGGCATAGCAGGGTCGGCAACTCAAAGCAAACAAGTCTCAGAAAGAGAACCCGCCCCATGGGCACTCCAATGTGCAACAATCTGGACTGAGAACAATCTATGCTGTGGCAAAAGGTCTCTGCAATGTATGTGGAGTCGGAGCAGGCATCGGCCTGGAGTCAGGAAGAAACTGGGACAAGAGGCTGCCTAAATTCTAGAGTGGACCTGCTAGCAGTAACCAGACTGGAGACTACCTCTGATCTATAGGGCCAGGAGGCACACACAAAGAACTAAAAGGATACCAAATATCTCCAACAAGGAATCCTTAAAAACTTTAAATCTGTTGTGGCGGTCCAATTGGCCACGTGAACTCTGGTTTTATCAAAGCTAGCGAGGGAATATGTACCAAAATGGAGAAGGAAGTCGAGACTTAGCGGTGCTCTTATATTAATGTGACTTCTGATGAGTGGTGGAGAAGATATGTTTCTTCTTTATCAAGTTACCTGAAAACAAACTTGCTTGAGAACAGCCTTGGGCTGTAGAACACATCCACCTCCTGGACTTAGAGCGAGACTGGGCCTTCTGAGCTTTCCTGCAGTGCTCTGTGCCAGTTTGGCATCAGACTGTCAGGAGGCCTTCAGGTTCCTTGGAGCACATTTGGCGCATAACAGTCCTGAAAAGAGCCCAGACACAAGAGACAGATCTCATGGGTACGTCAATGGCATCAGTTTGTAGCAATCCTTACAGGGGTTGGAAAC
This sequence comes from Lissotriton vulgaris, assembly GCF_964263255.1. Taxonomy (NCBI): domain Eukaryota; kingdom Metazoa; phylum Chordata; class Amphibia; order Caudata; family Salamandridae; genus Lissotriton; species Lissotriton vulgaris. The sequence goes on from NC_141699.1 coordinate 783,332,978, forward strand.
AGTTGTTTCTGGGAGACAAATGTAGTTTACACTTTAGAAATGTTAGAAAAGAACTTTGTCAGGATGACAGACATAGTTTGAGAGAGCACCGGATGTGCAGGGGTAGGCGCAAAAGGAAAGAGACTATGTGCAGAGAATGTGGGTATATTGTGGCATTGATGTCACTTTTGGAGCAGGACGGACCAGACTAAGCCGCACAAAGCCAGCTACTGGAACGCAAGGAAATTGCATAAGGGGAAAAAAAAGCACTGGATCCAATCTGGGCCAGAGGGAATTCACATGGTTGCAAATTTAAGTATTTATATAGTGTTTACGACCCCTCCCCCCGGCTAGGTATTTTTCGCAAAGTAGTATGCTAATCAGTAGAATGCTACTCAAGGTTGGTACAATTTTTTCCCTTTTCTTGTGTATTAGCAGGGCTAGGTTTGTGCTCGTGATTTCGTGCAGGTTTAATAGAGTTTGTAGCAGAGATAGAACAATTGGAATGGATTTGATAAGGGGAAGTAGCAAGTTCTTTTTGAGAGTAGTGATCGTTGGATGGCAGGCTACAAAGGAGGGGTGAATGTTTGCGAAGGATGTTTGGTCGCTCATAGAAGTCTGAAAGGTTTGGGATGAGTTAAAGGGAGAAGGCATGGGAAGGACGGAAAAAATTCTGCTTATACCAAAATGTAAATAAAATATATATCGTTTATTACCTACTGGCAGTTGCAAGTAGGTATAGTAAGGACCGAGCTCTGATAACTTTGGTGCCATTTTAGGAATCTCAACAAAAGTTTAAAAACTCGTTTGGCGCTCACTGTCTGCTCCCAGGAAAGTTTTAGGGTGAACTGTCAAGCAGGGGCGAGAAAAAGCTGGGGTTCCAAGTTTTCTCCCATGCAATTACCCATACAGATTTTAGACATGACTACAGCCCGGAACCACTTGACAGAATTACACTAAATTTGTCAGAAAGCTAGATCTTGGTTTAGAAAGAGTGCTTTTCGTACTTTGATGTAAATTTCTTCAGTGGTTTTGGAGTTGTAAAAGAAAAAAGATATATGTACATCTATAGACGCGGAACCACCTCAGATCTACGCGCCATCTTCAATGCCGTAATTGACGGACTGCAACCTAAGAGAAAAGTTGAGCCAACCAAGTTGTCAGTCAGGACATGGTTCAGGAGGGTTGGGGGTGAAGTACAAATAGGATAGAAGGGGTCAGGATAGAGGTATACTGACCCCATGGGACTATTGGAGGAGTCTGTGAGGATTCCTCATGGGGAAGAATTGAAGAAAAGTGTTAATTTGGGGCGCTCAAGAATTCACTGTGGCACCCAGCGGGGCCCTATGTGAATCCACGACCGGTTCCCAGATCCAGATTAAAAAAAACATTCACACCCCCCCAAAGCCACTCACACATCCACTCATGCATATATCCACTGGCACACCTATGCTGTCACTTACACACCCAATGATGAGAAACTGTGCACGGCGGAGGCGCAAGTTATAATTACCTTGGGCCACAAGTTATAGTTACTTGAGAAAACTACAACTGCCAAATTTATACGGTTTTGTGTGTGTAAAATCCAAACCTAACTATATCGTCCCTGTAACCTTTGGTTTTTCAGTGATTTTATAATGGACCAATCTGCATGAAATTTTGCCAAAAAAGTGTCACGGTGGGTACTATTGATTGAGAAAGTTTGGGGTGATCAGTGGGGACTGAGAATTTGGGGCATGAAAAAAGGATGCATTTATAATGTGAATTCAATAGGAACCTTTAGTGTCATATATAGCCCGACCTGCTGACAAGAAATACACCAAATTTGGCAGGGAGGTAGATGTCGGATGAAGGAAGCGCTGTTTACTTATTTGGTGTAAATCCGTTCAGTAGTTTTGAAGAAACGTAACTTTAAAATTATAGCGAGATCTCTGGACGTGAATATTTCGCGAAGGTTACACGATGACTCGCGAATGCACGCACCAACGGGAATGTGCTGCTTGACTGGACAAAACATGAACAGAAAGTTGTGGCCAATTTATTGCTCAGCGACGATTCCAGAGTTGAACTGAAAATCTGTGTGAAATCCCACATAAGGGTTCAGGGTAAAGCTACTCTGACCTCTTGGTTGAGAAATAGAGGTGTTGGTGTCAAGTTAGGTGTTCATATTTCTTTTTTTTTTATCGCGTGCAATATTCGTGACCGCCAGTATACCCATACCCGCCTGCCCCCCCCTGTGTACCATCGCAGCTATCAACATCATCGCAAATACTGGTGAAAATATTTTTTAAATATATCAATGAACCATTAGTATGCATTGGTCTAAAGATATGTATATATGTTTTTAAAGAGTTATTTATATAGTGAGTTATTTACTGTGATGGTACGAATTAATTATATCGTTTTTAGGTCTCGCTTAGTGTTGTAGCGCATGCACTGCTCGCTCGGCGAGACCTATTGTGATAGAGATTTCAGAAGGGGACTTGAAGCCCTGCCCATCCTTTCATTGGGTCGCGTCAGCTTTTATGCTAAACGCTGGCTTCATTGAAAAGGATGCTTTTTGGTCACTGTCCTTTCTCCCTTTTGGACGGCCCATCCGGACTGGGTTGTCAGCTTCAAGGCTGTCGTGAAGCAATTTCTTATCTTTATGGGGCCATCTGTTTCTAATTAGCATGGAGGAGTGCACTGCCTCCACCTGTCAATATGCGTCTGCCTTCTGGGGTGTGAAAAATAACCGCAGTGAAGGGCACTTAAGTACGACATTGCTTGATTCTGGTGTCTTTTTCTGGGTCTATTGACTGCTTCTACGTGTTTGACTGCGTGTTCTCGCTCTTGATGTTTTTACTGTTTTGTGCCCCTGGACTTTGGAAGTTTAAAGGGTGCGCTGGGTTGGGTTATTGGCTAATACTTGTCCCCTGTGTAATGTACCAGCCAAGAATTAAGTTTTGCGTGTTGGATGGAGTCATCGAATGCCACCTCTGTCTATCTCAAAACATAAAATGCAAACGTCCCTCATATGGTTTTTAGGTTTGTCTGGAAACATTTTATGATCGGAATGTTCACACCCACTTTCCCAAAACTAGATTACAATTGTACGACCGTAGTGTGCATTTACAATGGTGAAAAATACGGCAGTATGGTGGGTTTTCCATTTTCGTAAATTTAGGTTTTGGTGCGGTTCAGGGGGCGTTTTTGAGGGATCACGATGCTGATAGAGATGATCAGCCATAAATTAGTACATTTAAGTATGTCTGTATGTACCCATTATTGGTAGTTTTCTGCCCTGGGAGAACTCTTGCATTCAATTCTGTCAAAGGCAGGAGTAAGAACCATTTGCTGGTGAAGGGACAGTGACATCCTTGTTTTTAATTTTGATTCAATGTAAGGGGGTTCTCTGCATGGAAAATATTTTCCAGTGCAGCAAAAAAGGTAATTGTGCAGATGCTCAATTTACTCTGTGTCTACATGACTACTCTGAATTTCCGTATTCCTAGAAATCTGCAACTCTTATGGAGTTTCACAAGTGCACATAGGGTACTTTCTGAATGCTTCCAATGTAGGCGTAATCTTACTGAAGTCAGAGCGCTATTTTGAAAGGCTTTTGTGCTCCCTTGACAAGGGCAGGTTGAGTGTCCTAGTCTGCTTTAAGCAAACAATAGTACGGCAACTTTGTTTATCTTAACCGGCCATAAACATCACGAAAATACCAGTTATGTTCTGTATGCACGTGCTCATGTTTACTACGTTCAAGTTCGGATTTCAGACACCGGTTCATACCAAATCTCTCCAGTAGATGGGTGTGGTTGCTTGGGCACTTGGATTCCAAAGAATACTGTGACGTTAAGTCAACAGAGACTCTCGCCCCCCGTGCTGGTCACCAGTGGATCTGGCAAAAGTATTTGCACATCGCAGAAAGGATCAGTGAGTTAAAACCCACCGTTGATCTTTTTTTCCATGAGTTAGTTGGGATTACTTGTCTTCAGTCTCATTCTGTCGCACCTTTAGTCCAAAGAGTACTGTGGAAAATAGACTATCTTGACACTCGCTCAGCCATTTTGTACTCTATATAAAAGTATATCTGTTATCTTGCCATTCACTCTGCCATTTTGTGCTATACCCTTCATGACTGACCTCTCTGGAACACTCTGGAACTCCACTTTTGACCTGCCACATTCCTGCACAAACACTCACACCCTGCTCATGTTTTGGCCTGCCACAAACTGACCAGCCCATGCTCAACCAGTCGGGCAGGGAGTTTCCCAGATGTTTATCGTCCTCACCCTGCACACTATGCCCCGCAGGGTCCAAACAAACTACCATTTTGCGGACTTATTTGTATAAACATGCTTTTCGCCTACACCCTGCAGGGGCCTCACCGCTACCCTTTGTGCCTATCAGATTAACCTTTGTTTGACATATAATCATGCCCTTTTCACCTATGCCATGCAGGGGCCAAACAGCCAACACATGCCGATTGTATCAGAACTGATCATTATTTGTCTGTAAATTATTGGTGTTTGTTACTGTTCACCTGGCACGCACAGGGTGGGGATGAAGGGTATATAAGGTGCAGAACCAAAGCACTGATCAGACTGCCTCCTCAGACCGCTATGGGTGTCTGTTGTTGATGCACCTCTCCATCTCATGAGATGGAAATAAATATCCTTTCTCTGACTCCACCATTGGTCTCGGTTTGTATTCCTGACCCGTGGACTATAGGGTGACCCCTGACACCTTTTGGGTGGTTCCGAAAAGACCCCCAAAATCCGCAGTTGCTGACTAAACGTGGGGCCGATCAGAGACGCGGTTGCCCGGTTGTGGGGTCCCGACGAGGAAGTTGAACGGACTGTGGCGGGTCATGCCTACACGAAAAAGACCCTCGTCCTCATAGCCACCACCCGACCTTCACTTCATCCGAAAAGACCCCCGCAAGTGGCTCCGGTCCCGACTCGGGCCCCAGATAGACTTGGGCGATCTTTGCAGTAAAGAGAGACAAAGGATTCTGGTAGGGTCGCTGATCTGCGACACCTTTTTGTTTGTACTTGGTTTTGGTTGTCTAGTTTGTTTGATTTCACTCTTTGCAAAGATTGAGGATAAACGGGTAGTGTGGACTTTTTTTGTCCGACCTTTGAAATTTGTAGAGACAATATTTAAGATCACATAGAAAAGCATGCCCGTACTTGGTAAATCCGCTTGATAAGGTTGTTGAGGACACTTTTTTTGGTATTTTAGTTATCCAGACTTGGTATTTCGATATTCGCAAATAACAAAAGTTAAGCGGGAAAGGTGGACTATTTGTCCAGTTTCCTGAAATTTGTAAAGATGTTTAAGAAACTAGAAAACCATGCCCGCATTTAGTAAAGTTTGCACGAATGGTGTTGTCACACCTCTTGATCTCAGATATTGGAAGAAAGTCAGCGGGCTCCCCCGGAGGGTACCCAGAGTAGAGAAATATACATAACGTACAGTATTTCTCCTATAAATGTACAGCACATTATGGGACAAATACATGTCAACGGATAGGGATAATACCTGGCAAAGATATGGCTCCTTTGACCCTCAGAAAATAGAGACAGTAGAAGCTCAATCGCATGGGCGCAGATCTAGACAATCCATGTTTGATTCCTGGGAGTTATGGAAGAAGGGAATTATAAAAAGAGAGGAGAGCTTAGGCCCGACCCCAGAAGACAGTATGGCAGAATCACAACAAGAGAAGGTGGCTTCAAATATTGCCTGTCTAGATAAAGAACATGGACTAAAATGCCTCTGGCCAATAGCCTATGCGATATACCCCTTTAGTACGACAGAACCCCAGGAGGACGAATTAATCCTACACCCCCCACCCACTTCACTTGCTGAGGTTGCTCCAAATTGAGTGTCTCCAACATCTTCTGTAATGAGAGCTATTTACATTTCAATGAAAAACAACCTGACCTACTCATATTATGAAAGTTGAAATAGTGACCACTTCAGCCAGGATTAAATTAATGACCACCATATGCAAGATTACCAACAGGGTTCATTTTATTACATCAGGCGGGGATACCAACAGCATCACTCCTGACCCCAAGTTCGTAAGAGTAATTTTAGGTTTCCCCAACGCCAGATGATTTTTCATGTACTTTCATGATGTTTAAATGTCAACCATTTTTCTCCAAACATCAGCTCATGAGTTCTGAAAATAAGCACATTTTTCCCTAATAAACCCTTTTTAGGTCTCGCACCTGCGACACATGGCGAAGCCATGTCGCAGAGCGAGCCTATTGTCGGCGGTTCTGCTTACAAGGAGCCAAGGGAGACAAGAGATGTGCACGCGCCGCCTGCTGTAATCGGATCAGGTCACGCGCGCGTTCACCATCCCCTGTCTCTATTTTAGCTCCATGTAAGCGCACACACACACACACACACACACACACACACACACACACACACACACACACACACACAGAGACACCCCCCTCCCCCTTATAACTAAGCCCCACTCACCTCATCGGCACCATTGGACTTCAGCCTCCGCGGGGCTCTCCCTCAAGCATGGGAGCCCCGCGTCTCCGCTGCTTCTCTGGCCAGGCACTCTGTGGGCGCGAGCTTCAGAAGACTGAAGTCCCGCCCCATGACAGGTTTCGGTTTCAGGAATGCACGCGCACGTCTTGTTATTTATAACATTTCGCGGAGGTTCGCATGCATTGAAACGGGTACAAAGGCTGCGATGTATTTAATAGGAGAGTACCGGCACTTCTCAGAAAGAAACAGGTTAACTTAATATTGAGTGCCTGCACTTCTAAATTGGCATTCAAAGCGCTGAGTAGGAGGCAATTATCAGCTGCCCAATTAAAGAAAGTAATTGCAAACGCCGCCGGAGAGGGCACGTTAACAGTCGCAAAGTGTGGTATTGCAAGGGCACAGCGATAAATACATTAATATTTAAGTGAGTTGAACATGAGTTTCGACATTCTGGGCAGCTCACCCTTCTCGGAGCAACGGGTTTTAAAGTTTGCCCAAGATCACGAGCGCCTATTAGAGCGCTCTCACAGATGCGGGAAGCCTGCAAGCACGTCTCCCAGTTCCACTTTTCACTTAGTTTTTGTATGTTAGCTCTTCGCATGCTAGGATCTGTGATAGCAATGTAAAGTAGAGAATACAAGTCCCACAATGCAATACTTTCTTGGGTAAAATTAAGTACTGGCTTAAAATGTCCCAGGTGACGTGCTTTATTCGTTGTGAGAATAGCTGGTGATTTGATTAGCAGGCGTCACTGTCTTTCTCAGACTTTCCCCTGGATTAACACACCTATCCCGTTGCTGCCTCGGGTTATGCTTCTACAATTAAATAATATAATGTCAATTTGTGCTTCCCGCCACCCCAGGTACACGCTGTGAAACGACGTTGTTACTCAGCAAGTGGCTGAAAGCTCATATCCCGAGGGTGCCGGCCAGCCTGTGTCCTCTGGATCTGCAGGGGTGGAATAAATGTTCTCCCCCAACCCCTGTAAAAAGACATTCTCTATATAAATGCACATACTGTCTCTCCATAACGATTCCTAATTTATGCCGGCTGCTCTGTTCTTACCCATTCAGAAAAATGCCCCGTGCTACTTATTGATAATTAGATTGTGTGATGCTTTATCGCTGTGAAACCCAGAGAGAGGAGAAGGGGAGCGAGAGACAGAGGTTGAAAGCAGTGGTGTATCGCAAAATGACGCCCCATCCAGAACACTAAGAGGTATGGGTCTCCCACAAATCAGATATTCGCCCTCTAAAGGGTTGTCAGGCCCCCGAAGGCTTGGGGGGGGGGGGGGGGCTGTCCGTGGGCGAAACAGAGAATTATGTTTGAGTATCTCTTTTTGTTCTCTTTGGGAGTGACGTGTGCTCACCCAGGCACTAAAGTTGCAAAGTCTGAGAAGCCCAGTCTTCCATGCGAGAAGGGGTGCAGTGTTCACTTGTGCTGCCCTGCTCTACAACGATGGCAGCTGATTAGCTGATGAGATGTAAAAACCCAGGGGCTAGATAAGGGCTAAAGCAGGCACGGATCTCAGAGGCGCACGGGGTAACTCCAGGTCTTCAGCCCGCCCCTGCACAGCGCCTTGTTAATAAAGCTGGGGATCTGTTCCATGAGTAAGCGCGTGAAGGGCAGTGCCCGCTGGTAACATGGGTGCCCGTGAGTTGGCGAATCTAAACTTAGAAACTTTCCTTGTTATTCACTGAACTCATTCTCAGCCAAGGTTTCAACCCCGGAAGCATCAGCCCTCGAGAAGTGGGTTCACTCCCTCCCTGCAGCTCAATCTATCCTGGGCCTGGGAGGCTGCCTCGGTGGGTCGTCACAGACTTCAGCTCTAGTGACACAGCTCATCGGCTCAAAGCACCTGTGGCAGAGATCAGAGTTTGTAGCGCCCTTTACAGATCTGTGTGTAAGAGGTGCTTGCTCACAGGCTCCACCAGTATTGAGAAAGGCCAGCAGCTCAAAGCGCCTGTGGCAGAGATCAGAGTGTACCCCGGAGTAAGAGAGCTGCTTGGGCACAGCAGCCTGCTGGGAGATGGGTGTAACCAGCAGGGAAGTGTATCCTACGGGCCACGTGTCAGATCGGAATAAGACAACTCACTCGGTTACTGCACCTGTAGCAGAGACCTGTGTTTGCATAGTTCCCACTAAGCTGACTCGGTTGGTTAATGTACCTATGGCAGAAGGGGCTCATTGGTTAACACTAATGTGCTATATCGTGCAGAGGTCCCTGTAAGTAACCTAGCTGAGTCGGTTCATGCAGAGAGCTCCATGCCACATGCTCCAGTCCTAGAGATAGTTCTTGGCGTTAACACACCTGCTGCCACATAATAACACGCCACATTATTACACTGCACTCAATGCAACATAAACTCAGTGCCACATAATTACACGTCACATAATTACACTGCTCTCAATGCAACATACACTCCAAATACCACTCAGTGCCACATAATTACACTCTACTGAAAGCAACACATACTCCACACAATACCACTCAGTGCCACTTAATTATATGCTACATAATTACAATGCACTCAATGCAACATACACTCCAAACAACATACACTCCAAACACTGTAGCACATTCCATCTTGCTACAGTGTCTGAATGAAGGAGGGTATCAGGAGCTGCGCTTGGATGGATCCAGTCCTTCCTGGCAAAGAGATGCTTTCAAGTCCGTCTGGGAGACTGCTACTCTAGGGAGATTAGTTTGGGCCAGGGCGTGCCTCAGGGCTCGTCCCTGAGCCCAACCTTGTTCAATCTTTATGTCTCCCGGCTGGCAGCAATTGTAGAAAGACATGGTCTGCGCCTAGTGTCCTATGCCGACGACACGCAGTTGGTCATCTCCCTCTCACGTATGCCTGGCCTTGCGGCGGACATTTTCAGAGTTTGCATGCAAGAACTGGCAACCTGGATGTCCGCCAACTGTTTGAAGCTAAACAGTAGCAAGATCGAGGTACTCGTGGTGGGGGGAGGGCCATCTGTTTGGTCGTCGGCATGGTGGCCTCCCTGCCTGGGAGAAACCCCAGTCCCCTGCCAGGAAGCAAGGAATCTCGGAGTGTGGCTTGATGTTGACCTGGCCTTTGGCCCCCAGATTGGCCGGGTGGCAGGGGTATGCTTCGGCGTCCTGAAAACCTAAAGGAAGGTCTTAGACCTCCTACCTATTACAGCGTGCCAGACGCTAGTGCATGCCCTAGTCATCTCGCGCCTAGATTATGGCAACTTGCTGTATCTGGGGGCCACGGGAAAGGCCATAGGCCGCCTCCGGGTGCTGCAAAATGTAGCCGCTCGCTTGGTCCTGAGGCTCCCCAAAAGATCTCCCTCTAAAGCAGCGCTCCAGGCATTACATTGGCTCCCTGTCGGGAGAAGGGTGGAGTTTAAGGCTCTCTCCACGTGTCACCGCATCCTGAGCGGCAAAGCCCCTGCTCCGCTTTCAGAATTTGGTGACTCGCTATGAGCCTTTGCGTGATCTACGCTCCTCCCGTACAGGGCTACTGAAAGTTCCAAAAATAAAGAAGGCCCGAATGGGGGGCAGGTCTTTCAGATATCTGGCCGCCAAGCAATGGAATGCCCTGCCTATGGAGTTCCGTTTGGAGCCTTCAGAGTCCATTTTCAGGAAAAAACGTAAAACTCACTTAAACGGGAGGTAGGCGACCTTGAGGGCGGCTCGGACTGTTTACTCCACTTATCATAGCGCGGGGACACGCCGGTGCGAGTAACCAGGCGCTCTATAAATCTCGCTAATAATAATAATAACAATACCACTCTGTGCCACAGTTACACGCCACACAATTACTCCACTGAATGCAACTTACACTCCACACAATACCACTCAGTGCCACATAATTATATGCTAAATTACACTGCGCTCAATGCAACAAACACTCCAAATACCATTCAGTGCCACATAAGTATATGCTACATATTTACACTGTGCTCAACGCAACATACACTCCAAATACCACTCAGTGCCGCATAACTAAAAAACCACAGTTACACTGCACTCAATGCAACATACACACCAAATACCACTCAGTGCCACATAGTTACACGCTACATATTTACACATCATCTATCGCATCACCACAGCATCACTCAGCACCACCCCAGCATCACTCAGGGGCACCACAACATCACTATGCGCTACCACAGCATCAATCTGAGCAACTATTCAACAACAACTGGTTCAAAAATTCTCTCAATGTTTCAAGCTTTATTACAAATGTCACAAAAAGATGTTAATATTTCACTTCTGTTCTTGTTTTTTTCGTCACAATAAAATACACTGAACATAATCTTCACAAAAGTTATTTACAAAAGTTTAAGCTATTGTCAATATAAATTACAATAGCTTTTATTTAAGTATTAATTAAAAACATTAAAAGCAATTGTTATTTGTAATATCAATACATCAAAGTCACGTAAATACAACATATTGCATTACAAATGCTATAGGTGTCACATTTGCGAAAGTTATAACTATTGTCTTTGTAAATGACAACGCTATTAATTTCGCTATTTTCAAAATCGACACATAAAAAATGCGTAATTTACAATACCAATAGCTCAAACTTTTCTAATGCGAGACCTATTGCATTGCAAATGCTTGTTTAATTTTGGAATTCCTATATTAATTCAACCGAGTAAAAACTTCTAATTTAGTGTGCTGGGCTGCACAAAAGAGAGCTACTTACAGGAAACTGGTGAGCTACTGGTAGCTCCCGAGCTACTTTTCGGCGCGCCATGCTCTAAATGCATGCTTGCACAATTAATTGAATTAGAGACACTCGTCATTTTGGGAGATTAGAGACAGGGGTTATTAGTTTTCTCTTTTATTGAAGGTCACTGATTTTAGGGAACAATGAGTAAACTAAGGAAATGCATTTCTCATTACTATGCTGTTTTGTAAACCCACATTTGAGCAGATCGCTTAGCTTCCTACCTCTAAATTGGAGGATGTAGGTGAATCTTTGGAATAGCGTTTTTTATATATATGAAATATACAAAGGACAATGAAGATTTGAGTGGCTGCTGGACAGCTCCTTAGATTTTAAAACAAAAAAAGACAGTATTTAAGTTTTTTTAAGCGAAAAAGGTAGATTAATAGGAAAGCTTTCAAAAATGGGAAAAACATGCACCACATTAGCAGGGCTTGACCAATGTCGAGCAAGATTTAATGTAAACAAGCTATTTTAAAGGATTACCATGGCAAATTGACAACGGGTGTCCTGCTTACTCAGCAAACTGAATAAGAAATGACAATGCTTTTAAATATAGTTATCTTGCAACATTTTCTCAGCTTTCAGAAACAGGTCAAAAAGTCAGTTTGTTTTCTGCGACTGAAATTAAAGGATTTTGTAGGGTAAACTGCATAACAATTGCAGTGTGAAAAACATGTGAAATGGAGGGCTGTAGGATGCCAGGGTTCTTTTCCTTTTTTTCTCCAAAACTGCACTTGAATAGCTAATAAGTGAACAGTTCAAACATTTCAAATATGCTTTGCCAATTATGAAGACAATCTCTTGTAAATTTGGGTCGAGAGGAAACATTTTTTTTTTTTAAAGGATCATAACAAATTAGAATGATTTGCTTGCTGATGTGCAAATTTTAGGTATTCTTGCCGAATACCGACCTCCAAACATTGTTTGTACACTATGTACCTTTGTCAGTAACACTACACGTTAGTGGGAAACCTTTAGTGGCGATCTCAATGAAAGAAAAAAAAAGGAAAAAATTATGCTATCTGTAATGACAGTGCCCTCCTACTGTATGCTTTGTTTTACTAATGTATCTGTAATAAGTTCTAAATTATTATGCTTCCTGCGCAGGTGACAATCTCATTACCAAGCCAACCACCACATGGTCCAGCTAGTTAGACAGCCTGACTGCAACCCCTTGCCTATGACGCGCAAAACATGGTGCTCTGACAGGGATGTGTGCAAATGCTAGCCCATTCAATTGTGCCCTTTTGTTTCTGTGAAGGTACATTCCGCCCCAGGTTCACAGCCTCTTCAAACCAGCTCTCTAGGGACAAGGGCACCCATGGGTCACTATGCTCCAATTGCATCAACTAGAGTGTTCCCTACTCGTTTTTGGCTGTGAGGATAGCAAGACAGCGTAGTCCAAGGCTTACTCAAAGAGGTGAGATGCAGTTAGACGTTCAGAATACAGCACCCCCTGTACTGCCAGATGACGGACTAAATGGCCGGTCAGTGCTTTACTTTTTATAAAAAGTAAAGCATTTTTATTACACCCAGGAGAATTAGATTACACATAAAATTAGGACGAACAGTGAAAACCAGATGTCTCTACAACCCTCTGGACCAGAGTTCTGACCCGATATAGTATTAGAGCGTCTAGATGCTAAACGCTATAAAAACACAGTTAACGTGAAAAAGTACAATTAACGATGCCTTTTTCCAGACCATGTTGCACAGGGTTGTTCTCAGACATTATTATGAACGCTTTTTAAAATTGAACAAAGAAAGTCTTGTTAGAATGTTATGACAGTGTCTTTTGCTGGGGAGACAGAAATTAATGGGAAATATGCAGCAGATGAGGACGACAATGGAAAGGTGACTAGCTCGTCTTGTTTCCTCTTGTGCTTGGTTTAAATCATTGTCTGCTACATTTGGTTTTTTGTTGTCGCTCATTCTATGATTCATGAGGGTCAGTAATAGACATCTGACCCTCACAGTCCTTGCAGGGCTAAAATCCTAATTTTTGGGGTGAAGGGATTATCCCCAAGACTGTACTATATAGGAAAACCCCTCAAAAAACTCGACAAAGCCCAAAGCGGACTTCTGAAAAACTGTTCTGCGTCGAAGGCAAGGAAAAAAGGAAACCAATGTCTGCATGTCAACGGTGGCTTCTTGTGGCTCCATTGACATCACGCAGTGCTGCCTGCAGAGCCATGCCTACACAGACACCACTTGTTGACGTGGAAGAGCTATCAAAACACTTATGGTCCAAGCTGGTGCATGGGGCTATTCATAAGGTGAGTAATCTGCAGGTAGATGTATCCCTCACGATGCACCTCATCCGGGCAAACACAAGAGATCAATGTTCCTCTATTATGGAAAAGGCATTTGAACTAACTAAAGGTTTTTCTTTTCAGCAATCCTTCTGCACTGCACACAAGAAGCATACTTGGTTCAATGACATGCTCTACTAGGCACTGTTTTCATAACTTCAATCATTTTGGTTTTGCAAAGTTTCCCTAGTAACAATGAGCTCTGAAAATGGTTATTTATTATTAGGTAATACCGGATTTATTGTGTCCCAATCGTATTTGAATTATACAAAAATACAAAATACAATCAACACACTGGACCCTTCTGCACACCCTTCTAGTTAAATATACAAAAATAAAAGTAAGTGAAGGCCACTAAATAATTATGGGTTAACAACGCAAGCTTTATTTGTAAAGTAGGGCAAGACACCCGTGTTCTATCAGTTTTTTTTAAAAAAACACATACAATCAACCATTGCAACCTGCTATACATCCAGTACCGATTACATCCTGTATACACTGCCCTCAATGTCATGCATGTTTGATGGGAGCTCAAGTCTTCATTTCTCTTACAAATAAGTCCACTTTAAACATAACTCATATCTACCCTCACTTTTTTATAATGTAAGGTATCCCAACCACCTCTAATCTTAGCTGAAGTATGGCTTTAAAAAACTTGGAACAGGTGGTGAGCACAAGCATGAGTCTAGAAATAAACATTTTGAAAAGTGTATTAAAGCATATTTTGGTATGCCTTTGGAGGCACCAATAATCTATAACTTTCTCTCTGCTTTGATATATTCCCTTTCAACGCAAGCATAAGAAAGCAAGATAATATTGGACCCTTTAAATACAGCAGAGCCCTTCCAACGCACTGAGGAATAATGTGGGCATTGGTTTTAGAGTCAGCCTGCAGTGTCATGGCAGTACTACAAGAAGCAAACTAGAAGCAAAATATACATAAGCAGGCATCTGCACGGGGGGCGTGGCTAAGGCGCCGATGTAGGTGGAAGCGGGACTCCGGAGCTCCTCCGTGCCCGCCTCGCACCACTGCATATCCTGAACCCCGGCTCGCACCCAGACCCCTCAAAAATACATAGGAGGGCAACGGGGGCACGCAGGGTGAGTTTGGAGGACTGGGGGCCCCTGTGTACACCCCCACTGGACTTAACAATTCGAGCGCGGCTCCCGGAGTGGAGAGCGCCCAAAATGGCGGCCGCCGTCCTGCCCTGATGTGCCTGGCGGCTGACTCCAGGAGGCGAGGCAGGACCCCCTGACGCGGTGACGACTGACCGCTGGCCGGCGGAGAACCCCCGGAGACCGGACAAAGGTGAGGGGACCGGGCTGGTGCACTCGCGGGTGACGCTGGAGGACGGGAGTCGGCGGCCATGCCTGACCCTAAAATGGCGCCGGCGGAGACCGAGTGACCGCGTTGGCGGCCGGCGACAGAGCCCCTGGAGCTGCGTGGACCACTGGGCCAACGCACAACACACGACCCGACCTCCTGGTGGTTGCGTTGGGGGGTGCGCAAGGACACTGGCCGGCAGGGAGAGCGGGGTTTGAGGGACTGACTGCCCTTCCCCCCCCACCACGAGGCGCCTACCTGGGCTGGGTGGATGTCTGCGGAGCTGTGGGGGCCGAGTGGAGGCCTGGACCTACGAGGGGCACCCGTCCTGATATCCCGGTGACGGTCTTGCCAGGGAGCCCGTGCCACTGTGGATTGGCAACACGCGCACAAGGGGGACGAAGAGGGGAACAGGAGACGAGGTGCTGACTCCCCACCCCTATGAGTCACTGAAGCTCCGGGCGGGAAGAGGTGCCTGCCTGACCGGGGGCGTCCGAGCACAGCGGACCAGGTACTCATCGGTGACTACCCTGCCTTAGCCTTCTAGGTGCCCGGACCAGGGGCACTGGTGCCACACGACGCCGGCGGAGACTGGCCCTTGAACTGGACCCCACGAGACGCAGGCCCAGTGGTCGGAAGGCACGGCGGGCCTGAGGCAGACCAAGGACGGAGAGGGGGAACATCGGTGGCCACCGCAGGGGCGCTTGACGATCACTGCCCGCCAGGATGGTGCGGGGCAACAGCAGGAAGAAAGGCTTCGAGGCCCTGAGACAGGATGACCCGGGGCACCTCGTCGAGGACGACCCGCCGGGGGAAGGGGCCGGGAGCTCGACCCGCCCACGGGATCCCTCTCTGGGGGACATAATGCAGGCGATTGTGGCGTCGCGGGAGGCACTTGAGAAGCGCATGGACACCATAGGGTCGGACCTAATCCTGTTGAAGGACGACCACAGGAAACTGAAGGAGCGGGTGACGACCTCAGAGGTGGCCCTGAAAAACTTGCCAGGGGACGTGGCGGAGCTCAAAACGTCATTGGCGGAAATGGCCCAGAAGGTGCGGGTCCTGGAGCTCCGAGCAGAGGACAGTGAAGGACGGTCTCGGCGCAATAACCTCCGCCTGGTGGGGGTCCCTGAGAACGCAGAGGGGCGGGATGCGGTCACCTACCTGGAGGGCTGGCTGCGATCCGAGGTGGCCCCGGAGGGACTCTCGCCGTTCTTTGCCATTGAGCGCGCACACAGGGTCCCTGCGCATCCCCCCAAACCGGGGGTGCCTCCGCGCCCGATTGTGCTGCGGCTGCTGCACTTCAGAGACAGAGACCATATACTGCGGAGGGTGAGGGAAATCCCGGACCTGAGAATAGACAACAGCAGGGTCATGGTCTTTCCGGACTTCACCAGAGATGTGCAGAAGCAGCGTGCCTCCTTCCTGGCGGTCAAACGAAAATTGAGATCACTGCACCTGCCCTACGCTATGCTGTTCCCGGCGCGGCTGCGGGTGGTCGATGGGGAACGCACTCACTTTTTCCTGACGCCGCAGGAAGCTTGGAGTTGGTTGGACGCGAGAGGGGAACCGGGTACGGGCCCCACGCCGCAGACCCCCCCAGGAGACACTCCGCGGATGCGACACCGACGCGACGATCTGGCTCCCCAACGGGCTGGCAGCAGGAGCGAGCCAAGGCGGTGCAAGCGGTGGCGGCCATCAGCCAGGGGGACGCCAGCCCCTCCAGCAGCGCATCTGAGCAGTCGAAGGACAGCACTCCCAGCCCTGGCTCCAGCAGTGGGCACGAACATTCTGAGACGGACCTGCCGGTGGTGACTCCCCAGACAGCGGAAGGTATCCTTGGCTGAGACGGTTCGTGAGACCTTGGCCACACAAGTAAGATAATGGGACATGCAGGTGGGGGGGGGGGGGGCCGCTTCTGGACGCTCTGCAGTGGGATGCGGATGCCCCCCCGGGACTTCGCACTGGCACCGTGGGGGACGGGGAGAGTCGGGGGGGTCTCTCCTGATTGTTGTTAGGGATAGTGGGGCGGGGGGCTTCGGACCGGTCTGGAGCCGGCATCGCTGCCACTCCAGCCCTACTATGTAGTGATACGCTCTTTGATTCTGGAGTTTGGATGGGGTTTCCACGTTGGTTGTCTGTCCGGGGGTGTGGGAGTTGGGGTAGTTTGATTATGCAGGTTGGGGGGGGGGGGACGGGGGGGGACCTAGGCGTGCTGGGGGGGTTGCCGGGAGAGTGAGTGGAGTGGATGGGGCTTGGCAGACTTCGCCATGGGATCCGACTTAGGCTATAGATGTCTCACATGGAACGTAAGGGGGATGCACTCGATGCACAGGCGTCATAAGATCCACTCCTATCTGGTCAGGCGGGGCATACACATCGCCTTCCTTCAGGAAACCCATCTGCTGGATAAATAAGGGAGGGCACTGCAGCGGCGCTGGAGGGGGCAGGTCTTTCACACCGGCTACTCCGCTTATGCTAGGGGGGTGGCCATCTGGGTGCGGGCGGGGATTCCCTACCAATGCACACAACAGGTGATTGACCCAGAGGGGAGATACATAATGGTGCGTGGCAAGCTGGACGGGAGGGACCTTAACCTGGGTTGCATATACGCCCCAAATGTGGACCAACCTGCATTCCTCGCACTACTGTCCAATAAACTAGCTCAGTTTCTGGTGGAACCCTTGCTCCTGGGCGGCGACTTTAACAGCGTGGCAGACGTTAACCTGGATAGATCCCACCCTCCCCTTCCGAATGCACCAGCTGGTAAACTTGCACTCGCGCGCTCGGCCTGGCAGCGCCGGTGGGGACTGGTTGACTCCTGGAGGGCTAACCACCCGTCGGACAGGGACTACTCCTTCTTCTCCGCTCTCCACGAACTACATGTCCGCATTGACGCCTTCCTATGCTCGCAAGACGTGCACGCGGAGGTGTGCCACAGTGAGTATCTCACGCGCTCGATCTCGGACCACAACCCGCTCCTCGTGCGGCTGCGCTGGTCGCAGCTCCGCCAGAGGATCCCGGCTTGGAAGCTCCGCCCTGAGGCCCTGGACGATCAGCTCTTCCGTGCCACGATTGCCTCGGGCATTGAGGCATATTTCCAGGAGAACGCGGGTACGGCGGGGTCAGCCGCGACGGAATGGGACGCCTTCAAATCGGTACTTCGGGGCCAGTGCATTGCAACGGCTTCGGGAGTGCGGAGAACGCTACTGGAAGACATCGAGAAAGAGGACGAGACCCTGCGGAGACTAGAGAGGGCGAGACCTGAGCGGCCGGACACTCACGAGGCCCTGCTGGGGGCGCGAGAGGCGGTGGCGGCGACAGTGGAGCGTCTCCGATGCTTTGACTACAAGGCCTACCTCACGCGAGCGCACTCGGAACGCGACAAATCGGGGGCTCTCCTGGCCTGGCTGGCCAACCCGTCCCGCCGAAGCTCGGTCATTCTTGAGCTCCGAGACCAGGCGGGGGCGGCGAGGTTTGATCAACAGGGAATTAACGCATTGTTTTATGACTACTACACAGAGCTCTACCGCAGCAGGGTACTCCCGTCGGCGGAGGAGTTTAGGGCCTTTCTGGAGGGTCTTGACCTACCGGTGCTGGAGGAGGGGATCGCAAAGCGACTTGGGGACAAGATTGAGGAGAGGGAGGTACGGGTTGCCATCAAGAGCATGGCAAGAAAGACGCCGGGCACCGATGGATTCCCGACGGAATTCTATCTCACCTACACGGATCTCCTAGCGCCCCGGCTGACGTGGGTATACAACGAGTCGAGGCGGCTGGGCTGCCTCCCTGCGACCACGAGAAAGGCGCTGATAGTCCCCCTACTGAAGCCGGGTAAGCAGCCATGGGACAGGTCAGCGTATCGCCCACTGTCCATGCTCAACCTGGACTATAAGATTCTGAGCAAGATCTTGGCAACGCGTTTGCTCCCTCACATGCCCATGCTGGTACACGCGGACCAATCGGGCTTCATCCCGGCCCGCAATACAGCGCTTAACGTGCGGCGACTCCTGCACATACTAGAGGCCGACACTTACGACGGGGATGAGGCAGTGGTGTTTGCTGTCGACATGGAGAAGGCCTTCGACAGCCTGGAATGGCCGTATCTCTTCCATGTTTTGCTAGCGCTGGGCCTTGGCGAAGGCTTCGTAGATTGGACGAGGCTGCTCTATACGAACGCGACGGCAAGGGTCAGGACGGGGAGGATCATTTCTGAGATGTGCGGAGTGGGCAGGGGCACCCGTCAGGGTTGCCCTCTTTCCCCCCTGTTTGCCTTGGCCGTCGAGCCGCTTGCGGCTCGGGCCCGGCTGGGGCAGGCGTATCGGGGCCTGGACGTCTATGGTCAAGACCACCACATCGCACTATACGCAGATGATCTGCTGATGTTCCTGGCGGATTCGACGGACTCCCTGCGAGGAGCTAAGGCCCTCCTGCAATCGCTGGGTAGAATCTCGGGCCTCCGAGTGAACTGGGAGAAGTCCCACCTATTCCCGGCCCGCCCACGGAGGGCATGCCCGCAAACTACAGAGGGAGTGACCTGGGAAGAGAGGAGCCTGCGATACCTTGGCACCTCGATCTTCCATGACAGAGCCGATATCCTTGAGGGTAATATCGGTACGGCGATACGGCACACTAGAGAGAATTTCGACTTTTGGGGCACGCTCCCATTGTCACTCATGGGCAGGGTGGCGTTGCTCAAGATGGTAACCCTCCCGCGGCTGCTTTACTTCTTCGGGACCCTCCCGATCTGGATCCCGGCGAGCTACTTTCGGCGGCTGCGATCGATGGTCATCGGCTTCCTGTGGGGGACGGGAAGGCGCAGGGTGGCCCATGCCACGCTTCTCCGCCCTAGGGCGGACGGAGGTCTAGCGGTGCCGGACTACGAGCTCTACTACTTAGCGGCGCAGCTGCAATGGCTGACACAATGGGTGGCTCGGGCCAGGAGGGGGGAGGATGGAGCAGGAGAACCGGCGGGTCCGGTCCAGGTGTTGTCCCGGATTGTCCTGGGACTTCCGATGGGGGATTTCCACCTCACCCAGGAGTTTGCGACGGCCCGGAAATGCTGGAACAGATATCGCCGGAGATGCGGTATTACGGTTCCTTACGCACCAGAGATCCCGCTTAGACTCTGCGCGGCGCTTCCGCACGGAGGCTCGTGGCGCGGGCTGGACGGTTGGGACCAGCAGGGGCTGTCATCCATAGGTGACCTGTACGAAAATGGAGTGATGTTGCCCTTCGACCTCCTGCAGGACCGCTTCGAACTGGCGGGTGGGAACTTCCTTTTTCATGCGGCCTTAACGGCGGCGATCCGCAAACACTGGGGGGCGGGCATTTCGGAGCCACCATTGTCCCTGGGATGTCAGTACGTCGTGATGATGGCAGGGACGGTCAAAGCGGTCACGTGCCTGACTCGACGCATGGTCTCGGAATCCACCGCTCCGCTGCTGACCCTGAAGACGAAATGGGAAGCCGACCTGGCGACTGAGATCCCCGAAGAGGCCTGGAATGGTATACTGGAGGGGGCCCGGAACGGCACGCGCAACGCAAGGTTCCAGCTGGTGCACTTTTATGTCCTACATAGGGCGTATCTGACCCCTGATAAATTAGATAAGTACTTCCCGGCTCACCCAGCGTCTTGTCCGCGCTGCCCGGCGGATCCCGCAGACTTTCGACACATGTTCTGGTCCTGTCCCGAGCTGGGGCCCTTCTGGGAGGAGGTGGTGGAGGTTCTGAGGGAGGTGACGGAGAGGGACCTGCAACTCACCATGGCACATTGCATACTACACTGGTTCCCACACACATCAAAGAACAAAGTCACTAGCAAGTTCCTGGACTTGGGGCTTCTCCTGGCGAAGCGGGCCATTACGTCCCAGTGGAAGGCGTCCCGGGGCCCCGTAGTAGAGCGCTGGAAGGCTGAACTGCTTAAATGGGCTAGATGTGAGGGTGAGCTTCGCATGCGAGCTGCGCTCAGGATAGACAATGACTTGGCACTGGAGAGAGCCAGGGCGTGGGAGGGGCTGGTCCTAGATCTCACGCTCCTGGACGTGGAGGAGGAGGAATCCCCAGTACATAGCCCGGCTCCAGAGGGACGCCCGCCTGACGGGGGGCGGCATAGACCAGCTCGGCTATTGCACTGCCCTTGCGTTCCATCGAGATGATTTACGGATGATTGCAGACGAATCCTGGTACCATGCTGCGGGTCTGATCTTGTTGGCAAGGTTGAGAGTTCAATTAGGTGATACTCTGGCACGCCTGGGGGGGTGGGGGGCTGGGTAGGGGGCAGGGAGAGTTGGGGGGGGGGGGGGGGGAGAATCCTGGACGGGGAAGGCGGGGTAGGAAAAGTTGAGGGGGCTTAGGGGAAGGGGAGGGGGGTAGGTTCACGGGAGTTGCACAGAAACTCTTGGCTTCAACTGGACTTGGGACAGGGGAGAGGGAGTGTTAGGTCCGAAAAGCAGCGCTGCCGTTTCCCATCCACTTGTTGGCTGTAGCCATGCACAGAATGCTCCAGCGCAGTTTCCTATGTACCTACGACTTTGCCGCTCGACCTCCGGGGTGCGAGCTGAATGGCTGTGTGATACTGGGGAGTGGGAGCGGAGCTCACACTGAGCATCAAGGGGAATGGTATAAATTGTACTGTATACTTATCTGTCTTTGCTGCAATAAAAAGATATTTACAAAAAAAATAAGCAGGCATCTGCACTTTTTACATTTCAGAAACCAGGTCATATACTGAAAGCTGCATGGAGCATAGCTACTAAATGAGTTTTTTTCTGCTGTCTGCACCACCCTATTTCGACCAGTTACATGTGCTTGTGATCAATGCATGTATACCCCCTACTCAACCATACTAGCATACCATAAGCAGAAATTAAGTTTCACTTTTGCACGATTTCATATTAATCCCATTGTCGCAAAAAGTGTTACTTCATTTTTATCTAGGTGCTTCAGCCACTGCACTACATTCACAGGCCTTCAAGACATTTATACACCTAGACACTTCAAAGAAAAACAGACAGCCTTGTCACTTCCATTGAGTGGAGCCGTAGACGAACAGCTAGCTCTCCAGACAATCTGAGTGATACTCAAATTGCAATCCACCCTCATAGACCTAACCTCAACTCTTGGTTGTTTGCTCCTGCTACATAGGACCTTCTCTGCTTGCAAGTCACAAACCTCCTAACCCGAGAAACTAATGGGGGAGTAAGTAGGAAGGAGTTTGATCCACTCCATCCAAAACACTATAGCGACTCTAGCCTTTTAGCAACATAGGCCTGGTAGTAGAAGGGTTCTTGGGTAAACGATAGCTTCTTCTCCTGCGTACACAACACACTAACGCAGGTGGCTTCCCCTATGAATCACAATGACAAAGATGGGACTCCCCCTTTCCCCCTTATACCAAGGTTAACCCCAAGAGTTGGCATGTTGATATCACAAACACACCTAGTGGAGCGCACTCCGACAGTATGGCACTTTGAGACATCTAGCAGCACATTCATTGTCACAACACTTGCATTCGATGTAAAGACCCAAGCGAGTGACAGATGTCCACCCCGGTCACTGACCACTGTTGTAATTCTTTTTATTGGGTTTTTACATGAATTATTATTATTTTTTTAACGATAGCTTCTTTTTTCCCCCTCCGCCCCAGGCTGAAATCTAGGCGTCCTATTTATTATCAGCTTCCAGAAAATAGTATATCATACCTACCACTGCTGCCAGGTTGAAGCGAATCAACATTAGAAAATCCGCCCAGGCCTACCCTTTCAAACAAAAAATTCCCAAATAAACTCACTGGTTCGGAGCAAGATTGGCATCTGGAACCAGCTATGAATGGTACTCTTCAATACCCATCACATTTGATAAAATCAATAGCTCTGACACCTAATTACTATACAACTTCTCAATCACCCTAAAAGGGTCAGGGCAACCTTGCAGGCTAGTTAGCCACCAATGGTAGCACAGGAGAAGCACGTTGAGGCTGTATGTGTAGCTCTACCCACTTCACTCTCAAATTATCTTACAACATACCTCACCTCCCACCAGAAAAAAAAAAGTTTATTGCATATGACAATGTCATTAGCGGTTTAGTTACCATAAATTTAATTATCTCAGTCTAACTACCCATAATCAAATAACCTCCACCTTATGTACATGTAACCTGCTTCCAACTCCAGCAATTAAAATACGCTGAAAACAAGCCTTGCTCTGCGAGCTGAATATAGTCTTAATTATCTTAATACTTGCATCCATTAACGAAGTACACAGGTAAGTAAACGATTTACAATCCCATGGACAGTCAAACCTTCCAATTCGCAATTATTTCGCTCTAGAAATCAAAAAGGCTTATTTGATCTATAAAATGTGATATGACCATTTAATAGTGTGAACACACTTTAATTATCTACCACAGCAATGACAATCTATAGTCAAAGCTCTTGCTTATACTGCAAATTATGTTTGTTTTATTTGACACAGTAATGTTACCATCTTGCATGAGCAAGGGAGACTGGGCATTTGGCGAGCTAATCTACAAAAATTGTACAAGAACGTCAGATGTTAGAAGAGGTGTTTTTAGGTCGACCTCTGCCAATGCGCTTGCGCATTGCAGAAGTCGATCTATTGTAGCTGAAACAAACTCTTTGAACCAAGCGCGGATTCGGATTACATGCAGTTCATGGGCCCGGGCACGCGCTTCAGACCCGCCACAGCAATGCCGAGAGCTTCACACTTCAAAGGTTCCCTCCTACCCTTCCGACTTCAGGGATTCAAGCGTGAATTTTCCCCAGCGCGCAATGCAGAGGGCTTGTTGTTTTTACCAGCATCCTTCTATGCCACATGCCTTGTTTTTTAAAGTTTCCTGCATTACTAAGTGGTCTTTTAGCTACACTTTTTTCTCGCATTCAAGTTCAGAAAGAAATAGCCTAGCTAGTAGTGATTGTACTTGTATTGATCCGACAAGAGACATGCATTAGTATTGTCATTTGCAGTGCTCCCTCATCGGTACTAGAGTCAAAGGCATCATTTACTTAATATTGTATATTTACTTAATATCTTGAATGTACGTTTTGACCCATGCAGTTTTTACCCCAGATTTACAGCAACATACAGAAGTCATCTTTTAAGTTTCCTTTTGTTGAACTTGCAGAGTGTGCACACCCGCATCCCTTGTTCTTGTTTGTTTTTGTGATTGCGATCACTGAAATGTAGTGCTTCTGTGTTTTTTCTTGTTTGTTTACTGCGGTTCACAGAAACATGTACAAGAAGTACAGTCTTTCTTCCCGTGCCTGCCCCTAGTGCAATGCCTTCTTGTTTTGAAGGGCAGTCTTCTATTGAAAAAAAGTGCACCTCGCAGAAAAATCATTATTGGCATGAGGTTAAAATGAAATGAAACCTTAACGCCTTATAGGCTGTACTCACACAATGTACATCAGCATCACTGCCGACATTCTGACCTGATAACGATATTGAGGCATGCACGTGACAGCTTCCAGGGGAGCTGCTAATTGCTTTATTCAGCTGCCCAGGGAGCGCGCAGCCTGGCAGTTTAGCGCTGGCCCGCCGCCTCGGTTATTTACCCTAATGCCTTTAATTCAGTGCTGGTGGAGAGGACGGCGAGGGGGGTGGGGTTACACAGTCACAGCCTTTTGTGCACCTTCTTTTTCTGACCCTCTCTCCCCACTTCCTCTCTTCTCGGCCTTCTCTCCCCCCCACCCATTCTCCCCCTCCTCCGTACCAATACATTTCCCTTCCTCCCTCTCTCCCCCGCTCCTTCCCCTGCCCACTCCCTCCCTCACATCCTTGCCACCCCTTCTCGTTCCCCACACACCTCTCCTGCCTGCTCGCGCCTAGCAATACGCAGAGTAATTTAAAGCGGTTTGTGACCTGTAATGCGCTCTCTTTTTAACTGCTTTTGCCTCCATGTCACAGTTTAACCATAATCTCTGCACTAATCTCCCTTCTCGCCTTCATCTAACTGCTCTGCTTTCTCAACTATCACTTGGATTGCTCCATCTTTCTACATATCACTACATCATTTCTCTGCTTCCTCTTCTCCTCCTATTCCTCATTTACCTCCACTTCTTCCTCGCTCTCCGCGTTTTTACATCCTCCTCCTCTTTTTAGGTCAAGCCAATTTATAAGTGCAAACCTTCAAGTACACGCAGTTAAAAAATTGTCCAGCGCAACTACCACTGTTAAACAAAATGGTTGCTTTGTGTTCTTTCTAATGTTTGGAAACTTGCAGCTTGTTATTTTTATGTATTTTCATTCCCTTTTACAATTTCTCCCCAGCCTCCTCGTGCTCCATTTTTAGGGCTCGCCTGCTGATGCGCATAGCTGGCGAAGCTCTATAGTGGCTTATCCAGAGTTTAACAACACTGGCGATTCCACTGGCGATTCCTTGCAGTGCATGTGCGCTTTTAGGTCATTGCGCAAGCGCAAGCCCTAAAAAGCGCGTGCACAATGCCACCAGCCACCTTCCTGCCTGCCTCACATTACCACATCAAAGGCAGCTTCTCAGCGTGCGCTCATTCCCTGATTATTCACGGCCAGCCGTACTTTCAGTTTCACGGCCGCGTCTCCTTTTATGCTCTCTTCCTAGTCATTTTCCTCCTTACCCGCCAACCCTGATTTCCCTGCCTCTGCCTAGATTACTCCTTCCTTAGCATTCTCACCCCTCATATGTCTAGCCTCTACAAGACCCCCTTATTATTTCTCCCTATCTTAGCCCTTTCCTTTACTCCCCACCCCCCACACCGCCTGCCTCGTGCTATTGGTATGCCCCCTCCTCCCCCACACCCTCCTGGTTTATTTCTCCCCTGGACAATGATGGCGTTTTATGAAGTTCTAACCGGTTTTTGTCAGGGAGATCCTTCTCGCTGCTAGGCAGCTCAGCGTGACGGATTAAACATCGACTAGTTAAATAAAAATGTATATCAACTGCCTCCTAACTTCTAATATCATGTTGTTTATAACTAATGAATGGATTAGAGGAATAACACATTAGCGAGACATTTCTGCATGCCTGCCTCTGCTGCGGAGAGGCAGGCACCTAGCAGAGTCCCTGCTTTCACCTAGGCTGCCAGATAGCTGCTATTCCAGTCTCTCTTCTCATTAGAGCTCCTGCGACGAGCATTTTATGTTATCCATTTTTTACTCGATGACGTATTGGATTTATAAAAGTAAAACTGCTGAAAACGTTCTTAATTTTCATATTTGGCTAATTTCAGTACAACGCTGTACTTTTGGATTGGAGGATTTTATAGCAGTAGAACTACTGAAATATTTAAAACAAATGTTTCATCAGCTCCTTTGCATACTTTACGTTCTCTTTTCTCTAACCCTAATATTTTATCAAAGCTGTGCCGCTTTATATTTTTAAAGATCAATTCAAACGCACAGAATTCTTTTCTTTTGGGCCTTGCTTTAGATTCAGGGGGAAGCTGGGTAAGGAATTAGACCGCATGAAATAAAGACATACGATTATTTTCGGGAACCCCGCCGACACCCACCACACAGCTCCACTGACACAGCTCCACCGAAGCACCCACACCACAGCTCCACCGAAGCAACCACAGCATCTCTCCGCGCAACCACAGCATCTCTCCGCGCAACCACAGCATCACTCCGCGCAACCACAGCATCACTCCGCGCAACCACAGCATCACTCCGCGCAACCACAGCATCACTCCGCGCAACCACAGCATCACTCCGCGCAACCACAGCATCACTCCGCGCAACCACAGCATCACTCCGCGCAACCACAGCATCACTCCGCGCAACCACAGCATCACTCCGCGCAACCACAGCATCACTCCGCGCAACCACAGCATCACTCCGCGCAACCACAGCATCACTCCGCGCAACCACAGCATCACTCCGCGCAACCACAGCATCACTCCGCGCAACCACAGCATCACTCCGCGCAACCACAGCATCACTCCGCGCAACCACAGCATCACTGGTTCAAATATGTTCTTTCAATGTTTCAAGCTGTTTAAGCTTTCATGCTTTATTACAAATCACAAAAAGATGTTAATATTTCACTTCTGTTCTTGGATTTTCGTCACAATAAAAAACACTGAACATAATCTTCACAAAATGTATTTACAAAAGTTTAAGCTATTGCCATTGCCATTTGTAATATCAATACATCTAAGTCACGTAAATACACAACATGTTGCATTACAAATGCTATATGTGTTTGCGAAAGTTATAACTATTGGCATTGTAAATAACAAAGCTATTATTGGCATTGTAAATGACAAAGCTATTAATTTAGCTATTTTAAAAAATAACAAATAAAAAAAATCAGACCAATAGCTCAAACTTTCCTAATGCGAGCACTATTGCATTTCCAATGCTTGTTATTCCTCTTTCCTTTCTGCCTTGCTGTCCCCTCCGTTCTTCTCCCACTAACACCTCATTTCTCTATTTTCTCTCCTCCTCTCAACATTCTGCCTGCCACTCACTTCTGTTGTTCTGTCTCTTACTAACGTCCCTTTAGACCAGTTTACATGCTCCCCTCTCCTTCGTTCACCGTGTCATTGCATTTTCTTCTTTATCCCTTTGTCTTTCTCTCTCGCTCGCCCTCCCTCCCTCTCTCGCTCGCCCTCCCTCTCTCCCTGCATCTCTCCCTCAATCCATCGCACTCCCTCAATCCATCGCACTCCCTCAATCCATCGCACTCCCTCAATCCATCGCACTCCCTCAATCCATCGCACTCCCTCAATCCATCGCACTCCCTCAATCTTGTTCTAAACTGTTAATCGGCTTGGATCAGAATATGAGCCAGCACGCCATCATTTCGTGCTTATTGTGGCCTGTCTTTTGTTTCACTTGAGTCACCAACTCGCTGACTAGGAATATGAACGATTCACTAGTCCAAACAGTCCAGTGGCTAAGCCAATGTTGGGCTTTGATTTGAAGAATACAGTCAAATTATCATCACACAGACAGATACAGAAAACACTGATATATACGTACATATATAAACAGGCCTCTATGGATACAGACCACCAGACGATATCCAGGGCCGGATTGAACGTTCCGCGCAGTTTCCCAGTAGGCTGAGAGAGTGGGGGTTGGTTTGATTAATGGGGGGGGGGGGGGGTTGGGGGGGGTTAAGTTTTGAAGCTGTGCTGCAATATTGGCAACCAGTAACAAAAGCAGCAAGCAAACGTATCCATCCTCCTTGAGCCAGGCAGTGCTTTCTCAGGGGCAGGTCTAAGAAAATTGCCACGACTGCTTTGAGCTCCCAGTCCGGCCCTGGCAGTTTCCCCATGCACACAAGCCAGACCTGTGTAATTCTGATTGCTTTTGACATTGGGTAAGCAAGGAGAAAGCAGAAAAGGGTAGAAATCAAGTTGCAATAGTAAAATGAGGTCCCGATGAGGAGTTCGGAATCATGGAAGACATGTAAATGTCAAGGAGAACCATCCATCGATGCAAACGGTTAAAAACACACACACTGCTGCAGACAAGGAATTGATGAGGACGTCATGTTCATTAAATCTTTAGCACCTTTGCAGATTAAATGAAATTCGTGGTTAAATTATGCCCACTCTTATCCAGTTCGTCCATGGCCTCTATAAAGAGGCATCACTTCTGCTGGGTAACAATATTTCAATCTCAAAGTCCATTCAGTCTGTCACTTCATCGACTATTCACCGTTAGTTGATACATTTCTCCATCCCTAGTTATTTCATGCCTGGTGAACACAAACGTGAAGGAACAAAAATCAGTCCCCTCTTAATAGTAACAGTTACTCTTCACAAATTACCACAAATTGCAGCTTTCAACTAAAGAAAACAAACGCCGCAGGAATTCTCAGCACGCACCGATCGCTTAAAAGGAAGCCCGGTACCAAAAGCCAAGATGTCCCACTTCCAAGGAGTAAGCTACCAACAGATTAATATGTTTAGAAGGCCCTACTTTCAAACAAATTAAATCGGTCTCGGCTTTTGGCAACAAAGTTTGAAAAACAAATAATTTGAACGTTTACACTGTAAAACATACATTCGGATGTTATTATATTTATATTCATGCATTGAATGAATATGTTTCTTTTACTTCGATTGTCTATTTGTTTTTCTTGCAGACGACTTTTATGCAGTAAATAAATCATTCACTGTACAAGAGCCGGGAACAAAACGGACCAAGCTCTGCTTTAAAAGCAAGACGAGTGAAAGTGCTCTTACCCAACTCATCAATAACAAGCATTTACAATGCAATGGTCTCGGCATTGTTAAAGTTAGAGCCATTGGCATTGCTCATGACATTTTTTTATTTATGTTTTTGTTTTGAAAACATAAATAAATGACATTGTCATTTACAATGCCAATAGCTGGTGCTGTATACATGAACCCTGCAGCAATGTGAACAAGGCAGGAAGGGGACCTATGGAATCCACCAAAATGGCAAGAATACCGGAAGTGACTTCATGTCTCATAACATCACACTGTGGGCACACTGCCCTCCTCTTAGCTCTGACTCCTACTTGTTTATGATAAAGTAGGGGGGGAGGGGTTGTCAAAGTGTTGCAAATAGTGAATTTTCAGTGTGACACAACTGGAAGGAACAAGGCACGTTTATTTCAAACTTTTGACTCCTCCTTCGAAATCCACTAGAGCAATAATAAAACATCACAAGAGAAATACATTTTTACAACAATAAATAAATTAGATGTGGCAAATAGGGAATCTTCCAAGTGTGGCAACAGACAACAGTAAATAGGGCTTAAAAACCTGCCTCTTGCTGTCGCACCGGTGGTCTATCCAGGGTTTGCAGCTACTACCCCTGACTACACCTCATTGACATCAAGGAGTACTTTATTTAATATACGACGTTGCTAAGCTCAATGGACATTATATATTGTGAACTATTGCATCGTGATAGCCTGCACATTTTTTTATCTGTAGGCACCTGTGTAATAGGCATCATTATTTTGGGACATAATTAATTCTATCAATTTGGGTAGGTTAAAATCCACAGTTTTCTCTGCACAGAATAAAAGTATTGACGTGCAGTGGCACCCCGCTCTCCTCGATGACCGCTCTACCCACCGAGCTATCTTCCAGTTCCCAGGCGTGGAAGGCTGCCTTCCCTGGAGGGGAGGGGCACTGGTGGGTGGCGTGTAGAGAGCAGGGGTGCTGTCATATTTTCCCAGTCCCTGCGCGCTCTGATTTTCGCGTGGGTGGCTCCCTCCCTGCTGCTCGCTGTCGGGCGGAACAGAGCGGCCGGTACAGGCGCAAGGTCAGGCTCCAGGTGCGGCGCGGACCCAAGTGGCAAAAAGCGCTAGTGCGGTCCGGGCGTATGGGGACTCGCGCTGGTTTTGGGCCGGTTGTCTCTGGCGGCAGGGGGGGGGGGGGGGGGGTAAAGGCAGTACATTCCGACGCGCGCCTCTGCAGACTCCCTCTGCATTCCAGAGAGGCGCGCAACGTGATCCGGTCAGCCCTGGAATGCAGTGGAGACAAGACCTGGCCGCGCGCACAACGTTATCCTATGGGAAGACGCTGCGCGCGGCCAGGTCTTGTCTCACTTCGGCATCTCAGACTGCTGAGATGCCCACAATAGTTCTCTGGCGAGAACGCGCTTTTCAGCGCGTTATAGCCGAGACCTAAAAATGCTACGAATCAGCACGTAAGCGAGCAAAACTTCATATCGGATCCATGACTTTTGCATATCATTCTAGTTCGATGGCAAGGCAATCAATTCCACACAACTAACCACTAGTGTCTCCTTCACTTTATTCTATGGAATAATTAACCATGAATTATGCAAGCCACATGAAGTCCTACCCAGAGGGCATGGACGAAGGTGAGCAAGGGCCATGAAAAACAGATGTACATTTAATGAGCAACAACTTCTCATCAGTTGTGTATTAAGTAATCATTTCGAACAAAATATTGGTTAACCACTCAAACGTAATCCTCAGTTCTACACTTGATTGATTTGTATTGGGCTTCTCTTCAAAGCACAGAAAATACAATAGCAAAACTGAAATGTTTCTTAAGACTGCATTTGTTAGGTCTGCCTCAAAGTCAAAAATTCTGATTTGAATTATATCCTCTGGTTTCCACTAGCCAGTCATAACCTCAAGTAAACCAGATCAATTTTTATGAGTAAAGGATACTATTTAGTTTTGCCCACAACGAACCAAAACCAGGTTTTCTGAAAAAAAGTGATAGTGCTGTTTAGGAGTGTATCTATGTAACATACTGCATGCTTTCTACACAATATTTGTTTCACATCCCATTCTTCCTGAATGGCGCACCATGTCAAGTGGGTGTTCTTTAATTTTTGAGGTAGTACATTTAAACACCTGTGAAATCACGTGTCTAGTGTTTTTTTTAAATATAAGGAGTTTGTTTTAAAGACCTGCGATCATTTTAGGTTATAGAGGGCTCTAACGTGATTGGTTATTGTTGATATGTTAATGTAAACTTGTGATATGTTTGTGAAATAAAGACTAACATATTTACAGCACACTTCTTGAAGAACCTGAGAATTTTCTTTGTATTGCATCCTGTTCACCCACTAAAAATTCGGACTTATTAGAAATTTAAGAAATCAACGTCCCATGAAGAGGAAACACCACATAAAGCCTGGACATATTAACCTTACTCCTACAATTACCAAACCCTGGAATTTACCACACTACATAGAGGGGAGGACTCCATAATATACAACGCAGACTCATGTGTGAGGTCTCACGTCCGGATACTTACCAAAACAGATGTGGTACTTTAAGAGTATCGCACTTTACCCAGGAGAATAAAAAGGTACATGTATTCTACCAGATTTTTTAAAAGCTGTATACTAGTAGAGTATTACTTCACAAATCTACCTAGCTTTGGCAAAGTAAATAGGTCCGGCTATAAGTAAGCCTTTAATGGGTTTTTATTTTTTAATGAAATAGTTTTCCAATCAAGTGCAATAGGCATTAAAAGTAAAAACGTGTCTAGCAGTGTTATTTTTTAAATCACTTTGCAAAAATATAGAGCCATTGCAAGGGAATAGTTCATGGCCATTAAATTATTGGCTTTGCCAACTTTTTTTTAATATCCCGTTTGGCTACTGAATGTGGCACATCACAGCTGCCATCTTTGAGCGCCTCTGGTCAATACTACAAAATGCATTCTAAGTTATGAACACGCCATCAGCTATCTTTGAAAGCATTTGTATTATTTTAAGAAACCACATTCAAAATTGTCAGTCATGCATGTGTGGCAGCCATTCACAAATGGGAATTGGTAAAAATAAAACTAAAGCCTTTTGAAGATGTTTTTCACACACATGCAGGATTGACTACCTTGCAACTATCAAACAATTTGTAAGACGCCTTCCCACAAACTGCAGAACAAATTAGCATGGACGTTGGCGGTGGGGCAGGATAAAAAAAAAAAAGGGGGTGTGGGAAATAGATTAGGGAAGCGGTTGCTGAGTGCGAGACAAAATAGTCCCTCACAAGCTAGCAATTTAAGACTTCATCAAAGCACCGAGTTCGACGTACTTCACCAAGGTACAAACATTGAGGAAAACTAACTAATCAGGAGCAAGCGAATGACAGGCAAAGCCACCGAAACAGGAGCAATGGGCTGACCAAAAGCCTTCTCTCTGTATATGTAATGTACTGGAAACAATAGGTCTCCAACAAATAGATACAGCGGTCTGTAGCAAAGACATAAAAAAAAGTAAATGACAATACAAGTTGGCCCATCAGCATAAGAACTGAAGGGGACTAATTTTCAGGCATAGGTGCCCAAGCAAAATGTTGTCACTTACAGTAAATGGATCATATGGCTTAAGTGATATGATCCACTGCTCCATGTTTTATGATGTGGTGGGCAGAAGCAAAACGTGAATGACACTTTCTGTAAATCAGACTCTGTAAACGCATGTCCTCAGTCTAATCGAAGCTGTGACTTATCTGTGCCAATCAGCTCAAAAATTAAGTAGGGAGGGATGCGGCGGAAGAAAAATTGATTACTGAATCAAGGTTATGTAAATACTACCCCAAGACCACTTATTTTTCTTTGTTCCAATATGAAAACAAATAATGTAACATCCTGCACTGAGCTAAGCTGCCACCAAACTATTTTGGGGCAGGTTGGAAAAGAAAGACCATTTAATCTTCCAAAACCTTGTTTTAAGGATTGAAGATTACAGTATAACGTTCTAATAAGCATGCCCGGGTACGAAGATGCATCCATAGACAACACGTGTCATAGCCTTTCTGGGCCGATTACAAACCGAAAATCAGTTGGTCCACCATGAATTTAAAAGAAAAGGACCGAAATCTTAAACATTACGTTCTTTCAGTACAAATCGACAGCCGAAGCTTTGCTGGACAATATGCTCGCTTCCATAACCTATGTGCCTCAGTAAGCTGTGCTTAACTAACATGCAGGTTTGATTCAGGGGCATGGAACATATCCACCTCGCAAGCTAATAAAGCATCATTGAGTTCAGTAATAGCAAAACATTTGGGTTCCAGTGCTAAATAGAAACCCGAACATGGTAGTAAGAACTGTATAAGTCAGTGAAGAGCCTGTTTCTTTTTAGGTTTCGCTGGGGGGCGGAGCCGTAGGCTCCTCCTCCAGAGAAATCTGTAGTTTCTAGTATGGGTGACTTGAACACGCCTCTCTGCTTCATTGGCTAGCTCCATAAATGGAGGCTAGCCATTGGAACAGAGAGGCGTCCGTCAATGCCGGACCAGACACGGGGGCGTTCCCGAGATTCTTTGGCTTTTGCCGACGTCACGCGACGCCGGGAACGCCCCCGTGTCTGGTCCGGCCGGGCCGTGTTTGCTGCTGTCCTGCCTTGTGTCCCTCCTCCCGCCGTTTCCCCGCCTCCCTCCCGCCGTCCGTTGTCTCATGTCGTCTGTGCCGTTCCGCCCCCCCCCCACTTTGTAAGTTTCCGCATTTTGTCCGCCGTTCCCGCCCCTCCCCCTCCCGTGTCTTTCCCGCCCCCCCTCCCGCTTCCGTGTCTTTCCCGCCCGCCCCGCTTCCGTGTCTTTCCCTCCTCCCCCCCCCCTTCCGTGTCTTTCCCGCCAGCCAGCACTGCGCCCGATACGGGCAGCGAGGCTGCACCGATGTGGGCGGGCCAAAATCGCGGTCAGGGGTTTGGCATACAAAGCTCCGTAGAAGATGCTGCCCGGCTTCCACTGTTGCACCACTTTCAGGGTTGGTGATGCTTTTGCAGGGACTAGCCGGCAGAGGAACAACTGTGGACGGGAGCCTGAGGCGAGCTGGGCGGTTTCCACCGGTGAGCAGTCAACAGCCCAGGCAAGGCGCAACATTTTACGTGACCCTGGTGCTTCTCTGGTCCAGTGCCAGTCTTCTAACCCCTGGTTCTATTTCAGCCTTGCCACCCCTTCCAGTGACCGGTATGCCCCACTTGTACCATGGCAGTCGTTGCCACTTTCTTCCGTGGCCCTGTGAGTTTTATCTTTTCGGCCTCGCTCAGACGCACCTCCCCCGCCGGTGCCGGTTTTTAATGCCCTGGTGCGGTGCCAGTCTTATCCCTCGGTTGCGTCTCAGCGTTGCTAATTCTCTCTGTGCCAGTCCTGTTCCCCATTATTCTGTGGCAGCCGCTGACCCCTTCATTCACGATCCCGTGCCAGCTTTGGTTCTGGCTCAGTGCCAGTATTGCCACCCTGCTTGAGTAGTCTTTAATGCTCTGGTTCTGGGCAAGTCTTACTTTCCCCATACTTGGCCTCTCTTGCATTTGCCCATCTTTCCCTCTGGCGTTGCACAGTGCGCCTTGTCCAAGCCTTCTGGCACCGAAGAGCCAGCCTGGTACCCGTCTGGCGCTAGGACCCGCCGGCTCACTGCCCTGGGATGCATTCCGCCGGGTTCCAGTTGCTGCTCTCAGTTGCACTTCGCTGGCTCTTCAGCACTTTCCTCTCCTGGATTGTCGGCTCCTCGGCGGGTCCCAGAGCTCCGGCTTTGCCCAGGGTGCCCCAGGCTGGCACACTCATTCCGTACCTGCCGTGGTCGCAGCCCTCCCTCCGCCATGCCGCCCAGGTGAGATCTCTGCTCTGCATGTGTGTGGAGTTTTCTTGGGTCCTGGGATGTGTGAAGCACGAGTCAGACCGGGGGGAGCGGACAATGACCCAGAGCCCGGGGCTGGACTCACGAACATGGGAGAGACACTAGTGTGCACAAGGGACGCAACCTCGAGGACTTTCACCCCCAATTTACCAGAACCCCCAGATCCCGACACCTCGAGCACCCGCACCATCTCTATCTCCTAATCCCCAAGGCTCGTGGCTGCAGGCTCCCACGAGTAGTTCTGCTCCCAACGCCCCAGCACAGCCCGATTGTTCACACAACAGCATACCACCTACCTCCGGTGCTGTAAAAGGGCCGGTACCGATCACCAGCACTTTTTTATTTTGAGGGGGAGCGTACCTGCACTTTGAGAAAAACGTAATACTTTAATTGGAGAATACCGGCACTTCTCAGAAACAAGCGGGTACTCACTCTGTTACAGGATATCTGCACTTCTATTTCTCCATTGCAAGCACTGCCTACCGCCAACATCCCAACACAGCTCCACGTTTTAGCCCCCGAACTGCACCAACTCACCAGCACATCACCTACTTCCAACACTAACCCCAGCACTGACACTCCAGCACAAGCACTTCCTCGAACCCCCCCCCCCGCTCTTTCTCCAACATTAACCCTAACGGCAGCTCCACCGACATAGCACCAACACCTTAGCACACACCTTACTCCACCTGCTCAGCATCCATCTCCCTAAGGCCAACACCCAGCAAATACTGCCATTGCGAGCACCATTTCTCTGTCATAGAATTGTATCACCACCTCTTCAGGTGTTTGCAAAATGCCAAAACCATATAATTTTCACAAGAGCAAACATGCTATTTATCTTTCAAGTAGTTCTGTAAAGTGGCACTACTCACAATACTGGACGTTCACACATGCCCACAATCCTAGTGAGCCACCAGCTTGCAATGGTCCACCTCATAAACGTGCCAGTTATCCCTGAACAACCCATAGTGCTGTGATATCAGACCGTGCCACTCCACGCACCTTGCAAATGTCAAATAATAATAATAGTAAAAAAAACTCCATCCGGAGAACTGGTATCCTGTCAGTCTCATTCACCTGTTCTCCGATTCAAAATGGCAAGTTTTTTTTTTAGGCTGGTAAGATGCACATACCCCATCCCTGCTCCCTTCTATGCGCTTGGCCACCTCCCTTGTGGACTTGGACTCTCCTAAGAACGATCTTGCTTCGTTCTTAGATTCTGACCGACACAAAGCTGCCTGGAACCACTGCCTGTGTGGAACCACTGCTGCTGTATTTTACATGTAAGTGGTGTCTCAGCCAGCATGGGTAATCAAACACTCTGCACTCTTTCTCTTATTAATCTAACTTTGACGGGTTCCAAAAATACACTGATCCATTCATCATCTTTGACAGGTGCCTGGTAAGGCCACATTTAATATAATGGCCCTGAGAGCTCAACATTTCAGGCTCATTTTACTGTAGTTAAAAGGCGGGTACTCCTTAGCAGTGTAGCTCTTGTCTTGATTTTCGGGTGAAATTTCCTTAATCGGAAATTCAGGAATGTGTTCTTTGATTTAGGAGTGGAAGGGGTTTTCTATTTTCTTCCATTCGCAGTGTTGGCAGTGTTGAACATTACTCACCTGTGATGAGCCTGGAAGAGGTAGTGACCTCACAGACGAGTGCTTTCAGGCCTGTTGTGTTTCACACACTGACTTTTAGAAAGCGAATCAAACTTTTCTTTTGATTTTTAGGTTACTCCTAATGCTGTAGTCATTGTGTCTCTACATAGGTTTGATAATGACATCCTCTCAGCCGAGTAAAAAGATACAGGAAGATATTGAGAGCAATAAATTGAAATACAATATGTACATATAGAGCTACAATTAAAAGGCGGAATCTTGATTCTTATTCAAGGACACTTTTCACAAGGTAAGACCTGGCAAAGTGTGTCCATGTAATATAGCCCTGAGTGTCGAAGGCAAATGCTGAAATGTAAAAATAACAATTTCAGCAATAACTCTAAAACCCTCAGGGCAGTCTCCTAATGAAAGGGTAACACCATAACCGGAAATTATCACACTCCATGCTTTCGGGATTTTCAGGTAAAATATTGCTGCATCAGGAGTGCCTTAAAAACTTAAGTGTGAGGGCTGTGACAGCTGTGAGGGCTGTGACAGCTGTGAGGGATGTGAGAGCTGTGAGAGCTGTGTGGGCCTGTGTGGGCTGTGAGAGCTGTGTGGGCTGTGAGAGCTGTGTGGGCTGTGAGAGCTGTGTGGGCTGTGAGAGCTGTGTGGGCTGTGAGAGCTGTGTGGGCTGTGAGAGCTGTGTGGGCTGTGAGAGCTGTGTGGGCTGTGAGAGCTGTGTGGGCTGTGAGAGCTGTGTGGGCTGTGAGAGCTGTGTGGGCTGTGAGAGTTGTGTGGGCTGTGAGAGTTGTGTGGGCTGTGAGAGTTGTGTGGGCTGTGAGAGTTGTGTGGGCTGTGAGAGTTGTGTGGGCTGTGAGAGTTGTGTGGGCTGTGAGAGTTGTGTGGGCTGTGAGAGTTGTGTGGGCTGTGAGAGTTGTGTGGGCTGTGAGGGCTGTGTGGGCTATGTGCGCTGTGAGAGCTGTGTGGGCTGTGAGGGCTGTGTGGGCTGAGAGAGCTGTTGGCAATGTAAATAACAATGCCATTTATTTATAAGTTAAAAAAAAAAAAGAAATGTCATGAGCAATGCCAATAACTCTAACTTTTCCAAAGGCGAACCCATTGCATTGTAAATGCTTGTTTTAATAAGTGAGAGACTTCTTTGTTGACTGGCGAGTTTGCATGTCTGGTTGTGTGAATGCTCGTTAATGTAGGTGAGAAAAATCAACCACATGGATGGATGGATGGATGGATGGATGGATGGATGGATGGATGGATGGATGG
Organism: Lissotriton vulgaris; assembly: GCF_964263255.1. NCBI lineage: Eukaryota > Metazoa > Chordata > Amphibia > Caudata > Salamandridae > Lissotriton > Lissotriton vulgaris. Next base: position 783,370,757 of record NC_141699.1, read on the forward strand.
ATGGATGGAGGGGGCGATAGTTAAGACACCAGGATACAGTCACCCAATTAATTTTGGGGAGCTCTTCATAAACAATTTTAAGTGTGTGCTCCGACTGAAGGGGCGCTTTCTTTTCATTCTGACAGAAAAAAAGATTTCTGCACAGCGCTTCCCCACCGAACTTCATGTGTTTTAGAGAAAGTAGTAAGAAGTTATCAATGGCAAAACAACAAAAAAGATAAAAAGTGGTAGGCTGTCCCGTTTATGTCACGTATGAATTCCTCGTGTTTCATATCAGGTTCTTGAAGAAAAGTATGGGTTTAAGAAGTACACCATCGCTAAGGCGGTCACACCACTTTCGTTTTAAAGTTTACCTATCTTTGTTGAAGAAAAAGAAGGAAGAAACGCAAACAGAAAAATTTAAAATATCAACAAATATCACCAGAAGAACCGAAGCCTATTTTTAATCTAAACATCATGTATCAGGCAAAAGTTTAATACTTGCAAGCTTATAGTTACATAAAACACTGTGGTTCATCAAAAGCTCATATAATAAGCAAGTAAAGCAAGAAGTGACAGAGTGCTTAAAATAGCCTTCATCGTTGGTTCCAGAGTAGCATTTAGCTTTCATTTTTTTCGCTCAGTGTGTCCTTACACTGCAGGCACCATCAAATGAAGATTAAATGTTTACAGGCATACCACCAGGTGACTAATCTAGAACCAGGACCTAGTTTAGCAGTCAAAAAATGCTTATCAAGCTACTGCATGAAAGGGGCTACTGCCATACCAATATTCTGAATGACTATTATTAAGGATGCCAAATATTTGGTGAAGGAATAGTAAAAGAAGTACACCCCTACCACCACTTCAAGGACCTGAAATTAATAATACTCAAGTACAACTAATTTTTTAAGGACTTTGACGCAAAAACTCTCCTAAGAGACTTAATACTGTTGCAGTGACAGACAAGATAAAATGTTTCATTTTTTCTATGTGTACCAAGTTAACAATAATCAATTAAATTAGCACACAATGTTCCATCATCTGAGGTAATTATATTTGTTTTCACGTCAACAACAAATTTAAAACCTTAAGACGATGATGTGGACCAAAGTAGCCAGTGAAACATACCTAGAAAAATGATCTGATGAGGTCTTTTTGAGACTACCCAGAATAGTTTAGGGGGGCTTTAACGATTGGTTTGTAGATTTTTTAATACATGTGCTTTATTTTGCACTACAGAGTTGTGTCAGCCAGTGATATTTTTGCTTTGTTTTCTAACCACCACTCCACAAAAAGGGTCACTTGTAAAGATTTCATATTTCTCCACAACGGGTCCATTTTTATTATATGCAGAAAAGGAAGTTGAACTCCCACCATAGTAAGACTGCAGCAAACCCTGAAAACTGGTTGCTATTTTGAACTTCGCGGTTTCTCAGTTCAGAAGTATGCTTGCAAGTAGGCATGACTAGGAAAATGTTCCAATTTATCAAATATGTCGTGTTAAAAATCATTTTAATATCAGTTGGGCAAAGGAACTTTCAATACATAAATCAATAATAAACACGAGCTTAAAAAAAATTCACTAGCATTAAAAAAAAACTAAGCAGTATATTGCTATAACTATAAAAAAGCATGGGAATGTGTTACTATTATTCATCACATCAGAGCAAACGTGATGCAAAAAACAAAAAAAACAACAAAAATCAATGTATCGATGTTACATCAAACTGTAAACGTATGGACTACTGAGGCTTAATCTAACGCACTTCCAAAGGGCAACAAAAACTATACAAGAAATGCCCACCTCCTAAATTCAGTACATGATCAATATTGCCACATAAGGGGTATGTCTCTCAGATCAACCCTAATCAATTAATGTACCAAATTCACACAATAACAAAGTGCAACAGCAATAATTTTATGTTCTCCCTTTATTGAAAAATGTGTATAAAACTTATACTCGAGGCCAGGTTATTGTAAGACTGAACTGTGTAACCGATCCTGTGTACAAACAAACTTGTGAATAATTTTATGCCCCTGCCTGAACTTTCCCTTCTAATCACTTGATACTTTCCTATCCCTTGCACGCTCTCTTTGGGCAACCTTAACAGCTTCTAATGAAGAGATAGTTGAAAATACAATGAATTAAAATTGGCCCTGATTTTGTAATTATTGTTGTTGCACTTTGTTCTTGTGTGAATTTGGTACATTTATTGATTAGGGTTGATCTGAGAGACATACCCCTTAATTATGTGGAAATATTGATCATGTACTGATTTATTCAGTTTAGTGAAAGAAATGGTCTAAGACCACTGTTTTTTAATATCGTATTATACCCAGGTCTATGACTTTCTTGGGCCACGAGGTTTTTGTTAATGGCAACTCCTAAATTCAGCTGTCCGCAACATAAATTGGCACCAATATTACACAAAGTAGAGGAAACCTCTAACTTATAGCTAAACATATAAACAGTGCAGTCATGGCTTCATAGGTGCTTAGAATGAGTCCATTATTCAATGAGACTTCAAATACTTTAATCTCGGTAGAAAACATTTATTCCGTATACACCCATCAACATAAAAACAAGAGGACAACCAACATGTTTCACTCCCACATCATGTAACGTCTTCAGGGCTCAAATGAGTAGTAATCAAGCAGTTCAAGCAATGTTCAACAAAAGGTTTGTAACACTACCTAAAGCGACAAATATACAGAGTATGAGTTTAATAAAAATGTCCAATAAACTGGCAATCCAAGGTTCAGCACAAGTTGTGCGCGAACGAAGCTAAAATGTCACAATTGTAGTATTGCCAGATAACTGTACTGGTAATTATGTCTGAGCAAATGGTTACGGTTGAACTGGCTGAGGCTCATTTATTAGTACAGCTATAATCAACACCATGGCGGCTTCTTTCATGTACAGCTTCTGCAGCACCTTTGATTTCCATCTTGTAACTCGCGTCAACTGGCTTAATAGCAGCACAATTTAAGAACGCAATATTCGCTTAATCCAGTATATAGCAAATATTTGTCAATCATCTTATTAGTTTTTTTCAGATGTCTTGGAGGGCTTCATGTACTCACATTCCATTAACTTTTAAGTATTAAGTAGTTCTAAACAAAAGTTTCCAGTACCACCAAAAACAAGCAACCTCTATCTGTAATGTCAGCAGTACTACTGCTAAACCATGACATGTGCAAGAAGGGTTTGACACGTGTTTAGACGTCTTCTACAATGAGACAAGTCCAATTTGCTGGGAAACAGAAGGTGGTTGGCAGCAAGATGTGCTTTTTTGGTGGAAAAATGTGACGTCTGTTCGATGTACTCTCCCATGTGTTTGTGTGTGGGGCGCCATGGTAGAAAGCTGTTGCGAGCAGTGTGGCCATCCATAAGGCACAAACAGTCATTTTAAATGCATATGAAATGGTCCGTCTATTATATGCACAGTGAGAGCATAAAAAAATGGGAATCTTCCTAGTCTTCTAAATATGCGAGCCACATATTTGTTTAGTAGATTTGAGTTTTTTTATTCCAAGTACCCAGAGCCTGGGTAGCCAGGACTTTGAGTCGATGGTTTACTAGACAGCAGCTTTTCTGCTAAAGCACATGCTTTAGTTATTCAGTGACTGCCTTAAAAGCGGCTTCATCAAAGGTCTAGAGCACGTCCATGGGCTATGGATTTCAGGGACATGAAAACATTTGCTCACTTCCCTCTACCAGGAGAGCCCTAAAACACTACAGGACTGTCATATGGAGGACAAGCAAGTTCCATTAGGTTACGGCTAAGACTACAAACTTCGACTTGAAAGTAAGTAACCCGGTCTGGACTGGACATATGGGACTCGGGAAAAACACTGCAGAAAGAACTAGTGAGCTGAATTTAGAGGTGAATGGACAGTACATCAGCTACCCAGCCTGATAAATAGCTGAGGCAACGGACAGTTATCCTGAAGAGAATTTCCCTCCCCAAAACCTCCTAAAGAATGGGAGCACTTGAGACAATATGGGAGTGGTATGAACACATTTTCAAAGGCTACTTTCAGGTCCAAGTCCAACACTATGTGACCTAGACATTGCAGAGCATGTTCAAACAGAAAGTGTCCTAACACATTAGCCTTAATGAAGGTATGAAATATCAGTATTCGAAAACATTAAACTGACAAACTTCAGCACTGTTCACCCTCCTTTGAATTACCCAATGAAATAAATTGGGCCATATTAGATTCCACAATAACACATCAACCACAGGAAATTCCACCTCATTCGATATGATAAACTTACAGATCTGAAACTGGTCTCTATTCCAGAGTTTGAGCCATCACTTTCTGACTTGAGAGAAGCTCTTAAACAATAATGACACCCATCCTACAATGGGACCAAATGTTGGTACGCACTGGCATGAGTTGCATGATTATTAACGGATAGCTAGGTTTACATAATATCACAATTCAACACTGCGAACAGTCTACCTTGATGTAGGCTTACTAATTGTTCTGAAACATGTTGATGCTATCATACAGACATCAGAACATCTATCTGCTAATCACAGACCATTCATGTACTGTGAGCAACGTGCAATTCTAGCAGTCAAAACACAGGACACCAAATACACGAGTGCTCTGCCATACAACATTCTACAGTGAATGGTTTCCCCAAAGGTGAACATACTTTTCTACATCTTGCAGTAACAACTGTTATTTCACTTAAGGCATAGAAATTCACAGGAATCAAACATAACAATTAACCTGAAATTGTTACACGGTCATATTAAAATGTGTCTACCATAGCGGTTTCCCCCATTTTCTGTGTCTTTAATTATGAAATATCTACGACTTATTTGGTAACCAAAAGATTGGCAGCCATAGATTACGTCCATTCAGCCAGCAATATAATATGTTGAGTTTAATGTTATGTTATGTGTGACATCAAAAACATTACACGCTATTACATGCTCAAAACAGAAGCACACTCCCACCAACAGGTAAACGAGGTAGAGATGTACATAGCTTTAAAAGGGGTTACCTCTCAAAATGTAGACCACATAATTCGTAGCACAATATTAGTGTTATACCAGGAATTTTGTCTGTGCTAAAACAATAGGACAGGTTCGTTGGCTGTTAAACAAGACCAAGTTTTCATCTATCTTGCCCAACCAAAACACAGGGGTTTTAATTTATTTATTTATAAAATGTATAGAGCGCACAAATACCTTCCCGTGTCTCGGCGCTAGAGTTCGTTGAGATTGCAGAGGGCTCCTATAAGACTTACTGGTTGAAAAGCCACGTTTTAATGTGCTTCCGAAATATAAATAAGGAAGAGCTTGATTTAATATTAGGGGGGAGCTTGTTCCACAATTTGGAGGCAGCAACTGTGAAGCGTTTGTCGCCCCATGTTGCTTTCTTAGTGCGTGGGATATCAAGTAGCTGAGATGCCGCAGAGCGTAAGGATCGATTGGGTTTGTAGAGAGTAATGGATTTTTTTATGAAGTCCGGTCCAGTATTGTTCACTGTTTTATAAATGATGCACAAAGCCTTAAACTTTGTGCGGCTTCCGACGGGCAGCCAATGAAGTTGGCGAATGATGGGAGATATGGGTGAAAATTTGGGTGTACCGGTTAGAATCACTAGCTGTAGTTTATTCATGACTTGTTCCTGTGCATTCAGCAATAGTCCGTTACAATAATCAATCTTTGAGAGGACTAGCGTAGACATTAGGGTTTTATCTGAGTTTGAAGGTAGGAAAGGGAGAAGTTTCTTTACCATTCTCAAGGTATAAAAGGACGCTGAAACCACTGCGTTAGCATGGCTGTGGAAGGTAAGCTTATTATCGAATAAAACTCCGAGATTCCTGACTTTTGACACCGGGAGAGGCGGATCTCCCAGCTCTGCTGGCCACCAGACTGGTGACCAAGACGGGGTCAAGTCACCAAAAAGCATGACCTCCGTCTTGTCGGGAGTTTAATTTTAAGCAGTTCTGGTCCATCCAGGTGCAGATCGCTCTCATTCCTTCCTGGAAGTTAGCGGCCACTGCAGCTCCGTTTCTGTGAATAGCCAGGACTAATTGAGTGTCATCGGCGTATGTTATTCCAATGCCGAATGACTTGATCACCCTCGCTAAGTCCGATACATAGATATTAAAGAGCGTCGGACTTAGCGAGGAGCCCTGAGGAACTCCACAAGGCAAGGTGAAATCAGGCGAGTAATAGCTACCCATTTTCACAGACTGTTCTCTGTCTGATAAAAAAGATGCCAGAAGAGTCTTAGCTTTGCCTTGGATGCCCATGGCATCGACACAGTCGATCAAGATGTTGTGATGACCTACATGCACATATACAGGCCAACCTCTCTTGATCAACGAGCCTGTATTTCACTGAATGATTGTGGATATATCCAGTTTAATTTCCCATAAAGAGAATTCTGTACCCTGCAGGCCCGGGTGATATTTTCAAAAGGTGAACCACACTGGCGCATGTATACAGTATCATCTCAAATCTTCAAGCAGCGAGAATTACAAGGTAATGCACTGCATAATAACAGGGCATACTTAAGAGAACGCCTCGCGACTTCCTTCTAGCACAGACCCTATAAAATATATATTTTTAACAATAAGAGTGAAGCCAAAACTAGAAACATGTGGTTAATACTACTGTAACTATGTACACAGAATTACTAACAATTACTTGATCTTTTGCACACAGGGTCCAGCTAAGTTGGTATTTTATATACAAGTGTGTATGTATAAACTATGCTTATGTCACATCCCACGTATCAAAGAGGTCTGAACCAAAAGCAACGATTATCAATGAGTTCAAATACAATTATCAGCAAGCACCATAAACATTATAAACTTACAAATAATGCCCCACAGTGCCCTTGCAAGCCAAGGGCCTTTATTGTTGGATATTTATGGTTGTCCACTTTCGCTAAAATTCTGCATTCAATAGCACAAAGCAACATCTCCTCGCAGGGTCTTTAAAACTATACTTGTCATACCCAGTGTCAGAGGATTACAGAGCTACACTAACTGGAAAATAGATATTTCATCAGAAGAGACTCCACCGACAACAAAAAGCAACCTTTTTCTCAGGTACTTCAGTCTATTTGGTGAGGCCACCACCAATACCAGTAAAGAATCATTTCTGCACACAGTATCGTCAGACTGCCCCACTGACACTGCAGTAAAACCTGATCACAAAAGCCACTTAAGACGCCTTTACAGAAAAAGTCCAAACTTAAACACATGATCTGGGCCAAAGAATGTACTCAAACTCTCAAAACCAACTCTTCAACCAACAATCAAGCCTTGTTCCACCAAACGAGATGAGACAGCAAATTCATCACTGCAGACCAAGCAATCTACTTAACACCATTGTCTCACTTTTGTCTTCTCTCATGCAATTGAAATAGGTCAGACTTAGTTGGTAGACACAAAGTAGTCTAACTGGCCCTAAAAATAATAACTGAACTGTGGGAAACCTTAAGCATTAATATCTCATCTATGCTGTCTACACAGTACCCTTCGACTTACTCTTGGCTGCCAAGAAACCCAAGATTTACAGAGCGCAGATAAGTCCGCTCTTCTTGAAAATCTTATTAAAAATCTTACCTGGCAGAAAATAAAAACGATCCTCCATTCAGCCTCAATGTCAAAATTTTACTTGAAGGTAATCTGCCCAGAAATGGGCTTGGCAACCTACAGCAATCAAGCAAAAGAATGGTTCACCGCAAACCTCAGCTGACAGAAGCAGCACATTGCCTAGGTATGCCAGTGGTCATTCGATATGACCTAGAACAAAATCTCAGTAACCAGGAGGATGAACTCCATGTGCATGACAATGAGCAGGGTGGGAGCTCTGTGACACCACCACCGTAACCGGAGACATGTGAACCACATTATGGATTTGGAACAGCTTAGATGCCATGACTATAAAAACTATGTGAATGTGGAAAAGTGTGTTTATTGTCTTGCCATTCACTCCGCCATTTTTGTGCTGAGCCCTTGTGACTTACTTTCTCTCTGTATCACAAACACTCTGGAGCTCAAACTTTTGACCTGTTGCATTCCTGCACGGACACTCTGTTCATGCTTTGGCCTGACACTAATTGACCAGCCCATGTTCAACCAGTCGGACATTGAGTTTCCCAGAGGTTTACTGTCCTCAACCTGCACACTACGCCCTGCAGGCGTCCTTTAACAGGCCTAATCAGACTTCTCTGTTTGCTGTAATCATACCTCTCTGGGTCCTCATCGCTACCTGTGCTTATCAGATTAACCTTTGTTTGACATATAATCATGCTATGCCCTGCAGTGCCATCTAAATCAGATTAACCTCAGAACTATGTAATTATAATGTTTTGCCCATATCCTGCGAACAACCCCAAAGGCTACTCACCTGCTGACCCTCCAGGTTTTCCATTTGTTTCGGAAAATAATAAAAAGTTAATTGGTACAACTCCCTTACATGCCTGGGGCAGGATAGAGGGTATATAAAGTGCAGAACCAAATCACTGATCAGACTGCCTCCTCAGACAGCTATGGGTGTCTGTTGTTGAGGCCTCTCCATCTCATGAGATTGTAATAAATATCCTCTCTCTCTGGCTCCAGTGTTGGTCTCAATTTGTATTCCGGACCCCTGTGGACTATAGGGTGACCCTGACACCTTTGGTGGTCTGCCAAAAGACCCCCAAATCCACAATTGCCGCCCAGACGGGGGGGCGATCAGAGACACGGATTGCCCGGTCGTGGGGTCCCGAAGAGGAAGTTGAACGGACGGTGCTGGTCTACGTGAAGAAGACCCTCGTCTTCGTAGCCACCACCCGACCTTCACTACATCTGAAAAGACTCCCGCAAGTGGCTCCGGTCCTGACCCGGGCCCTCAATAGACTTGGACGATCTTTGCAGTAAAGACATCACCTGGAGAAAGAGACAAAGGATTCTGGTAGGGTCGCTGATTTGCGACACCTTTTTGTTTGTACTTGGTTGTCTGGTTTGTTTAATTTCACTCTTTGCAAAGATTGAAGATAAAACGGGTAATGTGGACTTTTTGCCCAACCTTTGAAATTTGTAGTCAAGTCAAGTCAAAGAATTTATATAGCGCACTACATACCCAGAGGGTCTCAAGGCGCTTAGGAAGGGGAGGAGGATTATTTGTCAAATATCCACGTTTTAAGTTGCTTTCTGAATGCTAGGTGGTTCTGGGTAAGGCGAAGGTAAGTAGGGAGTGAGTTCCATGTTTTAGCAGCCAGGTATGAGAAGGATCTGCCTCCCATGGTGGTCTTGTTGATGCGAGGTACAGTGGCGAGGGCTTGGCTGGAAGAACGTAGTTGGCGGGAGGGGGTGTAGAAGGACAGTCGTGAGTTGAGGCATTCTGGTCCGATGTCGTAGAGTGATTTGTGTGCGTGGGTTAGCAGTCGGAAAGTGATTCTCTTATTGACGGGTAGCCAGTGGAGGTCTTTCAGGTGACCAGAGATGTGTTCGTTGCGCGGGAGGTCTAATATGATTCTGGCTGAGGCGTTTTGGATTTGTTGGAGTTTCTTCTGGAGTTTAGCGGTAGTACCTGCGTAGAGGGTGTTTCCGTAGTCCAGTCGGCTCGTTACCAGAGCATGGGTGACTGTTTTCCTGGTTTCGGTGGGGATCCAGCGAAATATTTTTTTGAGCATGCGAAGAATGTTGAAGCAGGATGAGGATACGGCGCTGACTTGTCTGTTCATTGAGAGTGAAGAATCCAGGATGACGCCTAGGTTCCGTGCGTGGTCTGTCGGGATGGGAGCTTTTCCAAGGGCTTCCGGCCACCAAGAGTCGTCCCATGCAGAGGGGGATGTACCTAATATGAGGACTTCTGTTTTATCTGAGTTCAGTTTCAGACGGCTGTGTTTCATCCATTCGGCAACTTCTTTCATTCCTTCGTGTAGGTTAGTTTTAGCGGTGCTGGGGTCATTGGTGAGAGAAAGGATTAGTTGAGTGTCATCCGCGTAAGAGATGATGTTGAGGTTGTGTTGGCGGGCGATGGTCGCGAGGGGGCTCATGTATACGTTGAAGAGGGTGGGGCTGAGTGAGGAACCTTGTGGTACGCCACAGATGACTTCAGTGGCCTCGGACTTGAATGGTGGAAGGCGGACTCTCTGGGTTCTTCCGGTGAGGAACGAGGTGATCCATTCAAGTGCTTTTCCTTGTATTCCGATGTTACGGAGGCGTTGTAAAAGGGTGCTGTGGCAGACTGTGTCGAAGGCTGCAGAGAGGTCGAGGAGGATGAGGGCGACTGTGTCTCCATTGTCCAGTAGAGTTCGAATGTCGTCTGTTGCTGCGATGAGGGCGGTCTCAGTGCTGTGTTTAGCTCGGAAGCCAGATTGTGAGGAGTCGAGGGATTTGTTGGCTTCGAGGAAAGCGGCGAGCTGGTTGTTGACAGCTTTCTCGATTACTTTGGCCGGGAATGGAAGGAGCGAGATGGGGCGGTAATTTTTGAGTTCGGTGGGGTCCGCTGTGGGTTTTTTCAGAAGGGCGGTGAGTTCAGCGTGTTTCCAGCTCTCCGGGAAGGTTGCGGAGTTGAAGGAGCAGTTGATGACGTCTCGGAGGTGCGGTGCTATGACGGAGTCTGCTTTGTTGAAGATGTGGTGAGGACATGGGTCTGTGGGGGATCCTGAGTGGATGGAGTTCATCAGGCGGATGGTGTCCTCAGTGGAGATTGGGTTCCAGTCGTTAAGGGTGTTTGAGGGGGGTGAAGGTCCAGCAGATGGTTGGGTGGGTTGGTCTCCGGGTTGGTTGTCGAAGCTGTTGTGGATGTCTGCAATTTTGTTGTGGAAGAATGAGGCTAGGGAGTCGCAGAGGGTTTGAGAGGGGGTGATGTCGTTGGAGTTGGCCGAGGGATTGGTAAATTCCTTGACGATGTTGAAAAGTTCCTTGCTGTTGTGGGCGTTGTCGTCAAGTCGATCCTTGAATGCTGTTTTCTTGGCCTTTCGGATTAGTTGGTGGTGTGTGCGGGTGGCGTTTTTGAAGGCGTCCTTGGTGCTAGTGGTAGGGTCTTTTTTCCAGGCCTTTTCAAGGGAGCGGCAGAGTTTCTTGGAATTCTTAAGATCATCGTTGAACCATGAGGCCTTCTTGCTGCCAGGTTTGCTTTGACGTTTTTTCAGTGGTGCTAAGGTGTCGGCGGTGTTGGATAACCATAGGGTGAAGTTGGCGGCGGCTTGGTCTGGGTTGGAAGAGTGGTCTGGGGTGTTTAGAAGGAGCGATGAGGAGATCTGGTCGATGGTGATTTTGTTCCAGTTTCTTTGCAGAGTTGGTTGGAGGTGGTTGATGGGTTTTGGCTTGTTGTAGGTGAAGTGAACGCAGCTGTGATCAGTCCAGAGGAGATCCGTAGTGTGGCTGAAGGAGACATGATTGCTGGAGGTGAAGATGGGGTCGAGTGTGTGACCTGCGATGTGGGTGGGGGAAGTGACCAGTTGTTTAAGTCCGAGGTTGGCGAGGTTGTCCAAGAGGGTGGTGGTGTTGCGGTCGTTGATCTTTTCAAGGTGAAAGTTGAGGTCTCCCAGAAGGATGTAGTCTTTGGAGGGGAGCGCGTGTGGAGTGATGAAGTCCGTGATGTCTTCACTGAATTTTGCGCGGGGTCCTGGTGGTCTGTAGAGGAGGGTGCCTCTGAGTGTGGTCTTGGGGTCGATGTGGATCTGGAAGTGAAGGTGTTCGGAGTTGGCGAGGTTGGCGTCAGAGCTGGTAGAGATGCGGATTGATTTCTTATGGACGATAGCGATTCCTTTCAGCACAGATCCCCCCCCCCTCGACCGGGGTGACAGCAATTTAATGCGCCTCCTGGCGCGATAGACGCGGAATGCGTCCCCTTGGAATCCTGGGAAATGTAGTTTTTAGCTCACCCTGGCCCGCTCAGCGCTCCGCTCGGCGGCCCGACCTGAGGATATTGCAGGGGTCAGGCGGCGGGTGGTCAAGGACGCAGGGTGCAGAGGTAAAAGTTCTCCTCTCGTGAGCCAAGGGTTTGCCTGCAGCTGGATGCTTTCAGCACAGATCCCCCCCCCCCCCCTCGACCGGGGTGACAGCAATTTAATGCGCCTCCTGGCGCGCGATAGACGCGGAATGCGTCCCCTTGGAATCCTGGGAAATGTAGTTTTTAGCTCACCCTGGCCCGCTCAGCGCTCCGCTCGGCGGCCCGACCTGAGGATATTGCAGGGGTCAGGCGGGGTCAGGCGGCGGGAGGCGGGTGGTCAAGGACGCAGGGTGCAGAGGTAAAAGTTCTCCTCTCGTGAGCCAAGGGTTTGCCTGCAGCTGGACGCTTTCAGCACAGATCCCCCCCCCTCGACCGGGGTGACAGCAATTTAATGCGCCTCCTGGCGCGCGATAGACGCGGAATGCGTCCCCATCGAATCCTGGGAAATGTAGTTTTTAGCTCACCCTGGCCCGCTCAGCGCTCGGCGGCCCGACCTGAGGACATTGCAGGGGTCAGGCGGCGGGAGGCGGGTGGTCAAGGACGCAGGGTGCAGAGGTAAAAGTTCTCCTCTCGTGAGCCAAGGGTTTGCCTGCAGCTGGACGCTTTCAGCACAGATCCATCCAACATATAACCCTCGCTGGTAGGCAAGCTCAACTTTACTTGTGGTGAATGCAATATACATGCAGCTAATTGGCAAGCTTGAAACAAATTCGAGGGATGTGGCCCAAAGGCAGCCCACCCCTTATGCATGACTGATCTAGAACTTCAACTAAACTTAGAGTCAAAAAGGTTCAAAGAAAACCAATTTAAAGCGAGACTTACCAAAACCACCAATTTAGACAATGTTCTAAGCACATAGGTGCTACTTAGATCTGCACTAACTAGCTATATATGCAGTTTATCACATGTTAAACCACTAGACATCTTTATTAAAGGAGCCACTGGATGAATGATGTCACAATACATCAAAATCTAAAGCAGGCATCAAACTCAGCAGCATTCTCCAATGGCTTTGGCAACTGTTAGAAATGTAGGACTAGATAAATACCTTTTCTCTAAAATGGAGGGCACCGTTCAGATATCCAAAATGCACAATCTCATTTAGGAAACCTTTTCAGAGGCAAGACCCATTTCTCGTTGAGGCAACTTCAGCTACCAGCACTGCGGTTTTAGGAGCACGTTATTGGCTAATTTGACCATATACTGATAATCCAATTCTCTCTGATTGGGTCTGCCTAAGTATCTGATTTATAGGCTACAGGTGGTACAAAATTCTGCAGCAGACTAGCACTTCCTACCTTGTCAAAGCTCCATCACAAAGAGTGTGTGGAAATTCCATTGGTTACCAGTTGCTAAATGGTTTCTTGTTTAAGTTTTAACTGTTGTGTTCAGGGCCTATTACCAAACTGGTCCAAAATTCCTCTGCTAGTCCCAACCAGCCACCAAGAACGTGGAGATCTGTCTGCAATAATCTTCTAGCTATCCCGAAGTTCGAGTTATAAACTGTGGGCAGATCTACATCTGTTCTTGGGGCAAAAGCATGGAGCAGTCTTCCACTCACTCTAAAGCAGGCTGCCAACCTTGCTACTTTCAGAAGCTTCTGAAAAGCTAGTTCACTCAATCTTAAGCGCTTTTTTTTCTAGAGGGACAAGTTTTTATTTAGTTTCAATGTTGTTAGCAGCACCCAGATGCTTCTGGGAGGAGATGGTTGCACTTTACAATTGCCAAGCTGATTTATTCACATCGCAATTCCTTATTCCATTGGTTAATGGATGCGCTTTGAACTCAGCATCCATGTGATCAAAACTCTTTAAGGCCACCAATGGCAGAAAAAAATAGTAAACTTACGGATTTATTTGAAAACAATCTGTATACGTGTGTGTAGAACCCACCTCTGACAATACTGTATGGTTGAACATAAAGCATTCCCCTCCACCATAAACACCTGCGACTGAAAACTACATGTTTACATCAAGCTATGAAACAAATTGGCTCCTTGAACATCTTTCAAGTTTTGTTTACATAACAGGTAATGTAATATTGGAACAAACAGTAACAGTAAACGTAACTAGAAAACTTATTTTCCCGCAAATAGCAAGATATTCTGAACACTAATTTTCAATGCCACAAGGCACATTTCCATCAGTTGCACTGGAGGATGGCCACTCCCACACGACCATGCGTGTCACTAGTAGGATAGGTGATGTGCACAGTTCAAACATGTGGTATCCCTAAAAGCATAATAGCTGAACAAATCATAAATAATCGACCCCCCACACGTCATTAGTTTAAACCTCTCTTCCCTTAACCCACTGCATATTTTCAGAAACAAGGGTCATTCAAGTGACATGTTCTTTCACAACGCAGAAACACTTCAAAGTCTTACATTAAAGAAAATCAAAAGTAACTGATCTTATGTTGCTGTCTTTTTTTAACTATTTTAGGCTCCTTCCTACCACCACAACTCTTCAATGTAACCATGCAAGCTACTACATTTGGGACATTAACATGGAACCCTCCTCCAACCCCAAAGTAATGTGGATCACGACTTATTAGGGAGCCTGTCGCCTGCATGGTGTTGCCATTGCGGGTGCTCATAGGGTACTCTTGCGGTGAAGCCGGTATGAAAGAGGGAGGTCTCGAATATGATCAGGATTACAGCCTGAACCCGGAAACCAAAGAGTGAATCAAAGGTGTGCGGAAAGGGGAAACAACTGTGCAAGCAACAAACGTGCAGAAGAAAACCTGCACACAAGATAAATGCAGGTTGCGTGTGCGGGTTTGGGGGCTTCTCTCACCACCCCACCCACACACAGGACAACGGAGGTACTCACAGGTCGGGAAGAGGACCCTAAAGGCACCTTAAGCCACCCTCCGAACACTATTGTATGGGAAGTAGGACCTGTAAACAAAAACAGCCCTTCCTTCCAGGCCTCCAAATAACCCCCTCCCCAGGTCCACCAGGCCTCCATATTTGGATCAAAGAGACTGTCTCCCACCCCGGCAGATAATGTAACGTACCCCGCAAACCTCACCTCCACCGTCCATACCGCCGCCGCCGCCTCCAGGGGGGGGGGGATAAAAACTCGTGTCCCCCCGAACCCCGGAAAATTATATGAAAATGAAGCCAACAGGGGTCACGCTCTGCGGGGCCCAGGGCTCCTGCAAAGGGTTAAAAGGGGGGCAAGTTGCCCGGAATAATTAATTAAAAAATGGGGGGAAAACGAGCCACGGAGAATAAAAGCGGGGCCGCGCCTCTTCATCGGAGCAGCAATCCTAAGCCGCCATCTGGTGGCATTTTCCACACGAGAATGGCGCAGATGCAAAGCCGGAGCCCGACCGCCCCCTGGCGGCCGCGCTCTGACTAGGCTCAGGCGCGAAAACAACAGGCGGCTCCGGTGAGAAGGGCGGGTTAAACTGAGACTGTCAATCAAAGCTACCGGAAAAAGCATGTACTACTGGGGGCGGGAAAAGGAACAGCTAGAACCTGTCAATTAAGCGAAGTCAGAAAGAGGTGTGGCAATCTTCAGAAGTGTCGTCACTCAGGCCCGACTACAAAGCAAGAGCAGAGTATGGGCGGAGCTACTCAGAAGGCACTCAAAAAGAGCGCGAGACGGACATGCAGGAGGAGCCTGTTTCCTACTTACATTCCGCCCGTCCCGCTATCTGCTTGTCACGGACTCTGACGTTGCACAAGAAGGTTTCAAGCCAAAATCAAACCTTTTCGCGCGAAATATCCACGCATGCGCGTTTCGTAGGGAGGCTAATCTTCCATGCATTCGGCTTTAGTTGTATGAGACTCCGAGTGTTTAGCTGATAAGAGATCTGTCTACCAGCCTGCAGTTTATTTTGCACGTGTAAAAGGTGCTGACGTGCCCCGTGTCCACAATTAGACTACGGCGCTGAAAGTGGGGAGTACATTTGATCACCCCCAACCCCGCGTTCACCCAGCAACAGTGACGCAAATACACGTGCCTGGGTGAGCTGCGTAATTGAAGCCCGCTCTAAAATGGCGATGCAGCAGAGCAATTCCTACCGCAGCCGGTAGGTTTTTTTGGCATGCACCTCCTTTACAACCAAATCTACATTTCTCGTTAAGAGCAGGCAGTCTAGACACGTCTTTTATCTCGCTATACATTTTTTAAAGTTCAAAATAAGCTATTTTTTAATGGGTCATACCAACCAAGTACAGTTCGATGTACTGAAAAAAATAATCCATAAAACGAGACTGCTTTTTCACAACCTTGTTCAATCTCACGATATGACATCTTTGTTGTGACTGAGATCTCAGCGTATGTCTAGTTAAAACTCAGTTGTCTTCTTTTTTTTTCCATCAGTTTTATACAGCGCGAACCTTACCCGAAGGTATCAGAGCGCTTTACATGAGCACCAGTTGCATTACTTACAGACGGTCACATTCGTTTTTTTTGGCACTGGGAGATTAATTGATTTGCCCAGAATCACAGGATGTTGCAGCCTCACGCCAGGTCGGTCACTAGTTCCTGGTTCGGTAGTATGGTTAAATGCCGGTACTCCCCGTAGATCTGCGCTCTACATTTTTTTTTATTATTTTCCAATTGTTCTTCCGAAATATTGGACTAGCACTAGGAGTCTGTCCAATGTATATTAATGCACGAAGGATGCTCTTTCTATACATTTAATATGTTGAATGAATTGTTGAGGCGGGCTGTTTTTTTTTTCATTGACTCCCTCTAGGTCTGTGTCACTTGAACTCTGTTTGGTGACCTAAGCAGAACAGACTGCACCCTATTTTTCGCAAACATTTAAAAAGCCAGACTTTGGAGAGTGGCTTTATGAAGTGTTCACGGTGTATATTTGACATCCGCTTGTAGCGCAGAACCTTGCATCAGAAATGTTCACAGAGGTTGTAGACTAAATTCGCGAAGGAATCAAGAATTCGTTAAAACAAAATCCTATCGTCACCCTTTATTGTGAGTTGTTAACTGGTAACAAACCTAACAGGAAGAGTCCCGGGAAAAAGCAAAGCGAGGAAGTTAAATTGCGATGGCTAATCGCTCTGGATGCAGTTCCGGCAAGTATCCACTTGGCGGCAGATAGGAGGCGAAGGAAGACCGCAAAACCGACATTTCCATCTGGAAAAATGTGGATTGTGACAGATTGCTTCCTAACGTCACATTCCTTTTCACACATTAAAAGACCAGTTGGAAGAAATACGGAGCCGAGGTAAGAGTTGACGTTTTCCGCGGCCTATGGTGTCAAAAGTCAAATATGCGTTAAAATATTTATAACGCCTTATTTGACGAAGGCAAGTGAGAGATAGGGAGCGATGGGTTAATAACTGCCCCTCTGCCGCTTTCATGCAACGACCATTGTGGCTGTCACAAATTATGTATGTGTTGCACAGAGCTTTTATAAAATTCAGATGCCTGGTGTTGTGTTGGCAGATCGCTGGTCCGTGGATTGAATGGCACGGGTCCTCAAATAGTTGGAAACAGAAGAAACACCTGTCCTATAACCCATGATGTCGGTAGTGGGTATGTGTAGTAAACAGGAAACACTGAAACTTCATAAATCAGGATAGTGTGGAAGTTAGAATTCACCACACGGAGACCTGAATAAGAATTCACCACACGGAGACCTGAATAAGTTCAAGTTTGTATTTAATACCGGAGCGCCGGGAAACACTTCTACTCCCTTACGCGGTCGGCGCCAACAACCCAAGATGGCCGACTTCCGCTTCCTGTCCTGCCCTTCCGTTTCCGGTATGCGGAACGCTAGACCGTCACCACATATCTCCCCCCTTTATGCAATGACAACCATACATTCTAGTCCTTACTTGCAGTTCATATCAAAGTCCTTGCACCTCACCGGCACCTTTACTATTCTCCCCGCTCTAGTCTTTGTCACTCCATCTCTTCCTTCGCCGCTCTGCTCCATTCCTTTACTCCTCTCACTTGCGCCTTCTGTGTCCATTCTCACCATGTCCTTGTCCGATCCTTCCTTGCTCCAGCCTCTCACTTCTTCCTCTATTATGTCTCCTTCAAGTCCTTTTTCACTCCCCTCTCTCACTTGCTGCGTACCTTCTTCTACTTTCTCTCTGTGCGTTCTGCTACTTCCTTCTTCCACATTCTCTGTACTGTCCTCCGTCTCCTCTCCCCACTTCAGGATCTTGCTGCATTTTGCCATTCTGTCCTGCGACCACACCTTTCCATCACTGAGTAGGGCCGATCGGGCATAAGGCTTAATTACTCGTAGGGGTTGTGAGAACTTGCTCTCCCCTTTCCTTTTGAGAATGGCTAACTTCTCTCTTACCCAATCGCCCTTCTCCAGCTCCACTCCTTGTAAATTGTCTTTTATTAAAGTGTTCAGTGTACACCTCCTGTGCTCTCTCTAGGTTCTTCCTGACCACCGCCGGTGACCATTTACTTTGCACCACCATCTTCCTCCATGCCATGTTGTCCTTTATGAAGGCTTCCCTTCTTCTCAGTACCTTGAAGGGACTGTACCTGGTGCTACCCGGGGTGATGCGGTAGGCCCATATCATCTTCAGCAACTCTCCCAGTCCAGTCCATCATTGATGGCCGCTTTAATGGTCCCCATTATCACCCGGTTGAAGCGTTCAACTTATCAGTTTCCCGACGGGTGGTAAATGGGGGTGTGTTTGACCTCTATGCCATTCCTGGATGTAAACGCCTCCCATTTCGCTGAGATGAACTGCGGTCCATTGTCGCACGTGATGATTTTTGGAATCCCTTCCCTGACGAATATGTTGCGCAGGAAGTTCACCACTGCGTCCGTGTCTACATTCTCTCTTACTTCTACCTCTGGCCATTTGGAATACTTGTCAATGAGGACGAGGGCATACTTTTGTACTCCTTCCTTGTTGAGGATGGGTCCCATTATGTCAATAGACACCATTTCCCATGGTCCTTCGGGTACTGAGAATTTCCCTAAAGGTGGTCTCAACATGCTCTAGGATTTGTCCGCCTTGGCACACGACTCACATGATCTCACATGTCGTTCTACTTGGGTGTCGATGGCCGGCACCAGTACGCTTGCCTGGCCAGAGCCTTGGTTTTGGTGATTCCCTGGTGCCCTTCATGTAGTAGTACCATCAAATGTTCGATTATGCCTTGCGGTGGAACCACTTTGTCTCCTCTCAGGAGGAATATGGGATTCTCTACTAGTGACAGTTCCTCTCTCACCTCCTAGTACCGTCTTAGTGCCTCCTTGAGGTGTCTCTTTTCTGGCCACCCATGGACCACATATCCCTTAATCGCTTCCAGGTCATCATCTGCTTTGTAGGCTTCCTCCCATTCTTGTGCGCTGATTACCCTTTCCATGTCCTGAATGGTGGCTACCACATATCCTTCCCACCTTGGGCGCTCTTGCTTGTCTGCGTCCTCCATGGCTGCAGCTCGACTCAAAAAGTCGGCTACCTTGTTCTGTGGTCCCGGTATGTGTTCGACCTCATACACAAAATCCAGTAGGTGTAGTGTCATCTTTGCAATCCTTGGGGTGGCATGCGCATGCCCACTTGATGTCAACACCTTGACTAGAGGTTTATGGTCCGTCTTCACCAAGAATTTTGCACCCCATAGATATTGCCTGAACCTCTCCATGGCCAATACCACAGCTACCATTTCTTTTTCTATGACGCTAAACTTTTCTTCGTTGGGCGCTAAGGACCTTGAAGCAAAGCTAACCATCGACATCACCCCTTTCTCTGACCGCTGCATTAACACTGCTCCCAGACCACGGTCACTCGCATCAGTCGTCAGAATGGACTCCGCCTCCGGGTCAAACCCCTTCAGAGGTATGGCCTCACTCATCTCTCTTTTCAAAGTGTCGAACTCCTCTTGTTCTTCCTGGTTCCACTGAAATCTATTCCTTTCCTTCAGGAGTTGGCGCATGTAATGTGTCTTTGTGGCGAAGTGGGGAATACATTTGCTGTAAAATTCAGCCATTCCGAGGAATGATCTGACGTCTTCCTTCTTGCTTGGGGTGGGCGCATCTACGATTGCTTGCATGTTGGTCCTTTTTGGTTCTATACCTTTTCTGCTCACTTCATGCCCAAGATACATGACGGACTGCACCCCAAATTTGCATTTTGACCACTCTGCCGTTAATCCATTTTCCTGTAATGTTCGTAGTACTGTGTGCAGCTTCTCATTATGCTCTTGTTTGTTCTCTCCCATGACCAGAATGTCGTCCTGGAAGAACTGGACTCCCTCCACCTTCCGGAAGAGCCTGTGCATAACCTTCTGGAATACCGCGGCCGCTGAGGCCAGGCCAAACGGCATCCTCACGAACTCGTAACAGCCAAAGGGTGTGATGAACGAAGTGAGGTGACTGCACGATGGCTGTAACTTAATTTGGTGGTAGGCAGATGACAAGTCTATCGTGGAGAACCATTGTATGCCTTTCGTTTTTGCTAGCATCTCCTTGATTCGGGGTAGGGGAAACTTGTCGACCAAGATGTTTTAGTTGAGCTCTCCGAGATCGACACACAGTCTCACTTTCCCATTAGGCTTCTGTGCTACCACCAAGGGCGAAAGCCACTCTGCACTCTCGATTGCTCTTATCACCCCTTCTCCTTCCAGTCTATCGAGTTCTGCCTGCACTGCTACTCTACACCGGAACCTTTGTGGACCACTGGTTTCGCTCCCTCCTTAAGTTTGATGAGGTGTTTGTACTTGGTTAGTTCTCCAATTTGTCCACTAAACACTTTGGGGTATGCCTTGTGCTAGGATTCTCCGTTATCCTTTCCCTCTATGTCCATGAGCAAGATTTTCTCTACTTCACCTGGGTTCAACAGTATTCCCAGTGCCCCTGGTCCTTCCAGCTGAGCACTGACGGCCCCTTTTCGGCAATGTACAATTTGCAAGTTGCTTGGCAGCCTCTGAATTAAAACGGTAACGGGCAGTACCCTAACATCGGAATCCTTTGCCCCATGTACGTTACAGGTCTCAAGTCCATCGGGCGCAATTAGTCTTCTCTTTGTGAGCCAAACTTCTCTTCCCATACCTTTTCTCTGAACTATGGTAATGGGTGCACCACTGTCGGCAATCATCTCTATGGGCACACCTCCTATGTGCATGTCCAGCTTGGGTTTGTCTGTTTCTGCACCTTCCATCTCCAACACTTGTACATCGATGTAGAGGATCTCCTCTACGTCCTCTTCCTCCTCGGGGCTCCCTGTTTCCTCTCGATGTTCTTGGTCCACGTATCTGATCATGGCTCCCTTGGGCTTCCGGCGGCATACTTTTTCATAGTGCCCGAACACCCTGCAGAATGAGCACTTTGCCCTGAAGGCCGGGCACGCCTTCTCGTTTCCTAAGTGCGACATGCTACCACACCTGTAACAGCTCGGGCGTCCGCCTCTACTAGTCCTCTGGTCTGCGTGGTTGGTATGGGAGGTCCTCGTGACGTCTTTGCCCCTTTGTTGGTCTCTCGGCTTTGCCCTTTCACTTTTTGCCGGCGTCATGATTTTGCAGACGGTTTGTGTTCTTCCTGCCTCCTTTCTGGCAGCTTGCGCACATCGCTTCGACATCTCTGCCTTCTTCACTAAGGCCAAGACTTCTTTTAAGGGGGCATCCCCATTAACCCACAGTTTCTCCTGGATATGAGTGCTGGACGTGTGCATAATGATCTGGTCTCTTATTAAGTCGTCATGCAGCGTGCCAAACTTGCATGTCAAAGCTAATTTCTGCAGTGCCACCACGTATTCGTCCACTGACTCTCCACTCTTCTGCTTCCTCTGGAAGAAGTTGTGCCTGTCGATCGCTACACATACCACTGGTCTGTAGTGCGCGTCGAGGTTAGCAATGGCGTGACTGAACACATCCGTGTCTGCCGGGTCTCTCGTGCCCTTGACTATGGTATCATACACTCTAATCCCCTCTGGACCCAAATTGTGCAGTAGTATCTTCTTTCTCCTCAGGCTCGATAATGGTGCTTCCCCCTCTTCCTCCAAGGCTTCCAAGTAGTTGAGGAAGTATCGTTTCCAGTCTTCCCACTGCATTTCTGGCTCCCCACTTTTCGAAAGAAATGGCACCATTTGAGTGAGGGAGGTGGACTGGGCAGCCATCTTGTTGCCGCCTCCGGGGCCTGCTTGATCCGGAACTCGCTTGCCTGGTGGGCTCTCTGGTGGTGGTTGCGTGTCTGTGTCTTCGTCACTATGCTCGCTGTCGGTCGCTCTGCTGTTTGCCGCTCCCTCAATGGCTGGGAGTTCTTGTAGACTGCCCCTTAGCTCTGCGTCCGTGGTGCTTGACCCTTCCCCGCGTTTGTGCCGCGCCGCCAGCGTGCTGAGTGGGCCTCTGGTCAGAGGTCAGTGTCTTGCGTCTTGCGCCGGGCTCCCTGGTGCATTAGTGCCTCTTCCAGCTGTCCCGCAAGGCCTCTAGACTGCAGCGCTTCCCCCTTGACATTGCTTATGGTCGGGCGTACCTTTACTGTTTAGCGGTTGTCCTGCTCAGCTTGTGCGTGGTATGGCCTTAGGAGGGAGCTGCCTCGTGTCCACTGCCACGCTCCGGTTTATGCGTAGGCTCCGTTCGATTTAATATATGATTTTGCCGGTGGGTGGGGCCGGAGTTCACATCCCAGACCTCGTCGCCATTGTGGAAGTTAGAATTCACCACACGGAGACCTGAATAAGTTCAAGTTTGTATTTAATACCGGAGCGCCGGGAAACACTTCTACTCCCTTACGCGGTCGGCGCCAACAACCAAGATGGCCGCCTTCCGCTTCCTGTCCCGCCCTTCCGTTTCCGGTATGCGGCATGCTAGACCGTCACCACAGATAGAATTTTAATCCAAGTTATTCACCCACATTACAACTGCGTCCTGTCACTCGGAGTTCCTTCAGTAACTGAGTGCTACCAGTGAACCTCGAGCCAGGAACTCAAGAACCATTTAAAAGTATACAGAAAGGTAGAAAGGCATCATTAACATTCTAAACATTCTAAAACCTACTATTACATCACCTTCAGCCTTATCTAAATACAACAACAAATCAAAAAATAAATAAATAAAACAAAAATTAAAACACCCCGGGAACGACAACCACATATTATTCTTAATATCTAACAAAATCATCAAATCTGGTAGGTGCCTTCATCAGTCTTCCCCTACTGGTGACAGCAGAAGAAGCAGAAGACTGACCAGCAGATGAAACACCTAAATTCAAAGAACTGGAATGTTGTTTTGAAACAGACTCATTAGGCAATATCCAATGAGCCCACCCACAATGATCCGTGGACCCCCTGTTTTTGACTCTGTTGACCACCAGAGCTTGATCCTTAGACATCTTCACCAACTGCCTCATGTTCCACCAACCTTTTTCCCCTAGGAAAACAGCTCCTTTACTAACTTTAACCACCTGCACCGGATTAGAAAAAACAGAATTCCCCTTTGACACCCTGAAAGGTTTCTTAATCATCACTCAATCTCCTACCCCAAAACTCTGGGGATCCGAACATTTCTTTCCGTCAAAATTCTTTTTCATAGATTCTTGCTTATTTCTGACTACCGCGGCTAAATTACCATCCTTATTTACCCCACTAGAGTCTGGACATTTTTTTCTAACCAAACTGGGAACAGAACTGAATGCACCTTTCTACCCCTTAGTAATTCAAATGGCGTAACCTCCGTAGTTCAATGAGGCGATGTATTGTAACTCCAAACCTTTTCCTCAATAAAAGAACCAACATCCAACCCAGAGGCTATAGCAGTTTGAATACCCTCCTTTACAACTTTTAGAGGCCGGTGAATAGAGCGCCACTCTGAGATGTTTCACATCCTGTGCATTTAAAAATGTACAAATCTTTTCCGACACAAAGTGCGTCCCATTATCCGTTACCAAAAATTTGGGTGCCCCTTCCAACATGAAAAGTTTTCCCAAAAATTTTACAGTGTTGTCCGAATTAGGAGCATCCACAAACTTATAATATAACCACTTTGAAAAGTAATCCACAGCCAAAATCAAAAATCTCATCCCTTCCGGTAAAACATTGTAAGGTCCTGAGAAATCTAAACCTACTTTCTCCCATGCTGAATCTGGAAAAACCGTAGGATGCAAAGGTACAGCAGGTAACTTCCAGTGTTTATCCGAGAGTAAACACTCTTCACAATCATTTATCAGAGACCTCACCTGCGAATCCAACCCGGGCCACCAGTAATACGCCCTTATCTTCATGCAAGTCTTTGACACTCCCAAGTGCCGCATATGAGCCAACTTAATAATCTCCTTCCTTAGCTCTGCAGGCGGAACCACCTTATCCCCCGCAGTAAGACATTGCCCTTAACCGATAACTCTTCAGACACCTGAGCCATGACCCTTAGATCACCAGATAAATTCCTTACGTCCGGCCACTTCCCTTATGCAAATTCCATCGCCTTGGACAGAACCAAATCATTCCCCATAGCTCTCATCCAATCCTTTTCAGCACCAGGATGATTGAAATCTTCAATGGCATCTACAAAAGTCACACATTCCACATCATCATCCACTAAATCTTCCTCCTCCTCCTTGTCAAGTGACATCCTAGACAGACAATCAGCCCGAAAGTTTCTACCTCCCGGGATATGCCTCAGCTCAAAATTGTACTCCTGCAGCTTAGAAACTAGCCTTGTCAACCTAGGGGATAAATTATTATTCTCCGAAACCCTACTAAAAATGAAATAAAGCGGCTTGTGATCTGATAACATCAAAAATATTCTCCCCCATTTATACATTTTGAATTTTTGAGCCGCCCACACACAGGCCAAAGCCCCTCGCTCGATGGTACTATACCGCTTCTCATACTCCTTTAAAGATCTAGAAGCAAAAGTTATTGTTCTTTCCACACCATCCACCTCCTGACTTAATACCGCCCCTAAACCACTCATACTTGCATCCACAGCAATAGTAGAAATAAAATTCTGACGAAACGCATGAAGAGGATGAGCTGACACAATCAACTCTTTCACCTTATCAAAGACCATTTCCAAATCCTCTGACCACAAAAATGTCTGCCCTTTTTTAAGCAATACTCTAAGGGGTTCCATCACCTGTGCATAATTACTCACAAATCTGGCATAATACTCTGCCAACCCCTGAAACAAGCGCAGAGAATCCTTATCTGATGGAGCCTTCACCTCCTTCAAAGCATTACTTACTGAGAATTTAGGTTTGATACCGGAGGCAGATATAGTGTGCCCAAGATATTCTAGCTCTTGTACCCCAAACTTACATTTATCTTCTCGGATGGTCATTCCTCGCTCTCCTAACAAAGAGAGAACCTTTCTCAACAAAATATTGTGTTCATCTAGACTGTTAGCGAAAATAAGAATATCATCCAGGTAAGCCTGGACCCCCTTCAAATTCTTAAATAGGGTATCCATCAGTCTCTGGAACACGCTGGCAGCTGATGCCAACCCAAAGGGGAGTCTCAAAAACTTGAACGCCCCAAACGGGGTGACAAATGGGGTCAATTCTTGAGTTCTTGGATAAAGGCACCTGATGGTATGTGGTTTTCAGGTCGATCAAAAAGAACCATTTTGCCCCCCTCCCCCAAATTTGCCAACAACTCCTGAATTTTTGGAAGGGGATGGCAGTCCACCTTGATATTTTTGTTCAAACCCCTGAGATCCGCACACAATCTGATCTCATTATTCTTTTTTAGAGCGACCACAATGGGGGCGATCCAGTGTGATGACTCAGTGGATTCAATAATCCCTTGATCACATAAATCCTCCAACATTTTTTTAAACTCAGACCTTACACTTAAAGGGACATTACGCACTTTGTGGGTAACCGGTGAAGCATTAGGGAGGAGTCTGATTTTATGTTCCTCCCCCTTCACCAGACCCACCTTGTTATTGAAAACCCCTTTGAACTCTTTTATCAGGTCATTACGGTCTATCATCATATTCTCAATAGAGCAAATGGGTAGTTCCCTTGCCGTAATGGGATGTTCATCACCCGGAACCAAATACAGTCCCATCCTGGCAAGGTCCTTCCACCCCACAATGTTTTTGCCCTTAATAGCTACATAAATCTTTGTACAAATAGATCTTTCCAAAATTTCAACATTTCCCATGAAGAAACCCATCAATATCTTTTTCCGAAAGCCTTGGGGTTAACATCAGTTTCCATGAGGACCACCTCTTTACCCCATTTCTCATAGAATGTGGAGTCCCAGAGAATCGTAATGGGTGACCCTGAATCTGCCATCAACTGTAAATGAACCCCATCAACAATAGAAGAACACAAGGGACCTTTAATTTCCTCTTCCCCCACATCCAACATCAGAAGCAAATTGTCCATCGATTCAGCACAATTGTCCCAATCCACATTGTTAATTTTAACATTTTTCTTTTGAAACCTGCAAACTTTTTGGAAATGACCAACCCTTTTACAGACTGCGCAACGTTTACCCAAATCAGGAAAACCTTAAAAGTTGCCGATGTGGAATTTCGAACCACATCTGAAACAAAAATTCTGACCTTTATTCTGAAAAGGCTTTGCTTTATCCTTGTTACCCACAGCATATAAACCATCGTCTTCCACCCCATCTGAAACCATACTAATTTCAGGGGAAGCATCTAACGACATTGCTTTGGTTGACAAAACTGATCTCTCAATGCTTGATGCCACATCAATTACCTCAGACAGGGAAGGGTTCTTACAACTAAGAATTCTTTCTTTGATTTTGACAGAGACACAATTAAATACTAATTGGTCTCTAATATAATTGTCCAAAAGAGGACCAAAATCACAAGGAATCGCCAAAACCCTTAATGCTGCTACATATTCGTCTATCTTTTCATCCTCCTTTTGTTTTCTTTTATAGAAATTGTCGTTCAAGCATTATATTAGGAGACTCGTCAAACTGTTTCTTTAACCTGGCTAGAGCCTCTAAATAAACGTTCCATTGTCTGTCTCCTGACTGACCAACTGGAGGAGGAATAGAAGTGAGACTATTGAAAATACGCTGAGCCGCAAGCCCTAAACTCCCAAATAACAGAGCAAATTTACGAGGTGGAGAATATCCCAGAGCGTCTATGGCCACCAGATGATTCTCAAACAAACCCAACCACTCTGGCCACAGAAGAGCAGGTTTGCCAGGTTTATCAAGGAATGGTGGAGGTTGAGTAATTTCTTTAATTGAAGACATGCGGCCAGATTCATGAAACGAAAATCGGCTCGCAAAGGGCCAGATTCTGAGAATCTGGCCCTTTGCGAGCGCAATTTTTGCATTTGGGATTCATCATCCCAAATGCAAAAATCGCTATTATAGAATTCGCAAATTTGCGAGCAATTGCATTTAAGGAATCTCTATTTGAGATTCCTTAAATGCAATTCATGATGCATTTAAAAAATGCGAATTCTCAATTTTGGGCCGCTATTTACAGCGAAGTCAAACCTCGTGGTAAATAGCGGAAACTTAAAAAAATGCACTTAAGTGCATTTTTCTAAGTTGTATGTTACACACACACGTCCTTGGGACATGTGTGTGCGTAACACCAGCGTCCAATGTCATTTCAGGGGTGCAAAAGGTTGTCCTTTGGACACCCCTGCACCCTTGAAATCGCAATTTCAAAATGCGAATCGCTAATAGCGATTCGCACATTGATATGTCTTCCCATTCATTCCTATGGGCCTTTAGGCCCATGGGAATGAATGGGGAGTTATTAGCAATTAGCTAATCGCAAATAAGGAAGGTGTAGGAATCGCAAAATGAATTGCGATTTGTACATGAATCCCGTTTTGTGAGTCTGTAATAGCGATTCCTTAATAATCGCTATTACTGACTCGCAAACGGGCCTTTGATGAATCTAGCTGATAATCCCCAAAGTCCAGATCTGACAAGGTGTGTTATGGTTACCCCCACCTGACTCAAAACCTGTTAAGATCCAAAACTTAATTCTTAAGAAAAAGAAAAAAAAAATACAGACGTTGAAAGAGAGTCTGGAAGTCCCACTAGAATAATGAAGTTGACCAAAATTCTTCCGACGTAGACGTTGTCAATAAAAGTTCATTCTTGAAGTCTTCGTACTCTTTTACACTTAAACACGGATTGATTTCTTCAAAAGGAAACAAAATGGAGTCACGTTGACAACGTTGCCGCCGAGTGGCTTCCAGCACATACGAGCAACACAGGAGCTGCAGCACGACTTACGTCACACTTGACTGATCGAGAGCACGTCACTTCCGAATTTCTGGGAATAACAATTCTGAGAAGAATCCCAATGGAGGTAAGTCAAAGAACATCAAAAAATGCACGTTCTTTCAAACTGCCGTTTGTAGCCTTCTAACAGTGTAGATCGTAAAAAGGCTCTTCTTAGACGAAATACAAGCTTAGACTTCAGCTATAGATCCAACACATCACTTTTCACTGCCAATATTCACGAATTCAGAGTACCAAAATAGCAACTCCGATATCGAAAGGCAGAGCGTTGCAAAAAGCCAAAGTTATAAAAGTTCACAAGTAAGGTGATCCTACCGTAATTCGACAATCAATACCAGGTACTGCCAACGGTTGTCAATAGAGAGTAGGTCACAAAAGCTCATGACAAATTTTCCGTGAGCCCTCCAATCCGAATTAATTCGTCAGAAACTTTACCAATCTTCACGTGGGTTGGTGGGTGAATAAAAATAATCCCAATCGTCGCCAAATTGTAGTAAACAGGAAACACTGAAACTTCATAAATCAGGATAGAAGTTTAATTCAAGTTATTCACCCACATTACAACTGCGTCCTGTCACTCGGAGTTCCTTCAGTAACTGAGCGCTACCAGTGAACCTCTAGACAGGAACTCTAGAACCATTTAAAAGCATACAGAAAGGTAGAAAGGCATCATTAACATTCCAAACATTCTAAAGCATACTATTACATTCTATTACAGTATGCTGAAGTTGGTGAATTGGCCAGATCAGTTCCTGGATTGACTAGGTGCTCGGAGTGGCGCCGATTGATAATTCAAGTTGCTAAACTGGCATGCTATGCTGCTACAATATCATAGGGCGGCATTGATGGTTTAAACAGTCACACATCAAATTCTATATGTAACTTGGCGTTATCCAATGTATCGATATCTAGAGATTATGGTGCCATTCAAGGTAACAGAGGCATCCCACTACCAAGGATAACAAGTCGACAGATAAAAAATACCTGTTACACATTTTAAGAAATGGTTGTACCTCGGCACTCTAAAAATTCAAATTGAGCAATTTGAAATTTAGTCATTGAATATTAACTAAATGGCCAGTGCTAGAGACTTTTAAACATGGTACTCAAAGGTATACCTTTGAGTACAATGTTTAAGAGTCATTTCTATTTGCTATGACAAATTATTGGACCAAAACAATATTACATTTGATAAGAAAAATATTTGATCTTTTGATCTTCTCTTCCGTTTGAAAGACTTGTAATGTTCTTCTTTTGATGAAGTACATCAATGTTGTAGGATCTCTAGTACTGGCCATTTAGTTAATATTCAATGGCTAAATTGCAAATTGCTCAATTTGAAATTTTAGAGTGCCGAGGTACAACCATTTCTTAAGACATGCTATGTTGCTACATGGCTCACATGACTTTGCAGGTACAGCAGCTTTAATGATGGATAATTGTCCCGGGGGCTGCTAAGTGCCTTTTCACAGACTTACAATTCGTCTGGGGGCAACAGTGGCATCTGTGACAGATGCTGACCTCCTCATGGCCAGGGCCACATACATCACCGGATGAAGATGGCACCCTTTCCCTAAAACACAGAGAAACAGTCAACTGCAATTTGGTGGGTGATTGTACCAGGGAACTACAGAGGCAAGGAAAATCCCCATTGTACAAAGCAGGCCTTTTCATGCACAGTTTGACGTGGCAGGCTGTGTCTGGTCTGCCTCATCACCAGTGATAGGTTGCATGTCAGCTTAGCAGCAGTAACAAGTACAGAGGAAACCTTGGTTGCTGAGGTGAAAGCAGTAGTGTCCAATTCCTTTTCATTAACCCCTTTGTGACTGTTTGCTGAGGTGTGGAGAGGTTTGGGTGACCACTGACAGATTCCACTGACCACTGTCAACTCTGCCTCTCTGAAATGTTTCATGCTCCTGGCACCTAACTATAAGGGCATTACAACTGAACAGCTAATGCCAGCAAGGATGATCAGCTATGTCAACTGCTCTTGTACACTGGTAGTATTACCTGCATCTGCCTATTCATCTGAAGCTCTCTTCCTCCCTTCCACAGTCAGTAACATGCTACTCCTCCCTCCTCACTCCTAGAGGATCCTCTTCCCGTCTCTTGTACCAATCCATTTCACCTGCCCCTAAGGGCCTGCCACACTACATGGGAGTGGCGCTAGGTAAAGACCCTGGGCAAATTGAACCACTCCAATGCTGCCTATTATGGCTCGCCAGATCCAAATCTGCATGGCCCTAAAGTAGAAGAGAGCTTTCCAGAGAATCTGCACAAGAGAGCAAGCCTATCACTTCCTATCCAATACTTCCCCTTGTCTGCCATTCCTTCACATGAAAGGATGGTAACATAACATCTTTGAATATTTCTGCATGTCAGTTTCGCATACAAAATGAGCAGTATGCTAAACTTACCGACATGCTACTTGATTGCTACAATTGTAACGCTTGCTGGTCGGTCTACTCAGTTTCCCATGCGCCTTGATTACTATCATTTTGTTTGTCTACATCCTCTTGTTTGTACGTTTTATTCCTCCCTAAGCTTTTTCCTGCAGTGTTGCTTATTATTCACTGATTTTGTACTAGAGTACAGGTTTAATTTAAAGAAAAATATTATTACTCGTTTTAAATGCACCATCCCTGCACAGATGTATATAACCTAATACTAGGACAGGCACAGATGTATGTAACCTAATATTAGGACAGCACCATACCCAACACATTTTCAGAATCTATTCCTTTTCAGCGTAAAACATTATTTGTTAAAACATAAATGCAGTAACATGTACATGCCAGGCTCCGTATCAGTCGGCTCAAAATCCAAATGTGCTCAATTTGTGCAATTTGAGTTTAAATTTTCCAAACATCCATTGTTATGTACTGCAGATTACTCTCAAAAGACCCAGGAATTTCAGTCCCAGCTAGAAGTGGGTGCCCGCTCTTCTCCATTGAACTCTGAGTCACTTGATCGCTGATGCCATTATTATGGGTGGCACCTGGAGGTCACCCTCTCATCTTGCAGAAGCTCCACTTCAGCTCAAGGTTGATGGTCACCTGGATCGAGCCGTCAAATTGGTAAATGGATTTTACATCCAGTGTGTACTGCATAGTCTGCCTAACAGCTCATCCACACCAGAACATATAATGAATGCAGTGACACACTTAGATTACAACATAACACACTTCTACCATCTCCAGAATTCCAAATGACCAGGACCATCAGACCACATCCCTCCGTACATCCTGTATATGTCCACACAACCCACCCAACTCAGTGATACGTTTAGTAACGCCGAAACACAACACACACCCATGGGCGTCCGCAGAAATTTTTCCAGGGGGGGGCAACATTCTAACTTCGTCACTCGCCTTCAGGGCACTTTTAATGCAGACGGCCCGTTGTCATTCTTTATGTGGTGATCAGCAGCAGACAGAATGACAATGGACCTGTCCACAGTCTGCTCGAGGTCAGGGAGGGGCTGCTGCAGCCTCCAGAGTTCAAAGAGAAGTGCGAGAGGCCCCAAGTGAGAGAACATTTAAACTCCTGGGGCTTCTCGCAGGGGAACAACCTGCTGTAATCATGAACATTAAGGATAAAAGGAATGGGACCGGCGATCCAGAGGGGGGCAAGCGCACCCCCTTGCCCTCCCCTGCGGATGCCCTTGCACACACCCCTGCCTCTTCCCATAATACCAGAGCACAGTGCAAAACCACCAGTCAACCACAACTCCACTCAACAGCACTGCATAACATTACAACATACCCCGGTAACACCACTTTAAGAGCACACCAAATACTCTTTCCACAACATTCAACATAATCTCTTCTCCAAAATAGAACATCTTTCAAAAATCTCTGATCATACCAAACCAAAATGACTTGAACCAAGATTCAGTAACTCTCCATCGCACAAGCCACCCAATATTCAATATCCAATAATTAGACCCCACTTCTAAATATAACAATTATCATCGTTGAAACCTTCCCGTGTGCATGGGGAAAAGGGAATATTAAAAGAAGCATATTCTATCTAGAATGAAAGGATACCCATAAACTCAAGCAACCCAACACTGTTCCATAGCTGACTCCTTGTGGCACGTCTCCCCTACTGTGAAGCATCTCAGAGACAACGAAAAATTGTGTATTATAGATTTTCCATGAGCAAGAAGTGCATAATATTTAAGGATGCAAGTGGTACAAACTCTCAAACAAGTAATCTAAATCATGCCGAGGCTAATCAAATAAAGACTAGGTAGCTAGAACTCGGGGCTGTGAGGAGGAGAAAGGCTACAATAGCAAAGTGAAATAAACTCACTGGGAGCTTCAAATACTGTGGAGCCGCACCGCTGCGAGGAACTAGGAGAGCCCTGCTAACCGCTGTGAGGAAGGTGAATTGATTTTGAGCCTACGACTTGCCGCACCCGCTCCGCAGGTGCCGCTGCGAGGACAGAGTCCCTACCTGTGCTCCTGCTACAGTGGTGGCTTTTGGGGGCAACTTGAAAGGAGAGAGAACGAGCGCTGAACACCGGCAGGGACTCGAAGTACCAGGAGTCCCTGCCCGACCCAGCACACCTGGTCTGCGTTCACCTGCCAGGCCCGCCCACAGGCATCAAGCTGCATATAACCTGCTCTGAACCTCTGCCACTTGGGAGCCGCACCGCTGCGAGGAACTAGGAGAGCCCTGCTAACCGCTGTGGGAGGAAGGTGAATTGATTTTGAGTCCACAACCTGCCGCACCCGCTCCGCGGGTGCCGCTGCGAGGACAGGGTCCCTATCTGTGCTCCTGCTACAGTGGTGGCTTTTGGGGGCAACTTGAAAGGAGAGAGAACGAGCGCTGAACGCCGGCAGGGACTCGAAGTACCAGGAGTCCCTGCCCGACCCAGCACACCTGGTCTGCGTTCGCCTGCCAGCCCCGCCCCGCCCACAGGCATCAACACGTTATACAAAAGCGTTTGAGACACCTGCTGCGTGGGACGAGCCGGGCAAAGCCCGGGCCAAGGGCGGGACGGGCCCCCAACATCTGCTGCCTGGCTAAGGTTAGTGAGTTCCAGTGCCTTGTGTTTTTCTGTTATAGCCCTTTTGATGCTTATGACGGAACGGTTCCATCATGAGCATCGGTCACGCTGTGCTCATGAAGGAACCGTTCCATCATGACCACACCCATTTACATTAGGGCACAGCACCGGGGGTAAATCTGCACCGCACAGATGAGGTCAAATTGAGAGGATTGGAGATTGGAATTGGACATAAAGGATTATGGCTACTACCCCTCCGACCGGAGGTCCAAACAGGAAAAGCAATGGCGGGACTATAATGGGCACTTTAGACAATTTCCTGATAAGAGTGTCTAGTGCACTTGCTAAGGACATTGAATTGACCGAAAAAAGACTATCCTTAGATATGCTTTTGGACAAGCGGTCTTCGATGGGCAATTTGGCAAGGGCAAGTCACCGGACCCTAAAGAGACTGATTTTCAGGACTCGTTGCCCCCTATTGAGGGGGGGGGCGGGAGTGTAGTTTAAGAGCATGGAGGGGCTGTACCTCAGTTGGAAGCCAGCCCCAAAGCCAGATCTAACTTGGCTGACCCTGCCAAGAGGCTACATTCTCCCAATATTAAGACTAGGTCAGCTAGGGGCGCCAAGGCAATAGGGCCAAAACAGTCACAAGGCCCAGCAACTAGAGGGAAACATGTTGGGATACAGTCACAAGTGGCAGGGGGAAAAGGTAAAAAAGTTAAGGAGGTTGTGCCAAATGAGAATCTGTTAACAAAGCCCTTTAATTGACTTAAGTACATCACCAGTAGCGAAGGCAGGGGCCAATCTATTGTTAAATAAGGAAAGCGATGCCCCAGTGGACTTGGAGCCTGCCTTCTGGAAAAAACTAGAAAGTACTGTGAAAAAGATAACCCTCACGATATACGACAGATTGGATCGTATTGAAAATAGATTAGTCTGGCTGGAGCTTTTGCTTTCCTCAGCACAGGCAAGGGGCAATCAGAGTAGAGACTCAAATGTCATACAGCAAAAGGTAGGGGGGGCATAGTGTTGTGGGCACAAGCACTGATGTTGCATCTAATTCGAATGTGTTTTCAAAAGGCAGCTCAAGTGTTACAGCAAATAGTTTATCGGCCCCTAGTGTTAAAACCTCCCTAAATATTCCAGTAAAGCCCCCCCCCAAACGGCTCATGTTAACGGGGACAAGTCAGGGGAGGCTGGCAAGCCCCATGTACAATCCCAGCTGAGGCAAAAAGTCCCCACAACTTATATGGTGCAAAGTCAAAAAACAATTAACCTCCCACCGGATTCAGCCCCTTATGTGGTGGTCCTAGTAGGGGTGCCACAGCTAGAACTAGGAAAAAGGGAGACTTACTGGGAATTAAAAAACAAGTGCATTCACTGGCTGAATACAAATCGGCCATTACCCAGCGATACATATGCAGAAATATTATTTGCCAGGAGAGTTAACTGGGTGGGAAGGCGACCTAAATCAGTTGAGGGTGACTGCATCATCATCAACTTTAGGGACACAAGATGTGCAGAATTCATTTGTAACTGGGTACAACAGGATCCTAGGTCCCGAATCCAACCACTCCCCCTTAAGTTCTTTTACGCCCAATCACATAATTTAACGGGGGTAATCATAGGGGAAGGGAGGATGTAATCCTTTATAACCCGCTGAACATCAGGTTACAAAATAGTTTTGAGGCCTTGTCCGGGCTGGAAGACTGTGACTGACAACCAAGACTGGTAGGGGGGGGGGGAAAGTGGGTGCAGTATAATGCATGTGCAATTACCCAAAGGCAATAGTTTTAGTGGTTCACTTTTGTCTGTAAGAAGGGTAGAGTTGAGTGAGTGGAATAAGTTAGACCTACTGTCATGGAACGTGGCAGGACTCCCAGCCAAATTTGACAAAAAGGAATGGTTGGATTATGTGAATAAATATAATGTAATCTCCCTTCAGGAAACCTGGGAAACAGATTTTATTAATTGTAACCTCATGGGGTACAAACTCTTTGAGATCCCCGCTGTCAGATCTAGGGCAGGCAGAGCGAAAGGGGAACTCCTTTTGTGGGCAAGTCTGACTCTGGATGGGACCTGGTTGTATCTCAACTGGAAATCGGACTGTATGCTCGCAGTCCAGTTTAAAACCAGAGATCTTAATCTGATATTAGAACATTGGAATGTTGGGAGCTCCATTGAAAACAATGGAGTGCTCCGGGCTTATAATGGCTGGTATAAGCCTGGAGCTCCAACATTCCAATGTTTTTGTTCACAGCTCTGGCTGTGAACAAAGGCTTCAGGGATCCTGAGGGGATTCCAATCCCTTCACGCTCCCAAAAGGCTTTGTTTTTTTTGTTAGAACATTCTGTCCTCTGGTGACAGAATGTTCTTATAGCCCTTCGTAGATGAGCTATACCGCTATTAAAGTCCCTCTCCCTTGTTAAAGGCCTTCGCCTTCAGCTCGGGGCCTTTAACGCTGGAGATGGCCTTTAATAGCCGGTATAGCGCTCTACGGCGGGCTATAAGGCTATAATAGTCAACTTTTATAATGCCGGGGGCTGCAGGGGGGAGGAGTTGGAGGCCCAACTAGGAAATCAGAGAGAGAAGATGCGTGACGCCCTAGCCACCCTAGTTTTAATCGCAGGGGACTTTAACTGTCACCTATGACCCCAGCTGATACCTTTTACTGAGAACTGGGCCTCGTGTAATATTGAGGAGGGCGCCCATTTCGATCATACCTTACAGGGCATTTAACTGAACACCATGATGAGAAAATTGGATCTGGCTCACTCCATGGATCTTTTACCCCTTAACTCGGACGGTTGAGTCAACCCAACTTTTAAAGGTAGAGGGTGTACTACATATATTGATTTTGTAATTGTCTCCCATCTTCTTAAAAAGAGACTTTTGGGTTTTACCATTGACTGTAGTGGCTTTAGTGATCACACCCCCCTAATAGTGACCATATCAGTGCCTAAGGTGAATATAAAAAAAAGAGGGATAGTGCCAGAGATGAAGGAGAGCGCCACAGGTCAGGGTAGAAGACTGAAATGGGTAAGGCTAGATTCCGAAAGCTTCTATAAATCACTAGTCACCAAGGGGATAAAGCACATGGAGGTATGTTTAAACTTGGAGATTAGTGGGACCCCGGTGATTGAGGCATTTCAGGAGATAGGACGATTAGTGGATAGCCTGACACATGCAACAGGGAAAGGGAGGCAATCAAATAATCCCAGATGGTTCGACAGAGGATGCTCTACAGCTCAGAGAAAGCTGAGAGCGGCTCTTAAAAGGAAACCGAGGGATGGTGCAAGGGTAATCCTCTGTAGATCATTTTATAAACAAGAAGTTAGGCGCCGTAAGAAAGCACTTCAAATCAAAACGTGGGAAGACTTGCGTGAGGCGCCAGAAACACGTGACCTTTCCAGGTTTTGGTCTATAATTAACAGACCCTGCTTTCAAGACGGGAAAAATCCATGCTTAGCGTCAAACGTACTCCCTGAACAATGGGTGGAACACTTTGGTGCTTTGTATAACAGGGGAACCCCGATGGAAGAAGAGCAATTCGATCATAGGGAGATGTGCCCAGGGGGGGTCGAGTTCACCCTAAAAGAAATTGAGGCGGGCATAAAGGGTCTTAGCTGAAATAAAGCCCCTGGTCCTGATGGGATTCCGCCAGTCCTTCTTTTAAGCAATACTGATCTATGGGGCACGTTGGTTACAAGAGTCATAAATGCGGCCATAGTTGCGGGCTTAACCCGCTCATGTTCGACGGCAGTAATAGTACCAATTTTTAAGAAGGGCAATAGGGATAGCCCCAATTGTTACAGGCCCATTTCTTTGATTGATGTTACAGATAAAGTCATGGGAAGAGCGATCCTGAATCGCCTGATGAATTGGGAAGAAGAAAATTGTATACTCACATATGTACAGTATGGCTTTAGGGCTGGAAGGTCTACGGCAGACCAGTGTCTAAATTTATACCTTCTGGTCACGAAATACACCGTGGCCAATAATGAGAAAGTATACCTAGCCTTTATGGATTTGGCCGCAGCTTTTGATTGTGTAAATCGATCGAAGCTGTGGGCAATACTGTCGGACCCGGGGGTGGACCCCGGCCTTATTCATATTTTGAGGATGCTTCACCATAACACTACTGCAAAAGTGAGGTATAATCTGGAGGGTGACCAGACGGAGTCTTTTAAATGCACAAGTGGGGTCAGGCAAGGGTGCATACTTTCCCCCTTTTTGTTTTCTATCTATATTAATGGGCTTGAACGTTCTTTAATCAATTTGAAGGTGGACACGCCCAGAATAGGATGCAGACCTATCCCAGTTTTGCTCTATGACGCAGTCCTCTTGGCACGAACGCCGATGGGACTGCAGCGTCTGATTGACGGGTTTGTCGAGTTCATGACTGGTCTGGAATTATCTGCCAATCTGAAGAAATCTTATGTAATGGAGCTGGGCCCAAAGCTGAAGGGAAAGCAATTTAATTATAGTGTAGGTGCCACAGGCCTGGCAAATGTTCAGACCTTTTTATATTTGGGCATTTTATTTGATAGGAATCTGAATTTTAAACCACTGATCGAAGAACATGGTAACAAGCTAGTAGCCAGCTCAGGAGCGGTTATGAATTTTGGACACAGACTGGGCCGTTGGGCCCCGGAGCAAATGCTGACCATGTATAACTCGATCACTATAGCTAAAGTCTTATATGGAGCGGAATTATGGGAAATGGTAAACGTAAGCAGTGTACAGACGCAGGAAAATAATACTTAAGGAGGCTCTTGAAAGTTCCCCAATGTGTACCGTCGTTTGTAGTACACGAGGAACTGGGCTGCAATTATCTGGAGGAAAGGGAGAGGATCAGACCCCTAGTGGCTTGGTTAAAAGTATGGCTGAATCAGGAAGCAAATCTTACCCAGTAGGTAATCACTGACTGTATGGGCAGAGACAAAGGTATGTCTATTCCTTGGCTGAAGTACGTAAAAGAGACTTCAGAGAGTATAGGATGTGGAAACCTGTTTGTAAATCCACAGAGTATCACTAAACAGGATCCTACTTATGTCAAGGAGAAGCTTTACAATTTCAGTGTCACGTCTCGAGAATCCAGGGAAAAAGACAAACAGATGGTACAGGCCTATAGGAAAGTGAAACCCTGTAGGGGACTAGAGCCCTATCTTTCTCTTGTATTTAATCCGCATGATAGGTTTTTATTAACACGTTTTAGACTCAACTTGTTTCATCATTTATTAGCTGAACCTGCTGGTTTTACTAAGGCAATTGAGTCAAAGGGTCCCTGCACCTGCGATCATCGATCTCCGCAGGATACCCTTCATTTTGTACTATTATGCCCATTTTATCAACTACCCAGGCACTATTTTTTAATACACTTATTTAAAAAGGCGAAATTAAGATCAGCGAGAGACGCCCTTGTTTTCTTAAAAGAAGCTAGAGATACCCTTATTTTATTCTGTGTGACAAATTTTTTAATATACTCAGATTAAGATCCACTTGTTGACAAATGAACTTGACACTGAAATGGGCTGAAGGAAGTTTTTGTACATTTTATATCTGGTCAGCTTTTAAATGAAGTGTTTGTATTTTTTAAAATCTGTACTTTTATGGTATTGTTGAAATGCCGAATAAAGGATATTCTGATTCTGAGTTGAACTTTGACAAGGCACCAAGTACCACACAATCTAAATAACATAGAATATATCATGATCTGAATTAGCTCCTACTTTATATACCAAATACTTCATCCCCTAAAATGCGGGGGTTCAAGGGAACAAGAAGATGGGATGTCACAATATGTACCCTCAGTCCAATCTTGTACATCTTGTTTTCTGTGATTACACTATATTAATATCCCAGCTTTAGACTCTGCTTAAGTACAATCTGCAAGGTCTATCGCCAGTTTACAACATCAACAATCAACACAATCACTCAGCCAATTGTCGAGGGATTGTAAGGGTACAGGAAAAGGCATGAACGGTTGGCTTAGAACATGGAGTTTAACTTTGGCAAGGTAGCAAGAACCATGCGATTTAATATAACATAGAAAATATACACTTTAAGGATTTAAGTTGCCCACAATATCAAAATCTGAAGTCTAGACGGAGCTCAATTGCAAGCACGTAAGGGTTATTGCCAACATATGCCTCCTGCAACCATCATCGCAATCACATGACCAACTGCACTTTTGAGATCTAATGAGATTCCAATAAATCATTCACACATCTATTGCTGTCTCTGTTTACGTGGAGAGGGAGAAGACCAGCATACCTACTGAGAAGCATCCCACAGAGATAACACAAATTAATATGCACCCCACATAGGTTTGCAAGGCAGATGAAGAGGTGACCCCACTCCTTTGGAACCCATCCATACTCCCCACTACTCCTACTCACTTTGTCTAGTGTAAGGTCTTCACCTTTTCTGTCATAAGAACTACTCCTGTTCAATGAAAATCAACCTGTGCTGCTATTCTTATTAGTGTTGTAATACTGTCCAAATAAAAAAATCTTACATTAGTGTATTGTATTGTAATTTTTATATAGCAGTTACCACCCCAATGTGGGGCACTGAAGTGTTTGCACGCTACACAGTGGAAGGTGTGTGGTTGGAAGTGTGTTGTCTTTGCTTTGATCCTGTGTGGGAAGTGTTTCTGTGTTGTGTGAGGATCATCGAGGTGTGGTTATTGTATAATGGGACATATCGCTTAGCAGTGTGATGAATGAACACATTTGAGAGGCAGACACACAGTTTATGGTTTTCAGTAAGCTGGCAGCTTTGAGCACTTCTGCAGGTCCCTTTTTGGTATTTATGTTCATAGTCCACGTAAGTGATTACTGCACTAGGTTGTCCATTCTGAGAAATTTTGTTTAAAGTTAATGATCCTGATCAAGCATATGGTAAAGGGAGAAATGGTGGTGAGAGCTGCTGGGATGGACTTTGTTAATATTATCCTGTATCTGATTGTCCTTGTGAAATGTCAAGAAGCAGTTGTAGTATGTAGCTAGTTGGAACTTGCAGTAGTGGACTAAATTAAAATCCTCTGTTTGCTCTCAGCTTGTGGCAGATCTTGTGAAATATTCAATGCTTGTTCAGTTGGTAGTATGTGGTTTATTTGCTGTGAACTGGTACATTACTGAGATGGGCATGCCCTTTATTACGTTAAATTCATGCTTTGGTTGGCGATTTTAGAATCAAACAATTTTTATTCAACAGACATGTAGCAGTGAACACAGCTAGGCTGCCTACATCCACCGGCCGGCAGAGCGAAGAAGAACAGCACAAAAACACAGCCATGAGGTCTACAACCCGGAGGGCGACCTGGCGTAGGGGGGTTGTCAGCCAGGTGGTGCAACCATGTAGGATGTTGATGCTGCTTTTTATAAAACCAGAGGAGAAAAGAACATCCCAAAAGAAACAAAAGCCTACCCACCCCTCCCACCACCCATCCGCCCCGGACCCCCCTCCCTCCCACCCGCCCACCCTCTCCGCATCAGCGTGGTTCAGGCATCCAACTAAGCCCAAACTCCCAAGGACCCCGTCGCATTCCAAGGGCGAGCCAAGGACTCTCAGGCGGTCGCCCCTGGCGGTTCTAACGGAATGAGTTGCAATATCTGTAGGAATTTGGGGCATGTGACCTCTCGCAAGTCCAGAGCTAGCAAGTGTATGAAGGGTGCCCAGAGCTTCGCATACGTATCCCCTTTACCATCCACACACAGGGAGAGCCGCTCCATGCCCAGCAGCAGCCAAAGTCGTCTGATCCAGTCCCTCGGGTCTGGGGCGTCTGGTGAGCGCCACCGCGTGAGGATTACCAGGCGTGCCGCCAAAAGCGCCAGAGCTATCTGTCTACCCCGTGGGGAGCGCAAGGGAGACGCCTTAGGATGCGGTAGGCCCAACAGTACATGCTCCGGAGCCCTGGGAAAGGTGATACCAAAAGCATTGTCTATGTCGTCTAGAATCTCCTTCCAGTAACGCACTAGTTTGGGACAGTGCCAGAGCAGATGTGTCAGAGTGCCTGTCGCGCCACAACCCCTCCAGCAGAGACTCGAGCACTTGGGGTCCCACCCATGGATCCTCGCTGGTGTGTGGTACCAGTATGTAATTATTTTAAAGGCCGCTTCAGCTCCGGCAACGTTGGCTGCGGTGTGGTGTGCGCGATAGTGTATCTTGTTCCATTCCTTAAGCGTCAATGGGCGGCCCAACTCCGTCTCCCATCGAACCTGTGCCTTGGAGCGCTGCGTGTGTGGGCGCTTCATAATAAAAGCATAGAGTTCAGAGATGAGTCTGCGATCATCCTTCTTAAAGGCCACCCAGCGTTCCAAGGGCGTCATAGGACGGGACATGTCAGCAATGTTAGTGGGGAGTGTTACCCAATGTGCGACCTGCGAATAATGGAAGGCATCCGCGGCGGTCAGCTCGAAGTATTCCCGGCGGAGAGTGGAGAACGGTATTAGTCCCTCCGGTTGAAAGAGGTGTCCCACCCTCTTACAGCCCAGTTCCCTCCAGCGCTGGAAGACCGGTGAGGCGCATCCCGGAGGGAAGTCCGGATTGTCAACTATAGGCGTCAGTGGTGATGGGAAGGTGGTCCAGCAGCGCCTGTACGCCAGACGATCCCACACCGCGAGCGTCGGCGAGGTTACCGGCGATGAATAAAGGCCCCAGGCCCGGTGCTTACGCGGGAGCCAGAGCTCGCGCCAGATGTTACGGCCCGCCACTGTCTGGTCCATAAAGAGCCAGTGTTTGCTGGACATGGGCCTGTTCCATTCCAGGATGAAGCGTAAGCATGATGCCTGGTAATACGCCTCTATGCACGGGAAGTTCAGGCCACCCTCATCTCGAGGCGGCATTATTCGGTCGATTGCGATGCGGGGCGCTTGTGATTCCACAGGAACGTGGTTAGAAGTCGCTGGAGTTTCCTCAAGGCCCCTGGGGGGGGGCGCAGGGGTAACATCTGGAAAAGATAAAGGATATGAGGGAGGATCGTTATCTTTATCGCAGCTAGGCGGCCCAACCATGCCAGCTGCAGCCGGGACCAATCCGAGACAGACTTGGCTGTTTGGTCCAGGAGGAGCCTATAATTGAGGGCAACTGTTTGGGTAATGGTGGGCGCCAACTGGATCCCCAGGTACGGGATGTCCGTTTGGACCCATTGGAATGCGAAATCTTTCCGGAGATCCCGGACCACCTCCTCCGGCACCGAGAGATTCAGGATATGGGATTTTGAATAGTTGACTTTGAAGCCGGCCACCGTTCCGAACTCCTCCAGTTCCCGAGAAAGTTGTCTCCGAGAGGAACGCGGGTGCGTGAGGGACAGGATGACGTCGTCCGCGTAAAGGCTCACCTTGTGCTCCTCCGCCCCGAAGTGGATCCCTTGTACGGCCTCATTGTCCCGCAGCCGCTGCACGAACGGCTCCATGTAGAGCGCAAATAACAGGGGCGAGAGAGGGCAGCCCTGCCGAGTTCCGGCGTGATCGGAAAATATGCAGACCTGCAACCATTTACTCGGACAGTGGCCCGGGGGGGGAAGCATAGAGACAGCGGACCCAATTGATAAAAGCGTCTCCCAGTCCGAACTTTCGTAAGACCGCGAACATATACGACCAATCGACCCGGTCGAATGCCTTCTCGGCACCTATGGAGAGGAAGCACGCCTGCACACGTGACCGATGTACTAAGTCCATCAGGTGCAGAAGCCTCTTGGTGTTCTCGCCGCCCTGTCGCGTCGGCACGAAGCCCACCTGGTCGGATTCAATGATGCCGTCCATAAACGGGCTGAGGCGGGCTGCTAGGATGCCAGAGAACAACTTCATATCTATATTAAGAAGTGAAATGGGGCGGTACGAGCCGCACTCCTTGGCATCCTTGCCTGCTTTGTGGATGACAGTGACAACTGCTTCAGCCATGGACGGAGTCACGGTCCCCGAGTCCCTGAAAGAGTTAAAGAGACGTGTCAGGAAGGGGGCCAAGGCACCACAGAACTTCTTATAGAAGGAGGCTGAGAAGCCATCAGGGCCCGGTGATTTAGCAATCTTCAGACGCGCTATCGCCGAGATAACCTCTTCAACGCGTATCTCCGCGTCAAGAGCCGTTGTCGAACTCTGGGAGAAGGGAGTGATATTGCACATCGCCAGGTAGGCCTGGACCCGATCGGGGTCAGGGGGGTCGGACGTATAGAGTGCACGATAGAAGCGTTGAAAGCTGTCCGCGATGCGCGCGTCGGCCGCCTGTTCTACCGCGTGTTCGTCCCTGACGACCGAGACCATCGTCTGTTGTGTTCGGGCCCTCAAACGATGCGCTAGCATCTTGCCCCCTTTATCACCGCTAAGATAACATTTGTGTTGTAAGAGCAATAGCGCGTACTCAGCCCTATCAAGGTCCAAGTGTTTTAGCATGCGCCTCTTTGTCTCCAAATCCCTCCAAACCCTCTGCGCCCCGGTCCGCTTGTGTATTGCCTCTAGCCCGCGTACGTCGCGCTCGAGTTCCTCGCGCTTTTCTTTGCGCAGCTTCGCCAGGGATGCCGAAATCGCGATACAGTCGCCCCGCACGACCAGCTTAAGCGCTTCCCATACCGAGCTAAGGGACATGTCGTCGACATTGTTGGCGGCTAGATATTGAGTGATTGTGTCTTGTAAGCTGTCCACCACAGAGGCAGAGTTGAGAAGCGAATCGCGCAAGCGCCAGCCCCCACGGGTCTGCCCGCCGGACCCCCCCAGACAACACCACAGAAATAAGCGCGTGATCAGAAAGGGAGCGCGGCGCAATCTCCGCAGAGGAAAGCTGGGGAAGCAGGGAGGTGGAGGCAAGAAAGTGATCCAGGCGCGCATAGGACTT
Source organism: Lissotriton vulgaris (assembly GCF_964263255.1). NCBI lineage: Eukaryota > Metazoa > Chordata > Amphibia > Caudata > Salamandridae > Lissotriton > Lissotriton vulgaris. Next base: position 783,414,672 of record NC_141699.1, read on the forward strand.
GTGCGCTGCTGAGTAATAGGTATAATCGCGCTCTACAGGGTGCAGGTGGCGCCACACATCATGAAGTCCTCCCTCCCGTAGCCAGAGCAGGCCCCCTTTGGAGACGGCGCCAGTCGAGTGGGAGCGCGCTTCAGACCTGTCAAGCATTGGGTCCATCACCATGTTCAGATCACCTCCCACCAAAACCCAGGGATCAGGGGAGGCCAACACATCTGCAAGCGCTGAGGTTAAAAAGGGTTCTTGCTGCACATTGGGGGCGTAGAGGGAGCCTACAGTGAAGTAGGAGTCACCCCATTGAACCCTAACTGCCAAAAACCTACCCTTGATATCAACTACCTGAGACAGTACTTTACAATGCGCCTTCGTGCTAATCAATATCGCCACCCCCTGCCTCTTCGTGCCACAGGAAGACCATAACTGGGTGGGGAAGCGTCTGTCTTTCATTCTTTTCGTGTCTTTGGCGAGGAGATGAGTCTCCTGCAGGAGACAAATGTTGCCGTCCGCTCCCTCCAGTAGTGACAGGATCGCCGCTCGTTTGACAGGGCTGTTGAGGCCACGGACATTCAAACTAATAATTTTCAGATCCTTCCCCATCAAGAGGGCAAGACAGGGATCACGCTAACCGGGACCAGCGGCTGATGCGGATTGCCCCCCCTCCCCCCCTTCCCCACCCCTGCCCCGAACCTCCCCCCACCCGGACCCCTCCCTCAAACCAACCCCACAACAACAACAGTCTGACAAAGCCCCCCCATGAAAGAAACATCAGGGGAAAACAAGAGTTCGTCAGAGTCCCAAGGGCTGGGGGCATGGACTTAATCCCACCAGCCACCCAAATCCTGATACAGGACAATATGCACGGGGAACGTGACAGTACATTACCCATCAGAGTCCTGTAGACGGGTCCCTCCACCGCCAGCCGTTAACTTGCAGGGGGGAAGTGTCCGGCCAGATTGCTCAGGTCCCTTCGGACGCCTCAGTGACCTTTACTACTGAAGCCACCGCTGCATCTCTTTCCTTTAGACTGACGGACAGATCTGGACCTGAAGGCTTTGATGATTTGCCCACCGTGGGCCATTCCGTGGAGCGACGGCGAGACCTCGGAGGGGGGTGTAGGAGAGTAGGGTCTGCAATCCTATGATCACCCAGATTTTTTGCTTTTGTTTCACTGGTTTACGACTTTCTCTGGCTGTGGGCCTGCCAATCAGACCCACAGCCTAGCTGTTCTCTCACTAAATTGACATGTGTCCCTTAGGTGCATTATCCAATTGGGACTGGGCCACCTTATCAGACCCTGTAACTCAGGGCATAGGTGTACCCAGGGCCTACCAGGGGCTGAAGCATGTATTATGCCACCCCTGGATGGCCATCTAAATCTGACACAACTGACTGCACGACAGCTGGGGCAAGGTGGTGTAATCACCCTTTGCTTTAGATATAGTATACCTATATCTAACCCTAAAATGGACACACAGATTCCTATCAGTCACTCCTATGGCAGGCCTTGACAATCCTGAAGGGAGAGTGCTTGGAATCGTCTGAAATGGTGCTCTGGCATGAGCTGAGCCCGTTTGCAGCTTGCGGAACCAAGTCCTAATAGCTGTTCCATGATAACGCATACCATATACTCTTAAATGCATTATAATCCTCGCGGTTAAATGCTATCTCTGGTATTGCTTTATCAAAACATGTCGAGTAAGATGTCATACGAATTGGAATACTAACCCCTCGCCAATGCTGGCGACGGGGTTAGCATTCCACCCTTCTAGAGGGACACGACATGTATGTAACTGTGAACCCCGGTTAAAGTTAACTGAAGCCTCAGCTCCACAAAATGGATGCTGCCACCACAGACACAAGTCTGACCTCCTGCTGCTGGGAGTCCTTCCAGCGAGGAGAGCTTGGACAAAGGGTTTCCTGTCAGGGGCGGTGCTAGCACCATCCCAGACAGGGTTTTGTGTATCCTGGGTAGGCAGGGCTTTACAGGAAGGTGACTGCAGAGTGGCACCCCGGTGCTCACTACGCATCTGCCGGCTAGAACCAGCTCCAGGGGCACACCAGCCCCTGGCCTGGGGAAAGTCCGGCATGGGAGAGGGGTGTAACCACCCCCCTTCCTGGTCCCACCCCTAGGGCAGGACCTAGTCGCGTACCCACCCCTTTCTTTAGGATAAAGGCAGGAGCGGGGACCCTTCCAAATTAGATCATCTTTGAATCAAGAAACTACTTTCTACGAAAGGAACTCTCGACTTCTTCTCAAGATTTCTCCCTTGTGGCTAAGGAGTAGTCCCCCTGCATCCGCAGGCACCATCTAAGAACTCTGCGGCTTGCTGCACGTCCTTCCTCAGGAATCCGACCGACCAGCTCGACGAGACCCGGCTTCCCTGGCACCTCTGACCTCTACCTACCTCTACAGCTAAGCTGAGAACCGTAGGTGCGACGAGACCTCGAGGGACCGGCCATCATCAGAACTGCACGACTTCTATCCAGAATGACCGCCGAGGGATCCTCTGGTGAGTGCTTGGGGTCTGAGAAGCCCCGACCCTGAGCAGCTCCAGCACCGAAGTCCAGCCCCCCAGCATATCCACGATCTGCGTGGGGCTTTTTGCTGCTCACTGCGTTGTCTGGCTACTAGCCCGCTGGCTTGTGGCCTTCCCGACGACGATCAACGACGACAACACTGCTAGTCTGGTTGCTCCAGACTGGCCCATGCTCCCTTCCAAAAGAGGAGCACCCCGGACCCTCCTGGTCCACTCCAGACGCCATTTTTGAGTCCACCGCGTGGGCTTGAATTTGCCAAGACTTGTTGCTCCAATCCTGGGTCCAGAGACGTCGACAGCATCAACCATCGTGGGACAGCTCGCACCTCCATCCTGGTCGCCGACAACGCCTCCTGGTCCGTGAGACGGCAGAGCCCAGCGTCGCCTACTCCCCTGGTCGTGGTGACTTCGCCCGGTGCCATCCTGGTGCCCACACAATCACTGGCTAGTGATTAAAGAACTTGGTCCCCTCTGCTTTCAGGTGTCATCCATCTTCGATCCAGGCTTGGATCACTCGAACAATCTTCACTGGTCGCCTGCCAGCAACTTCTTTCTTCAGGATCCATAGACTGCAACGCGGATTCCCGACGTCTTTTCAGACCTATGCAGCTGCAGCCCCTGGGCTAGGTAACTTCGGCATTTCGGTGCCCCAGCATAGCCTCACTATCCAAGGGTCCAGATCCTTTTAGTTTTTCAGCCTATCTAGTCGGGTTCGCCCGATAACACTAACTTTGTGAAATCTAGCTACCATAGACTTTGTCCCGCATCCCGCGTGAGAGTGCACACTCTGCACCCGAGTCCCCTAGGCCTCCTACTAGTAATCTGAAGGTTCATTAACGTAGTCCTAGCGATTCCAAAGCCTATTAGTACAGTACTTACCTGCTAGTAATTTCGCATTCCACTTTTAGAGTATATGGTTTTTCGTGCCCCTCGGGCATTTGTGTAAATTGTGCAACTTAAAGTATGTTCATAAGAGTTTTGTTGTGTGCTTAGTACCCTGTCCTCATAAAGAGTACAGGGCTGTTGTGATCTAAATAAATACACTGTTTATTTTCATAACACTTGTGTGGTGTCCTTTCACTTGGTGTTCAAGGGGTATATGTGATGGTATAACAGCTGGCTTAACACGCCCTCTAGAGTTTAGCCCGAAGACTGCTCGTATCCACGCTACTAGGATAGCTGGTCTATAAGGTTGACTTACAACCAATCACCATAAGGGTTGTTTGGACTGATACAAAGTGCTCACTAGAATAGTGAACATTATATATCAGGCCAACTTCTCACAGGGGGGATGAGGACTCAGCAGCAGGGTCAGCGCTCTCCATTCCCAATAGCTCGCGGGCGACCTCCACAGAACGCACCTGGACCAGCTTCCCCTTCCATCGAAAGACCAGCCGGAAGGGGTGCCCCCAGGAGTAGGGGACACCCTGTTCCCTCAGGAAGGCAGTGACTGGACGGAAGCCTCTCCGCTTGGCCAAGGTGGAGGCTGCCAAGTCCTGGTAGAGCACCGGGCGACGATCACGGAACATGAGTGGGTTGTGCTCACGGGCTTTTTTCAGGATCCTCTCTTCGAGCTGGAAATCGTGGACGCACACCAGGATATTTGGGGGGGGTGCGTTGGCTCCACGCGGCAGGCCGACCCTGTGGACTCTGTCTAGCTGAATCTCGCGGAGATCTTCCTGTAAGACCTGGCGGAAGAGGCCATCGACATAGTCTCACAAGTCCGATCCCTCACCCTTCCATTGCACTGCGCGGATACGAATGTTATTGCGCCGGGATCGGTTCTCTAAATCCTCAGCGTGGGTCTGCAGGTCGAGATTCTGCTCAGTCAGGCGGATAATATCCTGTTGGAGCCTATGTATGTCCCCGGCCGTCTCCAAGTCGTGGTCCTCGAGGGTCGCCACTCTATCTCCAATGGCGTCGACGTCTCTTCTTACCTCCCTGAGGTCCGAGGCCAGTTGCGACCGCAGCTCCTGAATGTCCTCTTTTATGGCCGCAAAAAGTTCTCGCATGAAAGCTTTAGTGGCCGGGGCCTCGCTCTCCTCAGGCGCCGTGGCCTTGTCCGTCGCCGCTGGCGCCCTCAGCGGCGAGCTCCTCTGTGTGCCCTCCTTCAGGGCCTTCTCTTTCCGCCAGAGTAGGCCTCCGAGCCGGGACCCACAGTGATCGCCCGCCGGCGACTTGCACCACGCACTCCGGGCACCTCTCCCGGTCTCGCTGCCGTCAGGAGTCGCGCCCGTCTCCGCGGGACCAGGAAACCAGAAACTTCACCGGAGGCTGCCTGGCAGAATCCTGATGGCCCGTGGCCGTCTCCGGTCGATAGCAGGACCCCCTGCACGGCTAAAAACAATGCATTTAGGGAAACGGCGGCGGAGGGACCGAGAAAGACGTCTCACTCCGCCGCCATCTTGGCCACGCCTGGTTGGCGATTTTAAAAGATGAGATACAGATGATTAGTGTTGGAAAATGTCTATCTCTGCAGGGTCACTCAAACATTTTGCCTTCCTTCACTTTTTCTGACCTTGTTTGTGTTGGCTTTAGGACTCTGAGCACTTTAATACTGATAACCCGTGCTAAAGAGCCTGTACCCTCTCTAAACATGGTAACATTGGCTCATACCCAATTGGCATATTTAATTTACTTATACGTCTCTAGTAAAGTGCACTACATGTGCCCAGGCCCTGTAAATTAAATGCCACTAGTGGTCCTGCAGCACTGATGGTGCCACCCACTTAAGTAGCCCTTAACCATGTCTCAGGCCTGCCACTGCGGAGCATGTGTGTGCAGTTTTAAACTGCAAAGTCGACCTGGTAAGTTAAACCTCTTGCCAGGTCTAAACCTTCCTTTTCAATACATATAAATCACCCCTAAGGTAGGCCCTGGACAGACCATGGGCACGGTGCAGTGTATTTAGGACGTGTACTTTTAAGTTTTACATGTCCGAGTAGTGAAACACTCTTAAATTTATTTTTCACTACTGCGAGACCTATCTCTCCCATAGGATTACGTGGGAATCACCTTATTACATTAAGTTTGGTGTCCCTGGAATTACAATTTAAAATAGCAAGTTATGGTGAAGTCGCATTTGAAAATGCAATCCTGAAAATACCACTTTTAGAAAATTGACATTTTCTTACTTTAGCCCAGGCTTCTCCAACAAGTACCTTCTGAGCTACTGATTGCTCTCCGTCTACCTGTGAGTAGCTTTCCTGTGTACAGCCCAGTGAACAAAATTTGAATCTTTTGCTTAGTTTTTTTTAAAAACCTTTATTTATAGTTTTTCAGTACAACAAGGACAAGGAAGGCAATTCCAGAGGCATAAGTCCGATATATCCATTACACATTTCAGTATCATCGTAATATCGACATTGAAAAACAGCAGTTATGTCAAAGAAACATGGCAGGAAGATATTTATCTCTGAGCAGACAGTAAGACAGTTCAAGCAAGCAGTCAGCCAGCGTATCATCTAGTTGTAGTGCAATTTGCATCATAACACGAAAAGGGTCAAACGATAGGGAAGAAAACCATCCTTGCAACCAGTATTGAGGGAGACCTATAGAATCATCAATAGTGCAACACACACCAGCAGTGCTTCAATATAACACAGTTCCTCCACTGGTACTCCCTCCACCCCCAACAGTGCCACCGAGTGGAATCATGATCACGGCTGTACAGCCTCCCCATTTACTTCCATCTCTGCAGTGTCCAGTGTACCTGTGTTGCCCAACAGGTAAGTCTGAAGGGGACCCCAGATATCTCTAGGTCTACATTGTAGGAGAGTAGGGCCTGCTTTCCTATGGTCACCCCACTTTTTTGCTTTTTGCTTCACTGGTTTTCGACTTAATGTGGCTGTTGGCCTGCTAATCAGACCCACAGCCCAGCTGTTCTCTCTCTAAATTCACTACAATGCACTTTAGGTGCATTACCAATTGGATACTGGATCACCTTATGAGCCCCTGTACCGTGTACCATAGGTACCCAGGGCATAGGTGCATCCCAGGCCTACCAGGGGCTGCAGCATATCTTTTGCCACCCCTGGCTGGCCATTCAAATTTACACAACTGGCTGATCACTCAGCTGGGGCAAGGTGGTGTAATCACCCCTTGCTTAGATATAGTATACCTATATCAAACCTTATATCTGGACACATATACACCTATAAGTCACTCCTATGGCAGGCCTTAACAATCCTGGCGGCAGAGTGCTTGGTTTTATGTGAGATGGTGCTCTAGCATGAGCTGAGCCTGTCTGCAGCTTTCAGAACCATGTCCTTTAGCTGTTCTAGGATATTGCCATACCATATACTCTTAAGTGCATTATAATCCTTGCGGTTAGATGCTAACTATGGTTTGGCTTTATCAAAACATGTCGAGTAAGGTGTCATACGAATTGGAATACTACCCCCTCGCCAGTACTGGCGACGGGGGTAGCATTCCACCCTTCTAGAGGGAGAAGACATGTTGTTCCTACTATTCCCGGTTAAAGTTAACCAGAGCCTCAGCATCACAAAATGGATGCTGCTGCCACAGACACAAGTCTGACCTCCTGCTGCTGGGAGTACTTCCAGCGAGGGAGGCTTGGACAATAGGTTTCCTGCCTTGGGAGGTGCTAGCACCACCCCAGACAGGATTTTGTGTATTGGGACAGGGAGGGCTCAAAGGACTGAGACATGCCTGGGGCACATAAGGTGTCCCATGCATGGTCCAGTTCAAACCGGTGCTGGGGCTTCCCTGCCCCAGCTCTGGCACGAAACTGGACAAAGCGAAAGGGGTGTAACCGCCCCCTTCCCTGGTCCCACCCATAGGTGGGACCTAGCAGGTAATCCAGCCCCTAAGATCAGTATATAGGTAGGAGCTGAGTCACTAGGACTTTAGATTATCCTGACTGAAACTTTGAAACGAAACTCTGGACCTTCATCACTCTACTTTGGAAGATGACAACTGAAGAATCTCCCTTGTGGTCAAGGAGTGACCACCCTGTGCAAGCAGGCACCATCCAGCGATCGACGTCTTGCTTTGCCGCCACCGGAGCCCGAGCCCAGAGCCTGACAAGAACCAGATTCCCAGACATCCAACAGCCCGATCCACAGTCCCTGCAAAGCTGAGACCCATGGAGGCGACGAGAGACGTGGGACCGGCCATCTTGAAAAGTCTACGACCTGCTAACTGTGCAGCCCCCGAAGCCCCCTCGTAGCTGTGCATTGGGGATTGAGAAGCCCCAGCCCCGAGCAGCATCTGCACCGAAGATCAGCCCTGCACACTCCACGAGTTCTGCGTGGGGCCCTTTTGCATTTTCATGCTCGACGCGTCTGCCCGGTCACTTGCCTGTTGGCCAGTGGCCACCTTGGCGACGATCCCGAGAAACTACACCGCTGGTCTGGTTGCTCCAGACTGGCCCTTGCTTCCCTGAAAAGAAGCAGCCCCTCAGACCTTGCTGGACTGAGTAAGAAGCCTACATCGATTCCTGCGTGGGTTGCCTTTGCCAAGGCTTGTTGCCTCCAATCTTGAAGCCGACACCGCCGACAGCGAGAGCCTTCGTGGGACAGCTCGTGCCTCCATCCTGGTCATCGTCGACACCTCCTGGTCCACCTGGCTGCAGAGACACGCTTTCCATCAGCACCTGATTGTAATGCAACATCACCTGGTTCCAATCTGGTCACTGGCTAGTGACCCAGACTCTGTTCCCTCTACTTTCAGGTCCTCTACATCTTCGATCCACCCTTGGATCCTCCCGGACTCTTCTCTTCTGGTCGCCTGCAGCATCTTCACTCCAAGGCTCCATAGATCTCCACGACGAAACCCAACACTTTTGAACCTGTGCACCCGCTTCCTGTGGGTTAGGTAACGCGAGTACTATGGTGCTCCTGTAGAGGTTTACATCTCTAGTGTCCTAGTTTCAAGTGGTTAAGCTCTATTCCAGTCGGAAGGTTCCTAAATCTTAACTTTATAACTTTTACGCACCCATTGACTTCAATGTGTACACTCGTGTGCTTTTAGACACTGCACACGCATCCCGTGGGCCTCCTGCTCCCTAACCATTGTTAGATCAGTGTAGCCCCAGCGATTCCCAAGGCCCTAGGCCTTACCATTGTTCGTGACGTGGTACTTATACCACTTTTTTAATATATGGTTTGACGGGCCACCCTGGCCTATCCATAATTGTGCAACTTTTGTCTATTCTATTAAGTTACTTGTTTTGCGCTTGTGCTTCTGTGATGATAAAGAGTTCAGGGGTTTGTTTAGAAATAAGTACATATATATTTTCAATATATATCTTGTGTGGTGTCATTTCATTTGGTATTAAAGGGATTTCATATGGTAAAACAGCTGGCTTCACATGCCCTCTTGAGTTTAGCCTAAGACTGCTCTGTCCATGCTACCCCTAGGATAGCTGGTCTAGAAGGTTGACTTTACAACCATCACCATAAGAGTTGTTTGGACTGGTGCAAGGTGCTCACTAGAATAGTGAACATCATATACCAGGCCAACTTCTCACATGCACATCGTTGGCAGAGTTTCCGCGTACACTATATGTTGCTCCTGACAATGTGTGAGATCTGTAAGCCAATCTCTGAACTCCGGTGCCCTGCCGCGTCCCCACCGGCAAGCTACCCTGCGCTTAGCTAGTAATAAGGCAATGTCGAACAACTTCCAGTGTTGTTTGGGTATCTGCCCAGTGTAACCCAGTAGCATAATAAGTGGATCTCAGTCAAATGTGTGTTTCGTCATTTCCTGAAGGGCCGTATGCACGTCCGTCCAGAAGTCCCACACTCCGGGGCATTCCCATGCCAAATGAATAAACCTCGCCCCTTCCGCTCTGCATCGCACACACCTATCATCCTCCGATAAACGAAAGCGGAGTTTCAGTACTGGGGTATTATAAACTCGCTGTAAGAACTTATAATGGATTATCTTAAGCCGGCAGCTTGCTAAAATATTAGCTGTCATGCCACAACAGTAGCTCCATTGTGCCTCTGATATGTCGCATCCGATATCCTCGCTCCATTGTATGCGAGCAGTGCTTTCGATCCCCTGACTTTGTGCCCTTATGCTTCAGTAAATGCCGGATACCAGGTGCCTGCCAGTGGTCGAGCTCAGCATCCCATGGAGCGGAATGACAACATCCGGTTCTTTCGGGTAGTCTGGTGGTATCCCCTTCAACCCTTGAGTCAATCGAATATAATAGAACACATTCAGGGGGGTGGGTTGGAACCCCTGAAACGAGTGTTCCCTATTGCGAAGTTGCCCATCTAGAAACAAATCACCCCATCTGGCAATGCCAATTCACCTGCACAAAGCCTGGAATCCTGATTCCTGCAGCAATGGCATCTTAGGATGGTATTTCAAGGGCATCCGTGGAGAGTATAACAGTGGTACCCGCAATCTACGCGCTATACGTTTCCAAGCATCAATCGTGCATGACACTGTGGTGAGTTGTGTATCGAGAGCCTCGACAGGACCAGGTATGAGACCGGCCAGGGGAAGCGGCCGAGCCACCCAGTCCTCCACTGCCAGCTGTGGCATGTTTGGAGTTGGCAGCATCCAGTGATAAGCGTAATGCGCTTGCGCGCTCATATAATACGCCTCGAAATCTGGCACATCAAATCCACCTTTCACATATGGTTGTGTCACGGTGGACCATTTAAGACGCGGTTGTTTGCCCTCCCCAGAATAATTGCAGTAATTCCGACCGCAGTGTTTTGAAAAAAAACGCACCTGGGAAGTAGGGTATATTTAGGAACAAATATAAAAAGCGAGGCAAAACCACCATTTTGATAAGCGACGCCCTGCCCGCCATAGAGAGTGGCAAGGAAATCCAGCAAGTTACACTATCCGTCAATTTGGTAATCGCTGTGCCATAATTCAGCCTAAGTGTCTCTTCTCTGTCATTAGAGACTTGTTTTCCCAAGTATCGGAGATCCGATCTACACCACTCTAGTGGGTAATCGAGCTGAAACTCTCTCACTGCAGTAGTGAGTGGAAAAAACTGCGATTTGCTTCAGTTTATCTGTATACCTGATATCCTGCCGAACACCAAAAATTCTCGCAGTAAGGGGTTGAGATTCACCGGAGGGTCAGTTATATACAGTGTCAAGTCATCTGCATATAGGGACACCCCTAGTTGCCGCTCAAAGCACTTAAACACACTCGCCATATGTAGCTGAAGAATGCGGCAAGCCAGGGGCTCTATTACAATAGCGAACAGCAGGGGAGACAGCGGGCACCCATGGCGGATGCCACAAGTGATTGAAAGCGGAGCGGATGAGCGCCCATTAATCAGGACCCTAGCGGTAGGCTGTGTGTAAAGTAGTCGTATCCATGAGATGTATAATTTAGGGAACCCCATTCTGTGCAAAATAGTAAATAAATATTGGTATTCAACCTTATCAAAAGCTTTTGTGGCATCTAAGAACACTGCGGCCACCGGGAACTCAGGTGTTATAGTTTGAATCAACTAAAAAAGGGTACGCAAATTGTGACTCGTGGACCTCCCCGGTACAAACCCAGCCTGGTCAGGGAGTACTATCTTGGTCATAAGAAGAGAGAGACGTGTGGCCAGAACCTTAGCCAATATTTTAGCATCGCAATTTATGTGCGATAAAGGTCGGTAAGAATCGCAATCTGTAGGGTCTTTCCCTGGTTTTAATAGGGAGGTAATGACCACATCCCGCATAGAGCATGGCAAAATCCCTGACTACAATGAGTCCTCGAAGACTTCCTTAAGCATGGGAGCCATGATATCTATATATTGTTTGTAGAATTTGGCAGGCAGACCATCGCTACCCGACGCCTTACCGTTCTTCAATGACATAATCGCCTCCCTGATCTCGTCAAGCTCCAGAGGGGCCGAGAGAAACGTCCTATGCACATCACTGAGCCAGCATAGTGCTATATCATCTAAGAAGGACTCGTACCCCTCTTCTACTGGTCCCTGTGTTGTGTACAGTGTCTTGTAATGGGATTGAAATGTCTGCAGAATACCCTCCGAGTCTTGGTAGCAGTTGCCATCCCATGCATTTATCTTCAAGATATTAGTTCCGAATCTAGGGTTCCTAACTAGTTCTGCTAGTGCTCGCCCCGGTCTCTCCCCCTCACAATATCTACGAGCCACCCAGTGCTTCCCTCTAAACTTCACCTCTCTTGCCGCCTCCGCTTCAAATTCCGATAGTTTGGCCCTGAATTCTATGTGAAGTCTCCCATCGCTACATCTGATCATCTGCGCCTCAATCTCTTTCAGTTCTCGCTCTAACTTGTTCAATTCAATCAATTCAATTAAAAAATTCTTTATTTCAACCAATTTGGCCATAAAAGAGTACAGTTTAAAATACAAATAGTTGGGAAGGGTCAGGAAGGGTATGTGAAAAAAGGGATGGTCAAAAGCAGGTGACATTTAAAATTAATTTCTATACACATGATAATTTTCTTGTACGAGCAAAAATACCCATTCAACAATACTTTAAAAAAAATATATACCCAATTCAGTGCACTAATTTCTCAACAGTAAGACTATCAAACAATAGCGATTAGTTTGCGCTGCTTAGCTAGCAGGAATTTAGATAGTGGAAACACAATAGGGCTCAATGTACTTGTTTTAAGAATTCTAAAGGCGTACAAGCACTGTTTAAAACCCAGATTTCTGCATAGTGGTAACAGCCAATATTTTCTTGGTGTGGTGTATGCTGGACAAAAGAAGACAACATGAACCTCATCTTCTAAGTCACAGCAGCAGCCCGGGCAAGACTTATTAGCGGAGTTCGTCCAGCTACTTGTGACGGCCTAAAGGGGTAAGGTGCCATGACGCCATTGGATAAAAAGTTTACGGGCTAAAATCGGGAAGACGACATACATGAAGTCCTCGAAATGATAAGAATTTTTGAATTCTAAAAACGAATTTGTTAGGGTGCCAGCATTAGGATTCGCATTTAAGAGCTCCAACTTTTGCCCTTTATAAATTTTGGTAAACATTTTGCGTGAGACCCGTCCGCAGGCCCTTTCTGGATCTTCCCACATGGATTGTAGTCCAATACTTAAAAGTTCATGCTTGATAAACACAAGCCAGGGAATTTTGCCTACACAATTAAAACTGAGGATCTGTTTGAGATCGTCCCTATAGTTTGAAAGATCTGGTGTAGACCATATCCTATGCCAGAACCTTAGGGGTTTTACTGTAAGTTCATTTGCGATAGGCGTCAGTCCCAGATCTAACCTCAAAGGTGTTAATGGAGTACTTTGGGGAAGTGATAGTAACCGCCTTATGAATTTGGACTCGAGTTTGGTAATTTCAGGGGCAGCACAGTGACCCCCAGAGCTCTCCCCCATAGAGAGCGGCTGCCCTTGCTTGCATCTTGTAGACCTCCAAAGCAGGGCTCACTGGCCTAAAACTTGAGGAGTTGGAAACCTTTGTAATGGCACCCGACAACTGAGAAAGTTTCATGTGTGATTTTGCCTTTTGCTGACCCCATGACAAATTTTCATGAATTGTAACTCCCAGATACTAGAAGGTCGTGACCCTTTCCAGACGTACATCGCCCAATGATGCGCAAGTTGACATTGGCAGGTTAAAAATCATGAATTTTGTCTTGTCGGCGTTGATCTCTAAGCCTCTGTTCCGACAAAAGTCCCCAAACCCCTCCAGTATCCTCTGAATCCCCATAGGAGATTGGAGAGCAGGAGGGTGTCGTCAGCGAACATAATCGCCGGCACCCTCCTACCCGCCAGCCTTGGTGCATCATTATCAGGGATATCATCCAGATATGAGATTACCCCGTTGACATAGAGGCAGAACAGGGTCGGTGCTAACACACAGCCCTGTCTCACCCCCCTGCCAACGGGGAACCTCGGTGACAGTGTCCCGTTCTTACCACAACGGACCTGGGCGAAGGTCCCCTCATGTAGTCTCATGAGTAACTCTAGAATCTGCATCGGGAGGCCCAATTCCTGAAGGACAGCCCACAGTTTCCCCCTAGGAACTAAGTCAAACGCGGACCGGAGGGGAGGAGCTTAGCGCGCATCCAAGATGGTCGCGTGAGGTCCCGAAACCCTCGCTGCCTCCACCGTCTATCCTGGCGTAAATCCTGTTTTTGACGACGGGTTCGAATAGCTACGACTCTCCTGATCTGAAAGGCCTTTTTCAGAATTTGAATCGGATGCCGGACGCCCGACTTGCTCCTTCCTGAAGCCTGGAGGCCTACGCCGTGGCTCATCCCGGGCCTTGGGCGTCTGGAGCACCCCGAAAGTAATTGAACAACAACGGCCTGTGGTAGGGGACGGCTACCGGGGGTCTACTTTCGGTTTCGTTTTATTTGGCTACGAAGATTGGAGGAGGCTGCCCAGTGACCAAGCTGGCCTGTGAGCGCCATCGCTTGACAGATCTTCGCCGACGCCCTGCATTTCAGTCACTCGTGGTTCTTCCTTGAGGGGAGCCATTTACACCAGGTCCCAAAAGCCCCTGAGGGGCGCGCAACCCACCATGGCGGCGAAGTCCGATAGTGAAAAGCGGTCCCTCAAGAATGCGACTCGCGGTGGTGGGACTCAGACCTCCATTATGGACAGATTTGCGCGCACTAAAGGCTCGCCCAGCGGGACTGGTAAAACCTCGGAGGACCGTGGCGGGGGCCCCCCTGAGTCGGAGGACCCAACTCTTCGAGACGTGATGGGCGCCATTGCTAGCATAAAATCGTCGATGGGCCAACAATACGAAACCTTGGCAGCCAAGATCGAAACAGTGACGGTGGATGTAGGCCTGATCAGGGCGGACTTGGCCAAGACCAACGAAAGAGTCAAATCGTTGGATGTCAAGACAGCCAGTCTCACCACAGATGTCTCTGAACTCCAGACTGAGATCCGGAATCTTCGGGCCTCGAGTGACCAGTTTGCTCGCCCACTTGACGACTTTGAAAGTCGCGCTAGGCGCAATAATGTTCGCATAGTCGGTGTTCCAGAGTCCTCAGCCAATCAATCGACAGACTTACTTGTTGAGGATTTGATCGTCAACCACCTCGCCCCTAAGGGCCTGAGTAATCTATTTGCGGTGGAGCGTGCTCACAGAATTCCGGGCGGAAGACGCAAGCAGGGGACTGCCCCGCGTCCCATCATTGCGCGGATCTTTAACTTCAGGGACAGGGACGCCATCTTGCAGGCTTCGAGGACTAGCGGCCCCATTAAGTTCGAGAATGCGTCCATTAACTTTTATCCGGATTTCACCGCTTCGGTGCAGAAGCAGAGATTGGGATTTTCTGGGGTGAAGCGGAGACTTAGAGACCTGGGCATGAAGTATGCTATGCTTTTCCCCGCCCGATTGCGCATCGAACATAATGAGCGGGTGCTCTTCTTTGATATGCCAGAGGTAGTCAGTGACTGGTTGGACACACTACCTATGCCACGGGACAACGTGGAACAATCTAGAGGTGCTGAGGGTGGCCAACGGGACCAGGAGGAGTAAGGGCACCGGTGTGTGCTACCATCGTATTGTACCACGGTGGATTGTTATCCTTTCTTGGGTCGATTACTTTTGTACAGACATGCCCTGGGGTGGCGGGGAATTCGGGACTTATCCTCCTCCGGGAGTGTTTCCTTTTCTACTTGTAGTTTAGTTTTCTGGGGTAGGGCGACAGGCACACTGCTGAATGGGGTGGTTTTTTGGTTTCATTGCAGGGGTGCAGGGTTGTTGTTTTGGTATCTTGGGGGAAGGGGGAGGGGCTTCTTTTTTCTTGTTTGTACTGTTCCTGAGGCTACGTATTGTTGCATGGCTTATTTCGTGTTTCCTTCGTGGGGTTTGGGGGACCCAATTACTCATTTTCGGGATGGGGGTAGGGGGCTTGAGTTGGAATGTCAACGGCTTGTGGCACAAAATTAAACGGGGAATTGTACTCCAATATGTGAAGCACCACTCTCCCGACATTGTCTTACTGCAAGAAACGCATCTGGTGGGGAATTCGTTCCATGCAATGAAACGGAGGGGTTACCGGCTGGTGGCTCACTCGGGCTTCACTTCCGGCTCTAGAGGGGCTGGTGTTATGATCCGTAGTTCCCTTCCCTTGGAGATTGATGAAACGATTTTAGACGACAGGGGAAGGTATGCAGCGATTGTTGGCAGGTGGGAGGGGAGAACGGTTGCCATCCTCTCGATATATGTCCCCCGGGTTTGCAGGCCACCACTTTTGTTGACTTGGGGAAATTGGTACTGAGGCTTCCGGAGGGGCTCCTGGTGGTTGGAGGGGACTTCAACTCGGCGGTTGATGGTCTGGAAGATCGGCATCCTCCCAGGACTCTTACGCCGTTGCAGTCCTGCCTAAGTGGTTTCTTGGAAACGTTTGGCATGGTGGATTGTTGGCGGATGCTTCACCCGGGTCAGGCCCAATATACTTTCCACTCCGGGGCCCATGGGAGCTTAGCCAGGCTTGACAATGTTCTAGTGCCCGCTGCTCAGGCCACGACGGTGCGAGAGGCCCGACATTTGCCTAGAGGTATCTCGGACCACTCCCCGCTATGGGTCCATATAGATCTCCACTTAGATGCAGTGGGCCGGGTCGCCCCAATTAATCCTTGGTTTCTCCGTGTTCCAGAGACGAGGGCTGGGGTACTTAAAGATATAGACCACTACTTCGCTGAGAATGTGGGTTCGGTGTCCTCGTCTGTGTCCCTATGGGAGGCCTTTAAAACTGTGATACGGGGTCAGACTTTGTCGCTGGTTGCCAGCTCTAAGAAACGTCATAATGAGGAGGTTGAACAACTGGAGTCCGATATAGCGGCCTTGAAGGAGGATCTTGAGTGTGGGGTATCACGTGAAAAAGTGCATGTCTTACAACTGAAGAAGTCTGCCTATAGAGCCTTGGTTACGAATGCTGCGAAAGCTATGAGTCGCGAACAACAGGGTCGTTTGTATGATGTGGGCGATAAGGCTGGGGAGTTGATTGCTTGGTTGGACAAGAGGGAGAGATTGAATTGTGTTGTTCCTGTGGTTGAGCGAGTGGATGGTGTACGTGTGACTGATCCGTTGGAGATTGTGGAGGAGTTTGCTTCCCACTTTCGTAAGGTGTACGCGCCGTTCTCGGATCGGCCGGAGGAGGACTCCCATCTTCTGCTTAGGGATATCGCTTTGCCTTGCCTGTCCGACTCTGATAGAGAGCTAATGGAGGCGGACGTCTCCACGGATGAAGTAGCGCTCGCTATTCGCTCTATCCACTCTGGAAAAGCCACGGGCCCAAACGGCATTCCCATCGAGCTGTACAAGTTGTGTCCGGACAAAATGGCGTCGTATCTTCGCTCGATGTTCTTGGAGTCCAGGGAGAGGGGCTCGCTTCCCCGTGACCAGCGCTTAGCTTCTATCGTGGTGATCCCAAAGGAGGGAAAACCCCGTGAATTCTGTACCTCCTATAGGCCTATTTCACTCCTGAATGCGGAACCTAAAGTTTTGGCGAAAATATTGGCTAATCGTCTGATTAAAGTGATTGGAGATTTGGTGCATCCGGATCAGTCTGGCTTTATTCCTGCTCGGAATACCGCGCTGAATTTACGGCGTCTTCATGGCGTGCTGGCGAGGGCGGAAACGTTGCATGAACCGGCCATTTTGGTTTCTTTAGATGCCACTATGGCGTTTGATACAGTGGAGTGGCCATATCTATGGGCGGCTCTGGTGAAGTTCGGCTTCGGACCGGTGTTCATCGGGTGGGTCCGCTTACTTTATAAGGAGCCTCTGGCCCAGATTGTCGTTAATGGTCGAGTTTCAGTTCCCTTTGTCCTGGGGAGGGGTACGCGGCAAGGTTGCCCGTTTTCTCCGTTGCTTTTTGCCTTGGCTCTGGAGCCCTTGGCCGCTTGGTTGCGCTGGGAGCCGTCCCTCAAGGGTATCAGGTGGGCCCCCGGTTTTGAAGATCGCATCTCACTTTATGCGGAGGATATTCTCCTTTACCTCACCTCCCCTCGGAAATCACTGGGGGTACTGTCCGACGTCCTTAATTCCTTCGGGAGGAACTCTGGGCTGGTTATCAATTGGGGCAAGTCTTGTGTGTATTCGCTCACGGACGATACTCCACTCGTACCACGCAACTGTCCAATACAAATTTCGTCCTCCGGTTTCAAATATCTAGGTATTTACGTTTCGCGTGATTCGGCTGTCAGATATCAACACAACCTACTCCCCCCCGCTTATTCGCTTGAAAGCAGACGTGAAAGCCTGGTGCAGGCTGCCGCTGTCCCTGGTGGGCAGGGCAGCCCTATTCAAAATGATGTCCCTTCCCAGATTTCTGTATATCCTTCAGAATACGTTGGATCTAGTGCCCTCTAGCTATTTCCATGAGATCGAGTGCCTACAAAGGAAACTGCTGTGGGCCGGACGTCCCCGGATTGCCTTGGCCAAGCTTACACTGCCTTGATATGATGGCGGTATTGGCTTGCCGGATATACGACGATATTACTGGGCCTCACAACTGAGCTCGGTTAATCATGCGATGTATGGTCCAGCTCCTAATCCAGCTTCTGCTATGGACAAATGGCTGCTGCCGGGCGGAGACTATAATAGGGCGCTTTATTCCAAACGGTCGGATGTGGCTTTGACCGGGCCTACCAGAGTTGCGGTACGAGTTTGGTACACCGCTAATGCCGCTATGGGCTGGTCGGATACTCTCACTCGAGCGACTCCACTTTACGCGGCTGAGAGGTTGGGCAATCTGTGGACTACCAAGGATTTTGATAAATGGGACCTTATTGGAATTAGTAAGGTGGGGGATCTTTGGCGGAAAGATAAGATAAAATCTTTTGAAGAGTTGCAAATGGAATTTAAACTCAGTCATCGAGAATTCTTTCGGTACCTACAGGTCTGACACGCCCTTTCCTCTGTTTTTCCGGCTGGCACGTCTGTTCCAGAATCCTCACCCCTAGAAGATAGAGTACTTGATGGCCACGTCCCGGACAGTACAATCTCCCTCATATACAAAAAGCTGATAAACGATCGAGCGGACCTTCTTCTACAGCTCCGTACGGCTTGGACCAGCGATGGACTGGAACTTGATGATGAGGACTGGCAGGCGGCGATATCCTCCCCGAAGGAGGTAGCAATTTCGGCCCGTCTGAGATTGGTGCAGTTAAAAATCCTACACAGAGTGTATATGACTGGTCCTCGCTTGTTGCATATGGGATATGTCTCGGATGATTTGTGTAAACGTGGGTGTGGCATGGTGGGTACGTTCCTTCATATTTTGTGGGAATGTCCTGCGGTAGCGTCCTTTTGGAATCGTGTGCATGGTGTGATGACTGAGGTGACGGGTGTCTCGCTTTTGCCCGAGGCCCGGAGGTGTCTCTTGAATGTGTGGGAGCCTAATGATTATAATGTGGCACAGACGCAGTGGGCCTCCTTGGGTAACATGATCGCTAAGCGCGATATTGCACAACTGTGGGGGTCATCTAGGGCTCCCAGCCTGTCGGCCTGGTCTAGAAACATGGACTGGTGTATGTTTCGTGAAAAAACAGTTTACATCGCCCGGGGCAGGCCCAAGAAATGGGGGAGGGTGTGGAACCAGTGGAACCAATACCGCGGCGAAATTTGTACCCTCCATTTCAGCCTCCACCAGAAGTGCTGCACTCCCCCTAGCGTGATGTTCCTCCTGGTTTGGATTTGTCCATCTATCGCAGGCTATCTCTCTTTCCCCTCCCCTCCCCCGTGTGCTCTTCCTATAGACTATGAAACAGTTGTGGATGTGGTACTCCCTCCCCAGAAGGATCACTTATGTCTCTGTCTTCAGTTTAGCCTCTGCAGTTATTTTCTTTTTTTGGTTGATGGACTTATTCTAAAAAACAAAAAACAAAACCTGATTCCTCCTGTGATGTAATGTACGACATGACATGATTGTTTGATTGCCACCGGGCCCTAGGGTTGTTGGCTGAAGGGCTGTGTATTTATTTATCTTGATATGTCTTTTGGAACGATTGCTACCTGACCAGACATGGCAGTAGGATTGCTATTGTATCTTCATGTTCCTCAATAAAGGTTTTTAAAAAAAACAAAACAAAAAAAAAACGCGGACTGGAGGTCCACGAAGACCATGTAGAGGCTGCCACCCTCTACCTTAACCGTCTTCCAGCATAGTAGGATCAGTCTGAAAATTTGGTCCATAGTGGACGTATTCCTTCTGAATCCTGCCTGGAAGGGACTCAGTACATCTTGTTCCGCCATCCACCTCAACAGGTGGTCCAAGACCAATCTCGCAAATACTTTTTGTTGGACATCAATTAGACTGATTGGTCTGTAATTGACTGGGAACAGAGGTGACCCCTTTTTAAATATCGGGACTATCTCTGCCCCCAGCCAGGTACTGGGAATTCCCATGCCTCTCGAGATAGCATTAAATACTACATGGAAGTAAGGGGCCCAGATTTCCGGTTGATGTCTGTAGAGATCCCCCGGTATTTTATCAAGTCCCGGGGCCTTTCCCACTGCTAGTTTGCCTATTGCACTTATCACCTCTTCTATGGTGAACTCCAGGGGCTCATGCTGTACTTCTAGGACTTGTGCGTTGGGCAAGCTACAGAACGCAGCTTCACCCCCATATAGACCTTTAAAATGAGCCTCCCATGCTGATGCTGCAATATTCGGTTCTAAGGCTGATTTGGGTTCACCCGTGCCATGGTTAACCAGTGACCAAAATCTGCGCGCATCTTTTGTGTCCAGTGCTTGCTTTAGGTTCATCCACCTGTCCATATCCCATTCTTTTTTGGCATGGGTCATAACCTCTTTGTACTGAAGTCTGCACTCTCGAATCACAACTCTACTATGCCCTTCCTTAATATCTGTGACAAGATTGCACTTTGCTCTCCTACATGCTGAGTTATACCAGGATGATGCGGGTACTCTGGGCCTTCTAGATGGTGTTTGGGGGTAGAAAACTGCAGCCAGATTGTTAGACAGATCTCGGTGGATTGAACTAAGTTCTCCATTAAAATCCCCAAGAAAATCTTGGGAGATTAAAATTTCAACCTCCATGAATCGTGGTAGGGCTATATTATAGACCTTGGCTAAGTACTCTTCTGAACCTACTATTCTCCCCCACTTGACCCTACGCCTATTGGTAGATAGTCAAGCCAGTAGCCTCTACATCTCCCCCTGCGTTGTGTGGATCTATTTCTTGTAACCCTGGATACGCCAGCTCCAGGCATAGCGCATTATGGTCACTATCGGCTCTCTCGACTATCCTAAAGTCAGTAATCATCGACCACATCCGGGTTTCCACCATGATGTAGTCGATGCGGGACTCTTGTCCCTTCTTGTTGTAGGTGCACACTGACGGGCTGTTGGACGCAATACGTCCATTACATGCCCTAAGGGAATTGTTTAGCACCAGGGCAGTAATCCGAGTCGCTAATGGTGACCAGACCTTTGGGCGTGGGGACTGACATTGGGGGATCCCCCAGTAATCTTCCTCTCCCATTAAAGCACCTTCGCTACTTTCAAAGAACGGGTCATATTGACAGTTGACATCCCCTGCCACCAAAAGCCTAAGATCCCCTGACATTGTCCCCAAAAATTGGGACAGGTCTTCAATAGTGGATGACTCAAGGCCTGGGCGTACTGGCCGCGAGTAAACATTCACAACCGCCAGACCATACCCGTTGGGCCATTTTAGTACTAAACACTGCACATCATCTGAGTGGGTTGACATATTTTCCAGCACCATACCCAAGTGAAGAGCAACCCATATGGTCAGTCCCCCATATGGTCTTCCTTTTCCTCCCCACCGTGCTGGGACATGGAAGGTGGTAAAACCTACTCTTGAATGTTCCTCTCTAGCCCAAGTCTCCTGGAACAGGCATAAATCCATCTGGTCTACTAAAGCACCCCACTCTGTAGAATGTAGCTTGTTTATTATTCCAGACACGTTTCAGGATAGTATTTTAATGGATGTCAGTGCCTGTGACTACTTTAGTTACTGCGGCACATCCTAGTGTCATAGCGTCAATTTGTGCCCGCTATCAGGCGGAGCTTGGTGCTGTAGCACCAGACTGACATCTGTCACATACCCCTCTACTGTATTTGTTTCCCAACTCTGAACAATTGGGAGCACTCTGTTTGGACCCACCTCTGACTCTGCTACACTTTCCTTGATTTATTTTGACGTCATGGTCTGGGATTTGCCCACTCTCAACTGCCCAGCCACATGGAGTCAGTCCACCATTTCAAGTGAACTATACCTGTTACAGGTCGCTGGATAGTTTGGGGGGACTAGGTCTCTGTGGCCACCCATGTTCATCCTTTGGCCCTCCCCTGGGTCACGAGTGTCCAATCTGCTTCACAATCTGGCCTTAGAGGTCGGGGGTAGAGGAAAGACAGGGGATAGGGTTGAATCCTAGAGCCTACACTGTCGTGCACCCAGTTGCAAATATATTCTACTGTGCGCGGGTCCCTGAAATTAACCAAGACGCAATCGCCTGAGATGGTCTTCCTACTGTGTCCCACCCAAGCTACTCTTCGCACCATCAGTACTTCACTTTTAACATTATGTGGTAGGGGCCTATATTGATTAAGCCACTGAGTCACCGTATTTTTTAAAGAAAAAAATTATTCCAGACCCGGATTACTGATTTCTGGGATACCTGTCAATATCACCACATACGGACTGGTTTCGGGCGGTAGGTCAATTCTTGTCGTAACCTGTGATCTTAAGTCTGGTGTGGACAGATCCCTCTCCGGTGCTGTCACGACTAGATCAGGGGTGGGCGTGGTCAGAATAACTTCCGGTGCAGTCCCAGCACTAGCTCCTACGACCACCGATGTCGTATTGGCAGCTGTGGTCGGGAGGCCGGCAGTGGGAGGCGGAGCAAGACAAGGGGCCCCAGTAAACATGGGACTGCCTGTGGCTGTGTCTACTGACTGCAGTTTTTTCTTTCTTTTTTCCCCATTCCCTATCTCGGCCATGGCCTGTTGTAGCTGGGAGAGTTGGAGTTCCATACGAGCAAGCCTCTCATCTAACGGTACAAGCGCTGCCTTTAGTAAGAACCCCAGTGTCTCCATTTGACGTTGATCCTCCCCCTTAGCATCCCCCTTAACGTCCCCCCCCCACACTGCTCCAAGATCGTGGGTCCTTTCAAAACTGGCGATAACAGGGATAAGTCAGTGTCCGAGGCAATTGAAGCATTCAAAGTAGAACCTCTCTTGGATTTAGGAGTAGTTACGCTGGCAGTCCGGCCCTTCGCAGTTCTGATCTTCCTGTGATACGTTACTTTGGTGACAGCCCTCTTCCTCCTGTGTTTTGCCCCTTTTTGATTACCCTTCATTGGAGTTACGAGTGATTTCTCGAGCGGGGTAAGCGAAGATAAAACCTCCGGAAGCTTTCTTTCCTCAGGAGTAGGGGAGCCTATGGTAGGAGGCATATAGTCATCATCCTGAGGAGCATGTACCAGGGCAGGAACTGAGGTGGTTTTGGGATGATCGATGTGGACAGGCGTCAGAGCATTTGCTAAGTGGCCCATGGAGGAACGTTTGGCCATAGCAAGGTCCTGCGAGACTCTACGCTCCATAAGGATAATACCCTGGTCGATTACTGAATTAGCTCTTGTAATAAAATTGTCTAGTGGGCCAGTAATCAGCCCTCTACAGGCAATTGTATTGATCCTTGTTCCCCGTGCAGCCACATTAAAAGATTAAACAGGTCCCCTGGAACAGTACTCACTGAGGCAGATGTAGTCCTGGTATGATGCCACAAACGAAAGAGGAATGGCCTGGTCCGGTCTTCCCCCGGGCTAAAACGGGCCCACCCAGCGTGCGCCCGCGGAGCGTAGTGCTGGCCCAGTTATGTAGGGGATTAGCGGTGGGGGTGGGAAGAGGACGAAGCGTTGCCGCGCGGGCTGCCGGTCCTCGCAGTCCCGCCGGTAGAATGCCCCAACAAACAAAGTCTCTTTGGTCCTTAGCCTCCGAGCGGCGCCCGCGAAGCACTGTTTTTGACTCCCAGGTGCGGTGGGGGCAGGAAGAGGATGAAGCGTTGCCGCCGGTCCTCGCAGTCCCGCCGGTAGAATGCACCAACAAACAAAGTCTCTGTGGTCCTTAGCCTCCGAGCGGCACCCGTCCCGGTGTTTAATTGTAGTAGACTTTTTTTTATTTTTTTTATTTTTGGTAAACCTTTATTGTTGCATTAATCAGATACAGGTATGGGCCTACAACCTGCATGGCTGGCCGCTAGTACGGTTAAGTCAAATCAATAAGGCATCTCGTGAAGAACAATAGTCCGCCACCCGCAGGCCCCGTGTCAAAGCTAGATAACATTTGCACTAGGCATAACACATGTATATCAGGATTAAGGAAGGTTTCTTTTAAAAGGTATAAAGGAAAACAGGATCCGGTTCAGTATAATCAATCAGTAACAAAGTAAGGAATCGCAATAGTACAGGATATTCACAAATAGGATCACTGTAGTTGAAATTTCGGCGCCGGTGCACATTAAACAGGATGATCAATAAGAAACAATACACGTAGCACCGTTAAAACTTCCCTACGTCACGCCTATGAACATCGTAGAAGCGTCCTCCCCAGTTGAATAGACTAGCAGGAAATATAGAGATACCCTACCCTGATCCCAGAAAAGAAAAAGAGAAAAGAAGGAAAAAAGGGGCCATAGAAACAATAGAAGGACAAAACTAAAAAGAACCCATCCCCCCAACCTCCCACCCTGCACTCCTGTAGATGGCTACGGCCTACCCCCCCTAGCAGTGTGCCTGTCGCCCTTAAAGAAAACCCCACCAAAAGAACTAATCCATAAGAAATGAAAAGAAATAGATACTAGTAAAGCGGAGGAGGACCTCCAGGCCAGCCCCCGGCCCTTCCCCACCCCGCGCTAAACCCTCAGTACAATAAACAATGCGAAATCGGATACAACCAGTTTGCAAAAGGGAATAAGATACTTTGTTAGCCCGCAAAGCTACATAGTCACAGAACGTTTCCGAGTCTCTCTCCCTCCATCAGCCCGTTAGCAGTCCCTGCGCAATGGCACCATCCCTAACCTTGGCCCACCCTATCGAGCTCTCCCACACATAGCAGCCAGTCAGCCTCAAAGAAGATCGTTTCGGAGGACTCAGGCACCCCGAGTGGCGAGAACAATCGGCCATTTAAAAGAGAGTCATTACGGGGATCAATCCACCCCAGTACGTGCACCAAATAACGTGATAGGACTGAGCATGGGGCCCTTAGCAAGTGGGGAAGAGTCACTGTTCCATTCCACTGTCGGAGCCGTGCCAGCTCATTCGAGGGCGCTGCGTGGTCAACCGGCCCCTCCGGTGTTACAAGTCCAATGTCTCCCGCTTCATGTGAACCTCTCGTTGGCCAGCCAGGAGTTATAATGGTCGGGCCCCTCAGAGCCTCGCTTGTTGGCGGGGTATCAGAAGCACAGCCCACCGATGCAAAATCGGGCAGGGTTTCAATCACCCAAGATCTGACTGGCGTCTCCTTCCTCAGGGTGGCAGTAATGGCGTCCAGCTTGTCCCCCAGGTTCCGTGCGTCACAAACCAGGGCACCGCAGAGGGCGCCGAGGGCCATAACAAGATCCCCAAGCATCATCCCGTCACAAGGCACCCCAATTCCGGCGTATCTCCCCGCTCCGAGACCACGATCGCCTTGGGAGACCTGACGCAGGGTATTGCTGTCCAGAACTGCGGCTCGGTCTGCATCGAGCCCCGTGCAGGATCAGGAGCGGGTTCCAAACAAAGGAGAGGGAGATTGCATGGCGCCACGTATGAGTCTGTGAGATCGGGTACAGCAATCGGAACCACCGACACCCCCAGGTGTACCTCACCGGTAACGAAAGGAAACCCCCATACACAATTCGGGAGACTCCCGCAGTTGTCGGGAGAGGCAAACTCGACGTCCGATTATCTCACCAGCAAGCAATCCGGTTCCGAAAGCTGCAGTCGATAAGGCAATGGTCTAGACCCACTCAGCGGCATGAGTCGCTGCAGATGGAGCAAGGCAAGTTATTCTCCCGCTCCAGGTGACCGATCTGGCTTCGCAGCTGGTGGCCGCCATTTTGCATCGGTGGTCGGCTCAGCGCCTCACTCAAAGCCCTGGCTCCGACGCCATCTCAGGCCGCGATCAAAGACGGGGCATATCTCCGGCATAACGGCAGGTAGAAATCCCGGAGGCACACGGTCGGTGAGCACAACCATTCATCTTCCCGGAACTGTAATGCAGGCACAGGATTTCGGTCAGGATATTATCACGGGCGGAGAGGTCTACAGAGCCGGGCGCCTAATCGGCCATTGCGGTCGCCGGCCTGGCTCCTCCCTGTAGTAGACTTTTAACTCCCCTTTTTTTCCCCTCACTTTTTTTAATCCAAAAATTGCAAGAATTACAGCAGACTGGCGTGGTACTAGCAACAGTTCCAGTGTTCAGGGATACAATGCACTAGCCTGAGTAGTTAACTTTCAGAATATACTCCAATTATAATCATACTCCCATATGTAGGCAAAATAAATATGGTGAACAGACAAAATATCGACTCCAAAATATCGACTGGACATAATATCGAGTTTTAAATATAGACTGGACAAAATATCGACTGGACATAATATCGACTACAAAAATATCGTTTTTCAGGTAAGTGAAGTAATATCGACTGTTTAAAATATAGATAGCAAAAATATCGAATTTTTAATAATATATAATATTTTATAGTGTATTTTTATGTAATAATATGTGTGAAAAGTGTGTATTAATGTAATAAAATATTTTATTAAATGGAATTTGTTTTTTAAATAATTGCGTTATGTAATTCTGTAGCGGGTTGTGGGTTTATAGGGGAATAGGGTGGGAAGTAATTTAATAATAATTAATTAATTAATATATGTTTGTAAATATTTATAATTAATAATTAATTGATAATTAATAATAATTAGTTAATTAATTAATATAATTGTGTACATATTTTGAATTAGTAATTAATTGGTAATTGATTAATTGTAATTAGTTAATTACATTAATTATAGTACATTTTAATATATATAATTTTGTGTTATTGTTAAGTAATTAATTGGGAAAAATAATATTAATTAATTAAATAATTACAGCTAATGTGCTAATATATTTACTTTATTGTTATTGTTAATTAATAATTAATTGGTAATTAAATAATATTGATAAATTTTGGGTAAAGGAGTATTTTTAGGGTTCAGGGTCAGTTTTTAGTTTTTGGGTAAAGGGGCATTTTTAGGGTTCAGGGTCAGTTTTCAGTTTTTGGGTAAAGGGGCATTTTTAGGGTTCACGGTCAGTTTTCAGTTTTTGGGTAAAGGAGTATTTTTGGGGTTCAGGGTCAGTTTTTAGTTTTTGGGTAAAGGGGCATTTTTAGGGTTCAGGGTCAGATTTCAGTTTTTGGGTAAGGGGGCATTTTTAGGGTTCAGGGTCAGTTTTTAGTTTTTGGGTAAAGGGGTATTTTTAGGGTTCAGGGTCAGTTTTGGGTTTTTGGGTAAAGGGGTATATTTTAGGGTTCAGGGTCAACAAATAAGATTGTAAATTTTTTTTTAATTATTTTCATTTATTATTTAATTATTATAATTTAATTTAAGTATTTTTAAGTATATTTTAGTCATTAAAATTTAATATTAATTTAATTTAACACTGTTTTTAATAAAGTCGATATTTTTTACATCTATATTATTGTTAACGATATTTTGTACTCGATATTTTTGTACTTACCTGTTTGTAGATAGAAAGTCGATATTTTGTCTGTCGATATTTTGTCAACGATATTTTTGCAGGTCGATATTTTGGCAGTCTATATTATTTCAGTGATCCAATAAATATGCATACAATCTCAACCATTCAAAGAAAGTAGCTCACTTGCAACTACGCTGCACTGTATCAGTCTAATTTTGTTTTGGAGCAGTCACTCGCATGCGCCCACCTCGCTTTGTAGCTTCCCCGGTACCTGTACCCTGCAGCCTGCCTCCGTCACAGTGAAGCAGCCAGCAGCCGCGGACTCGATACGCACCAGATTCTTGCGGCTGAATCTGCAGTGCACGCCACTGATGCCGCCCCCAGGCAGTGAGCTCTCGCGGTCAGTCCGATGGTCCTCAGACGCCAAAGTGCCTCCACCACAGCAGCAAATCGGCAAATGGACACCAAGTTTTTTGTTTTTTCCTTCAACACTGCCGCCGCTGCACTTCTTCACTTCCACAGCGCCACATACAACTTCATCCCAAATGAGGAGTGAAGAGTGCAGACCGCGGACCACGGAATGCGGAGCACAGAGCACGGAGTGTGGAGTGCGGAGAGTGGAGCACTGCAGCAGCAGCCCTCGTCAGGTCAGGTCAGTCCGCTCTAGCTTGTATATGGAACCTCTTATGTCAGGTAACACCCTAAAGCTTTTAGAAATGCCGTATCCCCGCACCGTGACTTTGAATGCCTCCCACACTACCTCCACACTTTCCACGAACCCTTTATTACGAGGGAAAAAGGCAGCTATTTCGTCCCCTAATTCTGTCTTAAAGGCTTCATCAAGTAGTGCAGTGGGCTGCAATCTCCACGGGGGTCTGGTAACTTCATAACCCGGCATTCTCAGCCGTACCAGCACAGGACAATGATCAGAGTAGGTTCAGGCCAAGTGTATCACGCCAACCATATCAGTGCTCAACCCTCGAGATAAAAAACAGTAATCCAGAAGGGCCCAAGTAGGAGGTGAAATGAGTTCCTTCCCTCCTCCCGGGATGTAAGTGTCTCCAATTATCAATCAAGTCTCCCTCCTCCATAATACTGTGTAAAACATCCCTAGATTTTGTATTGTATTGCATGCTCCTGTCCCCCCTATCCAACATGGGTCTCATAGCCGCATTAAAATCCCCACCCCAAATGCCATGCATAGAGCCAATATTGACAATTTTTCCCCACAGTGTTGTAAAGAACTCTGGAGTATCTACATTCAGTGCATAACAGTTGACTATAGTTGCTGTATCTGTGACAAGCCTGTCCCAGATTATAACATATCTACCTTCCGGATCGCTGATATTCCAGATCATTGTAAATTGAAGGGATCTTTTGACCAGGATGACAGTGCCCCAGGAATATGACGAATAGGAGGAGAACACCCTAACCGCTGCCCATTTGTTTGCAAATGAATGACTCCAACGTGATGCGAGGTGGGACTCCTGCAAAAGTGCTATATGCACTCGTTGACGATCCGAATAGCTAAGACATTCCTGCCCTTTCTAGCGTTGTTAAGGCCCCGGATATTCCAGGAAAGCACCGTTAGGTGTGAAGCACTCATGTCGTCAGCCATTTCCCAACACAGTTGCCTTAGACTTCTCTGCTAGGGAGTACTGCCCCATTTTGCCTGTATGAATCTGAACCTGCCTGTGGAACTTGTCCTGTGCCTCGTCCTGCTCCCTAGAATAGCCAATTGTCCCCCATCCCCCTCCCACACTCTGACAGTCTCCAACTCTGTCAAGCATAACAAGAACTTGGTGCAAACTTGGCCCTTGACTACCACCCCCACCCACAGAAGCAACCCAAATTTGCCAGACATATCCACCCACCCCCCTCCCTCCTGCCCACCCTGAAGATTAAACAGACCCCAAAGAACAAGTTCCATGGTGGGGGTATGCCCGTGCGGGAAATCGCCAAAAAAGCGCGCAGCCACTTCGCCCCCCCCTAGCCTCTGGTCCTGTACCGCCCTCGGAGGAGGCTGAAGAGGGCTAGTGGTCGCTGGAATACGTTACCACTGGATAGGGCGTGCGGCTCCGATCTCTCATAATGCTACATGTCTTCAATCTCTAGACCCCCTCAGAGTTCAGCAGTCCTGTAATCCATTCGAACAGGAATCCTTGTAACTATATGTCTGCTCATGCATCCCCGTCAGCCTCTGGCGGATCGTCTCTGTGTGCAGCTGCTCGATCTTGTCTTCCCCTCTGCGCCCGCTTCACAGATTTTAGGTAGTCCTCCACATGTTGTGGATTAGTGAAGAAGCCCTGCTTCCCCTGGTACGTTACTCGTAGCTTTGCTGGGTAAAGCAATGCATAGTCTATTTGGGCATCCCGGAGCTTCTTTTTAACAGCAAGGAACTTGCGCCTTTCCTCCTGCACAAGTGAGGTGAAATCCGGGTAGATTGAAAAGGTTACACCATCGTACGTCAGATTCTGCTTGGTACGGGCTGCCCGTAGGGCAGTATCACGGTCTTGATAGTTCAAGAGGCGGGCTATGATGGGCTGCGGCGGAGTTCCAGGCTTGGGCACGGGACCCGGAGATCTGTGCGCCCGCTCCACTATAAACTGCGATGAAAAGGCGTCCTCCCCAATGGATGTCCGGAGCAGCTTCTCCACATAAAGCTCCATCCTGCCCGTGTTTGTAGATTCCAGGATACCCGTGACGCGAATGTTATTGCGTCTGCTGTGGGCCTCCAAATCCTCGTTTTTGGCCGCTGTGACTCGCAGCAGGTTGTCCATGCATGCCAGTTGGGTTGTGTGAGAAGCTGTAATATCGTCGGTGTCTGATATGCGTTGTTCAGTGGCTGTTATCCGCTCCTCATGCTGGTCCACCTTGAGGACCAAGGCCTCCATCCGTGAGGACATTCTGTCCACTTTGTCCACCACCGTGGCAAACCCCTGGCGCATCTCCTGCAAGATTTGTTGCATGTCCAATCCCGCAGGGGGGGGGCTACTACCGCCTGCCGCGCCTGCTCCGCTCAAGTTGGGTTCCGCCACTGGCGTCTTCGGCCCTTTTTTAGCCGCATCAAAGTCGATACGTTTCTGGCGACTATCCTGCTTCACCATCGTTTCACCGTCTAGTTAAGACTTCAAGGCCCGTAGAACCAGTGCGCAACCGTCACATCAGTATGTGCGTGCAATATGGCCGCTGTGGGCGACGAGGATCCGCCCCTCCGTGAGCAGCCACCAAAACCACAATGTCCACCACCTTATGGCGTCAGGAAGGCCCTCAATGGACGCAAACACTAGCGCAGCAAGCACAGTCCAGATTAAGAGCAGGAGCTCCCGTAGCACCAGCCCTCGACAGGCCTTCACCCCCGCTGGTCCACACTAGTATCCGCAGCCGCACGAATCCGCCCAGCACCTCCCAGTCGCAGGGCACTCCAGCAGTTAAGGCTTGCAGGCGAAATGGCACCTCCTCCCAACACTCTAGCATGACGGGGGGGATGCTGCCTGCAGGCAGACCGTCGCGTCTTGTCCACTGGCCTAAATCTTTGTGGCTTCTCCTTGATCCACCCCTCCGCCAAAGTCTCCAGCCAATGTCAGGGATGAAGCATAGGGTGTATGGCACCCGGGAATATTTATGAGCTGGTAACGCCGACCAGCGCAAGTGCCAGTGGAGTACCCAAGTCTTTATGAGGGATATATACCGACGCTACGTAGGAAATGTCTCTATCCCCAGTGGTGCCTTATGTCGTTGCGATGACAGGAATGTCCGATCAGAGCGCTCCGTATGGTCTATGCCTGCCTTGGGCTCACCTGCCGCGCTGTCTCACCAGACTGCAGTCAGGCCCGTTATCAGCACTCGGCCGTAGCCATCCTTGGCTCTGCTGCGGCGTCCAGAATTCATTCAACACTCCCCAGGCTGTGAAGGCGCGAGCTCCTCACGCAGCAAGGTCCGTCTCCGCTTCTCAGGCCGCCACAACAGCCAGCGACGGGGATATAGGGGACAGCCGGTCGAGGCCGATTATAGTGGTTACCACATTACGTAATGCTCCCCTGCCAGCCAGTGCTCCGCAGATGTCACTTTATGGGAAGAGTGGGGAATGTCACGCACACAGCCGAAGCAGAGAGTCAGGCGTCCTGCTGTTAGGGGCAGAGGCCGGCAGTTCAGGCCCAATGCCTCGTGGCGATCCCCGGGCTATCCCAGCGCCGGTAGCCGCACTCCCTCACCTCAGGAGCTCCAGCGCCGGTTCCGGGGAAAGCTGTCACAGCCTCTCTCACAGGCACAGAGGGCTGCAGCTGCACCAAAGTCGGCCTGAGTCCGAGGGGCCGAATCAGCTACAGAAATCTCTGCATTTGAGTCCAGTAGCCCTCCAGATAACCAGGATTATGGCAGGATTACTGCTCCAGGGAACAGGAGCCTCACCTAAAGGCGGCCATACTGTATGCGCGCCCTCTAGCGCCACGAATCTTTTGCTTAGTTGAATGAATATATGTATACCAACTATGAAAAGTATGTATTTTAAACTAAAATATATGTATTTTCAGAATTAATAAGCTGATGTTTGGAGAAAAACTGTGAAATTTCCAAAATATATTTAAAGCTCGTATTTGAGTAATAAAAATAAAACCGTGTCAGGGAGACTATTGCTAATAATCTTAACTTGGTGCTATGGCATTGCAGCTATGGCTGTTATGTATTACCCATGTAGAGGCACGCCACATTGACAAACCATTTTTTTACATTACTACTGGCTACCATGCCTGATGCACGGAAGTAATCACTGCTGGTAATCATACATATGGTGCCCATTAATGTTCAATGCTCAAGGTGCAACTATCTCCTCCAAATGTTAGTGACTGCTCTTCCCCTGACGTGGAAAAGCGTCGCCTCACTGCTTTTAGCAGTGGAAATGAAGAAAAACAAAAATGATGATCACTGGACGTTATTATCATTTTATTTGTTACTGTGTCTTTGTGGGGCGGGGCGGCTCTGCTCTCAGATATGGGGAAGGAGTGGTGGTACTCTGTGAAGTACGTATGAATGTTTGACTAGCCCTCTTGGGTCGGCCAAACAGTCATGGGCACTTTGCATATTCTCCATGCAGGCTGCATTATGGCCTGCATGGAGAACATGGCCGGGCCCCCATAACCCATCTGAGAGCCGAACCATGGCGCTTAGACCAATCACAATGGTGCATTGCTGGGTTGTGATGGGTCAGGGGAGCCTGGCTGCTTCCTCTTCCGGCTGGAGCGGAGGGACGACACGGAGAGAAGCAATTAGGTATGTTTTCTTTTTTTATCTTTACCCACCCTGCTTGCCCCTCCACCCCCTCTGGGGTCTCTTGACCCATTGGGGGTTGTTCGTGCTGCATACCCTCAGGTGCACAAGTGGGTCCCTGACACTTCCTGATCTCACTCAGCCACTATAGTAAAGAACCACAGGGCCGGTGAAAAGACGGTTAGTACCATCTGGGTTGGCAGGAGAGGTCACCACCACTGGACTTGAACATGACACCTTATTTGTTTTGAGTGATGTATCCAGTGCGAGTAACTATGGCTAAAGATAAGGATCCTAAACCTCAAATACCGGGCCAACTGGACCGCTATACAAAAGTTGCGACCCCCGATAGAGGCGGAACAGAACACCCCAACCATGCTAGCCTTGCTATTAGTAATCCAATCCTCAAGGGAGGCCTTTCAGGGATGCATCATGAGGTCTGGTCCGAGGTGTCTCTCTTGAGGCAAGGCCTGCACAACTTATTGGAGAGGGCCACTGTTGTGACCCGACAGCATAGCACTAGGACCCTGTGGGTCCTGGAGGACGGGGACAGGTCACCGGACACCACATCCGGTCAAGGGAGCCGGGGACGGCAGAGTGACCAGGGTCTGGGGACCAGGACAGACGTGCCGAGCATCTGCTGTACACCAAAAAGAATAAAGGCCTAAACCACTAACCTGCGTGATGTGTATGCTGTGACTCCAGTGTTCGGCAGAACACTACAACTGGCGACGAGGGTGCACGACGGATTGGCGCGTAGAGCGACGAAAATGTAATCGAATGTCACCGGAAAGTAACGAGGAGCCCACCATCGATGTGCAGATATCGCAAAGGATAGAAACAAAGAAAAGCAGCGAAGGAGCGACACGGGAGCCCACCCCGACCGCCACCGAGGAAAGACACAGCTGGCCGAGGTAAGCGCTAAGAACAAGCGCGTAAGTTCAAAATAGTGGCGCGAGCTCTCGCGAGAATCTCGGCGGCCATCTTAAGGTCAGGCGGCTGGGCCAATCAGAAGCAAGAACAAGATAGGCGGCCATCTTGAGTACAGGCAAGTGAGATTTTGATCGCAAAATCTCACGGGAGCGAGAACTCGATCGCGAAATCTCACGAGAGCATCGGTGGCCATCTTGGAATAAGACATTTAAGCAGAAGAGCATAGGAAACAGCAGAGCAGCCATCCTAAGGCCAGACGAAGTAGGAAACCATGAAAATATAAAGAAAAAGAGGCAAAGAAAGCAAGAAACAAGGCAAAACAAGGGCAAACAGGAGAGAAAAGAAAAGAAAGAAGGGACAAAGATCACAAAAGTGGGAATGATAAATGAGAAATAAAGAATAAGGGAAAACAAAAGGAAACAAAGCATAAACAAAGAGAAAGAGAACATGGCTGAGACAAGAGTAAGCGCACAGTATCGCAGACCAGTCCCATTTAGCGTATCGGAGCCACAGGTGGGAATAAGATGGGAAAAGTGGATCACCAAGTTTGAGAGATACGTGGAAGCCACAGATGTGGTAGAAGCAAAACAACTAGGATTGTTCCTAAACCTCGTGGGAGATGAGGCAGATGACCTTTTAGTAACCCTACCAGCAAGCGAAACAAGCACATACAAAGGATTGATCAAGTGTCTCACGAACAAATTTGACCCCCAAAGAAATATTGACTTTGAAAGGTACAGTTTCAACATAGCATTTCAACAGTCAGATGAGTCATTAGATGATTTCGCAACTAGGCTAAGAACTAGTCACTCACTGCGAGTTCGAGAAATATGACAATGAGCAGGCCATCCCCCAAGAATAATAGAGGGATGTTGAGACACTGATTTTCGCACAAGAATACTAAAAGAGCCAACCACACTAGAAAAGATTTTGGAACTGGCAAGAGCAGAAGCAAGAGCGATGGCACATGCAAGACAAATGGAACGACGGGTTGAACAACCTCACAGAATAACAGATAATGGTCGATCAGGACAATGTTGGAAAGGGTCAAATGAACAACTGACAAAGAAACACCAAGGATCACAATGCTACAGATGCGGGCTGGAATTTCCACACTGAGGTGCATGCCCAGCATTCGGTCAAACATGCCGAAAATGCAATAGAAGCAATCATTTTGCCAGCATGTGCCAAGGCATGCAGTTCAAAAATGAAAGAGGTAGACCACGAATGACAATGAACCGGCATGTAAGGCACATGGAAGCAACAACAAGGAGCTCTTCGCTAGAGTCAGGAGAAGAACAAGAAGCAGAAGAAAAAGTAGAGCGGTTGTACCTCATGTCCACAGCTGAAGAAAAAAATGAAGAAAGCATACGGCTGGTAGACAAGAAGACAATAGAAAAAACAGATACTGTGACCATAGATGTAGGGCCTCACAAAGCGGAATTTGTACTAGACAGTGGCGCCACGTGCAACATAATGTGCGCCACAGAATATGAGAAAATGAAGAGGAAACAACCCCTACAACCATCCAGAGTAGAAGTGTTCACCTGGGGTGCGAAAAGACCAGTAACAAACCTGGGAAAATTTACAGACACTTTGACATATAAGAGCAGAACGATCACGGAGGAGATTCACGTGCTAAGAGGGGACATCCCAGCACCATGCTTACTAAGCAACGCCACTGCCAAGATAATGGGTCTGTTGGAGATGACCTATCACATGTCTGACAAAGGAAACATCCTAAGAGAATATCCGAATTTAACAAAAGGACTAGGAAAACTGAAAGGGCGGCAGATCACACTACACATCAACGAAGCAGTCAGGCCTGTTCCTCAGCATCATAGACGTGTACCAATACACCTACAACCGCAAGTGGAAGAAGAAATCAAGTCACTACTGGATCAAGACATCATTGAGCCAGCGGAAGGACCAACACCATGGGTATCACCAATAGTAGCCGTACCAAAGAAGGGCACCTCACAGATCAGAATATGTGTTGACATGAGGATCCTAAACACAACCATTGAAAGAGAACGACATCCCGGTCCGCATCTGGATGACATGATTAGATGCCTGACGGGAACGAGACGATTCTCCAAGCTGGACCTGTGCAAGGGATACCATCAGTTAGAACTTGACCCACAGTCAAGGTACATAACGACATTCTCGACACACCTAGGTCTGTTCCGTTACAAGCGATTGAGTTTCGGAATCTCCTCAGCAGCTGAAATTTTCCAAGAGACAATCAGGCAGATAATTAGACCAGTAAAGAACAGTCTCAACTATAGTGACGACATTCTGGTATTCGGAAAGTCGGATGAGGAGCACGACAGAGCACTGAGAAAAGTCTGTTACCAACTAGAGGAAGTCGGACTCACACTAAACGAAAAAAAATGTGAACTAGGAAGGAAAGAATTGGTGTTTTTCGAACACATCTTCTCGAAAAAAAGGAATGAGGCCAGATCGCAGCAAGGTGGATACCCTAGAAAAGGCAAAACAACCCTAGGATGTAGCTGAAGTATGATCCTTTCTCGGTCTTGCCAGCTATTGCGAACAGTACATAAAAGATTTCGCGACAGTGAGTACACCACTGCGAGAATTGACGAAGCAGGGACAAACGTTTGTGTGGACCACCGACTGCAGCAAGGCTTTCGAAGAGATAGGGGCGTCAGTGACAGCGGTAGATCACCTGGCGTACTTTAACCCGAGTTTATGCACAGAACTGACTGTGGATGCCAGCCCAGTGGGTTTGGGCACGATACTGGCCCAACACAAACAAGGAAAGGAATCACCAAGATGTGTCGTGGCCTATGGGAGCAAAAGTTTGTCAGACGTTGATAAAGCATACTCTCAACTGGAGAAAGAGAGTCTGGCAGTTGTGTGGGCCTGTGAGCACTACAAACGTGTGACTCATCCAACCTCATATACTTACTCAAATGCCCCTGCGGAAAAATCTACGTAGGAAAAACAGAGAGAAAAATAAAAGTTAGGTTGAATGAACACAAATCAAATATCAGGACTAAACAAACAAAATCCAGTGTGGCCACACACTTTATGGAAAATAATCACACCGTGGCACAGTTGAAATTCATGGTCCTGGAGACCGTCGAGAAGAAAGAAGGAAGGGACAATAACAAGTTCCTTCTACAGAGAGAAACTGCATGGATTTATCGTTTACAATCTTGTAAACCATTTGGTCTCAATGACCGCATTGAATTAAGTTGCTTTTTATAAATACCCGGCTGGGTATCTAAGGACACATATCCCTTGTGCGCATTCTCCGCAATGTCATGTACTTTTCATGTTTATTTTTCATGTTTACATTTTTTTTTTATGTTTACACTTTTGTATGTTCCCAGTATTCAATGATACTACCTCCCATGTTGACTCACACACCATGGTTGCGTTACCTCTGTCCCGTTTACATTCATCCCCTCACACTTTCCCGACCCTGCCCTTTCCAAGATGGCCCCTCCTTTCGCCTCAGATTTGTCCGTTTTTGATGTTCACCACCACTTGTTGTCAACCTGAGTCCTTCGTTTATATCGCACTAGCTTCCCCGCGAGTCACCCACACACGAACCCGACAGCTTTGCTTAGCGGCCAGCAGATACGGAGACCTCGTTGGTCCCTTCATTGAATCCCGTTCCGGTAAGCTCTCAGTTTAGCCTCCGCTTACCTACCCTCGCTACGTTCAACACTTGGCAGTGTTCTTGTGACCTCATATGCTAATTTCATTTACCTGGTTTGTTTTCAGCACCTCATGACAGCTGAATCCATACGTGAGCGTTTAACTTTATTTTCCTCACCCCTCCCGCTGTCACTTGGCTATAGACCCACTCCCACTTCCCCTGGGTGGGCCCTTAATTCTCCAACACGACCTGGCATTTCACTCCAACTTCACCGACCCCTGGTTTTTCACCACACCCATGACACACGCACCGGTTATGTTCAATTCGTTTTCACCACGATCACTGGAAAATGGTTTTTGAACAATGTTATATTATCATAATACTATGCAATTTGATGCAAACGCAGATCGTTCTTATTTTCAGAGCTCCTTGAGAAAGGGCAACCGGCCCGAAATGCATTGGAGCGACGATGACTTTGTGTAAAGCAATATAAAGTTGATGAATTTAATCTACTAATGAAAGACTAACGACAAAATATCAAAATTAAAGAAATTTGAAAAATCAATGGAGTCTACTCACATTTGATGAACCAGAGGGAGTGCCCAAATACTGGGATGTGCACACAGACCGTGTACACACATACCTAAGGCCTGTGAGCACTACCACATGTTTATCTATGGGAAGCCGTTCATGATAGCAACTGACCACCAGGCACTAATAACAATCTATGGCAACCCAAGCGCCAAGATACCGCCCCGGATAGAACGGTGGGGAATCCGGTTGATGGACTACAACTTTAAAATAGTTCACAAGCCCGGAAAAGAACACAATCCCACAGATTACATGTCACGACACCCGTTGCCCCACAAAGAGGACACTACGACCATGGCAGAAGAATACCTCAATTTCATCCTCAAACAAAGAACTCCGACGTCAATAACAATAGCGGAGCTAGAGCAAGAAACAAAGAGAGATCCCACTATGCAAGCAATCCGAAATGTGGTGAGACAACAAAGGTGGAGACACATAAATAATAACAGTCCCACAGAAGGAGTACTCAAAGAAGAACTACTAGCGTTCAAAAAAATAAATGAAGAGCTATCAGAAACAGAAAATGGCATCCTAAGGAGAGGAACACGGATAGTGATACCGTACAAGCTAAGAAAGCGGACAGAGGCATTGTAGCCACAAAGAAGATGCTGAGGGAAAAGGTTTGGTTCCCAGGACTTGATGGCATGGTAGAAGAAGCAATAACACGCTGCCATGTCTGTCAAGTGACGGGACCACCATCAAAATCAGCCCCACTACAAATGTCAGAACTGCCAAAAGCAGTATGGACAGAGCTAGCGGCGGATTTCTATGGACCTCTGGAGACTGGGAACTACTTACTGGTTGTCATTGATGAATTCTCGAGGTTTCCGATAGTGAGGCAGGTATCGTCGACATCAGCAAATGCCACTCTACCTCTGCTGGATGACGTCTTCGCTGCCTGGGGCTCCCCACAAACATTAAAGACTGACAACGGCCCGCCATTTTCAGGAGAAGAATTTCGCCGTTTCATGGATTACCTTGGAATAAAACATCGGAAAATAACGCCCCTGTGGCCACAGGCCAATGGGATGGCAGAACGTTTCATGGGGACTATCAAAAAAGCCATCTAAAGAACAAAGTTGACACAAATATCGACTGGGCAGGCATTGCGCCAGGTGCTGAGGGTCTACAGAAATACCCCTCACAGCTCCACAGGTCGGTGCCCGGCTGAACTAGTACTAGGGCGTTCGAGCAAAATAAGACTACCACAAATAGAGGCAAAACCGAGTGCAGACAGGGGCGACATTGCAAGAAGAGATCAGGAAGCAAAAGGGAAAATGAAAGCATATGCGGATCAACGGAGACATGTAGCTGAACCGAAACTGAATGAAGGAGACCTGGTGGTGGTGCGACAGAAACAACAACGGAAGTCCGATAGCCCATTCTCCAGAGAACCACTGACGGTAACGAAGGTGAAAGGATCAATGATCACGGCAGCATCCGCCCAACAACACATTACAAGGAATAGCTCACACTTCAAGGAGCTGAAGACGGAAGAAGAAGAAATAGCAGCGCCAGCAACAGCAGCCTCGAAGGAGGAAGACAGAGGACAAAGAAACGACGGAGATACAAGACCAAGAAGAACATATAAGAAACCGCAGAGACTAATTGAAGAGATGTAGACCGACAAGTCTCTCTCTCTCCCTCTCCCTCTCCCTCTCCCTCTCCCTCTCCCTCTCTCCTCTCCACTACACTATCTATACGTGAGTATGATCAGTAAGGATCGACAGTATTGTGAAAGCACACCATGAACATTTGTTTGCAACAAAGGGGGAGATGTCGTGACCCGACAGCATAGCACTAGGACCCTGTGGGTCCTGGAGGACGAGGACAGGTCACCGGACACCACATCCGGTCAAGGGGGCGGGGGACGGCAGAGTGACCAGGGACTGGGGACCAGGACAGACGTGCCGAGCATCTGCTGTACACCAAAAAGAATAAAGGCCTAAACCACTAACCTGCATGATGTATGCTGCGACTCCAGTGTTCGGCAGAACACTACAACCACCATGGCGGAGGCAAGGATTTCAGAGGTCGAAGACATGACACATATTCTACTAAAGGAAGTCTCAGAGTTTGGAGATGCAGTAAAATACCTGAATTGGGTGCAGAAGGAACAACCTATGTTTTGTGGGCTGTCCGTAGGGGGTCAAGGGATACAGTCTGGGAGCCTTTCTAACCAACTGGCTGTGGCCCTCCTCTACCTTGGATCAGTTCTCATCATGATGTATTAATAGAACACGCTTACAGGGCCTTAATGCCCAAACTGCACCCCAGCACTTCTCCTTGTCCAGTAATAGCTTGCTTTTTTGAAGTGATATTAATGGAAGTTCGTCACCTGGAATAGGTCCGTTATAAAAACAGTAAAATGATGATGTTCCTTGACTATTCTCGAGAAGTGCAGAGACAGCGGTGTACTCTTAACTCTGTCAAGGTTAAATTGAGAGCTCTCCAACTGAACTACATTCTGTTGTTTCCTGCAAAGCTTAAGGTTCTATTTGAGGTAAAGGCAATTTTCTTACACTCCCCAGGGAGGCTTGAGCCTGGCTGGAGAAGCATCTGCCCAAGCGAACCACTGAACATGATCGAAACAGCAGAGGTACTACCTACCCACAGGGGGCGAGGTCTAAGACGAGTAGGTATGGGAGGTGGGGACAAAGTCAAACTGATGGGCCTTAGCGCAAGGAGACTCCACTCATGGTGCACCGACGGGAACGAAAGCCAGGTTTGTCCTCAGACAATTCTGTCCCTCTGAAATGATTTCATGCTCCGGGCACCTAACTATAAGTGCATTACAACTGAGCAGGTAATGCCAGCAAGGATGATCAGCTATGTCAACTGCCCTTGTACTCTGGTGGTATTATTACCTGCATCTGCCTAGTCCTCTGAAGCTCTCTTGCTATCTTCCACAGTCCGTAACATGCTACTCCTCCCTCCTCCCTCCTCCCTCCTCGAGGATCCGCTTCCCTTCTCTTGTACCAATCCATTTTACCTGCCCCCAAGGGCCTGCCACACTACATGGGAGTGGCGCTAGGTAAAGACCCTGGGCCAATTCAACCACTCCAATACTGCCTATTATGGCTCGGCCAGATCCAAATCTGCATGGCCCTAAAGTAGATGAGCGCTTTCCTGAGAATCTGCACAAAAGAGCAAGCCTATCACTTCCTAACCAATACTTCCCCTTGTCTGCCATTCCCTCACATGGAAGGATGGTAACATAACATCTCTGAATATTTCTGCATGTCGGTTTCACATACTAAATGAGCAGTACGCTAAACTTACTGACATGCTACTTCATTGCTACAATTGTAACACATAATAATAATAATCTTTATTTAGATATAAAACAAATATCTTTAAAAGAGAAATTACTGGTTCATGTTATTTACAAATATTAAAAACAAAACAGACAGTCAAATACACAGCAGAAATATGCATAATCATCTTCCTTGGTCTCTTAGTTACAAATATTATTAAAACTGCTCCCCTAATCTGTGATTACATACATAAAACAAACCATGGTCCTAAAAAGCTGTTTAGCTGTTCTTGTCTCCAATTACCTAATGGTTTTGGGGTTATTTGTTTTGAAAGCGTTGATTAATTTAAACAAGGTTAGGGGAAAGCTGTAACTGGTCGCTTTTGTTTAAAATTGCGATATGCCTGCTGGATCAAGTTTGTCAGTCTTATGTTTAGATCTGTGTTGTCTGGGCTCAGAGCCACAATGATAGCTTGCCTGCAGGACCGAACGCCCAGCCGATTCCATTCCCCCCTCAGTTTAAACCTACGTTGGAGATCAAAGGCTGGACAAATGCAAACCACATGCAGTAGTGTTTCTGCTGCTTCGCCGCACCCTCTACATGTTGCATCCTCCTCCGTACGATGCCAGGCGGGTACATTTTGCAAAAATCGCCAGTCGCCCATTCTAATTGCTGTGAAACTACGTTTTAAGTACAATGAATAAGGGCTGGAGAGGTAGGAGGCAGGTGTAAGGCGATTATAATAATTAATAACTGCCCATGAATGACTTTGTTTTGCAAACAGTGCTTTGTCACTAATAAGTGATAGCGTTCTTATGCATTTTTTAATTGCGAGCTTAAATGCTGACTGACTGGGGTTAAGGGCCCAGAAGCCGTCTGCGGACGTTTGTTGAATGTAGTCCTTAAAAAGACGGCCAAATGTTCCTCCATGATTTTTCACACTTATTTCTTGCCAGACTAGGGACTCTAGTGTGCCTGAGTTAGATTGTCTTAGTTTGTGGCAAAGGTTAAGAAATACTCCAATGCTGGAGGCATCATAATTCAGTAACCCCATCTCTAGTGTAATCTGTGGGGGGGAAGCAGAGTATGGCAACTGAAGGACCTTTTTATAAATTTTGGTCGTGTGCTGATTTAGAACGGTGTTCAGTTTGCCCTTGAATATCCCTATGCCATACGACAGAGTGGGGCCTGTTTTCGCTTTCAAGACTTCCAGAAGGGGTGCCAGAGTGGGACCTGACAGATTTTTCGAGAGCTTAGTCAATGACACCGCGAGTGTCGTTGTTTTGACTGCTATCTCGTCACGCTGCTTTTTGAGGTTGACCCTAGAGTCTAAATGAACCCCCAGATATTTATACAACTTGCTTGTGGCGAGGCTGTTGTTATTAAATGGCCATCCGCCACCAACGTATCGCTTCTTCCCAAACGGAACTACCTGGGTTTTCTTCATGTTTACTTCTAGTTTGTTCTTAATCGTATATTGCAGCAGTGTGTCAAGGAGCCTTTGCAACCCCACCCATGTGAGGCTGAACAGCACCAGGTCATCGGCATATAAGAGATTGCTTAATGCGTACCCCCTACCTTTGGCGGGTGGCTGTTGACGTCATCCACGGTGCTGGATAGGTCGGCCAGGAGTAGGTTGAAAAGGAGAGGGGCCAGCACGCATCCCTGCTTAACACCTCTCGTTGTTGAAATTTTTCGCGAGAGATATGTGCCGTTCCCTAGCTTTACTCGAAACCAGGTACGTGAGTGCAGTTCAATGATTGCATTCAATAATTTGTCTGGGATTCCCCACTTCCTCCGCTTTTCCCAAAGGGTCT
Source organism: Lissotriton vulgaris (assembly GCF_964263255.1). NCBI lineage: Eukaryota > Metazoa > Chordata > Amphibia > Caudata > Salamandridae > Lissotriton > Lissotriton vulgaris. The sequence continues at coordinate 783,457,322 of NC_141699.1, forward strand.
CCCTGGGGACCCTATCGAAGGCAGCTTTGAAGTCGACAAAGCAACAAAACACAAACCTAGATGTAGAGAGGGCTTTGTCGACAACGGAAGACACCGCTAGTAAATTGGTCATGGTCTCCGAGTTGGCAGTGAACCCGGTTTGGTTCATTGGCTCCCGGTTATGATCTTTTGCCCAATGCCTCAGGTCCTCCAAAAGGAGCCCTGCATAGTGTTTTGCCTCAATATCCAGAAGGGCTATAAGTCTGTAATTATTGGGGACAGCATGCGAACCGGATTTGTAAATAGGGTGAATTATTGCATCCCGCCATGAGTCTGGGATTGTTGCAGTTCTCAGTTCATAGTTAAAAAGGTTTGTTAACAATCCGGACCAAAAGATTATGTCCGATTTAAAAAGTTTTTGTGGGATGACATTAGGCCCTGGTGCTCCGTCTTGTCTGGCCTTTATCACTGCGATGATGACCCTGTCTTCGGTCACCTGGTAAGCCTCGTCGGACAGCAGTTGTGGCACGGTAGGAGTGCACCTTGTGGGGCCGAGACCGGTGCCCGTTTCTCCTTGCAATCCATGTCCTGCGGAGTCTTGTTGGGCTTGTGACTTGAAGTGGTCTGTAAGGTAATTGATCCATTCTGCTTCTTCAATGTTTGCAGTTCCAAGACTCGAAGAACTCGAATTTGAGTTGTTGATTAGGGCCCAGAATTTCCTTGAGTTTTTGCTCTTACTCTCCCACACCAGTTCACACCAGAATTGATTTTCGTGGGTCCGCTTGTCTTCAGTGATCGCCATCCTAAAGGCCTTTTGGGTTCTGTGATATGTTTTTAGGATCTCGCTGTTCCCAGGGGATTTAACGAGTAGCCGTAGCGCGTTGTTTCTTGCCTTTTTAAGCGATTTTGTTTTTAAAGATACTTCAAACTTACGAGACTGAGTTCGGCTATGCCCCTGCGTTTTAGATGAAAAACTGCTGGTCAGATGGGAGCAGAGCCTCGTCCATGTAACGGTCGGTGAGGCGTCAAGGTTGTTGCCGCCATTTTCTAAAATCCATGCTCACTTGTAGAATTTTGGGGCTGATGTCGTCGCTCCACTTCAGTCGCTTTAGATTTTCAGTATATGTTCCCTGACAGGTTGGAGGTGCTGGTTTGTGAAACTCTGGATTTGTGTTGAGGGAAATGACCTGGGGCCTGTGGTCGCTTTCTGTACGTGGGAGGATGCTAAAGGTATCTAGGTAGTAAAGCAGGTCAGCGTTGCAGATAGTATAGTCTAGATGGGAATGCTTGCTGCCATTTGACCAAGACCAATTTGCGGAGTGTCGCCTGCGGACCTGCCGTTCATTACCAGGAAGCCTGCACTGTAGAGCCTCGACACACAGAGTTTTCCCAGTTGACTGTGCGCTTGGTTGAAATTGAAATTAAAATACTTATAAAGCGCACGTTCACCTGCTGTTTCTTGGCGCTGGTTGGGTGGTCTGGTTTGGGTTACGGCCTCTATGATGTTGAAGAGAAGGTGCTCATCGGTTTCTGCTGTTTTTCACTGAAATAGGTTGGTGTTGAAGTCCCCCGTAGCGATGCAGTCAGAGTTTGGATGCTCAGCTGCAATGTTGCTCATAATTTCTATTAGGCGGGCCAGATGGACTTTTTTGGTACGAGAGTTTGGATTGATGTACACATTAAAAAGAAATAGGGAACGCAGATGTCGCCACCGATTGATTTTTACCCCTAGTACCCAATCTTCTTTAATGGGTACGTGTTTGATTGTACCTTTTAAATTGGTGGATATGTAGGTTGATAAGCCACCTTTTGCGTGGCCGTAGGGGCTGTCCCTAAGAGCTGAGTTCCAGAATTCAATAAATCCAACAATAGGGTGGCCGTCAGTTGCCCAGGTTTCCTGCAGGGCTATTGCTGTGTGTTCACATAAAAAAGATGAGGTTTCTTGGTTCTCGATTTTTTGGTGAAGCCCGCTGATGTTCCAGGAGCACATTGAGAATGTAGCATATCCTTGATTTTCATCTGTGATGGGAAAAACTACAGGCCGTGTTGATGCGCCCAGAGGTTTGTTTGTTGTGGGCGGGTGCCCTGCCACTGGGATTCATTCTGTGCCTTTAGATGACAAGATACCTGGAAGCCACCACCAGCCCTGACTAGGATCGACCTCATGGACCTCTTTTAGCTGAGTTTTACAATGAACTGATGGCCCTGATGCATTTTTTAAAATCGAATATGGTCTAACTTTTGCAGCCTGTCTAGTGCTGGCGCCTTGCTGGAGCAACGGCGATTGAGGAAGCAGGGAGGTGGGATAGCCAGGGGTGGAGTATGGATAGACTCTGATACCCCAATTTGCAGGGTGGACTTGTGTTCCAGGAAGGCTCCCACCCATTTAGCCAGCTTAAATGACACCAAGGTTACCTCAGACGGTTGAGTGCCTCTGGGGGGGAGGAACTCAATGGATTCAATGTTCTCCGAGGTCAACCCTTCAAGCCCCGGGATGCCTACCACTAATTTTAATATGTTTGATCTATTAAGAATATCTTGGCGGCCCTTTGATTTTTATTCCGGGGCCAATAGGAGCTGATAGTGTGGCGTATCATTTTTTGTTGCGTGCTCAGACGTGATTATTTCATTGGGCGGCTGCCCTACATCTATTTCATGCTTCTGGTCGGTCTGCCGATAGGGGGTCTTCATTGATTGTTGTGCGGGGCTAAGCTGCTTCACATGATCGTTGTGAATTGTTTTTTTGTAGCTCATTCTTGATGGGGCATTGTCCACTCCAGAGGGGGTTGGGGCCGGCGCTAGATTGATTTTTTTCTTGTTTCGTCATGGGCCTCATTGGCTTAGCCTCGTTGGTTTCGTTGATTTTCAACCTTAGGATTTCTGTGGCTATACTAGGCTCGTCTGTTGCTATCTCCATAGCTGGTTTGCTTGGTGCGGGGGCACTCGTCACGCCCTGTTCGGTGGCGGACCCAGTCATTGTAACACTTGCTGGTCGGTCTACTCAGTTTCCCATGTGCCTTGCTTACTATCATTTTGTTCGTCTACTTCCTCTTGTTTGTACGTTTTATTCCTCCCTAAGCTTTTTCCTTGTACAGGTTTAATTAAAAAAATATATATTATTACAGGTTTTAAATGCACCATCCCTGCACAGATGTATATAACCTAATACTAGGACAGCACCATACCCAACACATTTTCAGAATCTGTTCCTTTTCAACATAAAACAATATTTGTTAAAACATAAATGCAGTAACATGTACATGCCAGGCTCCGTATCAGTCCACTCAAAAGCCAAGTGTGCTCAAAATCTGTGAATTTTCCAAACATCCATTGTTATGTACTGCAGATTACTCTCATAGGACCCAGTATTTTTTCAGTGCCGGCAAGGAGTGGGTGCCCGCGCTTCTCCATTGAGTCACTTGCTCGCTGATGCCATTATTGTGGGTGGCACCTGGCGGTCACCCTCTCATCTTTCAGAAGCTCCTCAAGTAGATCTCACTCCACTTCAGCTCAGGGTTGATGGTCTCCTGGATCGAGTCTTCAAGTGGGTAAATGGATTTTACATCCAGTGTCTACTGCATAGTCTGCCTAACAACTCATCCACAGCAGAACATATAATGAATGCAGTGACACACTTCGATTACAACATAACACACTTCTACCATCTCCAGAATTCCACATGACCAGGACCATCAGACCACATCCCTCCGTACATCATGTATATGTCCACACAACCCACCCACACAGTGATCCGTTTAGTAACGCTGAAACACAACAAACACCCATGCCTCTTCCCATAATACCAGCGCACAGTGCAACACCACCAGTCACCCACAACTCCACTCAACAGCACTGCATAACATAACAACATACCCTGGTAACACCACTTTAAGAGCACACCAAATACTCTTTTCACAACATTCAACATAATCTCTTCTCCAAAATAGAACATCTTTCAACAATCTCTGATCATACCAAACCAGGCGTGTAACACAAGCCCCCGCAGCCCCCACAGTGCGTGGGGGGTGAGCCTGAGCTGCAGGGGCCCCTCAGCACAATACTTAGGTTTGAGAGCTCCGGATTAAATCCGGAGCCAGCGGGGCCCTCCTCAACTGCTCATAAAGAAGCATTGCACTCACTGTTCATTCAGGACCGTAGTCAGGGGGGCCTACAGCGGCCAGGCCCCTCTCTTAATGTGATTGTGGCCCCCTTAAACAGGTTAAGTTTTCCATTATTTGAAGAACAGGACTTGGGCTGGCTGACTTGAAAATCAGTCTTTTCCCTGGTATGCCAAAGACATGCAGGCTGGTTTCAGCTCCTCTGCCCCCCCCCCCTCCCCCCATAAGTTATCTAAACATCTAATAAAAATGTTGAAGCGGGGTTTGTGTTTCGCTTTTCTGGATGATTCCTTGAGCTGATTTGACTACACATGTCTAACGTGTGTGCTCGCGCTAGGAGAGTGAAAGCATTGTGCACACCCCTCTTGAGTACCTCGACAAATGTGGAGAGCTGGCATGCCAGCATGTGGAGAGGTCGTAGTGTTCTGCTGTGTGTCTTGTGCTTGAATTACAAGCACTGGTTGGCCCAGTGAATGATGATTATTAGAACAAACACTCCAAATGCAGAGCGCTGTCTCAGCAACCATATTTTGGACAAAGAACACGACAGTGAGTTAGTTTCTGTTTATTGTTAAAAAGGTGAAGCCGAGCTCTCTGTGAAATGGGATAAGGGGCCTGCAAGTAAGGGGAGATTTCCTTTGCTCAGTGGGCCAGCAGGTCATTTCTTCTGCAGACATGTTTGTGTAATGTAGTTTGTAATCACTTTGCCATTTTTCGGAACTTTTGATTATTCCGGTTTCATGATAGAAATTGTGTTTTCCCTTGTTTGGGCGATATATTGATGACACTTCTTAGTATTTAGTGTGTGTCCTTGGCTTGGGATGGTGGCACTTTCTTTGTGTGGCAGGAGTACATGTGGATGCTGGATGCAAACTGATAGTAGAGCACCAGCCATGCATTTGCTAAAATTAAAAGCTTGTCTATCAGGTCAAAATTATTTTGTTTGAAGAAAGTCACCAGCTTACCTTTTCAGAGAATTGTGATTATTTTAACATTATAAACATGTATTAGCAGAATTCCTGATTTTCTTTTTTTAATGAATTGTAAACCTGATGTTTTGTCACAAAATGAATACGTGTCTGTGTGTACACACATACACAGAAACGCACATATTTGTGGAATAATCAGTAGTGCTATCTGCAGCTCTGCTTTCTTTTTCTTGACATTGACAAATGTGTGTATTTTGTAATTTCCTTACTATGCATTTTCAAATGAGAATTCCAGTTATAACATGTGACTTGGAATCTATCTAGAAGGGGCAGGAAGGCAAAGTGCCAGGAAGTAAAAATGCAGAAGGGAAGAATGTTGCCATGTGAAAATCCTTTTACTGAACTGGCTGTATTATGTATGGCATTTTAAATCTTAGAGTAATTGTGCTGAGAAAAACCCAGTTTATCAACAACTCTTTAAAATATTTTGAAGTGGGTGAAGCCGGAATATCACTTGGGTGGGTTAGCCTTCTATGTCACACTAGGAAAGTAGTGGACTATTTCAGGAGTCCCCTACCAGAACCCGTTTTTTTTCATGTATTTGAGAATAGTATTGTAAAAACTCCATTTGGCCAAATGTTTTCTAACCTTTCTGAGTGGGAGAACATCTTCATGTACTCCAGTGAAAGTCAGGCTGCTTGCTCGCCCAGTCGGTCCAATTCAGGGTTGATATTTACCTCCAAACACTTTAAAAAAATCACCAGCCAACACTGATTAGAAGTGATCCCCAAACATTCTGGACAGCATTGGATTCACTTGCTCTGTGCAGTCTACGGCTGGCATAAGACATTTTTTACTGGGGATGGTTTTAGTTCCTAGTCTGGCCCTGCCTTCAGCTGCTAGAGGCTGCCGAGTGTCCAGGTCATGGTGCGATGGTATGCTTGTCAAGTGAGCTAGGGGTGCAGGTAGGCAGGAAGCTCCCTTTAGACCGGAAGGAAAACTGCCAGAGTGAGAGGTGGAAGCTGAGTGCAAAGCAAGTGCCTGCCTGGACATTCACCAACTCACCTCTACAGACAGTTATTATCTATCATCAGTAGGGAGGCTGCCCATGCTCCATGCCTAAGATGGAGTTGTGCACATAAATTCCCTGTTTGGGCGTCATCAGCTTACTTTCTTCCCCTGCAGCCACTGCATTGTGTTGCGCAGTGCAGGATGGTGATGCTGCAGCAAATGCTGTAATCTTTCAGTGCAACTGATGCACCATGCACTGCCACCTACCAGTGTCTTCTGACTCAATCTTGAAGCTTGTTTAAGCCAGTGTCATCCACCTGCAGAGATGCATGTGTTACCCAAGTATGGGCCGAGGTGCTGACAGCTACCATCATCCCTGACCAGAGTGTCTGTGCTATGCATTGTTATTACACCATGTGCAGCCGACAGTGACACAGGTTTACCTTCTCTGCTTCTCAGCCATGCAGGCCAACAGCATAGCAGGGGGTACCTAAGGGCCTATAGTCAAACAACATACAGAGCCTGCCCACCACCGCCTAACGAAGGGGCCGCTGCAACCCAAGGTTGCCCTTCCTGCATGCAGTTGAGTTCATACATCTGAGACATGAGTTGGAATGACTGGTACTTTCCAATACATGCAAGGAGGACTGGAGACTACCATGTAGTAAGTGATGTGACCCAGCAACTGCAAACCACAGCCAGACCAGTTAAAGCTGCGAGTAAATACCTGTGAAGTAATTCCTCACTATTTTCCTACTACATTTGACCTTTTTTTGGTTCTCATAATCCAGCTATGGTCTGTTATTCCCTATCCCTTTCCCGATGCTACATTGGATTTAACCTACCAGAACGTTTTTCAAGCTAGCCAATTAACATTATTCTGCTGTTTGTGTGTGTTACGAAGAAATGCATTCTTGAAATGGTACACTTTAAAGACATCCACTGTTAGGCAGTGCCTAATTTATGCAGTGACATACAGCATTCATTTTTGGGCAGTGGGGCTTATGTTTCATTACCAGAATTTAACCAAGAAGAAATGGGAAAATCGAAAAAGCGCATAGAGCAGCATGAGTAAGATTGGCCAGGAATAAACGAGGACCTCTAAGAGGGAGACGGAGAAACAAAGGATGATGTGGTGGAAGAAAGAAGCATTAGGTGGAATCAACATGAACCATCATTGGTATTTAGCATTCAGCAGCTCAGGCTGTGGACTCAAATGAACCAGTCTGTATGGAGACCCTGCTTTTAATAGTTAATACCCAGTGGAACACACAATGCACTCAGTGCTTCTGTAGAGTGCATGTATTTCCTGTTTGGCACATACATGTTTCATTGTTGAAATTTGTGTAGCCACAATCTGCCATTATCAAGGTCCTTTTCAGCACTTTCATTCAGCATGCCCTGCACACATTGCTTGTTTCTGTGGAACAGTGATGCCCATATATTTGAAGAATAAAGATAGAATTGTACATTTTTGTTCCATTTATTAACATTTTTAATGGGCGATAATCTAAATACCCCGACCATCCCTCGAGGATATGGACTCATAATAGCAGCAATATCATGAAGATATGAGCTCCTGTGCCTTAGGTATCATGGGCTGGTACGTGCCATAAGGGTCTCTGCTTTCCTTGGTATTGAAAGCAGAACAGGACCCTAAACCACCTGCTTCTTCCTATGGTGGGTCGGTGCTCAACTTGCGCTTTTTTACACCCAATTAGTAAGGGGGGGGGGTGAAACAGGGTAAGTGAAGAAGAGAAAAGGGTTACAATTAATTTGAGAATATCTTGGAAGAGGGTGAACATAAGGGAAGAAAAGAGTGAAGACAGCGAGAGAACCTCAAGGAGAAACAAATGTAGGGGAGATGGATATAAAGAAACGGTATAAAGTAACATCAAATTAACAACTTTCAGTGGGACAATGTCTATGCCAGTTTTTTTCTCAATCAATCATATTGTATTGTATTTAAGCAGACAATACCCGTATTGACCTTTCTTGAGCCACCTAAAGTTTTCCAAGATCTTTCATGAGTTAGAATAGCTAGCTGGGCTAAATCAGCCTTTTATCCTTCGCAGGTTTATAAACTGACTACAATTAATTGAATAATAATAATGTATGTAATTTACAACCATTTGAACGTGTAAAACTGTTGTACTATCTGCTATTTAAAAGCCAAGTTAATATTACAATTCAGTATTAAGAAGTTTCGGGCTGGAATCTCCCTGCTTGTAAGTTATGATACTGTAATGTAAAGGGGCATGGCTAGGCTCATTTTGTAAAATATTGTCTAGTCAAAGGTTTCAGTAATGTAATCTTGAGCTCCGTCCCTGGTAGCTATGGTTCAGAGCAGACAGGCTCAACTTAGAGACATTGTGTAAAGCATTTAGAAGTACCAAAACAGTTTAAAAGTCAAACACAAAAGGATAAAATTCGCAATCCAATTTATAAAAATCGGAAAATAATAAGCAAAATTTAAAAAAACCAATAACAGAGATATGATTTTTCAATGACCTAAGTGAAAGTAGAGTCAAAAGGGCAAAGAACCAATGTTCACAGTAGACCGGTACCTAGGTGCAATTTGTGACCAAGCACGATGGAGAGCGTGTCAGATATAACAAGCAGATTGTCCCTACTAGAGCCTGGAAGAAGAGAAGATCAAATAAGTTCCAATCTGAAAAAGGACTTTATTTTTCTAAGGAAAAACTCTCCTCTGTGCAGGAGAAACCTGAAACTCAATCTGATGCTGGGGAGCTGCCAGAAGGATACCCTTTGCAGTAGGTATCCTTGGAGCAAAACTTATTAAAAGTTCACAGTTTTCTTCTGGTGCCCAAACAACCACACAAGTACACTTCTAAGGCTCACAGGACCTCAGTGGGAGCACTTAGAGAGTCTCAGAGTACCAGGCAGGGGGCCTCATCAAAGTCTAGCGCAGGTCTGGTACCACTGGTCACAGGAATTCTTCTCAGTAATGCCCCCTTCAACCTCTTCTGTTCCTGGACCCACCCAAGGAATCAGCCCTATGATCCTTGGAGATCGAGTGGAAGGAGCTCCAACCCTCTCAGGTCCTTCTCACATATCACTCATGCCAAGTGCAGCAAATTTGGTCCGTCTGGAATTCTTTTGCAAGTCCAACAGTGTTCTGAGGAAGGCTGGGCAAAGGTCCAGCTTTGTAGGGTTCACCAGCCTGTCTGTGTGTGACACCCCAAGACCTACGTAGTTCCTCTCTGACCGATGGAGTTAAGCCCCTGCCTGCCTACTTTTGCAGTCGTTTGTTTGCTTTACTGCAAACAGGCCCAAAATGCAATGTGTCAGGGCAAATCCAAAGTGGTGTCTTAGACTACACTAAACTTGGCCCAGAGGCTCGGTGTGAGTGGGGAGTTTACTATGGCAATCAAAGTGCCCACCCGCATCTAACATGAAAATCCAGTTTGAGGCAGGCACTGTACCCACAACCAACCCAGAGACAGAACTCTGGAATGGCATACGCTGAGCCCTACAGCAGCCAAACAAAGGACACACAGGAAATGTCTTGACATCCTGCTCTCTCCCTGTCCAGTGTGCCCAAAATATTGCATGTGGCTCAAAAGATCTGTTAAGCTGGCTTTGACAATTTGGTGTAATCATGATGCCCACAGAACCCACCTGGCCTATTCAGTTGAGCTCAGAGGTTCTATGCCCATTCAGGTCACTCTACTGCTTGTTTCTTGGAGGCATTTCACACCTATTTTGTACCTTTCCCAGGCTTGAGCACAGGCTTATGCAAATGAGGCTTTTGACAGTTGAGGCAGGTAAAGGAAAACTTTCTAAAAGTTTCCTTCCCTATTTATTAAAAAAAACTGACTTCACCATTGGATTTTTAATAACTATTAAAATAGTTGTTTACTTTGTTTGCAGCTTGTTCCACTCTCGAGAGAGCAGTATTCGTATTTTGATCTTTACTATTGTTTTCTACATAGTACAGCTAGACCTGCCACAGTGAAATAGTTGTTAGTCCTTGTAACTTTTAGGAGATGGTAATGTTTATTTTCTACATGTCCCTCTTTTAAATGCTATGCATCCTTCCTTGTGGGCTACAATGCTATCATAATTTAAAGAGGTTTCTATTTATCAAGAGAGTTATTTTATTAGGTCTAATTGCAAGTTTTACATTGCAGCAGTCTGGCAACTACAGTAGGCCTAAAACTATGCATAATATGTGCTGCAGTCTACAGGTGACATTCAACTTCCATACCTTAGGTGTATTCCCACACGTTATTCTATGACCTTATAGACATAGAAAAGTTCAGTAAACCAATCAGGCTTAGCCAATTTCAACATGTTGTGAGGGTCAGAGCACATACACTGGGCACTGAACCGAAATGCTACAGTGTACAGGGTCTTATAACCCACAATACATTTCAGGAAACAATGGGGGTAACCATACGGAAAGGGCAATTTTTTCACATCCATTATCAATTTTCTAGCATTTCGGATTAAAACATTTTCTGTTTTCAGTACAATCCTTAAACTACCGCTCTCTGTTGAATCTTTATTCCAACTATTTAGAAGATTGTTATATCGAGTACACTGGGTTTGTTTATCAGTTTGGTATACACTTCTTACAAGGAAAGAGGAATGAGGAAAACTAAAAAGTGAACATACAAATAGTAGTTCTGTCAGGTTTGTGGCTATTTTGGAGCAGGCCATAGGCCTTGCATTTTTATATTTGTGAAGCGGGTGATCTATTGGGTAGTGATAAGGCTCTAATTTATTGATGAGTAACACCTTTTTTTCGGAATAACAATGATAGTTGCGGAAAGGCACAGATTTCTGTTGCTGTTTGTGGACTGGGATTCATTGTTCATACTGGCTTTTTTACAGACATTTTGGTCACGGAGTATCAGTGGGTAGCTGGCACTAATGTGTACTACATCCAAACATTTAATTTGTCGAACTCAGGGCTTGATATTAAACCATAACCAGTGTGGATTGATGCTTTTTGACAAAATTTCTTACAATACTCAACTTGACTTATATTTTACTCTTAGATTCCTTGAATTACATATTAACTGAAACCCCAAACCTATGAAGTTATGCTTTCATTTTGAGTTTTCATCAGTGTTACTTACCCTTTGCAACTTATAAATGTGCCTTAAATATTCTCAAATAACTTTTTGGGGATTCTCCAACCGTAAAGTTGCCTTTGAATTGATCCCTTTGAACTAATTTGACTGCTCCAATGAGCTTTGTAATGTTCTATATGCCAATAAGTATGACGTAAGTCTATTCCAACTCCCATGCAAAGCTGACTTAAAATTCTGGTTAATTTTACTCCATTGTACTAGTCCAACGAGCTATATGTGCAACACCAGAAATTCCTGTTCCAACAAATTCCATGACGAATATCGTATCCCTCATGTAAGGATGTCTTTACTGTAAGTGCAGAATTGACTAACATGCATTAAAATGCAATATTTGTGTTGTAGCCACATCATGAAACGGAGGGTGGTGTGTTGATAACAAGCTTTATTAAACATAAGCAACAGGACATCAGCGCGCCCACCACCTGCAGTCAGCCTGTGAGAACTGACAGCTGGCATCCGGCGCTCAGCATAGAACCTTCGGCCTTCCAGCATTCCACGGTGGTGCGTGGAGCGGAATGACGTCACAACACTTTGTCTCCAACTTTAACCTCTTGGGCGAACAGCATAAAAAGAATAATTCGGTTTACGCACCACATCAACATTAGCACTGCATTTTTTCGCAAGCTACCACATCCAACTTGTCCCTACTCCACCCGAGAACATTTCCTTGTCAGTACTGGGGGGCCGTGCCTCCCAAAGTATACACTCCTGGCTACGGCCCTGTGTTTATTTGGCTGCATACTCTGAGAATAATTTGATAAAATGGCCATCATGATCCTAGAACTATGCTTCAGGTGCTCCTTGAGACTTCAGCCTAGAGTGAAGCATAAAAATAGCTCGGCCCAGGAGTGACGTCTAAGGGAAATTCAATTTTCGTAGTTAAGTGTTCACAAAAGGAAATGGTTTTAACCCATGCCATGCTAGCGTAAGCTACTAACCAACCAAAGGGCCCTTGTCCTGTGCACGCTCTGTAAAGTATGTTGCGAGTCTGTTTTTGTGAAGTATTTTTGTGGCAAAGAAGGAAAAGAAGAAATTAACTACATTTCATGTAACTTTAGGTCTAAGCAGTGCTTTTGTGTGAGAACAAAAGTAATGCATCTAAGCGGCTAGGGGGTGTTAAGTAGTTGGGGTACACCAGGTAACTAACGGGCATGGCTAACAGTTGGGCATTTAATGGAATTGAAAAGCTTTTCTGTGAGTGTATGCTCTTTCTTACCGCTTGTGAAAGACTTGTGAACCTAGAGTTAATCGTCTTTTTGGCCTCGAGTGTTCAAAATGACAAATTTAATATTCATTTACCCTCGTCTGCACAGGGGCTCACGTGCGCAGTAAACCTCGTTTCTCTGCCTGCAGTCATCTTCCTTCATCATTACCAGCCTCCTTTATACATCATTCATTCACCCGTTCCTCGGTGGCCCCAACTGAGTTGTTTACCAGGTACAAAATAAAAAACATACAGCGAATCTGAAACGAAGATGTCACGTGCATTGCCTGCTACCTTCTGAGCTTATGAAAGAGCACGTTTGGACTAGCATTTGCACTAATCAAACTGTAAAATGACATTTATCTTGACCAATCCCTGAAAACGTGACATAAGCACAGTGCGAAAATAGCACTTTCACGGAGTCAGCTGTGTGGTTGCTTGCACCTGAGGGTGCTTGTGTATTGTGCTATCTAATTTTTGCCATAATTTCACAGATATAAAGGTGTGCTGCCTCTGCCACATGCCCTCAAACCATCAGACCCTCCTGGTACAGGAGATAATTGGCACAAGTCTTCTAGCAACTGCTTTAACATAACTACATTGTGCTGCTCACTAGCAGAATTCCAGACTGTTGTTGCTTTGTGGTGACAACAGTGGTATCCTTTTAATGCAGGTGACTGCTGTCCCCATACCCAATTATTAACAGTACTAATGATTGGTGGCAGATGATTCCAGTCTTGGAGTACAGTCTTTTTTTAATCTTTTTAGATGAACCTACCTTAGTTAGGGGTGTTGTCTTCTAGCTACATTTTTGAAGGTCATTATTAGAACCCACACTCTGCCTGAGTGCAAGTTAGTGCTTGCCTACATGTGAGGAAGTCATTCAATATAATGGGGCTGCCCTGTGTCCCTCAGAACCAGGGTTTACAGTTATAAACTTGAAGTTTATACATCTCAGGAGGGACAGTGGCGTAACAATAGCCCCCGCAGCCCGGTGGGCCAGGAGCTCCAGGAGGCCCAATCTGGCACTCTGCACAGGCAGGCCTGAGAGCTCCTCACTGGTTCTGGATCCTGGGGGGCCCCCTCCATGCACTTTTCAGGCCCCCCTACAAGTTTCATTACGCCACTGTACCAAACCAAAATGACTTGATTCAGTAACTCTCCATCCCACAAGCCACCCAATATTCTATGGCCAATAATTAGACCCCACTTCTAAATATAACAATAATCATCGTTGAAACCTGTCAGTGTGCATGGGGAAAAAGGAATATTAAGAGAAGCCTATTCTATCTAGAATGAAAGGATACCCATAAACTCAAGCATCCAAACACTGTTCCATAGCTAACTGAAGGGGGCACACCCCTACTGCATAAAAAGTCAGATTCTGTTGGTTAACAAAGTGGTAGACTCCCCATGTCTCAGACAGAGATCGATCCTCAGATACAAATGACCTGCATCCATTAGCCAAATAAATTGTACTACTAGAGTGTGGACAATCCGGGGGCGAGTCCCCTGTAGAAAATGGCACAGTGGGAGAAGACGAAATTGGCAACTGAACTGTGGCATATCATATTCTCGGGGGTAACTGGACCATCTGCCTCACCCTCTCTGACCTCACAGAGGCTCATGAGAGCAGCTGGTGTGCAACTTATTGTGATTGTTACTTTTTCAATACTTTAGAAGTTTTTAGGTTGTAAAAGGGTGAGGGTCTATTGAGAAGGGGGGGGGGGCTACAGACCTCTCTAACTTGGCCCATATCATGGTTGCCTGGTTGGTGAGTTGGGGGGAAATGTGTGGGAGGCATGGGAGGTTAGGGGGGCAGAGTTGGGCTGGGGTTGGAAGTCAGTTAGGTAGGTTGTTAATACAAGTGGGGTACATGTATGAGCTATACTGATGTAGAAAGTGGGGCCCAACGTGGGAAGGCCAGATACTACCTTGGAATGTGAATGATGGGAGCAGGGTAATGAGGGGTGCTCGATAATGTTGTGGAATGTGAACGGCCTTGGCAACAAGGTCAAGAGAGACATGGTAGCCATGTATGTTAGGAGACACAGACTGGATGTAGTCCTCCTGCAGGAGATCCATTTACGAGGACCTCATTGTTATTTCCTAGGGAGAGGGGCCTTCACAACATTAGCTCATGCGGATTTCACCACAGGTTCCCGTGGAGTGACCATCCTAGTCAGGAAGGCTCCACCCTTTCACATAGAGAACATATTTGCTGATGCCAGTGGGACATATATGGCAGTGAAGGGAGTTTTGGGGTCAAATAGATGTTACTTTGGTCAGTAGATAAAATGGAAGGAGGCAAGTTCCTCCTTACATATTTTGGGGGGTAATTTTAATGATGTAATTGACCCGAACCTGGACAGCACCAGCCTGATTAGGGGCCCACAGAAGGAGGCTGTCCTGGCAAGCTTCGTGTCTACAATGGGCCTCTCAGACCTGTGGCACAGGCAACATCCCATTGATCGTATGTATTCATACAAATCTGGAGCCCATAGGTGTTTTCCACTTGAATTACGTCTTTGCACCAGCAGGTAAAAGCGAGAGAGGTGGAAAGAGCTGAATAACTACCTGGCTAGGGGCCTTTCAGATCAATCCCCACTATTGCTTACATTTGGCACCCAAAAGAGTAGAGGGGCACTGAACTGGAGACTAAACGACTGGGAACTTAAAAAAGCGAATGTAGCCAAGTAAATTAGAGTATACTCAGAACTTTACTTCATTGAGAATAAGGACTCCGTATCATCCACTATAGTGCTCTGGAAGGCTTATAAAGCAGTACTTAGAGGCAGGGCACACAACAGCAACTTGAGGGGAGGGCCAGGGCACATTTAAATCCCACCATTTTGTGCAAGATTGCGATATGTACCAGTCATTGGCACAACAAGAAACTAGAGCCATGATCCTATTCCAACAACACTGTCTATATGAACCTCTGGATAAAGCGGGGATATTATTGGCCTGGCTCGGTAGGAATGCAGCCGAAGCTAGATGAGTGACTGAGATCGTACTAGACGATGGGGTCTCCCTTGATGCACCCGAGCCTTTGGAATGAGTTTGCAAAATACTATGCAGCTTTCTATAAGGCTCCGTCTTTGGCAGACATCACAAGTTGAGAAATACCTGGAAGGGGTAAAGGTCCCAACTCCGTTGGGGGAAGAAAGACAAACTCTAGAGGGTGATGTGGGTTTACCACAAGTACTGATGCCATTGGTCAACTGCAGACTGGATAGACTGCGGCCCCTTCTGGTATACCAGCTAAACTTATTTAATAGAACGGCGGAACCATTAGGCCACATTTGCTTAAGGTGTTTTAGGAAGCTAAAAAAGTGGGAGCCATCCCACTGGATCTCCGGCGAGCCACTTTTGTGGTTATCCACAAACCGGGTTGGCCTTCAAGAAGAGTTAGCTGATAAGGCGATATGGACATTCATGACTACCCTTAATAATGTTCCAGACACCTTCATGAAACTGAAAACAATATGGGAAGACGAAGTAGGCGAACTAGACACCATAGACAGGGAGATAGCCCCAAAGCACTCAAGAAGGGTGGCAATTAGGTCCCGCCTTCAACTTTTTCAGTAGAAAGTCCTCCATAGAGTGTATTATGCCTGGGCCCATCTGGATAGATTTGGTAGGGCTGCAACCACAAAACCGGCTGCAATGTGGAGATGAAGCTGAGTCCTTCACACACAAGATGTGGTCCTGCCTAGAGATCAGCTCTTACTGGAACATTATAGTGAAGAAGCTGAATAAGGTACTTTGTGTCAACCTACCAATGAACCCTAAATTGTACTCTTGGGGATACCCACGTACATGGATGTGCCCAGGACTAAGCTTCTTTTTAGCAACCTAGGTCTTGTGGTGGTGAAGATAGACGTCACCAGACACTGGGGAGTCCCCGAGCTGCCTACACTTACTGAATGGAAACTAGGTATGAACCTCTATTTGGCTGCTTAGAGAGTTACATACAAGGCAAGCGGGTGCCCCAAGAAATTGCGTAAAGTGTGGGGTCCCTGGCTTACACATTACAATATAGATATGGATGGAGAGGAGATCAGACCTCCGACATGCACTGTCCCTGAAGGATACAAAAATAGAATGAGTAGTTACAACCCCATGGGTGGTACACCATGGAGAATATGATGATACTGTACTGTAATAGTGTAACACTGCAAGATTTGTTTGTTTCACCCCACATAGCCTTGTTGATGGACGTGCTATTCTGTTATATGTCATGTTCAAGAAAAATACAAAATAAAAATATATTTTTAAAAACTGGACCTAAACGACAAACACGCAATAAGTAGAACCGGAGTTATGAATTCTTAAAGAATAAATCAAAATGTTGTGCTTAGAAGCATATAGCACTTAGGGGTTACTTGAGGTCGCATTGGACCAGGAAAAATCCATAGTTCAGGCTGACCATAATGGAAGGCAGACCGGCTTCAGAACTTACGCAGGTCCCGCCGAAAAAGTGCCTTGGATGGAGGAAGCAGCGAAGCCTCGATGCGTCGGTTCTAATCCGCGCTGGCGATTAAGGGCCATATGTAGGTACATAGCGAATACCGAATCCTTAATACCGAATTATACCGAATCGGTATTAAGAATGAGGTAAACGTGATGTAGGTAAAAATTCGTTAAACATTACCGATTCGTTGCAAATCGGTAATAAATACCGAATGTGAACAAATCGGTAATAAAAATACATACCGAAAGGCTATTACCGAATCGGTGTTACTGAATCCACACCCGAAATCGGTAATACTGAATCGGTAATTTAAAAAATAGCGTTTTGGTGAATCCGCCAATCCTGACACACCCAATTACTTCCCAAACAGGAAGTTGCCACACCCAGCCAGGTGCACAGGGCCTGGAGCTCACTGTGAGGCAGGCAGGCAGGCAGGAGAGCAGAGGAGCCAGCAGCAACACAGCCACAAGAAAGGAAGAATAAGCACTGAACAAGCATTGAAATGGCAAGCCAGGACAGGGAGAAGGAGGGAGGTGAAAGAAAAAGAAAACTCCAGTTCAGCGACAAGGAGCTTGAGATCCTGATCCAGGATGTCACCCAAGAGTACCACAAGCTGTTTGGAGCCCAGTCCCACCAAGTGCCAGAGGCACAGAAGAGGCAAATATGGAGTGGCATTCGGGACAAGATCAATGCCATAGGTGTGACCCTGCGCACCATAGAGGACATCAGAAAGAGGTGGTACGACCTCATAAAAACAGCAAAACTGAGGATGGCAGAGAGACATAGGCTGGCAGGGAAAACTGGAGGAGAAAAAAATCGAGCCCCAGTACCAACACCACTGGAACAGATGGTGGAGTCCACCATCCAGCGGGAGAGTGTGAGTGGCGTGGGAGACGCAGACAGCTCCGCCAGAGCAGCTAGAAAACATTTAAGAAGCATGCCCAGCATAATGCCCTACCCCCTCCCCAACCACAACCCCCATAGTGGTAAAAGTGCTCCCACTCCACACCATGTCTTACTGGTTACCTGCAAATCATTCTGGGTGATGTAGTCAGTGTGAACTCATGATCAGGACTGTCAGGGCAGCTAACACAATAGCATGGCAAATCAATTGGATAGGTCAGGACAACCACTGTGCACTGTTGGCATGTACTTTAATGCAATGGCAATGCAGACAGAGCATTGAGTATATTTACAATTGTGTCCTTTCAGGCGAGTCATCTCGCAGTGCAGCTGAGGGCAGCAGAGGCAGGTCAGCCAGGCCAGAGGGGAGTGCACAGGATGAAGACAGCATGCCTGCAGGGAACACCAGCTCTGCGCCATCGCAGCCAGCCAATCCTCCACCACAGACATCACCACAGCGCCAGGGAGGGCCGCAATCCCCTCTCACTCAGTCACCACTGCGACGTTCACCAACACCACCACCACCATCACCACCACAGTCACGCAGGAGGCATGCCGTGATCACCCTCCAGCAGATGGAGGAGTCCGAGGAGGAGGAGGGCAGACAGCGCGAACAAAGTCCTATAGTAGAAAGATCCAACAGGGAGCGGGCTGGTTCTGCATCCGAGGGCGCCCACTTCTCATCAAGACGCCGCAGGGCAAGGCCAGACAGTCCAGTGGCATCTGAGCAGGGTGACAGTGTGTTTGCTGGACTGGAAGGCAACATGCTGAAGGTCCAGCGCCTGCAATGGAGGGAGATGAAGACATTACACAGGGAGGTGGCAAACATTAACAGACATATGCACAAGATGGAGAAGGGCATCAGTGCCATGGGGGAGCATTTGTCTGCAGGGATGGAGAGGGTAGCTACCTCGGTGGACAACCTCTGCAGCCAGCTGGAGCAGGACCGTGTTGGCATGCGCCGGGAGAGACGGAGACTCCAGGACTATACCAAGTCGGTGAACCGGCTGGCCGCTACGACATCACTGATGTGTCGCTGGTCCATCGCCATGCAGGAGGAGATGGCGCATTGCAGCAGGGATGTGGCCAGGGGGATGGTGTCCATGACCTCAGTGCTAGAGCTCATGCAGAATGCCAAGGCCTCCAATATGGAAGGGGGGGGGGACAGTGAGGAGGCTACCAGCCGTGGTAGCATTACACCATCACCCACCGAGTGCAGGAGGCGTAGTGGACGAAACGTCCCAGCACAGGAACGGTCCAACTCACAAGACAGTGTCGATGGGGAACGTGCACGTGCAGCACGGGGACGCAAGAAGTGAAGGACAATGGCTGTCCACATGCATGTGATGGGTGATGTAACCCATGTCCAATTGGACAATGCTCACAATGCTGGAGGTGTGCCAAATAAACACCTCTACATGTAATATGAAATGGCTCAGTGTCGTTACTCACTCAGAAATAGTTTGATGTAATCTCTGCCCGTCTCGTTCTCCCATCATGTTCAGAGCAGCACCAGCCGCGCTGGGCTCTAGCTGAGGGTTGTCTTCGTCCTCGTCCTCTGACTCAGTTAGTTCCACTGCTGTTCCTTTTTTAGTGGCCAGATTGTGTAGCATTGCACACGTAGCAATTATCTTGCACCATTTGATGGGGCTGTACAGACGCGCACCTCCTGTTTTGTGAAGGCAACGGAATCTGCTTTTGAGCAAACCAAAAGTGCGCTCCACCACGTTGCGTGTGCTCCTATGTGCCACATTGTATCTACTCTCCCTTCGGGTGGTTGGGTTCAGATATGGTGTGAGTAGATAAGGCCGGAGGGCATATGCGCTGTCACCTATGAACAGAAGTAAGTGGCATTGATTGGTGTGCCCAACAGCTTGTGCCAGGGTGTACATCAGGGTGTGTGACATTTACTTACCTAGTATGTATCCGTCGGCAAATTCACCAGCAAGCAGACGTGTATGTATGCCACTGTTCCTGAAGATGTAAGCATTGTGGCTACTCCCGGGGTATTTTGCCACGATGTCTGGTATAATGTGTTTGGCATTGCAGATCACCTGCACATTGATTGAGTGGGTGGATTTGCGGTTTCTGTAAATGTATTCACTTGCTGCAGGTGAGCAGATGGGAATATGGGTCCCATCGATGCAGCCGATCACGTGGGGGAAATGGGCAATTTGATAGAACTCCAGCTTGGTTCTCTGAAGCTCCGCCTGTGTACTGGGGAATTAAATGTAATGTTCCATTCTGTCCATCATGGCGTCCAGGAAGGTGTTGAAGAAACGAGATAGACAGCTCTGTGACACTCCACCGACTGCTGCTATCACACCCTGAAAACTTCCTGATGCAAGGAGGTGCAGGCAGCAGAGTACCTGGACATGGGTGGGGATAGCGTGGGCCCTTGGCGTCTGATGCTCCAGATAGGGTCTTAGGTCCCGTATTAGCTCCAGGATGGTGTCTGGGTGCAATCTGTATCTCTCATGTATTTCTGGGTCTGTCAATTGGAACAAAGTGATGCGTAATCTGTACACCCACTCCTCACGTCTCCAGATCCTCATTCCTGCTGCTCTCAGGCGTAGCCGCCTTGCAATGAGATAGAGGCCTGCCATTGTGTTCACACTGATGCATTTTGGGTCTGTTTATATAGACTGCTTCTGATTACCACGTGTTCCTGAAACGTGCTAAATACCGAATCGTTATTACCGATTTAGGGCAAAATCAGTATTACCGAGGTTTGCTACATAGCATTTTTGGGGTTTTTACCGAATCGGTTATACCGATTCGGTATTCATTGTTTCGGTAATTTCAAGTCGGTAACTTATGTTTAATACCGATTCGTTATTATCGAATCTATTCGGTATTACGTACATCTCACATGGCTTAATATTTGTCGGTAACACCGAAAATGACCAATTTTCGGTGTTACCGATCGGTATTTGGCCACCTACATATGGCCCTAAGTCTTTGTCCATGAACGCCTTCACTATGCAGACACTGTGTTGTCCTCAAGCCATACTGTTAGTCATCGTCGAGCCACACAGTCAGTCCAAGCAAAGCTATTGATCAGCTCCTGCATCTGCATCGAAGGCCAATGCTTTGGTTCTGATTGGCGCAGAGTTGTCACTGCATCAATGTGGATGGTTCTGTATAGCAGAAGTTACCTATCAAGGGCCCAGGACTGGATTTGCACCTCTTGGGAGGGCAGGACTCACAGATGGTAGAGTCCAGGTGCTGCGTCAGGGTTGAAGGAAGTATATGATGTCCCTGAGACTTCAGAAAAGGGGGCAAGCAAGCAAGCCCTCAAAGTCAGTCTGGGTTCAAGTGAGACGGGTCCAGTCTTGGTTCCTCCGCAGGGAAGAGATCAGCTGGCAGCAGGGCAGCACAGTAAAGCAGAAAAACAGTTATTCCACAGCAGCAGTCAATCAGAGTGACAATCTGTTATTTTGCATAATAACGAGTTCAAAATCATTCATGTGTAGTAGTAGAAGAAGTTTATTCCAAGAACGGGAATTCAGCATAGGGATCACTTAAACAACATCCCCAATCATCATCAGCAGCCAGGAGCCAACTGGTCAAACCTGGAGCTTCATGAACCAGAACATTCCAGCATCCTAGACAACCATGGACTACTCACTAGACAGCATGCACCTAAGCAGTGGTTACAATACATTGTAAAGAAAACATGACTTTATATATAAACCTAACACATCTCCCCCCTTTAAAACGACCCTTAAAGCATAACATAAAATCAAGAAAATCACATCACATAATCTTCAAAACATTTGGACTTACTTTTGAACCTATCTGGTCTCTAAACAGAATCATGGATAGACTGAGATGCAACAGCTTCCTTAGTCCGCACTACATCCTGATGCAATTCCCTCTGCACTGCATTCTCATGTATATCACTTGCACCGCATCACCACCATCAACAATCAACGCTGCATTACAAGTACTATTGTCGGATTCTAAAGAAGGCTCCATAACACCTAGCAAGTCACCCACACAACTACTGGAACTCTTCCCCACAAGAATAGCTTCCTTGCTGTGCATTATTTGATCCACCAATTTGGTTCGCAGACAAGTGCCTTTTACCTACAAACCTTCTCCTTTGACCCTAGCCACTCTCCTCTTACTCCACCATTTACCACCTGTAACCTTTACTGCATGCTTGTCAATTTGAACAATTTTAGTCTCCAGCTAGAACTTTGAACCAGATTTCTTGAACGGTTTGATTCGGACACCACAAATTCTCTACCTTTTACCCGTTTGAACATATCATACCTGACTTTAGATTTGGTTTGACTTTCCTCTACATTCTTTCTCGCTTGATAACTCCTGGGAATATAATCATCAACTCTGGAAACATTCTAGGGACAATTCATTAAAATAACGCCTCCCCCTCACTAAAGCTAATGGGGTCACTCGCATGGTGGAATGAAGTGTGTTATGATCCGACCAACACTCTCATACTATCAGATACAAATTGAACTCCCTTAACTGTAACCAAAAATGCTGAATGCCTCTTGACCAAAATACATCTTTCAAAAAATCAATGACGTCAACAGTGTTGGGTTCTCTCATAAACTTAAAAGAAAGCCATTTAGAATAATAGTCCACCACAACCAAAAGAAACCTGTGCCCACTTTTCAAACCTCCGATAGGTCCAATAAAATCCATACCAAGTCTCTCCCATGGATGTTCTGATAAAGTGATTGGACATAAAGGAGTATTGTAGGTGCAAAGAACCTTCTCTGCTTGAGAACACTCCCTAGAGTTACCCACCATAGTCTCTACAGAAGTGTCCGTACCTGGACACCAGTAGTACAGCCGTATGTTTTCCTGGTAACCATCACATCTACATGTCCCTTTTGCCCTAAAGCAATCAATTTGTTCTATACATTTGCAGGAAGAATGAAAAATTTCCTAGCTAACGTACAGGAAAGTTTCAATTCTATTAAGGAGGCGGAGGCGAGGATTAGGCTGTACTTTCTTCTTTATTTTTCTCCAGCAGCCATTCAAAAGGTATCAACAAACTTAATAACACTACATTTCCCATGAGCATCAGGGAAAATGGAAATAGAAAATGTCTCTACGACTGTCCAATCCCAGTCCAGGGCTTCCAATATCCTTCCTTGTTGGCGCTCTATCTTCCTCTTTCTTCCTGCGACAGTGTCTCGGTTTTTCAACCGTTACTCCTGCTTGCCCGTCTCAGAACCTATGGCACAAACAGAGTATGTAAGGCACTAGGGAATGAACGTCCAACACATTAGTGTACGAGATACATGACATAGGAGCAGAATAACATCCTTGAACAGGCCAGTGAACTGTAAATCATTATCACTCTCAATAATACAATGAGAAGCAACATCGCAAAGATTTTACTTACTGTCCCAACGCAGAAATACTGGGCGGGTTCGAATGAAGAACGGGTGGGCTAATCCTCGCCTCCGCCTCCTTAATAGAATTGAAACTTTCCTGTACGTTAGCTAGGAAATTTTTCATTCTATGTCAGGAGCGAAGGCTTCTGATTAGGCTAGTTCAAAGCTTATCAACTACCAGGGAGGCCAGCGATGGCACTGGCTAAAAGTAAAAATCTTTTGAAGGTGGAGTCTGAAGACCAGTCTGCAGCTTTCAGAATGTCTTTCAGGTGAGCTCCCAGGGAATATGCCTTGGACGCCATTGCTCCCCCCACAGAATGGGCCCCAAATTGGGAAGTGTTGATGCCTGCCTCCTGCTTAACCCATTGCACCCATCGCGCAATAGTAGGGGATGAAACCGCCCGTGTGGCTTAGTGAGAGCAATAAACAATTGTTTGACACCCTGTGGGCGCACGTCGACTGTTGCCACTTCATAGGCCTTCAGCGCCCTCACCACACAAAGCTTTGGGGCATCCGGGAATGCAGGATACGATATAGACCGTGAGTCCCCCTTGGTGCGCTTAGAAAGATGGAAGGTCACCCCATCCGGGGTCAAGACGCGGCCGGTAATATCCAAGGCCCGCACGTCCGATACTCTGCGGCACGATATCAGACACAGCAACATTGCCAGTTTCGCTGGTGGAACTGATAACCTTATACCCGGCAGCAGTTTGCAAACCAGGGGGGTTCCCCTATCGGGTGGTTCTCTAACGGGAGATGTCCCGCCGATATGGCGGAACTAAAGGTATTGATTGATCTGTACGCTAAGCCTTCCCTTGACAGGGAGGCTAAGAAATTGAGGACATGGACAACATCTGCCCCCACCGGATCAATCTGCCGTCGCAGACACCAACCACTCCACCGGGTCCATGCTGATCGGTACCTCTTGTTGGTACTGTCTGCCCAGGATTTTGTCAACAGTGTGGCAGCATCCTCCGAAAGTCCCGGGATCTGCCAACGTTGCCTGTAACCCGCCAGGCCATAAGACACAGGTTGCCTGTGGTCAGGAGGTGGTGAGGGTTCCCCTGCGGATCCTTGAGGAGATCCGGAAGGCGGGGTAGAGGGATTGGAAAATCCCAGGAAAGTTCCATCAGAACTGGAAACCAGGCTTGCGACCTCCAGATCGGGGTAATCACCACTAGGTCCGCCCGGTGCCTTCTTACCTGGGTCGTTACCCTCATGATCATTGCAAACGGCGGGAAAGCGTAGCCCAACTCCAGGCTCCAATCCTGCAGGAAGGCATCTAGCGCTGCAGCTTCCGGGTCTGGTCTCCAACTGAAATAGCGGTTCAGCTGGGCGTCCAGACGGGAAGCAAAGAGATCCACCGTGAATGGACCCCATTTGTCCTGAATCGCCCTGAACACGTCCGGGCGAAGTTGCCATAGACTGGAGTCCCTCCAGTGACGAGAGCACCAGTCCGCCACCTGGTTGGCCGAGCCTGGCAGGTGTTCCGCTGCCAGTGAAATTTCGTTGGATAGACAATACTCCCAGAGAGTCCGGGCAAGGTCGGACAAGGCCCTGGACCTGGTTCCTCCCAGGTGGTTGATATAGCGCACCGCCGCTACATTGTCCATCTTGAGAAGGACTCAGCACTGAACTCTGTCTCTCGTCCAACACTTCACCGCGAACGACCCCGCCATCAACTCCAGACAGTTGATGTGAAGAGCTTTTTCTGCGGAAGACCATACTCCGCCTGTAGAGACAGCGCCGCAACGTGCTCCCCATCCCAGGCCGCTGGCGTCCGATTCTATCACCAAGTCTGGTTTCGAACCAAAGATCGCCTGCCCATTCCAGGCTTCCATATGTTCTTTCCACCATTGAAGCTCCGTCCTGGCTTCCTCCGTAAGGGGAACGACCTGGGAGTAAGTGAGACCTTTGCGGAGAT
The DNA here is from genome assembly GCF_964263255.1 of Lissotriton vulgaris. Classification (NCBI taxonomy): domain Eukaryota; kingdom Metazoa; phylum Chordata; class Amphibia; order Caudata; family Salamandridae; genus Lissotriton; species Lissotriton vulgaris. The sequence continues at coordinate 783,482,368 of NC_141699.1, forward strand.
GAAACGCCTTGAGACGTTGAAGGGCCCGGTAATGAAGGGGTCCCGGGAATATCACCTGAATGGACGACAATAAGAGACCCACCACCCTGGCCAGGTGTCGCAACAGGATCGTTGGACGTGCCAGGGTGCGTCTCAACTCGTGCCTTATCTTGGAAAGTTTCCTAGAAGGCAGGGACAAGGTAGCCTCCACTGAGTCTATTAGAAAACCTAGGAACTGCATTTTCCTGGAAGGGATCAGGTCTGACTTGGCTTGGTTGACTATGAACCCCAAGGATTCTAGAAGGTCGACCGCCCTCTGAAGGTGTGTTAGCAACTTCCGCGGGCATTGACTCAGGAGGAGCATGTCGTCCAAGTAGATGATAAGACGAATGCCCTCCGTCCTCAAGCGCTCCACAACCGGCTTCAGCACCTTGGTAAAACACCAGGGAGCGGACGATAGCCCGAAAGGAAGGGAAGCAAACTCGTAGATCTGTTGGCCCCACTGGAACTGAAGGAAACGCCTGTGGGGAGCGAAAATGGGGATCGTGAGGTAGGCATCCTTCAGGTCCAACCGGACCATCCAGTCCCCCTCCTGAAGTAGATCCTGCAGGAGGTGAATACCCTCCATTTTGAAATGACGGTAGATGAGCCAGCCATTGAACTCTTTAGATTTATCACTGGGCGATAGCCCCCGTCCTGCTTCTCCACAATGAAAATATTGCTGAGGAACCCCCGAGGGTGCAGCTCCGTCTGCACAATTGCCCCCTTGCGGAGGAGATCCGCCACCTCTCTGTCTATCAGAGCGCATTAGTCGTGCGTGAAGCTGATAGGCCTTGGACGCACGGGCTGCCTGGGGAGACCCGAGTACTCTATTTGGAACCCACCTACGGTCTGTAAAACCCAGGCGTCTGAGGTGAGCGAAGTCCATGCGTGAAGAAAAGACCGAAGCCTGCCTCCCACCTGTAGGCCCGCTACATTCTGAAGTCTCACCTTTGTGATTGTTGTAGCCGCCATCTCCTCTGCCTCGTCCACCACGGCGGCGGGGGTACCCTCTGGTGTTGTAGAAGTTCCCGAACTTCTCGGGGTCTTGATATTGGCCTCTGTGAGAGTCACCCTGTTTGAAGGAGCCTCTGTTGTATGGTCTGCCAGACGAGCGGCCCCTTCCACGACTGGCTGCGCCAAAAACACGTGACGTGAAGATCCGCTTGACCGAGGTTTGGGCCTTTACCAAGGAATTGAAGGTATTCACGAACTTGCCCAACTCCTTCACGAATGGATCCCCGAAGAGGTTGCCCTCCGCCATCGGGCCCGCCTCCGATGTGGCTAGTTCTCCCAACTTCGGATCTATTTTAATTAAAATAGAACGCCTTCTCTCCGTCGAAATGGCCACGTTGGCGTTTCCCAGGAAGATGATCGCTCTCTGCGGCCATCCTGACAGGATCTCCAGAGAGATCAAGGAACCCGAGGCCTTGGCATCCTCGGCCATATCCAAAATTTTTGCCAACGGGCCGGCCGTGTCTAAGAGTTTGTCTTGACAGGCCCGCCACGAACGGTCAATGCCCTTCTTGGGGTCCTTCACAAATTTAGTAAGGAATGTAGACATTTTGGGATCTATCTCAGGAGTAGCCGTAACCTTACCGTCCAAGGAAGGACGCGGGCACTCTGCCCGGAGGCAACTACGTACCTCCTGATCTAGAGGTTTGCGAGCCTAGCTGCCATGTATGCCGCTACTTTTGGTGCGGGCACCCAGTGCGACGAGCGCGGATGGAGCAACTCATCAGGGTTCAGCATGTCCGAGCTGGGATCCGCGCCTGACTCTTGCGCTGGCTGGGTGGCGAGCCACGAATTATCCGGTTCCCCGTCACCATCCGATGTCTGGGGTGACTCATCTGGGTCGACGATGGCCGCGCCGTCTACACTGTCCCCCAAAGCGCCAGATTGTGCTTCCCTCGAAGTGGAGGGGGTATCCGCGGTCTTTGCCTCCAAAAAGGCCTTCTTCAACCGCGAAAACGCGTCGGAATCCACTCCCGCGTCCGCAGGGCGCTTCCTTTTGACGTCTGCGGTCTCTGAAGATGACTGTCTCTGGGGCATAGGATCCTTGGGCCCCGAAAGGTCTACCCCTTGTCCCGGGGTCTGACACTGCGCCTGCAGCTGATCGATCTTCTTTTCAAGGGGCGCAACCACCCGCGACACCGCCTTCAGAATGGAGGAGTCCATGACCTGACAGAAATGGTCATCTACTGGTAGGTACATGACTTGTTGTTCCTCTTCTTCCTCGTAATACTCCTCGTACTCCATAGCGCCCCCGCGCCAAATTCAGGAGTCCAAGTAAGGGGTTAAAGGTAGGGCTGGGCCCTCAGTAAGTCACACGTCTTCCCACCGTAGCGGGGCAATAGCTCAATGAGGGACCAACAGCCTCTGCTATGAGGCAACCTGTGAACCCTGCCTGGGCCGGTCCCAAAGCACAATCCAAGTCCTACCCGCCTCGCGGGTGTTCAGGCTCCAGGCAGGGGCTCCGTTCCAGAAATAGCCGTAACGCTGCACAAAAATCGCTCGGAAAGCTCTTCCGATACTAATCACACAAGTCTTCCCCCATGGTACGCGAGACCGTTGAGCCGCTTCTCCCGATCGCGAGTAGAAAGCGGGACTCGACGACTCGCGCCCGCTGGGGGGTAAGCTCCTCAGAGCTGCAGCGCGGCAAGCGCGGTCCCCTAGCGGCGGGAGGCCGCCCACGCACGGAGCCTGACTGACAAACACACCGCGAAAGGAGCAGATAAAACGCTCCCGCGGCTCGCGCACGGATTATTTACAAAGACCCGCCCTGAGACGGGAACATAGTGCTCGAAAGAAAAGCACAATAAACAATAATGCAATGGAAATACCGCAAAACAGTAAACCGTTAAGCAGAAAGGAAAAACACTCATCTGTATGCTGCTGGAGCAGCGAAGAAAGAGGAAGATAGAGCGCCAACAAGGAAGGATATTGGAAGCCCTGGACTGGGATTGGACAGTCGTAGAGACATTTTCTATTTCCATTTTCCCTGATGCTCATGGGAAATGTAGTGTTATTAAGTTTGTTGATACCTTTTGAATGGCTGCTGGAGAAAAATAAAGAAGAAAGTACAGCCTAATCAGAAGCCTCCGCTCCTGACATAGAATTAACATGGAACCCCTCATGAGAAAAATTCCTTCCACACTTGTTTCTTCTTTCACCTTGAAATAGGATTTGAATTCCTCACCAACTTCACCTTCTCTAGGCCAACCACGAGTGATATACCTTTTAATTATTTCCTGACAATGATCACCAACAGACATTTGTTCCCAATCATCATGTGAAATGACATGAAACCATCTACCAATCCAATGAAAATTTCTTTATCTTCCTCACATATTTCATGAACTACTAGATCGGTCGGACATCTGGACAAAAAGTCAGCCCTATAGTTCTTCCCACCAGAAATATGCTTCATAGTGAAAGTGAACTCGTACAGCTTTGAAAAGTCAAATACGCCTAGGACTAGCATTACCTATGACTTTTATCATTCCACATAAAGACCAATAGTTTGTGGTCAGTAACAACTAAAAATTCCCTCGCCCACAACAATATAGAGACCTGATGGGCACCCCACACACAAGCTAACGCTTCCTTTTCAATAGTGCTGTAATTCTTTTCAGCTACTGATAATCTTTGAGAAGCAAATGCCACCGGGTTCTCTACCCCATCAACCATTTGACTGAGCACAGCACCAAGACCCAAGTTACTGGCATCGACTAACAAAAGATGGAGCATCATCTTAGAAAAGGTTGTAAGGGTGGCGCTTTGATGATCTTAGCCTTCAAATTGTCAAATGCCGCTGTTTGACCATCTTCCCAAATAAATTTGGCATTGCTCCTACTTAATTTTCTTAGCGGTTCACTCAATGCATAATTTTGTACAAGTCGTGAATAATATTCACATAACCCTAGAAAAGATCTCAGCTGATCTTTGTCTGTAGGTAGTGCACACTCATGTATAGCCTTTAAAAGGTCTTCTTTAGGCGTTATACCTGTGGAAGAGACAACATGACCTAGGTTTTCAACCTCTTTCACAAGAAATTTACACTTTTGCTTTTTGACTGTTATCCCATGGTCTTCCAGAATACTCAATACTCTATCTAACTTGACTAACTTGGCCAAATGTGAATGAACAGAATAAGAAGAAATTAATATATCACCTTGATAGGTCAAGACATCCTTCTCTTCCCCATATAAATGAAACATCAGCTTTTGATGGACTGAAGCTACAGAAGTCCAAATGGCATTCTAAGAAAACAAAAAACTGCAAAGGGGGTATTAAAAGCTATAAAATCTTTGGAATCTTTGTCCAGTTTATTTTGATGATATGCAGCTCGAAGATCGATCATAAAAAAAAGCTTTGTACCACTAAGTTGAGACAACTTATCCTGAAGTATTGGTAGGGGGAAGCAATCAATTTGTATGTTCTTATTCAATGATCTCAAATCAATGCAGAGCCTAAGTTCATCTGATTTCTCTTTTTTAATGCTACAACTATGGGAGAAACCCACAAACAGAAGTCTATTGGCTTTATAACTCTATCCATGCACACTTTATGAAGATGTTCTTTAAACCTGCTTCTGATGCTCAATGAACATATCTGACTTTGTAGACAACTGGAATGGCATCAGGCTTCAGAATAATTTCATGCTCATACCCTTTAACCATACTTAATCTATTATCAAAAATAGACTTGTCTTTCATGAGCACATCATCCAACGAATTCACATTTTCATGAATAGCCTTCACCAAAGAAATGGGATGTTCCGTCCTAGGTCTGAGTATCATCCCAAACTTGCCTTGATCCCTCCAGCCCAGAATAGTGTATACTTTCTTAGCTACGTACACGTTCAAATGAATAACTCTTAGATTTGCATATTCTCCCAAAAATAACTAATCATATTGATCTCTTGACCTCCAATCACCACTGTGTGAATGTCTGGAGGCAACAGATCAGTTCCCTTCCACTCCTTCAGAAAAAGATTGTCCGAAAGGATGGTGATGGGTAAATCAGAGTCCACTATGACTTTAGTATCCACACTCCCAATTTTAATGACACATACTGCATCTCCACCTTCACTGTCTGACAACACTGTAGCGTCTACCATGTCAACAGATAATACTACCTTGTTACAAACATTAAAAATCATTAAAGGTTCCCCACTAATTTTGAGTTTCTTGAGTATCCACTCCCATTACTCTAGACCTATTTCTGCATACTCTGGCAAAGTGTCCCACTTTTTTAAAAACATTTTGAGCATGTTTTACCAACTGCTGGACAATTATTAGTATCAGTTTTTTTTAAATATGACTTATCGCTTTGCGCAAACTTGGGTTTCTGTGCAATATTAACAGCTGCAGTAGACACATATTTGGTTTTTCCTAATTCTTTAGCTGTAGAAACAGAGCATTCAATTTCTCTGGCAATTTCTAATGTTGCTGCTAGTGTGGGGTTCCTGCTGTATAATATCCTCTCTTGAACCCTTGTGTCATAACAATTCACTACAATTTGGTCTCTTAAATATTGTTCTACAGGTCCAATTAATTTTCTGCTAAGAAGTTATCAATATATTCATGTTGCTGCTGTTTACATGTTAAGAACTTATGCCTTTCTACAATCACACTAGGTACATCTTTAAAATGCTTTTCTAGCCTTGCTAATGCTTCAGTAAATTCATCCCAGTCGTCTGAAGAGGAAGGAAATTCTTTGCCCTTCAGACCCTAGACAATTGTATAGAATTGAATTTTTTTCTAACCATGAACATTTTACTCCATCTACATCTCTTAAATAACTCTTAAATGACTTATACCATTGACTCCACTTAATTCTAGGTGTTCCTGGTTCTGACAGAAATGAAGCAGGTAAAGTTAGCAGTCTGCATGGCCATAATTTGTGTTAAGTAAAACATACAAACTCACACAAATACAAATCACTTTTCTTTTACCTTAAATAACAATTTGCATAACATTACTTAACCCTGCTTACCCAAATACCTCAACATTAGACAGAGCGATACCAAAGGGGATGATGGACGGTGCGTTTGAGCAAATCAAACACTCACCCCCAGTTAACTGATCTGGGTTTAATCCATCATCATTCTTTAGCTCACTCCACCACCCCAGTTCAGACATGGCCATATGCAAATCAGTCTGACCCTGTGCCTCATGGGAACAGTCCAGTCCGAACTGCCAAGCCATGTCTTCCCTGGACCAGAAACAAGCATCCTGGGACCGGTTTCTGGCTAATCAGCCGTCCTCAGGCAGGCCAGCTTGAATCCAGTGGCAAAGTATGCAAGGGACCCACGTCTGGACATACCCTGACAACTTAGGGCGAACAAAGTGATGCCAAACGGGATGATGGTCGGAGCATTGGAGCAAATCAAACACTTCCCCTCAGTCAACTGATCTGGGTGGATTCAAGCTAGCCTGGCTGATGATGACAAGAATGTTAAATCCAACTTTACCATTATAGAGAATTTATCATCACCATTCCTAATAAATAAAACATGATGCAGCTACTCCTTTCTAATCAGCAATTAGAGCTAAACAGTGTATTAAGGAATTCCCAATGTTAGCCTATGAAAAGAGTAGGCCTCACAGTAGCAAAAAACACATTTTTCTGTTTGCCACTACTAGGATTATCAGACGCGCGATGTGGTTGAGGCTCCTCAGGATCAGTGTGATATACAAAAGAGTCTACCTCTTGACATACTCCATTCCGCATACCATTAAGGCACAGAATATTGAAGCGATCAAATGAGGGAAAGGGTTGTGGGGTGGGAACAGCAGGGAAGGAGACCTGTAGACAAAATGATGCCTGGGTAATCCTTAGTATTCTTTGGCAATCCTGTGCAATTATAATCGGGCAGGTTACCGGTAGCTCGTGTATGCATGTACCTATAATGTGTTCTGCATGCTCATCAATAGGGTGACTTTTGGCATAGGGTTGTGTAGTTCCCACTAATCCTTAGTATATGCATGTTTGTGGACAACATAAACTTTGGGTGATGTACTTAGACAGATCCCATGCACCCCGCAGTATATGTTGGCCTAGAGACGAACTAGCTCACAGTGCCACCACAAGCCCCCCTAACCTAAATCGGGAGCAAATGGTTTCTGGCAACTACCGAACATGACAACCCTGACCCCTCAGAGATCATGGTAACAGAACAGAATCCCTTCGCCTAATCGCTCATCACTCTTGTTCTCAGAGAAGTATACAGAGAGTACACAATGTGATGTTTTCAATATATTTATTGAACCAATGTTATTATTGTAATGAATACATGTGCTGTAATAATCAGAAAACAGAAGCATATGAAAGGGATTACAAGCACCAAAATAGTGAATTGCAGGTATATTTCGACCATGGTGCTACAACAGTGGATATATGCAAGCATATAAGACAAGGTGGTAATCAGGCATACTCCTACTAATCAATCCTAACTCTGTGTGAGTCTAGAGTATGTTTAGATGTGTGCATCTAGAGCCAAGAACCCCTCCCACAGGATGATCCAACCCCATTACCTGGTGTGCAAAAATGTAGTACCCTGTCTTGGTCACAAACTGGTCACACCTCTCGGAGATGTTAGGCAGCTGCATGGTGGAGAAGTGTGGCTCACTGGTTAGTGGAGAAGTGTGGCTCACTGGTTAAAGCAGGCAGACCCTGAAGCAGAGGTCAGACCCGGGACCAGGGTTCAATTCCCGACGCGGCAGGGCCTTGAGCTCAAATGTCCATGGACTCGATAATTCTCGCTTCGGTGCCTGACCTAATCATGGGCTCACACTCTGCAACTCTGGGCATTAAGCTTGCTTAATCTCCACAACGGCCCCCCCGTGGCGGGATGCCTGGCTTTCCCCTTGGGGATGCCCTGTAGGGGCTATCTCACAGGGAAAAGCCAGGACGGGTTCCCAAGGCAAGCGCGGAGATACCCCTTCGGGGGTCGATTCTGGCGCTATATAAGAAACATAATAATAATAATAATGGTGAAGCCTCAGCATGCAGGGACCCCTTGACGTCAGCTGAAGTCTCCTCTGCTAACCCCTGCAAATGCTTCTTTGTTTATAATAAAAAGCATACTTGCATTGTATTTGCAGATTAGTGTTGTGGGTATGCAGATAGCCCTGTCGCCCCGTGAATGAAGATAGAACAACATTTGCACAACGTGCACAAAGGCCTTGTACTCAGTGTTTGAGGCATCATGATAATGTGGCGTGAAGACGGATGTGTAAGCAAAGCAGTTTCAGAGAAACTTGCAACATTGTCACACACGCAAATATGTTCAAACTGTCACAGTAAAATGCTATTGTGCCGAAAAAGGACAATGTAGGAAAATGTGCAGCGTTGCCACATTGGCCTAACCTGGGCACTTAACAATAGGTCTGGATTCTTCCTCCACTGGAATGTATCTATACTTGTGCCCACAGCAAAAATAAGAGGATATTAAATATATTAAACACAATATTAAATTAATATTAAACACACCTAGTGAGCCTTTCGTTACTTGTCAGTACATGCTGAAACAACATACATACCACAGAATATAGATGTTTCATGCCAAGGTTCTACTTCCATGTACTCACATATCTTCTCCAAATAGTTTCAAACTCAACGACTGCAAAGTTCGGAATCCTAGGTCACCTCACCAAAGAAACACAGCAGGATTTACTAGACAAGCAGCGCTTGCCAAATTATGCTGTTTGCTCTATAATTGTAACCTCTTTATTGTCAAGGAATCTGACACATGGGACCGAGCATGCTTGATGCGCTGTTTGTTTATAAATGTAGACAGTGCCCCCAAAGTATGTTGGCCTCAATGCTTTCTTGCATCGAAGTGTCACCTCATGCTCTTAGCGCGTCTCCTCAAGCACGCATTTGTTACATCATGTGCCAAGCAGAGAACACTTAGGGAGCAGAGTCTCCTCTTACTTGGAAACCTGGGCCAGGTTGCCCAGCAGTAAATCAGGTGGAGCCGGAGAGCTGAAGACGTGCTCTGTCACAATGAAGATCCTGGAATTACGCGCCCTGGCAGGTGGGCAGGTCTCATCTTTATACATGGGCCCCACCCAAGATGGCCCGAGCAAGAATCATGGGGCATGTAGTCCCTTTAGCCTCCTAGAACAAAAGGACAGCAAAGTCACTGAAAGACTGCATTGCACTATATATAAAGGCATAATTTCACATGTATGTCCTCTGTACTGGTAATTCTCATCACTGTAGCCTGCACAAGCACTCTCAGAGCCACTCACACCTGTGTGAACTAGTGCGAGTACACAGCCAGCCATGATAAAGAAAACGTTGACACCTCAGCATGGTTGGACACATCTGTGAGAGCCAATAGTTAAGCACCAAGAGTATATCTTACTGTAGCACCAAGAGCTTTCCTGACAGTATGCCCCCGACTCTTCTTAAAGCTCGATTTTGAGGGGTGCAACCCGTGGCAGGATTGCACTGCTGCAGGCGCATGTACATTAGCACTAAGCTCCCAGGAGCCATTCTCAGCAGAGAAGTCCTTCCAAGACATCAAGTACCAAAGGTAACCCATAGGTGACTTGGAGTCCCTGATTAGTTGTACCTCATACTCCCAGAGGCCATCTCTGGGACTGGTATTTGGAGGATAAATCAGGTTTCAGAATGCTGGTTTGCAACGCTGGGTGTATAGGCAATGTGTGAGGTAGCTTCAGTTTGTAAGTCACCAGTTTGACATGTCTTATGCCTGTGTACGGTTCAATGAATTTTGAAAAAACCACAATACAAAGTTTTAAACTTATGTTTTTGGCCACCAGCCACCAATTCGACTGGTATTTGGAGGATATTTTTTATCCTCCAAATACCAGTCCCTGTGATGGCCTATGGGAGTATGAGGTACAACTAATCAGGGACTCCAAGTCACCTATGGGTTACCTTTGGTCCTGGATGTCTTGGAAGGACTTCTCTGCTGAAAATGGCTCCTGGGAGCCTAGTGCTAATGTACATGCGCCTGCAGCAGTGCGATCCTGCCACTGGTTGCACCCCTCAACACCGAGCTTTAAGAGGAGTTGGGGGCATACTGTCAGGAAAGCTCTTGGTGCTACAGTAAGATATACTCCTGGTGCTTAACTATTGGCTCTCACAGATATGTCCAACCATGCTGAGGTGTCAACGTTTTCTTTATCATGGCTGGCTGTGTACTCGTACTAGTTCACACAGTTTGAGTGGCTCTGGGAGTGCTTATGCAGGCTACAGTGATGAGAATTACCAGTACAGAGGACATACATGTGAAATGATGCCTTTATATTTAGTGCAATGCAGTCTTTCAGTGACTTTGCTGTCCTTTTCTTCTAGGAGGCTAAAGGGACTACATGCCCTATGATTCTTGCTCTGGGCCCATGTATAAAGATGAGACCTGCCCACCTGCCAGGGCACGTAATTCCAGGATCTTCATTGTGACGGAGCACGTCTTCAGCTCTCCGGCTCCACCTGATTTACTGCTGTGCAACCTGGCCCAGGTTTCCAAGTAAGAGGAGACTCTGCTCCCTAATTGTTCTCTGCTTGGCACATGATGTAACAAATGCGTGCTTGAGGAGACGCGCTAAGAGCATGAGGTGACACTTCTATGCAGGAAAGCATTATCTCCAGTACAGAGGATATGCCGATCAGCCTATTTTTTTTATTGCTGTTTTGTCTTGTCCAAATGTGGACTTATCTTCTTCGCATTGGCTGAATTTCTCGCAGGTGAGTGTTCACTTCAGGGTGATTTCAGGTTTCTGGCGGTAAAGTGATAGGTAACACTTGTGGGTGAAACCTATTCCTTATTGTAGGCTAATTCAGCCAGCCACAACAGTTGAACCCATGACTCAGTGGCTTCTGATGCAAAACATCGCAAATATAGTTTTAAAGTTTGACTCAGCCGCTCAGTTTGGCTGTTGGTTTGGGGATGGAAACCTGTTGACAGGGCAGAGGAAATCTGAAACCCCTTGCACCACATTTGCCAGAATTGAGCCGAAGATTGAAAACTGTTACACATTAGGGTGAGGTTCTTGCATGAAGTATAGTTTAAATTGCGATACCCAGAATGCACTAGTAGGGAAATCGGTTGTGTGCACTCACAGACCTCGTCACATGACTTCCTGGACTTTAAAAGAAGCTTAACCCCAAGCACAGGTGCTTGGCAACCTATTCTTGATGGAACACACCTCCCAGCATCTGTTCCTTATTCAGAATTCTACCTGTACTCTCGTCATACTTGCTGGAATCCTTACATCCCTACATCTCTGTCGTCTCAGACTGACTTCAGCTTTGATGTTTTGACCTCGCTATTTACTTTTTTTTTGGGGTGAACGCTTATAACCCGCTTTGTTTTCTGCCACTACTGCCGTCAATTGAATTTAGTTGCGAGTCTCAGCAGTGAATCCATTCCGCCTGACTCGTTTTTCCTTTCAGTGCTGCATGCTCACTACAGCTTTCTCTTTCACGCCGGTTGGCTTTGCTGCCTTAGTCACGGGGTTGTTTCTATGTGACACTACTATTTTAGTTAATCCGGTTATTTGACCTTGTGGATTGATGCTTTTTAGACGGTGGTTATTTCTGTAACCTGGGCGCATTCATGTGACTTTTATTGCGCTTTTAATATATGAACAGCTCTTGAATTCTTCTTTTCCACTTTTGCCACAGTTGAAGTATTTTATCATTTCTATTGGAATCTTGTGAAGCTTGAAACCTGTACTCATTTGCATCTGTGTCTGTCTGAAATTGAGATGTCACTACTATGAGTTCAAGCACCTTCATGTTGTGGATTCCTGATCCTGAGCAACTTGTCAGCGTTTTCACCTTGTTGTCCACAGTGAGTCTGAGAGAGTACACAACCAGAGGCGGGGCAGAGGTCATAAGAGGTTGTAGACATATAGATACAGTTGCTGATCATCTATTTTTGGCTTTCTGTTTGTCTCCTGTTAGGGCATCCACGCCTATTTCCGGTATTTCTGAAGTTACCCTGAGGGAGGTCCTTCTTCGCTCCTGAGGATTTGGCTTTCCGCAGAGCGGACCTAGAACCGCGACAAAAACCCCTGTCGGATACAATAACTTTAGTTAGTCCATGTAATCTCACAACGTGTGCCAGTAGCTTATAAGTGGTTTGACCAACTGTGGGTAGGGCTTTTCATGGAATAAAGTGGCCCATCTTAGTTAAACTGTCAATGACAACCAAGATAGCAGAGTAACCTTGATCTATAGGTATCCCCGTAATTAAATCTAGACTGATATGTTTCCAAGGGGTGGGCAGGGTTTGTAATAGCCTCCTGGGTTTGGAATGGTTCGCTTTCACATGAGCAAGTGTCATATTCTTGAGCCCATTTCTTTACGTCGCTCGAAAGTGAATCCCACCAGAACTGTCGTTGAATCAAATCTATTATCTTTATGATACCAGGAATGTCCAGCAATTGCGGACTCCTGACACCATTTCAATACCTTTTGTTGTAAAGTCTTTGTGGGCAGGAAAAATTTGTTTTTAAAAAAGGCTCATAATGGGACCTACCACATGAAAGAAGTGCTGAATAAATCTGTGGTAATATTTGGAAAAGCCTAAAAAAAATGCACATCTCATGTTTTTTGGGCACTGGCCATTCTTGCACTGCCTTGACCTTTCTATCAGCCATTTGCATACCGGCTGAAGTCAACATTACTCCAAAGAATTCTACTTCACACACATGAAACTCACACTTACTTAGTTTACAATATAAGTGGTTTTTTTGAGACGCTGGAATGCTCTAGATACCTTTTCAATGTGAGTGACTTCATCTGGGGAATAGATGAGGATGTCGTTGATCTGAATTATGACAAACCAATCTGAGTAGTCTTTTGAGACATCGTTGAGGAAAAATTGAAATGATGTTGGGGCATTATATGGCTCAAACTGTATAACCGTATATTCATAGAGTCCGAATCTTGTTTTAAAAGCCATTTTTCACTTATCCCCCTATCTCCTTACCTCCTTCTGAGGTCTAATTTCATATAAATGTTTGCCTTTTTCACCTGATCCAGAAAGACCGGAATGAGATGGAGAGGGTATCTGTTTTTATGGTGTTTTTGTTTAGTATCCTGTAATCGATACATGGACGAATGTAGCTATTGGTCTGGGGGATGAAAAAGAGAGGTCAGGTGGCCGGTAAACTGGACGGTTGAATCAAATCATTGGCCACATACCTATCGAAATACTCCCTAAAGTGTTGTGTCTCTGGATCAGAGACGGCATATATTCTGCATGTAGGGATTGTGGCCTCTGATTTCAGATCAATCTGCCAGTCATATGCCCTATGTGGTGGAAGGGTTTCTGACTGTTTCTTACTGAACACATCGCTATTTGAAGCATACTCATTTGGCAAGTCAATGTCCATTTCTGCTGAAGTGGCCAAGAATAATGTGTGCGTTGAAGCAGAGTGGACACACATTGCAATGCATTCCTCGGACTGAAAGTAGATAGTCTTACTCCTCCAATCTATCACCAGGTTGTGGTTCCACAACCACAGCATCCCTAGGATAAACCCATATTGAGGTGCAGCTAAAATTTGCAATTGTACAACTTTCACGTGGACTTTCAATACCCAAAGGACATTCTAAGATCAGGGAAACAGTATGTTCTTCAGTGGGCCCTGAGGTTAATGGCTTTCTATCAACCCCAAGTACAGTTTCCGGAAAAGATTTTTGTAACCTGTGTAATCTAAGCTTAATGGCTAGTCATTCTCTATGAAATTACCTGTGGCTCCTGAGCCGATCAGAACCACTACCTGATATCTAATGTCATTAACCTGCAAACTCATGGGATCTGCATGTGGGTAATGGTGTCCTTGGGTGAAGACAGCATTATAAAATGGACTCTACAAGAGCTCAAACGTGTCTCCTCTATCAGATTTGAGCTTGACAGTTTTCTGCAGTATCTGATGCAGGTACTGCAACTTTTTTTGTTTGTTCCCAAAATAGGTTTTGTTCTTGGGTTTTGGAGGAAATTCGCGTACGAAGTGATTTATTTTTCCCCCCACCATACAGGCATTACCCATTTTGTCTGTGAACCTCTTTTTCCTCCTTGGATAGGGATGATCGTACCTGCCTATTTCCATAGGCTCAATACCCTGTTCAATGTGGTAAACCTGACCCATGCTTCTCTCGAATTTTGGGAAAATCTTGTCACCTTTCCTTTTATTGAACACACTGTCTGCCACACTGTGGTCCAACCTTAGGGTCAGATTAATTAAGCCTGTGCATGTGTTGGGCTAGGGGTTGATTTGGACCAAAATAGCTCTGAGCTCATCTTTGAGCCCCTTGTAAAATAACAGCATTCTCTTTTCTTCTGGCCACCCAGTCTTCAATATTCGCCAGTTAAAGGTAGTTAGGTATGTGATTAGATCTTTATTCCCTTAATGTCATTCTAGTAGTTCCTTGTGGGCTCTGCATGGTGGCCTGTCGGCCACATTACCAAATTCATCCCAATTGGACAACAGAGGATCATTGGACCTTGCAAGTGGTACTGCCCTGGTTGCAGCATTACAGAATAAATATGAAGTAGCAAAAGCCACTCTGGAATGTTTCATTTGAAAGGCCGATGGACAACAAAAGAAATGTAGCAGAAGCTGGTTGAGTAATATCTGCACCTTATTATTTTTTTTTTAATGTTTTTATTAGATTTTCAGTTTTATCAACAGTTTACTGTGAATACATCACCATGTATTGGCAAAGCATTTGTTACATCATGTATGATCAAATGGTGTTAGTGGCTCGTTGGTTCACATAGCGGGTATTACCCGAGTATAGTACACATGATCTACATGTGGCACATTATCATACCCATGTGAACGCAAGTGGACCACCCCCACCCGCGACATATCATTAGTCCATTGTTTCTTGACGCAAGATGAACCAGCAGCAATCCTGTGAAATCAACTAACATAACTAAAAGCATAGGAACAAAATAGAATCCAATTAAATAATCAAAGTCAAACCTCCCCACCCACCCCCCTATACAGATCATATACATTATCTCCTATGGTTCATGCCTGCGTATTCATTCCTCGTACAGCAACGTATGGATATGTATGCATTAATGCTATGTGTGGCAACTGACCAAGTGTCTCGGTTAACCTAGAACTACAGTAATGCATGTGTTTGCAGTATGCTGGGTCAGTCCCCGGGGCCCCCACCCTATGTTGCCTATATTCTGCTGTAGTTCTGCCAGCTTTGCATCCCAACTCATGGCGATCAGGTCTTTTCGTAGGCCTACAGTTTCTTCACACATGATTGCTATGCTTTCTGCTTCGGCCCAGGCGAGCACTGAGCGGCGCCACGCCTGCACATGTGGAAGGTCTGGTGCTTTCCATTTCTTAGTGATTAACCTTATGGCTGCCACTATTCTTAAATGTAGGATTCTACAGGTTACTTTGGTGCTGCGGGTTCTGCAGTATTTGTGTAGAATGTAAGTCAGCCATTCAAAGGGTATCATGCGTTCAGTATAGACATATAGCACATGTGCCACCTCTCCCCAGTATGTGTGAAAGTGAGCGCAATCCCATAACATAAGTATCAGATCTACATCAAGGGTGGCGCATCTTGGGCAGGCGAAGTCAGTGCGGCTTAAGTATTGGTTAATTTTGGCATGCATGGGATACGCTCTTTGAGTAATGTAGTATTGAATTTTTCTGAACTGCCTGTTGCTGGCAATGCACACTGGTCTTTCTAACACCAAAGCCCACCCTGCATCTAAAAATTAATGGCCCAAGTTCTGCTCTCAGTTGCACCGAAGTGAGTCTAGACTAATCGATGTGTGCAGTCTAAGCGAGGCCGCGAACCACCGCATCAGATGCCTACCCTGACTCATGATGTGCAGATACTCTCTGGTGAGATGTGCCTGTGGCTCAGTTGCAAGGTTGCCCCATTTAGCTGTGAGTGTTGTCACTAGCGAGTGGTGTAATAGGAATTGACCTGGTGGAAGCCCATCCTCCGCTACCAATGACATATATGGGATGAGCGTCCCATCGCGGTACAGGTCTCCAAGTAATTGAATGCCTTCCTCATGCCAATCCCGGAGTTTGGCAGTTGTTCGTATTGACTGGCCTCTGGGTGACCCTCTAGGGGCAATGCAAGCGCGTAGGGCGTTATATGCTGAGTTATTTAGAGACTCCTGTGGAAGCATTTATATGCTACACTAAGCAACAGGGGCTCCGGAGGCCGTACGTTCGCCCCCGGGTGAAACAACCTGATCAGCTGCAGTAATGTGTAGGGCAGTCGCAGGGTTGCTGTGTCATCTCGTTGCCCATCAACCATCCACCTGCCTATCCACTGTAACTGGGCAGCCAGGTAATAGTGCTCAAAGCACAGACCTACTAGACCTCCCTGGTCCGTGGGCAGGTATAACTTCTTTATTGCTACTCTGTGTCGGGCACTGCCCTATATGAAGTCTCTGATTGTCTTCTCCAACATCCAAAAAAGGGTAGCAGGGATGTGCAGTGGCAGGTTTGAAAAATAGTATAGGAGCCTCGGGAGGGTCACTATTTTGGTAAGTGCTATTCTACCTGTTACGGTGAGCGGGCACGTGCTCCAGAACCGCATCTGAGATCAGATAGCTGTTAGTGCCCTGCCCAGGTTACTGTCAGAGGTCCAAGGGCTGACGATATATTCTTATGCCCAAATAGCGGAGTTTGTCCGCTCTCCGTTGCACCCTTCCACCATTCAGGATGGAGATCGGGTCGCGATTCCCTCCGCTGAATGAGTATATGCAAGACCTATCAGCGTTGACCTTCAACTCCGAGAGTGCTGTGAAATCACATAGGATCTGCACCAGCTGCCAAGGTATAGTTTCAATGTAACTAAGATATACTAAAAGGTCGTCTGCGTACAGCGACACCCTATGCGTGCCTCTCTAAGTTTTGCTCGCTGCATGGAGACTGGGATTGGTATAACTAGGTGTAGTGATGCGTCATGGCTGCATGTATGTCGCACTGCGTGTACAGGATGCCCCCAACATCAGTGCGTAACTCACCTATTGGCTTACGAGTATGCTGTTGCTTTATTAGGCAGGCGAGCTTCCAACCTGCCCGATCTGCAGTGGCGTGCACGCAAGCAGTATGTGTTGCATAGTTATGGCATCGGAGGCGCTCCAACAGTTTGGCATGCTCTGCACGTGCCCATCCCTGCCTCCTCCTTCATCGTTTGTTTTGTAACACAGCAGCTGTGCTTTAATTCTATTAAGGGAGTCGGACAGCTGCTTGCGTATGTTCCAGGTGGCCCTGATACAGCGGGCCACCAACCTGAGGACATCTATCGCTAAATACTCATCTGGGCCCATAAACACTCTCACAATATAGGCCAGTGAACGCCGATGGGGATCAAGTTTATAGGGCTAAAACTATAAGCTCATTTATTATCTATTTCTCCAAACTTTTACTGATATGAAACCCTTTCATTACTTATGGATCTATTTTAGGTAATTAGGATTTGATAATTATGACATAAGTCTCATTTACCTGATTTCTTAATAAATAACCATAGACTCAGGAAAGTTTAAATGTTTATCTAATTAATCATAAAGAGCAAACAATTTACAGTGTTAACTCCATCTTTCAGAGGAAGTAGAATCTGTCTACCCAATTAATAAAATTTCACAATAACAAGTGCCTCAGGTAAAAGAGGACAGAGAGAGACGGCACATGGGCACAATACACAGATTTATATTGACCTAGGATGGTGCGAAAATCAGACCCCACTAACAAAGAGTTAAGGGCCCCTTAAAGAAAATTCAGGTGACCGGTTCTTCCGTACAGGATAGGATAGGACAGGACAGATGACCTCTACTGGATTCGACGCCTGCGTCTCACCCCTCTCAGATACTAACTTCTTTCTCGGTTCTTCCGTGACCTTCTTCTAAACCTTCTACCTCCTTGATTCTTCCGTAATCTTCTTTTAATCAAAACTAATTATTAAATTCTAAGTCTGCTTCATCAGGTATTCAATCAGCATTCGGACAGGATCTCTGTCTTTCAGTGTTCTGGCAGTGACCGACCTTTAAACGAACTAACTATCCCAATTATACTTTCTTAATGGCATGTTCCACCCTAAATGTTTCGACCTAATCAAATTCCAGATTCTTAATGGACAAGCTGCTAAGTTCAATACTTTTCTAAAACGCTTATTGTTTTAAGTTACCGCCCATTAATTTGTTCTCCCAAGCTTCATTTCTCATCCATATTTGAAAACTTATTTGACAACAATGTATACGATTTCACAGTTGTTCATTGAATCTTCAGGATGTTCAGCTGGTTCCCAGCGTATGTCTACTAGATGTCCTTGGACGAGTCCCAAGACTTGAGGTCGTTGCTCCGAAGCGGTCTCTCTTGCGCATGCCCCGCCATTCACGTGGTTATCAAATCTTAGCATTCTAGGAGGCCCAAATACAAACTAATAGAGGTCAAAAAGACAAAGTATTAGATTCAAATAAAATTATTTCACTGTATACCACCTATCTCTACTCCAATCCCATTTACTTATAAAGACTATTTATGCATTAGCATTTAGTATATAATACAAATTAGTTTCAGCAAAGCAGATGCTTAGCACGTGAGTTCTCAAGCAGCCATTTTAAATGCTATTGCGCAAAAGCAGAGTTTTCCCTCCAAGCGTTAAGACGTCATGCAGCTGACGAATGCGCAGTTCATTTATCCGCGTTAGCAGCCATCTTTAGTTGCACTCGGGTTACTTGTTAGTAAAACACATAGGCAAGCTTTCCCCTTTTCTAGAAATATGAAATGTTATGTAAAATTTGTATTACCAATATTATTAATACTTTATTACGAGATTATATCAGAGAATTACATCCAAGCAAGCCTCTTGACTACGAGTCCTTGCTCCATCAACCCCCTCTCTGATGGCATTTATGCCATCAACAACTACCCATACCCAAATCAAATGCCAACTTTTGCATTTCTTGATTCCCTTCTCTATCTTATCAATTTCAACTTCATCTTTTTCTGTCATGTTCTTCATTTTCTTGTTTAGTTCTCATTTTAATTCCTCAAGCTTAATCTCTTCATATTTTCTTTTCTTTCCTTGCTCATACACTTCATACCTTCTTCTTTTCTTAGAACATTTGCACCGGAACATTATTATTAACCCTATCATAGTTTGTCCGAGTATAGGTAGTATTACTTGAGCTATAACTCCGTTACCAAAATTAGCAAACCAAAACCCTATTGATGTTAGACAATTTTTTAATTTCTTCCATACACTATCAACTTCCAGTGGTTTCCAATCCTCTTCCAATTTTGTAATATTTTGAATGTATTTTCCAATTTCTACACGTTTGTCAGGTATGTAAGTGCAACGATGTTGCGCTTACAGCATTTTACAGACTCCACCCTCTTTTGGCAATAAAATATCAAAGGCAAGTCGAGTCTGCGAAAAAAATCGATCTGATCGCGACCATTGCAGTATTGATCACCAAGAATCCTCCTGCAGGATCAGTTGATAACGATCAACTACTGTGGACAATTGACAAATTCTTTTTGAATTCAGAAGTACTCCCACTGAAAGTATCAATGCACTGAATATATCTCCTATTATTTTTGCAAAACTAGCTCTCTTACCACTTATTAGTTCATGATTGTTTTCATTGCTTCCAGTGATTTTTTTCACATGATAGACTTTTGGAAATACTATTCCAAAGTAACATCTTCCATACCATCTTGCAGGTAACCCAAAGTAACCTTTGTTCCCACATATATAGTAAATTCCAGGAAATACTGGATCTCTTCCCCCTTTTGGTTCCCGCCCTCCAATAACCTAGAAATTATATTCTTCACTGGAACCAATAAATACATTAATATAGTCCGTCTTTAACCTATGAAGACTGATTTACCCTTTCTTTTTAAAATCTAGGGCCATTGCAGCTTGAGCCTTTCCAGATGTCTACATTTTTTCTTTCTATGCCCCTGGTGGAAAATGATTTTTCTGTGCGTTGGCTTTCTCCTAGAAATCCTGTCTCCTTTCTTCTACTAAATTCAAAAATATATTTTTTCTTCTTTTAGTGAACATGTTCAATTATCCTTGTGAGCTTCTGCTATATCTATTGCATGTTGAGCTAGGAAACATTCCCCCATATACTGCGCTGCTAGACTACTAAGTACTGGATTATTTCTTCTAACAGGAAATTCGGAAAATGTCACATCTTAATTTGAATAATACTGCAATTTTCCTGTTCTATAGAATAAGCTGGTTGGTACACTACATGAAATGCCATATGTTAAAAGGCAAATGGTGATATGTAACACCTTCTGCTATCAAAGCTGATAATTTCATACATACATACATAACAATCACTAATCTCCATAGTATCTATATATTCAAACAATAACTTAGTGAAAACATTTAAATCAGTGTTATTATCTATTACTGTGTGATGTATTTCTAACTCATCGGATGCTTCTAGTTCTACTCTATCTCCCTTTATGTTAGCTAACTTTCCATTTGTGTCAGTACTATTTCCCTTTTCTATACTTATCAAATATGGTAATGCTATAGTTAAACCTAACCATACTATAATCATTAGTAAAATGCTACATATACATATTCTGCAACATTTCTTTAAACAATTTCATTTTGGTCTCTCAGCAACTCTATCTTTAGCCATTTTAAGATTTCTCTTCTTTCTTTTAATCTTTTTCTGAAAATTTGAAAGTTCTGTGTTTTGTTTCAAGTGGGTCTCACTTCTCCTTCGTCAATTGGATCTGTGATTATTTCCTCATCACTTTCTTCATTTAAATCTAAATTCTTTTTTTTTAAATAATTTTTTATTGAGCAGAGCCAAAAGGAGACAGCCATTATTTACACATCACAACATTTTTGCACTATGAACAAATGACAACCTGAGTCAGCAAAAAAAACAAAAACAAAAAACACCATTATCAAATTAACAATCAGCAAAATAATCCCAGACCCTCAAATTTCTTAATTGCCCCCACCCGCTTAGCATAAGCTTCTTGAAAACATTTTGTATGTTTCATTTTACTCAGCCATTTCTCAAACAAAGGTATTTCCAGTGACCTCCAGTTTTGTAAAATCAATGAACGGGCAACCAACATAGTGATAGCGAGAAAACGTCCCTGAGAATCGGAAAGTATAACCTCCCTAATACCTATGCCAAACAGAGCAGCTTCTACTGAAGGTTCATAAGTTTTCATGATCGCGCCACTAAAATATGCAAATATTTTTTCCCCAAAAACGTTTAACTTCGGACAGGAAAAAAAAATGTCGCCATCCCCTTCTGCTAAAGTACCACAGCAAAAGCAGCTATTTATCACCTCTGGATATATTTTATTTAATGCTTCTGGGGTGTAATATACCATCCAGTTGGCAAAAAAATGCCATTCTTTTATAATTAGCGGCTCTCAAAACCTTATTACCTAAAGATGAGATCTTTTGCCATTCATGATAAGAAAGAAAGCATTGTGTATGAGCTTCGATTTTCTCTAACATCTTTAATACCAAAGGAGATTCATCTTGATAATTCAATAAACGATACCAATTGCCCACTCCAGACAATCTGGATACATATAGTGCGGAAGCAATTTTACCAGGGGGATGTTAAAAATAAAATTATATTTTTTCAAGAAATTTATAATTTGAATACATTTAAAAAAAGGTGGTTTATTGGGACCCAAACTTCTAGCCTGAACTTCTTCCCAAGTATTCAGTCTGCCCTGGATGCCCAATTGATTCAAAACCCCTAAACCAGAGTCATTCCATTTTGTCAATTGAGTAGAATAAACATATAAACCTAAATCTCAACACTCGATTAATTTTAAAGAAAAGAACCCAGAGAGATCCTTTTGTTTAAAAACCATACACAGTCGATTTGAAAAATCTAATAATGTTTTATATCTAGTTCTCTTTGGGAGTTTTGCAGTCTTTAAAAAAGTAGGGAGTTGAGTTCCGGCCTCTTGGATCATCTTGCTGATGAAAAAATTATCGACCTGATAAGGTTTAGACAACAAACATGCTACATAATCAAAAAGTGATGCATCATAACATAAACGAATATTTGGAAGTGCGAACCCGCCCAACTGAGTATCTAATTGCAGAATTGGAAACTTAACTCTAGCAGTATTTTTATTCCACACAAATGATCCAATCATAGCATTGATCCCTTTAAAAAAACTAACGTTGACCTTAACCAGAATATTTGTAAACAAACAAATCAAGAGGTCTTAATTAATGTCACTCGTCTTATCAAAGTCAAAGGAAGGTTGGACCATTTATTCAACAAATTCTGAATCTTAGTACTAGTGGCTTCGTAATTATTCTTAACCAATTCCCCATAATGACCCGTAACGTAAATTTTCAATTACCAAATGGGATCAGTTTTTCTTACTTGTTGCTTTAATTCTTCTGGATAGCACACTGGCCCAGAGTTTAACATTAAAATTTCAGTTTTGGAAGGATTAGTTTTAAAGCCCCCGATTTGTTCCAATTTCCTGAACTCCGCTAATATTAACTGTAAATTCACCTTTTCTGGATCTAGATATAAAATAGCGTCATCAGCAAAAATGTTCAGTTTTGTCATTCCTTCGATTGGGGCTCTAATGTTCCTACTAGCTCGTAATCTAATAGCAAGAGGGTCGATAAAAAAAGTAAACAAAAGAGGTGATAAGGGACAGCCTTGCCTGGTCCCACTGTTTATCTTTATTAAGTCTGCTTGATCCCGGTTGACTATAATCTGAGCCTGTGCCCCCTGGTAAATATTTTTAATCATATTTATTACTGATTGTGGAAAACCAAACCTAGAAAGTGCCTAAAATAATGAATCCCAATTCACTAAAGGCTTTTTCTGCGTCTACCATCATGATACAAGCAGGAGTCTTATTCATATTAAAAAAGTCAAGAGCTTAACCCCTTCCATGCTCATGATGGAACGGTTCCGTCATGAGCGTCGGTTGGCCTGTGCATTTGATGGAACCGTTCCGTCATGGTTCCATAGCCCCAATGGAACGTTCAGCACAGCGCAAAAATATGCGCCGCGCTGAAGGGGTTAAATCAAAAAGTAGATATTAGTCGACATCATTCGGCCCACAATAAACCCTGTTTGATCACCATGAATCACTTCCTGAGCTACAGAAGTGAATCGCTGTGCCTAAATTTTCATGAAAATGTTATAATCGGTATTCAATAAACTGATTGGACGGTAAGACTTCAAATTATTGGAGGGGGTTACCCTTTTTTACAAAGCTAACTACTATCGCTTTTTTAAATTCAGGTGACACCGCCCCACCCATTTTAATATAATCAAATAACTTTGCCAAAAAAGGAGTCCACTCCTTCACAAGCATTTATAGAGTTCACTCTGGAATCCGTCCTCGTCACAAGCTTTTGCTCTTGCCAAAGATTTAATAACAGCCGCTATCTTGGCTTCTGTAATTTTCATCTGCAGCATCGTCACTACATTCTGCGATATTTTAGGAACTTGAAGTGAGGCAAAATACTCCTTAATCAACTCAAAATTGACCGAGTGATTAGTAGTATAAATTTGTTGAAAGTGCTAGAGCTGGTATTCCTCGAATAATTCTCAATCAGTAACTACTGTATTAGATTGGGGATCTATTATTTCTAGAATGCAAGCAGATTCTTGTCGAGCCAGAGTTGACCAGGCAAGCATCTTACCCACCATTTGACTTTCTTCATTGACCTTCTGAGAATAAGTCTGGGAGCTATTTATTTCTTCCAAAATGAAAAAATCTCTTAAAACATTCCTAGCCTGTTCGAGCGGAGTCCGATTTAAGGGACCCACCTGATTGGCAGCATGGGTTAACGACTTCTGGAGCTGTACTATTTTATCTAAATGTTCCCTGGTTTTCTTAGCGGAGGCAGCAATCATCTGCCCACGGGCTGCAGCCTTAAACCCCCCCAGACAGAAAACATATCCGGGTCACTTCATTAGTATAAAAATTATCTTTTATCTAACCTCCAAATTCCTCAAGCCAGACTAGATCTTGCAGAAGAAGTCGGTCCATCTGCCACTTGGACCTGCGCTTTTTAAAGGATCCCAATTCTATACATACTTGAACATAAGAGTGGTCAGAGAAAGCATTGACACCAATTTCTGCATCTCTAAAAATCAGTGAGCGTGACAACAATAGGAAATCAATTTGAGATGCAGTTTGATGTTGGCGTGAAGATGAAAAGGCTGTCGCATGTCAGATGGATATCAAAACTATGTTAAATATGATTCTTGAAGAAATCAGAGATATGATGAAAACAGAGTAGTTAGAAATATTATCGATTCAGCAACGTTTGGGAAAAATAGAGGAAGCAGTTGCTAGTCTTCCGGGTCGACTCCATGAGGCTGAGTCAAGGATCTCCTCCCTTGAGGACCAAATGATTGGTGTTCTTCAAGTAGATTCAGTGTCCTGTGAAAACACAATCATGGAGAACAAAATTGAGGAACTTGAGAATTTTTCCCGCCGCTCTAGTCTTCGGATAGTTGGCGTTCCGAAACGGCTTGAAGGGGGTGACATTCTCAAGTGGGTTGAAACATTTATAAAGAAGGCTGTGCTACCTGATTTTTCGGGGGACTTAACATTAACTTGGGCTCACCGGGTCCCTGCCCATCTTCCTCCAAATGAAAGTTCCCCTTCAAGATACTGGTCAACTTCACAGATTATCCTGTGAAGAAAAAAGTTCTGACTACCGCAATTCAGTCGAGACAGTTTGAAACTGAAAATGGAGAAAATTGCAGAATATTTTCTGATATGTCTGCACCGGCGGCCAAAAGACGAACAGAGTTTAAGTTACTCTACTTGTTTAAAGCTCAAGGGGCACAAGCTTCGATTGCACAAGAATCAAAACTTAAAGTCCTCGTCCATGGAAAGTTTCATTTATTTACTCGTCTAGAAGAAGCGCAGGAGCTGCGTAAGACAATCTCTGCTGGAAGATAAAAATTGACTGGTGGCTCTGCCGTTTTTTTTTTAAGAATTGTTTTTTTTTGTTGTTTTTTTTTACCTGGCCAAGACATGGGGGGGGGGGGGGTCAGTGACTGGCCCATCACTGGTTGAGTGGAGGAAAAGTATGTACATGTACATGCTCGGGGAGAAAACGACTTCTCAGGCACGGGGTTGTCCCAAAAAGTTTTGGTGAAATATGGAAGCCCTGGCTTAGGCACTATGGACTTACACTTACTGACTCCAAATGAGGTCTTGGGATGGGGCGGGAAGAGGGAAGCGAGGAATGGGTGTGAGGGGAGTCGAAGAGACCAACCACTACTATCCTCTTGTATATCACTGTACACAGAATTTGATGTTGAAGTATTCCTATTGAAACGTCTTCACATTCTTAACAAGTATTCTATCTGTATTGCAACTATGAAAATGCCAATAAACACATTTAAAAAAAATAATAATATTTGTTTGGTGACTTCAATTTTCGCAGAGTCTCTTAAAGATTTATTTATTTTTTTGATAGGGGGGAGATCACTTTGTGGTGCCATATCAGGGCACCAACATGTGTTTTGAGGGCCTGGAGTATGTGGTCAGCTGAAATAGCCACATTTCCTAAGGGGTGGAGGGTTTTTTCTGAGGGAGGGTTAGGGTGGTCGGGGTTAGTTGGAAAAATGAGCAGGTGCTATAAGGAAGGCGCTAAATGGTGCAGGAATCAATTTAGAATAGAATTGCAGTACGTTGAGTTTTTTTTATCTTTTTCTTAACTTGATAGAATGAGTTCACCCAGTAATTGCCAAATTCTTTCTGTCAACGTTAATGAAATTCTGAACAGATGTAAATATGGTGGGTTGATTAGGTGGCTAGTTACTTTAAAACCTCAAATTCTTTTGTTGCAGGAAACTCATTTAAAATCGAACACCCCAAAATGTTATATTCCAGGAATGTTTTCAAGGGTATTTTTAGCTTCCGCAGGTGTTGCAATGTGGGTGGTGGCTATATATTTTTCTTGTGAATTTGATTGGGTGTTTCTTCAGAAGCAAAGGGATCCACAGGGAAGGTGGATGTGGGTTCATGTGTCATTAAATGGCTAGCTTTTGAATTTTGTTAGTTATTATGGGCCAATATCTGATGACGAATTTGCTCTACGTACACTTTATAAACCTTTGATTGGGGTTTCGGGGCAAATTGTGTTTGGGGGCGATTTTTAACTATATTCAGGATTTGAAAATGGTTACTTCAAATAGAGGGAAAAACAATTGAAAACCAAAACAAATAATTTTTTTGATGCATTGGTAGATGACCTCCAGTTAGTGGAGGCATGGCATTTCCTTAATCAAACCGTTCCTTAAATCTAAATTCTCAAGTTCTTCAAGAATCACTAGGTCCATTCAGGGCTTTTGAATTTGTTATTCAGTATCTTTAATCTTTGACTCCTTCGCCCGGGTTTTTTTTGTTTTCCTGTCCTGATTGACTAGTGACTTAATTCACCTGGTCAGGTTCTTCATTTATTGTCTTTAGATGATACCTTAGTCTTTTGACATATGTAGGCCAATTATCACATTTTCTAACCCTTTTGGCTTGCACTGAACTTTCACCTTCTTCGTCACTCAAGAATTCTTTTATTTAAGTTATTTTGTGGCACAAATTGACTTTCCTCGTCTTCTGAGTCCCTCTCTAACTGACCTAGTTCAGGGCTTCTTAAAGTGATACCGTTCACCTGAACGTGTTCTGCTTCTTCTATCTGGTCCTGTTCAGGGTTTACTCTAATTTGCTCTTCTTCCTGACCTTGTTCTTCTTCTAACTGGTTCTGCTCAGGCCTTATTGCACTTGACTTGTTTGCAGCCTGAACGTGTTCTTCTACACCTATCTGTCCCTTCTCAGATCTATGAAAATCTTGGTTCACCTCTGTCTGAGTGTATTTTTCTTTCCTTATCTGTTCCTGCTCAGGGACCCCGACAATTTAAAATTCTGTTTCCTGAGCTTGTTCTTCTACATACATCTGGTCTTTAGTAATTTCTTTCTGCTCTAATTTTGTTCTACTTCTTGTTTGTATATTTACATCAGCTATGTCAACCCCTGGTATCCAATCCTCCTGACTAGTGCTTGGTTGCTCTTGATCAGCTACTTCAGAGTTTGTTATTCTAGTCTCTTCAGCTGCACAATATTTTGCACACTCAACTTCAATGTTTTGTTAAGGATTTTCCTCATCAGGGACTGGTACTCTTTTGGTATGACTGGCGTGAATCCAGCTAGGCAAACCTGCACATTTCACTGCTTTTGTTGTAACCAGTATTACCTGTTTTGGGGTACTCCACCTGGGTGCTAGACACGTTTCTCTGGTGCGATTCTTCACCACCACCACCCAATCTCCAGGATTTAGATAATGTGCTTGATCCGGCTGCCTGGCATCTGCGTCTTCTCCAACCTGGGGAGAGACAGAACACACTAGGTCAGCCAATTTTTTACAATAGTCTAATACCAGATCATCAGTTATGCTTAACAGTCTGTGTCCTGGTATAAAGGCTAATCTCATTGTTCTTCACATGAGGACTTCATGGAGACTCAACCATGTGTTTCTATCAGGATTGTTTCTGAGTCCCATCCGAACAAGAGGTAAGGCATCTGGCCAAACAGTGGTGTAGATGTACACACCTTTTCCAATCTTGATTTTATTGTGCCATTCAGTTGTTCCACAACCCCAGAAGCATCTGGGCGGTAAGCGCAGTGCAACCTTTGTTCAATTTTAAATGCTTCGTAGATTAGTCAAATTATTTAATTATTAAAGTGAGATCCTCTATCTGATCCACAGTTACTGGAAAACCAAAACTCAGTATCCGCAACCTCAACAATAATTTGGAAACTGTTATACTGTCATTTCTTCTGGTAGGATATGCTTCTACCCATTGTGAGAACAAACATACTATGACAGGATGTACTTTAGTCCCCTACATGGTGGTAACTGAATGAAATCAACCTGCAACCTCACAAATGGTCCTTCTGATTGTCCAATTCTTCCCCACATAACCACTGTCTTCCTACCTGGGTTATTCTGTTGATAAATTAAGCATCTCTGGCAAAGGCTCTCTGCGACCGTCCTAAACATCGGGTTGAACCAGTCCTGTCTAAAGAGTCTGATCATGGCATCTCTACCTATGTGTGTATCTCCATGGTACATTCTTGCTAGCTGTGAGAGTAAACAATCTGGCATGACCGGTCTACCATCTGGATAAATCCAGAAACCATCTTCTCCTCTCCTTTGACATCCTATTTTAATCCAACCGTCCTTTTCACTGACTTCCACCTCATCCTGTAAATGTCTTACTTCATCCCTTGTTTCTATGGCTAAGATAAGCATACATTGTCATCTGATTCCAGTTGTTTCAATTTTATTGTTCACTGCCATTTTAGTCTTGGCACAGTACTGAGCAACTTGTTCAGCATAGAGATTAATAGAGATTACCAGCAGTCACATAGTCATTTCCAGACTGATGTGCAGCACATTTGACCACAGCACCTTCTTTTGGCAATTTTATTGCTTCTAAAAGTTCTTTTACATATTGTCCATTTTTGATAGGGGTTCCTGAAGAAATCCCTTTGCATCCACATTTAGCCAAAGTCATGCACAACCCCGTCACCATAGGGACTATCGGTGTAATTGGTTACTCTCCAATTTTGCAGGCTTTAATTAAAGCAATCAATTCAGCTATTTGTGCAGAATTGACTCCTGGTAAATAGGAAGCCTCGACTATTCCAGCCAATGTACAGACAGCAGAAACAGCACTTAACCCTCCTTCCTCGTGCCTCATGCACAAGCCGGCTACAAATAACCAATTTTCACAATCGTTCAGGGGCTCTTCCTGTACGTCTGGGCGAGGGTTGGTACAATATTCAGTAACATCTAGGCAGTCATGTTCAACATCATCCCTCACTTCCTCTCATACATATCGGGTAATAAAGTAGCTGGGTTTAGAACAGTACACCTGAATACTGTAACTTTTTCTGTTCCTAAAATAATTCTTTCATATTTCGTCATCCAACTTGGAGTAAGATATTGAGTTCTTGTTCTGGTCAAAAGAATTTCCACTGAATGAGGGACAAACTTTTAAAGGCTATCCCATCACAATAGATTCACTCTGTTCAAGACCTGTGCAAGCAGCAGCCACTGCCTTCAAACAACCTGGTAATGCAGTGGCTACAGGGTCCAAAGAAGCAGAAAAATATGCCACTGGGCGTTGCATTAAACCATGTCTGAGTTAGCACTGATAAAGCACAATTATCTTGTTCACAACAAAATAGTGTAAATTCTTTTGAATAATCTGGCACTCCAAGAGCAGGGGCTTCACACAAACAATTTCTTAATTTCACAAAAGCATCCATGCTTTCATCCTCTCATTCTATGGGGTATTTTGCTTGTTTTCTTGTCATTTGTATCAGTGGTTTGGCTAATAAGGAAAAACCGACAATCCATTGCCTACAATATCCTACAACACCAAGAAACATTCTGATTTCTTTCTGGGTCTGAGGTAACTGCATTTGTTTTATTATTTTAATTCTTTCATGTGTCACTTTCCTTACTCCTCTTTCTAACTCTTGTCCCAAAACTTTAATCCTGGTTTGACAGAATTGCAGTTTTTCTGGTGATACCTTGTGCCCTCCGTCAGCCAAATGGTTCAACAAAGCAATAGAATCAAGGACACAATCTTCTCATGTCTTTGATGCCACAAGCAAGTCTTCTATATATTGGACTAAAACTGAGCATCTCTTATGTTTCTAGCCACTTTTTCAAAATCTGATTAAAAATTGAAGGGCTTTCTGTGTACCCTTGAGGAACTCGATTCCACACATAAATACGATTTTCAAATTTAAACGAGAAGAGATACTGGCTATCTGCGTGCAAAGGGATGGAGAAAAATGCATGACATAAATCAATTACTGTGAATCAACCTGCGTTCCATGGTATTTGATATAGAATTACTGCTGAGTTCGGCACTACAGGACAACAAGGCACCACAATTTTATTTATTTTTCTCAGATCATGCACTATTCAATATTTCCTGTTAGGTTTCTTAATGCCAATTATAGGTGAATCACAAGGACTGCTCATTATTTCTTTTAAAATGCCTTGTTGAATCATATGTTCTAGTTCTGCTATGACACCAGATTTAATTTCTGGGCTCATTTTATACTGCCTTTTGTTTGGATAAACATAACCTTCTTTCATAGTCACTTTTACTGGGTCTACATTTGCCATTAACCCTACTTCTTTTCCAGTGAAATCCCACTCTTCTGGGTTTACTGTCAATTTTAATTCATCAGGTAAGTCATCCCTTGTCATCATTGCATACATCTCGTCTACCTCCGTACCTTGGTTTGCTAGCATTATTTTGGACATACTATCTTCATCAAGGGTCTGAATTGCTACACCGTCCGGTGTACAATAAATTGTACAGCTCGTCTTGCATAGTAAATCTCTGCCTAACAAATTTACGGGACTATAATCACAAAGTACAAATTTGTGCATTTCTCTAAAATTACCAATGCATACCTCCATGGTTTCTGTGACTGGAGTTCTGATCTGTCTGTTAGATACACCAACTCTGTGGATTGCCTCACCCGAGAGAGGAAGGTTTGGGATGTCTGCTGTTCTCACAGTAGAATGGGTAGCACCAGTATCCAAGAAAAAGGTAATATCTTTTCCTCCTACTTTTCCGTCAATATATGGACCTGACTGATCTAACGCTAAGAATGCGCCAAGTACGCACTCCTCCTCCTCCCCCATTGGGCACCGTCATTGTTCATCCTCCGACGAACAACTGTTCTGTAAAAGAAATTATGAAGTTAGCGATCACACAGCTAGTGGGCAGTAGCACCACACACCCCGTCACTCTACACGGCCGAATGTTGGAGCGAGACCAACCGTTATCTCCCCTACATCTCCAAAAGCACACAGCTGTATAGATTAATGAGACACGGGCCACCCTGATGCCGCATCCGACATCTGATACCAGTGCCCGGAAATTCCATGAACGAATTCCCAGTTTTTATACCCCTGTTTTGTAAGGCATGGACAAAGTCTAAGACCTCAATGTTAACAAACTGTCCATCGACCAACTCCATTTATGGATAACGCTATACCGTGATATGATATGTAACATTCACTCCAACTGAATGTATTCTCTCTTGTCCATTTATCACTATAAACTATAAATGCCAATAAAATAGGTTAAAAAAAAAAAGCGATTGTGAAGTTACAGAATTTAGCTTAACACTTTCTCCTGGAAATCCGGCGTTCACACTGTACTTTGCTGTGTTCACAACATTTTGCATGGGCAGGTGGTAACTGACTCTGTGGATTAACAACCAGTTGGGGTTTACTCAATATCCCCTCATTCTGCTTCTGTGGATTTAAATTTTGATTTGGGCCATTATTAGTTTGAATATTTTTACACTCTTCTATGCTTATTTTCCCTCTTGGTTTTCCACCCATTATTTTCATTCTGTCTTGATCCTTTATTTTAATCACTACTTCTGATTATTTAATTTAAATTCTGGTTGTTCTGCCACTTTTACTTGTGCCCACATTACTTTTTCTTCTAACTTTTTGCGTCTATCATCTATCTCCTCTCCACAGTATTTTGCATACTTTAAGACTTCATCTATGGGTTTCCCTTGCCAACACAACATATGTGTTTGTATCATCTGACAAATTTCTGGTCTCAATCCAGATACAAACTGATACACAAAATGTCCCATACCTTTGTCACCAATATTCTCAAATCCACTATACTGCTTGAACACCTTTAGCAGATGCTCATAATAAGCATGTACAGTCTCATTTATTTCCTGTGTTCTATCTATTTTTATCTAATCTGTCTTCTTGGGGGGCAATTTCCCCTTTCAAACAAGTAATCACCTGGTGATATTTCTTCATTACTTCTTCTGAAGGTGCACCTGTTTTCTAATCTCTTGGGTACTCATAACTGGGCCAGGCTACTGTGATTTTACACCCTGTCCATAAATCTGTCTGCACTATTATGACAAACAGACCATCTAAATCTTTCAACAAAACTTTTGAACCTTTCACAAACCTCTCAACTTGTCTATACCATTCAACTGGTTTCTCTCTTAATTTTGGGAAATCATTAGTAAATGATAAAATATCTTGCCTGGTCCATGGAACATGTACATATCCTCCTCCTGGTACTTCTCTCATGGAACACAACCTCTCTGTCTTTTTTAGGTTCTCCTAATAAATATTCTGATGTGGTCCTGTTTGCCTGGTCTTCATCCTTTGTTATCCATCTTGTTTTCCATCTGTCTAATTCTCCCCATTTCTGTAATATTGTCAAGTCAAGTCAAGTTAAAATTTGTATAGCGCACTACTCACCCGGAGGGTCTCAAGGCGCTTGAGGGGGGGGGAGGTTGTTACTTATCAAATAACCAAGTTTTGAGTTGTTTTCTGAAGGAGAGGTGGTTCTGTGTAAGGCGGAGGTGGGTGGGGAGAGAGTTCCAGGTTTTGGCCACCAGGTAGGAGAAA
Source organism: Lissotriton vulgaris (assembly GCF_964263255.1). NCBI lineage: Eukaryota > Metazoa > Chordata > Amphibia > Caudata > Salamandridae > Lissotriton > Lissotriton vulgaris. The sequence goes on from NC_141699.1 coordinate 783,514,882, forward strand.
GATCTTCCTCCCATGGTGGTTTTACGGATACATGGAATCGTGGCGAGGGCTTGATTGGACGATCGTAGTTGGCGGGTGGGGGTGTAAAAGGTCAGGCGCGTGTTGAGGTATTTGGGTCATAAGTCGTAGAGGGCTTTGTGTGCGTGGGTGAGAAGACGGAACGTTATTCTCTTGTTGACGGGGAGCCAATGAAGGTCTCTCAGGTGACCGGAAATGTGGTCGTGGCGGGGTATGTCTAGGATGAGTCTGGCGGAAGCGTTCTGAATGCGTTGGAGTTTTTTCTGTAATTTGGCTGTGGTTCCAGCGTAGAGGGCGTTTCCGTAGTCCAGTCGGCTTGTGACAAGTGCTTGAGTGACCGTATTTCTTGTTTCGGTGGGGATCCATCGGAAGATCTTTTTGAGCATGCGTAGGATGTTAAAGCATGATGATGAGATGGTGTTGACTTGTCTGGTCATCGAGAGGGAGGAGTCTAGAATGAATCCCAGGTTGCGAGCATGGTCCGTTGGTTTGGGCGCGCTGCCTAGGGCTGGTGGCCACCATGAGTCGTCCCAAGCGGAGGGTGATGATCCTAGGATGAGGACTTCCGTCTTGTCTGAATTTAGTTTTAAGCGGCTGTTCTTCATCCATTCGGCTACGTCTTTCATCCCTTCGTGTAGGTTGGTTTTGGCGGTGTTTGGGTCTTTGGTGAGGGAGAGGATCAGCTGTGTGTCGTCAGCGTAGGAGATGATGTTGAGGTTGTGTTGGCGTGCGATGGATGCAAGGGGGCTCATGTAGACGTTGAAGAGAGTGGGGCTGAGCGAGGAGCCTTGGGGAACGCCGCAGATTACTTTGGTGGCCTCTGATCTGAAAGGGGGAGGCGGACTCTCTGGGTTCTTCCGGCGAGGAACGATATGATCCAATCCAATGCTTTTCCTTGTATTCCGATGTTGTTGAGGCGTTGTACAAGGGTGCTATGACAGACCGTGTCAAACGCTGCGGAGAGGTCCAGGAGGATGAGGGCAGCTGTTTCCCTATTGTCGAGTAGTGATCGGATGTTGTCTGTGGCTGCGATGAGGGCGGTCTCGGTGCTGTGTTTGGCTTGGAGACCGGACTGTGAGGGGTCGAGGGAGCCGTTAGACTCGAGGAAGGCGGTGAGCTGATTGTTGACGGCCTTCTCTATGACTTTGGCAGGGAAAGGGAGGAGCGAGATGGGGTGGTAGTTCTTAAGTTCAGTGGGGTCTGCTGTTGGTTTCTTCAGGAGGGCACTGAGTTCGGCATGTTTCCAGCTTTCCGGGAAGGTAGCAGTGTTGAGGGAGCAGTTGATGATATTCCCGAGATGGGGTGCGATGATGGAGTCGGCCTTGTTGAAGATGTGGTGGGGGCATGGGTTGGTTGGTGATCCGGAGTGAATGGAGTTCATCAAGCGGATGGTGTCTTCGGTGCTGATCGGGTTCCAGACGTCAAGGGTGGTGGTGGGGGACTTCAGTTCGGCGGTAAGGCGGGTGGACTGGTCGCCGAAGCTGTTATGTATGTCAGCGATTTTACTGTGGAAGAACGAGGCTAGAGAGTCGCAGAGGCCTTGAGAGGGAGTGATGTGCATCATTAATACTTTAATCTGTAACTTAATTTTCTTCCTGTCACATTCATATTTTTTAAATCCTGGTCAGTAAATTCTGCTCTGTAGGGTTTCTGCAATACTTTTGATCTCCCTATTTCCCATGAAATATTTTTACGTTTCTGGTTATACTCCTACATATGAACAATATTTCTTCTTCAGTGTATGTATTCAGCCTTTCTATTCCCACATTTCCAGCTATCATTTCTTCTAATTCTACCTTTAATTTATATATATCCAAAATCGTTGGATGTGGAACTGGTTTGTCTATTCGCTGTGCCCACCTTTCTAATTCTTCTGGTGACACTATAGTGGCACTCTTAGTTCCTGTGGAGGTTTCCATTCGTATTTCTTTTGAACAGCTAGGAGTAACTCTTTTTGGGATTTCATTTATCTGTTCTCTTTATTGGCAAATCCATTAGTGATGTTACTGATTCATATTCACTAGCTTGATCTTCAATTATTATATTCTCTTTTCTAGGTTCTATTATAGGAGTGGCCATAACTGGAGGGTTTGGACAACTTCCTTTATCCCCAAATAGTGGGACAACAGGTCCTATAGTCACTGGTATAGTTAATGCTTCAGGGTGTACACTCAAGTGGGTAATTTTCTGTATTCGTTCATCTCTATTTTTATTTATCTCTTCTTTCCTTCTCCTGTAATATTCTTTCATTTAATGAATCATGTGAAATTTGAGGAACTAACTGTGCTTCTAAGGCAGGAGCACTTGGTATATTTCTATTGGGTCCCTCCTGATATGGCGGAGGATTCTTTGTTAGAATATCTTCCATAAACACGTCTTCTGATTCTCCACAACCTGTCACATGATTGGTTTTTCTTGTACACTTGCCTCCAGACTGCTCCTCTGACATTAATACAGGATACAATCCTTCTGAAACCATTGCCTGTCTCCATTGTTTCATCTGATCTTCACGTTTTATATGCAACATTTTAGGATAAAATTCTCTATGACCCCTGGTACTTCTTGACCTATCTTGATCAAAAGCCTCCACTTCCCATTCTTCCAAAGCTTCATACTGAGTTAATCTAGGTCTGGGCTCTAACTCATTCATTCTATTTCTTAAATTCTCAATAATTCTTCCATTAAATGTACCATTTTCTGGTAAAGCCTATATTCCATCACCTTTTGTCTATTCAATCCAGTTTTCTAGCCATACACATGTATGATAACCCTCCTCCATCATCCTAAATGAGGCGGTAGTCTTTGGTGGTGGGATAAGAATTCCTTCTCTAGTTTTAATGGGTTTATCTTTTTTGAAATAATTACTGAATCTCTGCATAAATGACATTTTCCTTTTCTCTCCGTACATTTTATAAGTTATTATTATGTATTCTTGTCTAGAAAAACCTACATATCTTCTATCGGGGCAATTACCTATTAAAGTTGGATCGTATTTCCACATACAAACTCTGCTATCTATTACTATTACTGCTTCTATTTTTGTCCTCCAAAAAATTGTCCTCTGTTTACACTTAGTTTCTCCAATCTTATTGCTGTTTCTATTCTTTAATCCAGTCAGGCTTAAATTTACAAAATTATTTTATCCAATATTAGCGGGGCTCTGTTGTGACGTCAGTATTACTCCTCACTACTGACCCCTCCTTTACCATCCTCCGTAACTCACACGCCTGCTGTTTCGCCCAATCCCAGTGCAGCACTCTGACGTCAGTGTAACTACTGACCGTCCCTTTACAATTCCTTGTCTTTGTCACACACCTGCAGCTTCAGCCAATCTCATCGCGGCACTATGTGATCTCAGCGCAACTCTTTTAGCTTTTCACCCAAAAATTTAATTATCTCTATCTTGTTTGTTTCTTAACTACTAAATTCTTTTACTGCGAGAAACTCTTCCGTTTACCCGTCACACACTTCAAGTGAAGACCGTTCCGTTTACTCCACACCCAAGCTCAGAAGATCCCGCTACTCCCCCAGTGTTACCTTTTCTAGGTGATATAACACCAAAGTTTCACCAACAAACTCTTTGCTAGCAATCACTCTCACTTATTTATAATACTAAAACACACGAGTAACCTCACTGCAGTGTGATTTCCATTCATCGGCCACTATACATTTCCCGGGAATTTCCAGACAACATGAAACAATTTACAGACTGGTTTGTTAATACATAAATCTGTAACCAGTAATCACCAAACTAATTAATAAAAACCATACCTCTGCTACCATCAAACTGATCCAGTGGGACACCAACCGGAGGTCATCTATCAATAAATACTCCTCTGGGCCCATAAACACACTCTCAAAATATAGGCCAGTGAACGCCACTGGGGATCAAGTGTATAGGGCTAAAACTATAAGCTAATTTATTATCTATTTCTCCTATCTTTTACTGATCTGAAGCCCTTCCATAACTAATGGATATATTTTAGTTAATTAGGATTTAATAATTATGACATAAGTCTCATTTACCTGATTTCTTATTAAATAACCACAGACTCAGGAAAGTTTCAATGTTTATCTAATTATTCATAAAGAGCGAACAATTTACAGTGTTAACTCCATCTTTCAGAGGAAATAGAACCTGTCTATCCAATTAATAAAATTTCCCAATAGCAAGTGCCTCAGGAAAAAGAGGACAGAGAGAGAAAGCACATGGACACAAAACACAGATTTATATTTACCTAGGATGATGCAAACATCAGACCCCCACTAACCAGGAGTTAAGGGCCCCTTAAAGAAAATTCAGGTGACTGGTTCTTCCGGACAGGATAGGATAGGACAGGAGAGAACACCTCCACTGGATTCGACGCCTGCGTCTCACCCCTCTCTGATACTAACTTCTTCCTCGGTTCTTCCATAACCTTCTTCAAAACCTTCTACCTCCTCATTTCTTCTGCAATCTTCTTCGAATTCTATTACCACCTCGATGTTTCCACAATTTTCTTATAATCTAATATAATTATGAAATTCTAAGTCTGCTTCATCAGGTATTCAATCAGTCAGCTTTCGGACAGCATCTCTGTCTTTCAGTGTTCTGGCAGCGACCGACCTTTAAACTAACTAACTACCCCAATTATACTTTTTTAATGGCATGTTCCACCCCTAAATGTTTCAACCTTATGGAATTCCAGATTCTGATTGGACAAGCTGAGGGGATGATCATAACACCATGCTAAGTTTAATACTTTTCTAAACAGCTTATTGTTTAGGTTACCTCCCATTAATTTGTTCTCCCAAGTTTTATTTCCCACCCATATCTGAAAACGTATTTGACACAATGTATACGATTTCACAGTTGTCCATTGAATCTTCAGGATGTTCAGCTGGTTCCCAGGGTACGGCTACTAGATGTCCTTGGACGACTCCCAAGACTTGAGCTCATTGCTCCGTAGCGGTCTCTCTTGTGCATGCCCCGACATTCACATGGTTATCAAATCGTAGCATTCTAGGAGGCCCAAATACAAACTAATAGAGAGGTTGTTGGAAAACGAGGCAGCATCTGTGAGGCCTGCAGAAATAACATGTCACATTTGTCCTTCACTGGGAACCAAACACCCTAGTGCAGTGCCTGACTCAGAAGGTAGCAATGCAGAGCAGTCTTAAGCTTACTGAAGGGAGGTGGTGTGGGCTAGTAATCGCCATTACAGGTGCGCAGCAATAACAATCAATAATTGATTGTCCAGTCTGTACTTTGCTTCATAAAAGTAAGCGTACATTTATTAAACACACACATTACTCAATACTATGCCCAAATTTACAAATATACATAAGCCTTGGAATTATTTTGTGACATTGCATAACATCTCCACCCCTCCCGCAGGGGGGTGTGGGTCTTGTACCACCAGTCAGATGTATGCACATCATCTTGCTCCCAAATGCAGTTGTTTGAACCTAACCTGGAGCGAGGGGCCTACGCACTGGCATCATCCCAGCGACGAGCCACCCAGTTACCTCAACAACCATTTAAAATAGGTACTCCTGCCCTGGTGACACACAACCCTGACTGAGCATTTCCTACTGACCATAAAGTATACACCCCTACGTCCTAAGGGCTAACAGTCTGGGTTCTTCATCTAAGCACAGCAGAAAGACCTCCTGTTTAAACATCACTTTAGAATGACAGTACTCATCACATTTGTTGGAAATTAGAATGCGTTGCAATTACATCCCCTAAAGGCATCACAGATGAAATCACAGGTTTAAGCATATACAGCCAAACACCCTAGCAGGAATGTCTGGCAACATAACCCCACTTTGCTTATGACATCACCTTACGCAGGTACTTCACATTACACGTGTGACCTTCAGTCCCTCTAAAAGAAATAACTGTTAGTAAATGCATTTCTGGTGCAATTTCACCTCTTCACCTCCAGGGGATGCCCTTCTTCTGACATCCCCAACTCAACCCTTCACTCTGAGGCACCTCTCCATACATTCACAGCTGTAAAACAAAAGTTCCAGCCAGGAGGTATTGAAATGCTGGCTGAGCCCTTGAGGGGTTATTATTTTCAAGTCCCCATGAGACTTAGGGAGAGACTTCTCTTCATGCTGGGGGGAGGGGGGGGGGGGGAGACTGCTCTTCTCCAGCAGCTCCCCCAGCTACTCTGGGGAGAGCCGCAATGTGGGCCTCCGGCCGCTGCTGGTCCCTGTTACCGGGTCTGGTCCCACCCGTACCCCCAGTGAGTGGTTAGGCTTGGGGAGCCCACACCCGGCCGCATCTTCAGTTTTTCAGGGGCCCGGTCTCACCCGGGCCCCTCGCACCTCTCTTGTGCCCCCCATGCCCACTCATTGGAGGGCAGCCCGGGAAGCCCACCCCTGCATGCTCCCACCAGCTCCCCGTCCGGCCAGCACCCTTGCGTGCTGCAGCGAGTGCCAGCTACGCAGTTCTGGTCTGCCTGCTCCGGCGGGCAGACGCGCAGGACTTCTCCGGCTCCTCCAGTCCTCACAGGAATGCGACGGCACTCCCCCACGCCAGACTTCACTTCGGGGCCCGGGGATGGTGTCCCCGTCCCCTCCTCATCTTCACGGGGGGGGGCATGACGGCGCTCCCTGACTTTGCTTGGCTTCGGGCCCGGGGATGGGCTCCCGGGCCTCTAGAGAACACTTCGCAGGGGATGCAACGGCGCTCGCTGCCTCCTCCTCTTCACGGAAAGCGCAACGGTGCTCCCCATCTTGTCCCTTCTTCACCGGGGGCAAGGGGGAGCCCCTGGCACCCCGTAGGGGTAAATCTTCATGGGGAGCGCAACAGCACTCCCCGGCTTTGCTTCGGAGCCCAGGGATGGGCTCCCGGGCCCCTTGGGCACCTTTTTGCGGGGGTGCGAAGGCGCTCCACTGACTTCATCTTCGCTGGGGCCAGGGTGAGCTTCTGGCACCCCGCGGGGAGAACCTTCACTGGGTGCACGATGGCACGCCCCGACTTTACTTTTCTTGGGGGCCGCCCTGGGACCTAACCCACCCCGAGGGCACATCATGGACTGGCGGCGGAGCCACACGCTGTTCGTTGTCGGTCCCTCCAGACGTCAAAGGTCGCCCAACTCCGGGGGCGTATCTCTGCCCCCAGGAGTCAGATTTTGATCATCTTGGCCTCTTCTTGCTCCTGGTGGTGCTCCCCAGCCACAGGGAGCACTCCCTTACGCCCTCTGGGTCTCTGAGAGGGGGGGATTCAGCAGGGAGCTGTCTTCACTGGCTCCCTGTGCCAGCCTTTCACCTGGCTCTCCTCCTGGGTCTCTATTCTCCCTGCGCAGAGGCCACTGCTTCTGCGCACTGGTCCTGATCTCTTCTCCTGGCGCTGTTCAGGATCCCAGGACAGTCAGGGGGTCTCTCCTTCCAACTGCCCATTGCACAGGCTGCAGCACCTTCTGCCTCTGCAGACCACACCCCGGAGAGAGCTCCTCTTCCTGTGCAAGTTCTTTTAAGAAGTTGAGGAGGGGGCTGGCAGGAAGTCTCTGTTTGCCCTATCACATAGCAACACATAATTTTTCAGCCCCTGCTCCCTCCTTCCTGCTCAGGCCTCTGGGTTGGTTCAAGATGGCGTCATCCAGGGTCTCCGGCCACATGGTCTCTGAAAAAGCCCCTTCCCCCCAGGGCTGCCTTCTCCCAGGTGCAGCCTGGTACCTGGCACCCAGTGATAGCTGCTGATGGATGAGCCTGTAGCTCCACCCATCTTCTCTTCCCTGGAGAGGAGTCCTTAGCTCGTGGAAGAAAGATTATCAATCGAGCCTGCTGAGGTCAGCCCTCAGCCAAGCCCTGGTTATGGCTGACTCAGAGAAATATGACATTTCTGGAGGACCCAAAAGCAGTATAAATATGACTTTGACTCTGCAGAATACTTCTGCTCACACCCGATACAGTGGACTTTAGTGCATGTCTGGAATCTGTAGGCCCTAGGAAAGTTAATCTAGCCCATGGGCTCCACATCCCCATCCCCATAGGGGGATAATGAAGTGAAAAACAGTGAAACACTCTGACTTTCCCTGGCATGTTTCTTCCCAGTGTATAAAGCCTATTCAATGTCAGCACCGAATACGGCATAAGTCCTGCTACACCATTCACTTTGTAGCTGCTCCTGGATTGCGCACGCCATTAATCTCCCCTGCGCAGCCCGTACACTTGTGCACACGCATGTACACATGTGTCTGCATGTGACCAGTCCGGTGTCCTTTACTCCAGCTGCTGCGCAGCGGCCTTGTCATTCCAGGGGGACACCAGTAAAATCCCCATGCAGTCTCGTTCATTACGAGTTCACTGTGGGTGAGTCCCAACTTATGAGGTTCCCCCACAATAAAAGCTCAAAAAGCGAAAAATAAGGGCGGCCCATAGTGTCAGAACCACCTTCGTACAGAGGTCAAAAAGACAAAGTATTAGATTTGAATACAATGATTTAACTGTAAACCACCCATCTCTGCTCTTATCCCATTTACTTATAAAGACTATTTATGCATTAGCATTTAGTATATAATACAAATTAGTTTCAGCAAAGCAGATACTTAGCACATGAGTTCTCAAGCAGCCATTTTAAATGCTATTACACAGAAGCAGAGTTTTCCCTCCAAGCGTTAAGACGCTATGCAGCTCACACAAGCACAGTTCATTTTTCCACGTTAGCAGCCATCTTTAGTTGCAGTCGGGTTACTTGTTAGTAAAACACATAGGCAAGCTTCCCCCTTTTTTAGAAATATGAAATGTTGTGTAAAATTAGTATTACAAATATTATTAATACTTTATTACGAGATTATGAGAGGATTACATCTGAGCAAGTCTCTTATCCACGAATCCTTGCTCCATCAGCCCCCAGACAATGTCCTCTCACTGTTACCTTAAAGGCTTCCTATTCCACTGATTCGTAGCCTACAGTGCCCTCTTTAACCTCAAAGTATTCAAGGATCGCCATCCCCATGGATGACCGGAATGCTGGGTCCTCCAGTACCGCCAGTTTAAGTCACCACGTGGGGACCGGGGGTGGTCTATCTTCCAAGTAAGCTGTAGCAGCTGGGGGTTATGATCGTAGTCTGTCCGACCTAGGTATTCTATCTGCTGGACAAGGGGAAACAGGGCGTGTGAATCCACCATACGGTCAAGCCGCACATGGAGCCTATGAACTGCAGAATAGAGTAAACCTGTGTGTTGGGGTTAAGGGCGCGCCAAGTATCTGATAGCGCCAAGTGAGTAAGCTTGTCCTCCAAGGTCTGCGCGTTAGAAGCAGCTGTGGTTCTGGTGAGGGGCGGTAATAATGTATCTAGGTCTACATTAAGCACTGAGGTAAAATCTCCCCCTATATGTCACCGGATACCGCTCCATCTAGCCAGCACCCAAGTGAGGTTGTCTAAAAAGGAGGTCTGGTCTACATTTGGGGCGTAAATGGAATCTAGTAGCAACATTTGACCATTCAACCATCCTTCACAAATACGTACATGTCCTCCGTGTCGATCACCCCTTTTCACTCTAAAATGGGACCCCAGCCCTCATCCAGATTAAGGCACCACACACATAGGCCAAGTAGGATATACCATACACTTGGCCTCACCGTCTCCTGAGCAAGCGCTCCAACTCAACATTCATAATGTGTGTCGTCTGCAGTAGAGCGATGCTAGCAGACCTACCTTATAGGTAAGAGTATATCGAATATCTATGTGCCGGCGTGTTCATGCCTCACACGTTCCATGTAACTATATTTACTTGTGTCTTGCCTTTACTATACGCTGTTCAGTGCGGCCTAGAGAGAACAAGACACAGCAAATCTTGTGGTTATCGGGTGTGCTCCGAAATAACAGTACTAAAAATAAAACATGGGTTTGAATTAGAATGTGCATAACTATTCAGGGCGGACTCAATAGTGATGTTCGTCCAAACTGGGTTGATCAACTATGGCAACAACTATGCCAATGTGTTGTCTGGCGTGGATGGTATGTGGTTATCTGGGATTTGGGAATCCCTCAGTATTGTGACAATGTTATTATTGTTCCTGGCCGGCCTGCAGTTACAGATGTGTGCGAGGGTTGTATCCAGCTGGTCGGGGCGTTGTAGGGATACTATAAATATTAATGCACAGTGCCCTTATTGTACGACGTGTGTGAACTATCACGTTTTTTAGTGGAATGTGTCCGGTTAACCCCCTCATGAATGGTCGTTTCTTTTCTCATTTCGGAGGGCTCTCACTCAGTCATAGGTCATCTGCTGTCTGTGGCATGACATCTGGTGGTTGTGGTCCATCAAGGTCGTCGAGCCTGGATGATGTTGAGCCACTGGCAGTTGTCGATCCAGAAGGGCTCAGGTCACAGTCCCCTCGCCGCACCACGGTCTCGATCATTGCGGCCACTTGTATCGTGTCCTGCTTCTCCATTCTCCTCCGTTCAGGGTCAGGAGTTGCAGAGAACTAGGTAGCACCTTTGGGGCCTCTCCATCTGCCGCGACAACAGCTTTTTCTGCCTTATTTCCCCAGGGCATTCTCTGTGCGTGGCCTTGGCCCTGTCCACAACCTGACTCCTCCATGCAGTCCCAGACTTCGGAGGGTGAATCGAAAAAGTGGACAACACCTTTCGCGATCACTCTGTCTGGCTGGGAAGAGCAGGGAGTAGCTGATTTCTAGGTCTCGGAGTTGACTCTTCATCCCGGTATAGCTGCTCCTGCGTCACTGTACTTGTGCTGTGTAGTCTGGGAATGTCATGACCTGATTACCATGGACTTTGATGTCTGCAAGCTTGCGAGTTTCCTGTAACACCACATCTCTGTCTCTATAATTGTAGAGTTTGAATAGGAATGGACATGGATGGGCACTGGGGGGGGGTGGGAGGGTTTACGGGCTGATACCCGATGCGCTTTCTCTACCATGAACTGCGGTGCAGGCACGCCGGTCGGCAACAGCTCCCTGAGCCAGCACTCAGTGTATTCTTCGGGGTTGCGTCCCTCTTATCCCTCTGGGAGGCCCACCACACGGACATTGTTGCAGCGTGAAAGCCCCTCCACGTCTTCCAGTCTGTCTTCCAACGCAGGCATACAATCTAGCAGGTCTTGTAGGGCTGCAGCGTGGCTCAGTGCAACGGGTTTCAGTTCCACTAGGGATTGATCGTGCAAGTGAACCTTTTCTGCCAGCTTATAGTGGTCAGCTCGTAGCAGTGTAAAGTCTGAGGTGATTTTGTCAATCTTGGGCTCCAGAGAGTACCTCGTCTGATCCAGCGTGGCCCCACTCTTTTCCTCTGCCGCTAGTACAGAGGCCAGTTTAGTGGAGATTGCTACAAGTGGTGCCTCCCCGACATTGTCTCCCTCCACGTGTGCGGGCTCTGAGGCACCAGAGCGCATATTGGTCTGTTGTGTGTTTGTCTGTAAACAGCCCATAACTAATTGTTGTACCGAAGGCATTCGTTGATAGTGTCTGTTAGTTGCCTGGGTCTTTTGCTGTGCGCTGGTGCGGCTGCGGCACCCCGGAGGAGCTATTCCGGGTGTCTAGTGACGGTCTCTGCCTGCTGCAACTGTGCATGAGTGCTATGTGCGCACCCCATACCGCAGTCCCCCAGATCAAAGAGGATGTCTTCAGGAGGGCGGACGGCAATTTTCTAGCACAATTTCACCCCACAGTACTGAGGCATAGACACGAGGCCTCATTCCACCACTCAGCTTTGCAGGGCCCGGTCAGGGCACAGCACGGATAGAGCAGACGAAGGAGTGTGATGACTTGGGACCCTGCGGACATGACCAAGTGTTTCTCCCACGGGTCAGATTCTCTTCGCTCCTTGCTCCGCGTGGGGGCACAGCTCACTGTCCCAAGTCCCCCCTAGTAGAGGAACTTTAGTCCCTGAGCTGCACTTGAAGGACCACCAGGTGTCATCCCCACACACACCGGCTTTGGCCTGGGCCCGATCTGACCCCGGACCCTTGAGGCCGTGTTTCAGATAAGAGCACGAGCTGCGGTGTCCGGTCTGTCCTTCTAGCATGCCACCATTCACTTATCGATAGGGTGCACCACTGACCTGTCACATCCGCAGTGGCACTGGAACAGTCCAATCCTCTACAATCCTCTTACTGGCCTTTTCCCTCACTGCCCCCAGCACTGATGTCTCATAGTCTGTGACCCCACGCTGCTCTCCTGCGGCCTAGTTGGGGGCCCGGTCACCAGTCAGGCCTCACGTCATCTTTTTTTGCTCTCTGTGCGCGCTCCTATGCCTCACGTTCCACTCATCTCCTGTAGTTGAGGCAAGTGGTACAGGCACTGCACTCCCTTTTTTCGGCATTCGAAGGGTATTGCACTCTCTGCCTCCCCTGCTCGTCTCGTTGCTGCGGGGATCGCATTTGCTCCATCCTCGTCCCCAGTGGGGGGCAGACCCGCCCGCGTTCAATGTCTTTCCCGGTCAGGGTAAGCGTGGGCGGAAAATCCGTTCCGCTCGCGGATTTTGCGGATTTTCGGGAAATCCGCAATCCGTGAGATTTGCGGATTTCCCGCAAAATCCGCAAATTCGCACAGAGCGGATTTTTTTGGCGGCGCGCGGCGTTGGTGATACAATTTTTGCGGCGCGCGGCGTTTATCATCGTTTGCCGAGTTGTTTTTTTCGATAGTTTGCGAGTGCTGCGCCATTTTGGATCTTGCTGTGTGATCCCGCGGGAATTGGCGAGCGCGATTACGTCATCGCGGCTTGCCAGCGATAGTTTGTCAACGCGAGTACGGCGAGATCACGTCTCGCGGTACTTCGCAATTGCGAGATTTGAGATGCGGCGAGCGAAAATATAAATTTGCAATTCTGCACAAGAAATCCACCAGCAAGCAGCATAAACCTTCTAGAAATGATGATTTTTATGTGAATAACTCCTTAGTTTGACATTTGCCTGCACTTTTTTAGCGAGGAGTCCATTTTGGGGAGGGGGCAGGGGGGTGGGAGGAAGGAAGTGCCCTATAGTCTTCAACTTCCTGTTCCTGTTCAGCAGGCTCCTCCCAGTGCTTTGTCCATCTCCTGGTCACTTTTCATTTGGATGTGGACCTGGAAGGATTACTTTTTGTGGATGCTGCTGGATCTTTGGATTTGAGGCCTTTTTGACTTTGTTTGGATCACTGTTGGATTAGAAATTTTACAAGTAAGTTTGTTTGGGGCATTACAGTTGCTGCAACTAAAATTTTGGGATTTTCGATTTTTGGGCTGTTTTGGGGCCTTTTGCCCAGGGGTACTCAGTGGTGGGTGGACTGATTCTTTCTGTGGGTTGTCTTGAACTTAAACATCATGGAGGCCATAGATGAATTGGGATTGTGCTGATTTTTCTGTGTTTTTCGATTTTTTTTTTTTGTAAAATTTTGTGTTTTTCGATTTTTGACCTGTTGTTGGGGCCTTGACCAGGGGTAGTGAGTGGTGCATGGGCCTAGTCTTTCTGTGGGCTGTCTTGAATTTAAACATCATGGAGGCCATGGATGGAATGGGATTGTGCTGATTTTGCAGTGTTTTTCGATTTTTGGGGGTGTTCATGGGGAGGGACATGCCATGTGGCTGGTGGCCATTTTGAGTGCAGCTACAGGCACTGGCCATGTGCTGGCAGGCAAGTGGCCATTTTGAATGCAGGCTTTGTTGTTAGGCCTCCAACCATTTTGCCTACTTTTCAACCTTTATTTATGCCCAGGGGTAGTGAGTCTTGCATGGGCCTAGTATTTCTGTGGGTTGTCTTGAATTTAAACATCATGGAGGCCATGGATTGAATGGGATTGTGCTGATTTTGCAGTGTTTTTCGATTTTTGGGTGTGTTCATGGGGAGGGACATGCCATGTGGCTGGTGGCCATTTTGAGTGCAGCTACAGGCACTGGCCATGTGCTGGCAGGCAAGTGGCCATTTTGAATGCAGGCTTTGTTGTTAGGCCTCCAACCATTTTGCCTACTTTTCAACCTTTATTTATGCCCAGGGGTAGTGAGTCTTGCATGGGCCTAGTATTTCTGTGGGTTGTCTTGAATTTAAACATCATGGAGGCCATGGATTGAATGGGATTGTGCTGATTTTGCAGTGTTTTTCGATTTTTGGGCCTGTACTTGTGGCCTTTTCACCAGGGGTATTTGAGTCTAGCATGGGCCTAGTCTTTCTGTGGTCTGTCTTGAATTTAAACATCATGGAGGCCATGGATGGAATAGGATTGTGCTGATTTTGCAGTGTTTTTCGATTTTTGGGCCTGTACTTGTGGCCTTTTCACCAGGGGTATTTGAGTCTAGCATGGGCCTAGTCTTTCTGTGGGTTGTCTTGAATTTAAACATCATGGAGGCCATGGATTGAATGGGATTGTGCTGATTTTGCAGTGTTTTTCGATTTTTGGGGGTGTTCATGGGGAGGGACATGCCATGTGGCTGGTGGCCATTTTGAGTGCAGCTACAGGCACTGGCCATGTGCTGGCAGGCAAGTGGCCATTTTGAATGCAGGCTTTGTTGTTAGGCCTCCAACCATTTTGCCTACTTTTCAACCTTTATTTATGCCCAGGGGTAGTGAGTCTTGCATGGGCCTAGTATTTCTGTGGGTTGTCTTGAATTTAAACATCATGGAGGCCATGGATTGAATGGGATTGTGCTGATTTTGCAGTGTTTTTCGATTTTTGGGCCTGTACTTGTGGCCTTTTCACCAGGGGTATTTGAGTCTAGCATGGGCCTAGTCTTTCTGTGGGCTGTCTTGAATTTAAACATCATGGAGGCCATGGATGGAATAGGATTGTGCTGATTTTGCAGTGTTTTTCGATTTTTGGGCCTGTACTTGTGGCCTTTTCACCAGGGGTATTTGAGTCTAGCATGGGCCTAGTCTTTCTGTGGGCTGTCTTGAATTTAAACATCATGGAGGCCATGGATGGAATAGGATTGTGCTGATTTTGCAGTGTTTTTCGATTTTTGGGCCTGTACTTGTGGCCTTTTCACCAGGGGTATTTGAGTCTAGCATGGGCCTAGTCTTTCTGTGGGCTGTCTTGAATTTAAACATCATGGAGGCCATGGATGGAATAGGATTGTGCTGATTTTGCAGTGTTTTTCGATTTTTGGGCCTGTACTTGTGGCCTTTTCACCAGGGGTATTTGAGTCTAGCATGGGCCTAGTCTTTCTGTGGGTTGTCTTGAATTTAAACATCATGGAGGCCATGGATTGAATGGGATTGTGCTGATTTTGCAGTGTTTTTCGATTTTTGGGGGTGTTCATGGGGAGGGACATGCCATGTGGCTGGTGGCCATTTTGAGTGCAGCTACAGGCACTGGCCATGTGCTGGCAGGCAAGTGGCCATTTTGAATGCAGGCTTTGTTGTTAGGCCTCCAACCATTTTGCCTACTTTTCAACCTTTATTTATGCCCAGGGGTAGTGAGTCTTGCATGGGCCTAGTATTTCTGTGGGTTGTCTTGAATTTAAACATCATGGAGGCCATGGATTGAATGGGATTGTGCTGATTTTGCAGTGTTTTTCGATTTTTGGGCCTGTACTTGTGGCCTTTTCACCAGGGGTATTTGAGTCTAGCATGGGCCTAGTCTTTCTGTGGTCTGTCTTGAATTTAAACATCATGGAGGCCATGGATGGAATAGGATTGTGCTGATTTTGCAGTGTTTTTCGATTTTTGGGCCTGTACTTGTGGCCTTTTCACCAGGGGTATTTGAGTCTAGCATGGGCCTAGTCTTTCTGTGGGTTGTCTTGAATTTAAACATCATGGAGGCCATGGATGGAATGGGATTGTGCTGATTTTGCAGTGTTTTTCGATTTTTGGGGGTGTTCATGGGGAGGGACATGCCATGTGGCTGGTGGCCATTTTGAGTGCAGCTACAGGCACTGGCCATGTGCTGGCAGGCAAGTGGCCATTTTGAATGCAGGCTTTGTTGTTAGGCCTCCAACCATTTTGCCTACTTTTCAACCTTTATTTATGCCCAGGGGTAGTGAGTCTTGCATGGGCCTAGTATTTCTGTGGGTTGTCTTGAATTTAAACATCATGGAGGCCATGGATTGAATGGGATTGTGCTGATTTTGCAGTGTTTTTCGATTTTTGGGTGTGTTCATGGGGAGGGACATGCCATGTGGCTGGTGGCCATTTTGAGTGCAGCTACAGGCACTGGCCATGTGCTGGCAGGCAAGTGGCCATTTTGAATGCAGGCTTTGTTGTTAGGCCTCCAACCATTTTGCCTACTTTTCAACCTTTATTTATGCCCAGGGGTAGTGAGTCTTGCATGGGCCTAGTCTTTCTGTGGGTTGTCTTGAATTTAAACATTATGGAGGGCATGGATGGATTGGGATTGTGCTGATTTTGCAGTGTTTTTCGATTTTTTGTGTGCTCTATAACTGAACTGATGTTCCTCTGTCTTCCATTTTTTTTAGGTGCACAAGACTCAAGAGAACCACCAGTGCCAGGAAGAAGTCCTGCAGCGGTGTGTGTGTGCAGCATAACGTCACGCGACGTCACGTCTGGCCTCAGACAACTCTACAATTCGTGCAACTGCGGCCTGCTGTCTGACCTGCTCTGAAGAAGATGGCCCCGCCCCCAAAGAAAGTTCTCCGTAGCTCCTCTAGCAAGAAAGTTGCTAGTAAGGAGCAGAAGAAGCAAGTTACCAAGGAGGCTGGTGTGCCACCCGCCACTTTTTTTGGGAGCAAAAAAAAAAGTACGCCTGCAGCAGCAGGATCTGCTGGGGACCAACCTGAGAGCAGCACCCCTGCTCCATTGGGTTCAGTGCCTCCACCACCACGCCAACTTAAGTCAAAGCCCTTGAGTGCTTCAGAGGCAGTCAGTGTACTTCTCCAATCACCATCGACCAGTGATGTTGGCTCATCGCAAGAAAGTAGCAGCAATGTCCCTGAATCAACACAGGTTGTTGTAACTCATCTGACAAGTGTTGAACAACCACAGCCGCAACAACAACACCATGTGCAAGTACACGCCCAAGTACATGTGGAAGGAGAGGCAGCAAAAGGAGATGCGCAAGCAAAGGTGCATGGAGGTTCACAAGTGCCCACAATAGTTGTTCCTCCCGAAGTAGGGGCACATTTGGAAATCGACATTGAAGCTGAGGTATCATTGGAAGCCACTCCTCCTGATGATCATTCATTGTCTTCCACATCCCTAGCAAGGAAAAGATCAAGGGGGGTGTCTACATCTTCTTCAAGCCCACCTCGTTCTGGTGCAAGTGATCTGTCTTGGGAACCACAACTGCGGTCTGACAGTGAGGCAGAGGCACACCATGATCTGACACCGGTACCTAAGCGTAAAAGGAAGGTCGTCCAAAAACTCAAACCTATGGAGTGTGATGAGGCTCAACAAGAAGTGACAGATACTGCTGGTGATGAAGCCTCTCACGATGACGACGAGCCAGTCATTACAAAGGTCACTGCAGCCCCACCGGGCATGCAGCAAAGAGACATTTCGACCCTATCCCGAGAAGCTGCTGAGCGTGATGATGATGTCGGCGAGGAGGCAATGGAAATGGAATCATTAGATTTGGAGTTAAGTAGTACACCAAAACCTACCGCTTCCATATTTCTTCGCAAGAAGGTACCCACCTCGTCCTCGACCTCAATTCGTGGTGGTGAAAGTGCAAAACGTACTGAAGTTCGGCAATCCACATCCTCCACTTCATCTGTCATTAGCAGCAGGACCACCACCACCAGTATCGCCGCCTCCTCCGGCCCCCGAAGACATTTCAAGTCTCCAGTTTGGGACTTCTTTAGTGTTTGCCCAAAAAAGGAAAACGTAGCCATTTGTAGCCTTTGTAAGCTTCGATTTAGTCGTGGTAAGCTTGGTTCTAACTATGGTACCGGAGGCCAGAGAGGTCATCTTGAGAGAAGGCACGCTGTCGAATGGTTTCCGCACCTAGAGGCGGTCAAGAAAGCCGGAATTGCACGTAATGAAAACGTTGATTTGTCATCTGCTGATGACGAGGAGGTAGAAGAAGACGATTCAAACACTTCACTTACACCCAGTTCCCATGTCAGCAGCACACCCCATGGGAGCCACACTAAGAGTGTGGGAGAGAGTGAGACATCAATGCGGAAAAGTTCATCAGCGAGCGTAACTGGGTCGAAGAGATCATCATCATCCCGTAAATCATTGGTCCAGGGCAACATTAAAAAGATGTTGTTTACAGAAGCGCAATATGAACGCAACCACCCAATGACCCGTCTGTATAACACTAAGCTGGCTAAAATGCTAGCTCTGGACCTTCTCCCTTTTTCTTTTGTAGAAGGGGTTGGTTTTCTAGAATTAGTGACAGCGCTCTGCCCTAAATGGAAGGTTCCTAGCCGGTTCTATTTTGCCCGAGTTGCGGTTCCAGCACTACATGAAGATGTTCTGAAGGTGATTGGGGCAGCTTTGCAGAAGAGTGCTGTTCACACTATACATCTGACAACAGACATGTGGACCAGTGGCGCAGGCGCTGATTACATGTGCATCACTGCACACTGGGTCTCTTTTTCAGGGGCTAAAGCAAAGCTAAACTCAGGTGTTGACACTAACATTGTTTTTAAAGGTGCTCGGAAACATGCAACACTAGCCATGTTTGGTTTGGAGAAACGTCACACAGCAGAAAACATTTTGGATGTCTTTAACACAAAGGTCCTTAACTGTCTGTCCCCACTAAAACGCAAGGTTGGTTATGTTTCCACGGACAATGGCTCCAATATAGTTAAGGCCATGAGGGACGGTTACTATTTCAGAGTGCCGTGTTTGGCGCACTGTATAAACCTGGTTGTCCAAAAATTCTTGGGTAATAAACGCAGTGCAGCGTACAGTGTATTGGAGAACTGCCGAAAAATTTGCAAGCATTTCAGGCATTCTTTTAAGGCCCGGAAGCAGCTGAGGAGCATGCTATATCAATGTCAAATGCCAGTGAAAGCACTCATCCAGGAGGTGGTAACACGTTGGAACTCAACCTTCTACATGCTTGAGCGTCTGTATGAGCAGTATACGCAACTCGATCAATATTTCTTGAAAGAGGGTATAGAGGAGCTGAGGATGGGTGGGCCGCAATGGAACATAGTTGAAAGCCTAACACGCATGCTTCGTCCTTTTGAGGTCTTCACGCGTGCAGTCAGCAAGGAGGACTCTAATTTGGGAAAAGCTATCCCATTGTTGTACATGCTGGAGGACCAACTGAAGGAGGTGTGTTCTGTGTTTGGAAAAGATGACAAAAAGAAAGACTCTTTGCTTCTGGCTGAGCAATTATTAGAGCTCCTACAAGGTGATGAACGTCTTAAAAAGATCCACTCAGAACAGCATTACATTTGTGCTACTATTCTGGATCCACGCTACAAAAAGGTGCTGGCAGGCAGAGCATTCTTTCCTTTTGGTGATGAAGATGTTACAAAGTACAAACGTTGGCTAGCCTTGTCAGCCAAGAAGTTTGAAACAGAACGGCTGGAAATTGAAGGAAATGGCAGTACATCAGCAGGCCATCCCCAGTCAAAACAATCCACTTCTGCACCTGTGGCTGTGGCACAAGTGACCTCTCAGCCGTTAAAGACACCGGCAACCGGATCATCTGCACGAAAGACAACAGAAACATTGGAGGCTGAAGAGGATTGGCTAGCTCTGCGTGGGTTTGGTTCTCAAAAGGTCAGAGGCACAGCAAGAGCTACGCAAAGTGGAGGAACCTTGGAGGAGGACCTTGAGTCGATGGTGAAGGACTATCTGAATGACTCCACAGATGTCTATGTTAATTCTGACCCATTGGCGTATTGGCATGGGAAAAAAGAATTGTGGCCACAGCTCACCAACCTGGCTATAAACTACTTGTCTTGCCCACTCGCAAGTGTGTCTTCTGAACGGGTTTTCAGTGCGGCTGGTGGGATTGTAACTCCCAAACGGAGCCGCCTCTCGCCCAAAAATGTGGAGAGGTTAACAATGATCAAGATGAATCAGCACCTCATACCACCAGATATAAGAGTACGAGAGAGCGTGCCGGATGAAGAGGAGGTGGCCAGCAACATAGATGAGGGAATTTCTACTCTGTCAGGTGGCACTGACCTCACCCTGGCTGAATTCGCAGAGTATGATGACGAAGCCTTATTCTTATTCCTGGACCGTGATACCGACTTCGAGCCCTGAAAATGAGACAACGAATCAATAACTTTCTTTTTCATCCTTATTCACTTTTATTCCTGTGTGTCTGTCTTTCTTTGTTGTGCACAGTTAATATAATTCAAACTTTAATCAGATAATCACAAAAACAAGCCCATCAGCAGAACTGTCTTCACTTGTTTGCTAATTTATTTGAAGGTGCCGCAGTCTAGATTCCTCAGGTTCACAAGTTCAGAAGAACATGCTCCTCTATCCTCCTCCTCCAGACTCCTATTTCCATCAAAGCAGAGGGCTGGTTTACGCCCAATGAAGAAAGACTCAGCACTTGTGGGGGTGTTGTTCTACCTCTTTGCAGGTGAGTTGACGGGTCTGGGGCCATTGCTGGGAAGCACTAAAAGTGGTTTGGACCAAATCCGAGGCGGAAAATTTTTTGTGTTTTTGATGACTTGCTTGCCTTTGAGGTGCTCTTAGGGGGGGTTCCGTCTGTTTGTGGGTGAGTTTCGTGGTCTGAGAGCATTGCTGGGACACTCTAATCTTGATTGCATTTGCTTTTCAGGAAATCCGTCGTGCCAACCCCGACTTATGGCCTAGCTACGCAGCGCGTTTGGACCGAAGGCCCAGAAATATTGCAAGTATGAGATTTTGCTTTTGGCCTGTTTGGGGGTGTTATGCTTCTTGGCGGGTGGGTTGCCGGGTCTTGGGGCATTCCTGGGAAGGTCTAATACCGGGTAGAAGTGGTTGGGACAAAATCCAGGCCGATTTTTTTTTTTGGGCTATTTCTGACATTTTGCTCTATGTAGCGTTTTCGGGGGCCTGTTTGGGGGGCTTCCTGGTGTTTGTGGGTGAGTTTCGTGGTCTGGGAGCACTGCTGGGACACTCTAATCTTGATTGCATTTGCTTTTCAGGAAATCCGTCGTGCCAACCCCGACTTATGGCCTAGCTACGCAGCGCGTTTGGACCGAAGGCCCAGAAATATTGCAAGTATGAGATTTTGCTTTTGGCCTGTTTGGGGGTGTTACGCTTCTTGGCGGGTGGGTTGCCGGGTCTTGGGGCATTCCTGGGAAGGTCTAATACCGGGTAGAAGTGGTTGGGACAAAATCCAGGCCGATTTTTTTTTTTGGGCTATTTCTGACATTTTGCTCTATGTAGCGTTTTCGGGGGCCTGTTTGGGGGGCTTCCTGGTGTTTGTGGGTGAGTTTCGTGGTCTGGGAGCACTGCTGGCTATATATACTTTACTTTGCAAGAGGTTTGAAGCAAATCCATGGTGGCAGAGGGGACTTAGGGCCTAGCTGCAAAGCGCGCGCGGAGTGATTTGGGAAATTTGTGAAAAAGTGACTAAGTCCCCATTTTTGTACTTTTGCTCTTAGGCTGTTTGGGGGTCTTCTACTCGTTTTCTCCTGGGTTGACGGCTCTGGGGCCATTGCTGGGAAGCTCTAATACCGGATAAAAGTGTTTTGGACCAAATCCCAGGCGGAATTTTTTTTGTGTTTTTGATGACTTGCTTGCCTTTGAGGTGCTCTTAGGGGGGGTTCCGTCTGTTTGCGGGTGAGTTTCGTGGTCTGGGAGCACTGCTGGGACACTCTAATCTTGATTGCATTTGCTTTTCAGGAAATCCGTCGTGCCAACCCCGACTTATGGCCTAGCTACGCAGCGCGTTTGGACCGAAGGCCCAGAAATATTGCAAGTATGAGATTTTGCTTTTGGCCTGTTTGGGGGTGTTATGCTTCTTGGCGGGTGGGTTGCCGGGTCTTGGGGCATTCCTGGGAAGGTCTAATACCGGGTAGAAGTGGTTGGGACAAAATCCAGGCCGATTTTTTTTTTGGCTATTTCTGACATTTTGCTCTATGTAGCGTTTTCGGGGGCCTGTTTGGGGGGCTTCCTGGTGTTTGCGGGTGATTTTCGTGGTCTGGGAGCACTGCTGGGACACTCTAATCTTGATTGCATTTGCTTTTCAGGAAATCCGTCGTGCCAACCCCGACTTATGGCCTAGCTACGCAGCGCGTTTGGACCGAAGGCCCAGAAATATTGCAAGTATGAGATTTTGCTTTTGGCCTGTTTGGGGGTGTTATGCTTCTTGGCGGGTGGGTTGCCGGGTCTTGGGGCATTCCTGGGAAGGTCTAATACCGGGTAGAAGTGGTTGGGACAAAATCCAGGCCGATTTTTTTTTTTGGGCTATTTCTGACATTTTGCTCTATGTAGCGTTTTCGGGGGCCTGTTTGGGGGGCTTCCTGGTGTTTGTGGGTGAGTTTCGTGGTCTGGGAGCACTGCTGGGACACTCTAATCTTGATTGCATTTGCTTTTCAGGAAATCCGTCGTGCCAACCCCGACTTATGGCCTAGCTACGCAGCGCGTTTGGACCGAAGGCCCAGAAATATTGCAAGTATGAGATTTTGCTTTTGGCCTGTTTGGGGGTGTTACGCTTCTTGGCGGGTGGGTTGCCGGGTCTTGGGGCATTCCTGGGAAGGTCTAATACCGGGTAGAAGTGGTTGGGACAAAATCCAGGCCGATTTTTTTTTTGGCTATTTCTGACATTTTGCTCTATGTAGCGTTTTCGGGGGCCTGTTTGGGGGGCTTCCTGGTGTTTGTGGGTGAGTTTCGTGGTCTGGGAGCACTGCTGGCTATATATACTTTACTTTGCAAGAGGTTTGAAGCAAATCCATGGTGGCAGAGGAGACTTAGGGCCTAGCTGCAGAGCGCGCGCGGAGTGATTTGGGAAATTTGTGAAAAAGTGACTAAGTCCCCATTTTTGTACTTTTGCTCTTTGGCTGTTTGGGGGTCTTCTACTCGTTTTCTCCTGGGTTGACTGCTCTGGGGCCATTGCTGGGAAGCTCTAATACCGGATAAAAGTGTTTTGGACCAAATCCCAGGCGGAATTTTTTTTGTGTTTTTGATGACTTGCTTGCCTTTGAGGTGCTCTTAGGGGGGGTTCCGTCTGTTTGCGGGTGAGTTTCGTGGTCTGGGAGCACTGCTGGGACACTCTAATCTTGATTGCATTTGCTTTTCAGGAAATCCGTCGTGCCAACCCCGACTTATGGCCTAGCTACGCAGCGCGTTTGGACCGAAGGCCCAGAAATATTGCAAGTATGAGATTTTGCTTTTGGCCTGTTTGGGGGTGTTATGCTTCTTGGCGGGTGGGTTGCCAGGTCTTGGGGCATTCCTGGGAAGGTCTAATACCGGGTAGAAGTGGTTGGGACAAAATCCAGGCCGATTTTTTTTTTGGCTATTTCTGACATTTTGCTCTATGTAGCGTTTTCGGGGGCCTGTTTGGGGGGCTTCCTGGTGTTTGCGGGTGAGTTTCGTGGTCTGGGAGCACTGCTGGGACACTCTAATCTTGATTGCATTTGCTTTTCAGGAAATCCGTCGTGCCAACCCCGACTTATGGCCTAGCTACGCAGAGCGTTTGGACCGAAGGCCCAGAAATATTGCAAGTATGAGATTTTGCTTTTGGCCTGTTTGGGGGTGTTATGCTTCTTGGCGGGTGGGTTGCCGGGTCTTGGGGCATTCCTGGGAAGGTCTAATACCGGGTAGAAGTGGTTGGGACAAAATCCAGGCCGATTTTTTTTTTTGGGCTATTTCTGACATTTTGCTCTATGTAGCGTTTTCGGGGGCCTGTTTGGGGGGCTTCCTGGTGTTTGTGGGTGAGTTTCGTGGTCTGGGAGCACTGCTGGGACACTCTAATCTTGATTGCATTTGCTTTTCAGGAAATCCGTCGTGCCAACCCCGACTTATGGCCTAGCTACGCAGCGCGTTTGGACCGAAGGCCCAGAAATATTGCAAGTATGAGATTTTGCTTTTGGCCTGTTTGGGGGTGTTACGCTTCTTGGCGGGTGGGTTGCCGGGTCTTGGGGCATTCCTGGGAAGGTCTAATACCGGGTAGAAGTGGTTGGGACAAAATCCAGGCCGATTTTTTTTTTGGCTATTTCTGACATTTTGCTCTATGTAGCGTTTTCGGGGGCCTGTTTGGGGGGCTTCCTGGTGTTTGTGGGTGAGTTTCGTGGTCTGGGAGCACTGCTGGCTATATATACTTTACTTTGCAAGAGGTTTGAAGCAAATCCATGGTGGCAGAGGGGACTTAGGGCCTAGCTGCAGAGCGCGCGCAGAGTGATTTGGGAAATTTGTGAAAAAGTGACTAAGTCCCCATTTTTGTACTTTTGCTCTTTGGCTGTTTGGGGGTCTTCTACTCGTTTTCTCCTGGGTTGACGGCTCTGGGGCCATTGCTGGGAAGCTCTAATACCGGATAAAAGTGTTTTGGACCAAATCCCAGGCGGAATTTTTTTTGTGTTTTTGATGACTTGCTTGCCTTTGAGGTGCTCTTAGGGGGGGTTCCGTCTGTTTGCGGGTGAGTTTCGTGGTCTGGGAGCACTGCTGGGACACTCTAATCTTGATTGCATTTGCTTTTCAGGAAATCCGTCGTGCCAACCCCGACTTATGGCCTAGCTACGCAGCGCGTTTGGACCGAAGGCCCAGAAATATTGCAAGTATGAGATTTTGCTTTTGGCCTGTTTGGGGGTGTTACGCTTCTTGGCGGGTGGGTTGCCGGGTCTTGGGGCATTCCTGGGAAGGTCTAATACCGGGTAGAAGTGGTTGGGACAAAATCCGCGCGGAAAAGCCTTTAGTTTTGACACTTATTGTAACTTAGGGTTCGTTAGGGTTAGCCCTAGCAGCAGGATTGCATGTGTTTCGGGGTGTTCTAGATTTTTCAAACTGAGTTCTGGGGTCTTAGAGCACTCGTGAGAATGTGTAATTTTGGTTGCAAGTCATTTAAAGAAAATCCATGGTGGGAAAGGGGGGATTTGGCATAGTTAAAGAAAGCCTTTGCCACTATTCTTAACTTAGGGTTCGTTAGGGTTAGCAGTATTTCTATTGCATGTGTTTGAGTGGGGGGGATTTCGAGTCTTGGAGCGATGCTGGCTATGGCTACTTTTGCTTGGTTGCTTGCAAGTGGTTTGAATGCAATCCACGGTGGGTAATGGGTAATTAGGGTACTTCGGCCTACTTTTACTTTCAAAGTAAGTTTTGTCACCAGTTTTCTGCTAGGCCTCGTTTTTTGAGATTTGATTGGGGGTCTTCTACATTTTTGCGACTGGCTTTAGTAAGGGTCTGGGTGGGAGCACTGCTAGGAAGATCTAATTTTGTTCTAAAACACAGTTTCAAGTACACCTAGCTTGAGGGGCAAGATCCGATACATTAATTTGCCCATACTTATTTATCCTTCAAAAGGTGACTCAGAGTACGCACTTTCGAAAACATTGTACTGTCTACTAGGAAAAACAAATTGTGACTTTTTGCACTCCACAGCCTACATACCTTATATTTATTTATCAGTGGTGTTGTAATATTATATCACTTCCTGTTTTTCGTTGAATAATTACAGGCCGGGTTTCAGTCTCTGCAATGGGGAAAAAAGGATGGAGTCAGGCTTCACAGTAGCGAGCCACAATTCAGCATCAGGCAGGCAGTGGACAGGGTGTCTTCTGGTGACCAACATCGATGGACGAAGCGTCGGCTGCAATGGAGGAGTGCCGCTAATAGGAGGATTTTTTTTCTGCGGGCAACTTACTTACCACTTCCAACAGGACCACTACAACCACATAGATACAGTATCCCTTGCCTTTTTCTCTCACTGTGACTGCATTTCTTGGCTCTCTCTCTGCTTCTACATTGATCCCTTAACACATCACTTAGTCCACTCCACTATCACATCTGTACCACACATAGTCATTTGTAAGTGCTCCTACGTAATTCGCAAGTCGCAGCATGCCCCAGGCCGTAGAGGACTGGGATGGCCCCAATGATGAAGCATGTCACCAAGGGGCAACCCTGGTGAGTGAGGGGACACCTAGAAAAAAAGCAATTTCTCCTTTTCTATCTACTATACCTTCTGTCAGGTTACGCAGCCCCTAAGCGCCTACCGTACTATGAAACTACATTTCCCATGAGTAGGCGGGAGACTTGCAGACTATTTAGTGAGACTATATGAGAGTACCCTTGTATGTTAGGACAGCACTTCACTGATGCCTGTCTTGTCTTCTGTTACAGGTATCCTTTCCCTGCTGACCCTACCTTTACCCATCCCACATTTTTTATTTTAGTTTGTTATTTTTCTCCCCCGCCTAATGCCTCGAACACCCTGTGTTTACACTTCTGGGTGTTGGTGACATTTGGAGGTGGAACCATATTTGCATCGACTGGATCACGGGGAGTAAACCTGACACCTTCCAGACCAACCCCATTGAGTGTTGTTGTGAATGGATTTATAGTGACCAGCAAGGCTCTCAGGTATCTGGCTACAGAGACCTTATGTTGAATATAGTTATCAATATTTCCACCCACGCCCTGTACTGTCGCATTCTTTCTTCCACAGTTGTCGAAAGTACTACTTACTTTTAACTGACATGCATGCAGTTACAGTAGTGTATGCACTTTCAAAGATTGATGGATAGGTTTGTACCCAAAGATTTGTTTATGTTCACAATTGTTCGTCCATGCTGTGCTACTTTTTCTTGTCTCCCAAAACCTTTCCCAAAAACCCCCGTACCCATCCATTTTTCAAACCCTAACCCTCTTCCCCCGGGCTGTGTGGTTTTGATTGATGTGTGACTAAATTACAGCAATAAATCCACACACTTGCTGGGGAGGATAAGGTGATAGCAACAGGCTGGTGAAGAAATCCGAGGATATATTCTTACTCTGCTTGACAAAGACCCATGGCTAATGTCAAAGAACTTCAACCGAATTAGTTATACTTTAACATTTGTTAGGCTACAACGTGGCACTGTTCTAGTGTACTTCTGTCACCTGCTATATTCTGTATTGTACCTTTGTATTGCTCAGGAGGACAAACCAGATTTCATTTTCTTTTTTTCATAGGCAAGCAACTGCCACTGTGTCACACCACTAGTACCACCGCTATGAGGAAATTTTATCCGCCCAGGATTGCCAACCTTATTTGCTGTTTCCCGTGGAGCCAGCCCTGGGCCTAGCCCTACTTGCAAACAGAAATTACAGGTAAGATAGGCGTTTGGTTGGAGGTAGTATAATGGAGTATTAGGAGAGACGAGAGATTTGATTGACGGTAGTACTACTAAAGTCCTAGGACTATTCAGGAAAACAAACTTACTGTTATGTTAAACCCCCACCCACCAGACTCAAAAGCAGTAAAAAACAGGTATGGTCAGATAAAGTTTCAAAAAGTATATTTTTATAGCCCTAACAAAAGAATCTCCCGCAAGACCCTCCCTAACCCCAACGATTGTCCTTCAAAAGTCCCCAAAAATCACAACTCCCAATTCCCACCCCCCAAAAGTCTCTAAAAAAGGGGCAAGGGACACTATGGCAGGGTGCTGTTGGAATTAGCAGCCAGGGCATCATGCTCCTTGCGGAGGGTGGCAAGTTCGAAGCGGAGGCCCTCCACCACGTTCTTATAATTATGGACCTCCTGCTCCAGGTAGGACAGTCTGAGGGATAAGCGGCGCCGGTGTGCCTTGCAAATCCTGTGAGGGGCAGCTGCTTTCTTTGCTGCTGGGCGGTGGCGTTTGGCTTTGGTAGCCCGGCTCCGTACCGCTGGAGCACTGCGCTGGCTGGCAGCCCGCACGGAGGAGGAGGCAGCTGTCCCAGTGGACGTTGTTGTTGTTCCAGACTGCGTCTCCTCCTCCTCCAGGGCCACCAGCCGCCGATATTCAGCAACAGTGGCATCCAGCCTCCGTTGCCGGGCCATTCGAGCCAGCTCCTTCCTCCTTGATGGTGTCTTGGATTTGGAAGGAGCAACTACATGAAAAAAGAAAGACATAGTCTGTAACCAATGCTCCTTAAGATTAACACAAAATGATTGAGCAGAAAGTTGTCACAGTACAAGTAGCAAATTGAAAGCACAGTGCATAACTATTGAGGACAGTATCTATGTAACCTCCGACTTCTTCATCCTTGCTCTAACATTAGTGGGAGTTTAAGGAACAAATTCTACGAGCACTATGGACTTCTATTACAGTCGACTATGACAGTACACCACTCTTATTCTTCTTCTTCTCTCTTGTTTAGGAAAATTGGTACGTTATCTTATGCAAGCCGGCATAATGCCAGCGCAGTGAACTTGCACCCGAGAAAAACAGACGCACACCATGGTGAGTGAGACAGACTTGCGTTACTGTACCGGTCCAGTACATGCAGGTGGTGAAGCTCTTACTTTTCTATTACGGGTGGCACTGAGAATACTCTGTTAAAAGGGCTACTGCTTAATTAATTTAGCTTTCACCCTACAGTGCAAATGAGTATTAGAAAAGGAAAATGAAGAAGCTAAATTATCTGATTATCTATCACTTCACATGGGATGTATTTGATGACATATGGGATGACTTTAGGTGCTTTGCTTATTATTGAGTGAACAGTGATACCCCCACACATGAATGACGTACTACTACTAAACTAAAGTTATTAAGGGAGGTAGGGAGTGCCCACCGTAATAACTGGATATATGCTGTGCTTGCAGTTGCAATACAAACTACTGCTACTATTCATGGTAGTCTTTGGACAACGTTACAACTTCTTTTCCTTGCCTTTCCTACACTGGAACGGACGTGCGGGTGCGGTGTTACATGCTCTTCAAAGTAACACTTAGTTCATCCAGTGACCGTCTACTCTCTCTAGATTCACATATGCTATCTAAGAGTCAGATAGTACCATGAATGATCCAGGCATCCATCCATTCAAAGTATATTGCACACATACAGTTTCTGTCTCACCCACCCAGGCTGTTCTCCTTCCACCCATCCTTGCTTCATCATTCACCCAGCCATGCACCATACCATTTTCTTACCTTCCCAGCCACCTCGGGGACCAAGCAAACACATATCATTCTTCTTTGCCAGTCATCATTACATTTCTCGTGCTTCCACACTTACTTACACCCTTCTTTTGCTTTTCGTTCATCCCATCCATCAAGTTCACCTCAGATCTGATTGGGATTCTTCTCGCCAAAAACTTCACAGCTAAGTCGAAGTACATTTAGAGGAGGCTACTACCTGCTTTTTTTTATAATACACCCGTGCAGAAAGCACACTCTGCAGTCTTCAATCTCAATGACTAAGGAATGTATAGCTTACCTCTGCCCGCCACCACCGTGTGAACCCTCACAGGCATGTCCTTTTCCGGCACTTGCACCGCCTCCTCCCCAGAGTTGTCCTCCTCGTCCAATGCCACCACCTCCGCGCTGGCCCCGTCTCCAGATGTTCCACCTACAAAGTACATTTAATAATGTTAGAATACACCACTCACTACTATATAATATTTGGTCTAGGAGGAAGAAAGAAATGTGAAAAAAAGTGTACAATTTAATAATTTTTGACTGTGTACTCTAGAGTAAAAATGTCCCTTTTTCCAGGGAAGGCTGTTGTCTTGCTGCACTTTTTGGCACAACTGATGAATGTTTGCTTTTTACTTTTTAACACGCACCACTTTTTCTCCTAACAGACAGAACCTTGACTTCTAAGAACACGAGCAGGATCAAGTTCAAACCAGGTGAGAGCTCGGCTCGACCACAAGAAATGTGTCCAATTAATCGTCAGCACTAAGCACTTTTCCATTTTCAGTTACACGTTCACTTTTATGACAAACTTGAATTTAATAAATGTGTTTACTTTTAATAAAGCTTTTAAACTTAAATAGACTCTGTGGTTTTTGGTCCTCCAGACTAGAGTGGATGAGCTAAAGGTTTTCGAATTTTTGCAAGCATGAGTCCGTGCCTCTGCCATCGGTGACTTTGGGAGCTAAATGACTCTGCCACACTATCTAGTCAGTAAGGAGATTGGGGGTTCAACTACAAAGTCTGTTATCACTGAGGTATGTGGAAAGTCTAACAGTTACAGCACCTATTATAATTGATAAGCTAAGCGATGCATTATTTAGTGTCCATAGTTCTGTTTGTGCAGATTTGTCCCTGCAACAGTAGTAGAATGGATTGTCCTATCCAAACCAAAAGTAAAGTAGTATCTTATTATTTCTTGGTGGTGGTCATTCACCTTTTTATTGTTGGCAATGGTCAAAGCATAAACATTTAGAATACTTGAAAAGACATTATGGACAATCCCAGAGGACTACACTCAGTGCATAGAGCTATTGCTGACTAGAATGGGAGTCCAATGGAAATGCCAAATGTGCAATCTTAGTTAGCTACACAGACAGACTAATAAGAATAATCTAGTAATACCACACGGAGTCATAGGGATAAGAATTTAGATCCTGTCTACAAGAAGATCAAAGACGATTTAGAAAAAATCGAATGAGGAACGCTAGGAAAAAATAAGTACTCTATATTAAAATTAAAACTTACTGGGGCCAGCAAAGGAGCCCTCGACTGCCCGGTCCTGGCCTGCATCGACAACAGCACCCTCCTCCTCCTCCTCCTGTGTCCTCCTCTTGCCCCTGGGGGAAGCTGATGTACAACATGAAAGAAAGAAAAACAGAAAACATGGATGATATTTATTTCTCAACCAAATCAAACATTTAAAAAAGAACTAACAAAGTAACAAAATATTTTTGCGAAATAGCAAATAGGGAACGACTCCACGGGATATATTATTGACCAATCTCATGTGGTCGACTACGTCATTACTTTAGTATTGCTTGATTTGCGGACCGTCGAATTGGAAACTACCCTATGTAACTCACTAAACAAAGTACTAAAAAGGTTTGCCTAGGATTGGCAGGCAGCAGTCCGCAGCACGCAAAGTGACAGCCAAAGTCCATTGTGATTGAAGATCAGCGACAACACTAAAGTTTCCTACTACATTCACCAGTCATTAAAATACTCAAACTATTAATCCACCACCACTATTTCTTCTTATCGCCATGTGTACAAAGGAAGGACTGGACTTGAGTCTGTAGGGGCTGATTTATAAGGCCCTTGCGGCTCTTTTGCTCCATTGTTGCGTGACTTTTGTGACGCAGCGACAGCACAAAAGAGGCGCAATGGTGCGGCGTATGTTAACAACGTGACGCATCTGGGAGATGCATCACGTTGTAAAGCCCTGCGCCAATAGGGGTGTTCCGGCGCAAGGGAGGGCGTTCCTGCGCAGGAACGCATCCTAAAAGTGGCTGAGGGAAATCTACAAGATTTCAATCAGTCACTTTGAGGACAATGATGCGTGACTCAAACCCTGCGCCTGCTTGAAGCAGACGTACGGCTTGACGCAGCATTGGGGAGATAGGGCACCCCAGAGAATTGATGGAGCTGCACCATCGTTGCGACGCAACTCCAGCAATGCGCCACCTTTACGGCACAGATGCGTAACGCTTTGGTGACGTTTTGGGCCCATGGCGCGCCGCATTGTAATACGGCGCACCATGGGTGATGGTGGCGTGACGCACAATTACTGGCGCATCCCTGCAACTTTGCAGGGATGCGCCGGTAATTAAAAATCTGAACCTTAGTGTGTAGCATTGCGCAGTTCTTTCAACTACACTCATACATAATTTCACAGGCCAATTAAATGAACACAAAATCTAAAACAAATAAGCATAGTAGCAACACTACTGAGAAGGAGAGCAGTGTACCTGAAATGCACAGAAGATTTTGAAATAAAATGTACCTACAATGTAATGAGCAGCATTATTGCTCTTGGTAAAAAACAAAAATTTGCAATATAATAACACAGCAGGAGAAAACATAGTAGTAAAGACATAGCTACTACTACTCACCAAGCCCGGGGATCTCAAGGCCAAGGAGGTCGAGCAGATCTCGCTCACGGGTCAGGACATCCGTCCAGCGGTGGGTGGCCTGGTTGTAGGTGCGCCAGACCCGAGAGTGGTGGTAAATGGCCTGGCACACCTTCTCCCACCGCTTCCGGCGCTCCCGGGCCCCGTACCCGGCACTGATCTTGCCGCCTCCCATGATGGTCCTGGGGAGGCGGCGCTGAACATAAAAAATGAGTTGGGCCACCTCCTCCGGGGTAAAGATCTCCCGTGGCATCACTAGCTCCCCCCTCAAACGCCCGCACGGGAGCCGGACACGGGGTGCGGGACCCTTCCCCTTCTCGGGATGCTTCCCGGCTCCCTTCACCATGGTCTGGGCGGAAAGGAATAAAGAAAATAGAATAGGGAAGAGAAGAAAAGAAAAGAAAAGAGTTTACAAAAGTAGTTTAAAATTAACCAAAAGTAGCAGTAAACACAAAAATATAGGGCTAGAAAAATAGAGGGATAGATAATAAGTAAAATAGATAAAAAAAAACTTCAAACAAGCAAAGGATGGCAGAGATTGACAGAGGATACAAAGACCATGCCCAGAACCATAGCAATGAATGAGAAACAAGATGGCCGCGCCCGTTCACGACCGCGCGGGTAAGTTCGCGCGAGATTTTCCTTGCGAACACGCGCGAGACTGTACTGGCAAGCCGCGGACTTTGCGAGATTACACTTCGCGCCCGGAAACGGAAATACGTCAGGCAAACAAGATGGCTGCGCCCTTGAACGACCGCGAGGGTAACTTCGCGTCTTGCGCTACGAGCGGCTCGCAAAAACGCACAAAACCTTGCCAACTAACACGCCGCAAAAAAAACAAATTGCATATTCGCACGAATTTGCGGCTTCCGAATCCGATCTTGCGCGTGTTCGCACCCCGCGAACCCCGCGAAATTGCAGAAAAACGAGTTTTTCAAAAGTGAAAGCACTCGGCAGGGGCAAGAGTTCAAACTCATCATTAGTAACAATTCCCGGTAGT
The DNA here is from genome assembly GCF_964263255.1 of Lissotriton vulgaris. Taxonomy (NCBI): domain Eukaryota; kingdom Metazoa; phylum Chordata; class Amphibia; order Caudata; family Salamandridae; genus Lissotriton; species Lissotriton vulgaris. The sequence goes on from NC_141699.1 coordinate 783,547,643, forward strand.
GCTTCCTGACTGGGGCCCCTCCAGAATTCAGTTGCTAGTTGCAACAATTGTATGACCCTGCTCTGACCCTCACAGCAGGCTCATACAATAGCTACAAGTAGGCCACAAAGAAGGTCCTGGGGAAAAAAAATGCACTGCAACAGAAAGCAAAATTACAGATAAGGAAGCAGGTGCCAGACTGGAATTTTAAAACAGTGACACATTAATAAACTAACCCCAAATTAATTCATCTGAGTTGAAGCAGGGATGGTGTGCTTGCTTTCCCCCCCCATAATCTACAGTAATGATGAACCAGAGGGTGGCATTGATGTAACAGAGGGTTGCAGTGGTGAAACAGAGGGTGCTGGGAACCTGTGATGATGAACCAGACGTAGAAACAACATAATTCGCGACCGTTGCGCGACGAAATGTAAGTTCGCAATTGCGAACTGGTACGAAACCCTCGCGAACTGGCAGAAATCCTTGCGAACACAAAAAAAAAAAAAAATCCGCAAATTCGCAAGAATTCGCGGATTTTGCGGATTGCGAGTTCGCAAATCCGCAAAATTCGCGAACGCGAGATCCGCAAAATTCGCCCATGCTTAGGTCAGGGTAGCATGTCTCAAGCCAGGGCCCTTCATCCCAACAGGTACCAATGGTGCAAAGCTCCAGTTTCCCCACACATACTACCAGCTTGTAATGGTTCGTGGGCGGTCCATCACATCCACACTGGACGTCAACCCACTTCACGTTTGGCTCCCGGGCTGGCGCCGACCTCAGAGTCTTCACCGCTGCGGCCACGGTTGTTCCTTCCGACAATCCCGCCTCAGGCACCCGTTCCACTCGCATTCTGCGTGTTTGAGTGTTCTTTAAGCGGAATTGGCATCTACGTGCGCTCGCCAACCTGCTGCCGCATCTTGCGTACTATGATGGCGTGGGATTACAGGGATTTCACAGGATAGCGAGGGATAGGAGTTGGAGCTCTAGAACCTCGCATCCACCATATTGACCAACTTGCCACTCCCACTTTCGTAATATCTGCACCTTATTGGGATCAGCTGAATTTCATTGTGGAGTGGCCACCGCAACTGGGGGTGGTACTGACAGAGGTTTGGGGAATACTAGAAGAAGCACCAGCACAATTGCTTATCCACACAGAATATTGTCCCGACGGTCCAATAAATGAATTTCTCTGTTTTTAGTCTACCTTCTCTCTCACGGTTGCAGTTTCTGCCCAAAAGGCCGCCAATTCTTGTTGTATTAGAGCTAAGACATGAAAGACGTCATCCTTTGTGGGCATTCTGCCACGTACACTGACCAAGAGTAGGAAAATACTTAGGCGTGTAATTCGGTCAGAAGCGCAATGTGGTTGAGGCTCCTCAGGATTCGTGAGACGTACAAGAGAGTCCACCTCGCGATATCCTCAGTTCCGCATACCATTGATGCACGGAATATTGAGTCGATCAAGTGAGGGAAAGGGTGGTAGGTTGGGAATAGCGGGGAAGGAGACCTGTAGACAAAACAATACCTGGTTAATCCTTAGAATGCTTTGGAAATCTTGAGCGATTATGATCGGGCAGGTTACTGGTAGGGCATGTACACATTTACCTATTATGTGTTCTGCACTCAAATCAATACAGTGACTTTTGACTTAGCCTGAATTCTTTCACCACTGAAACGTATCGATACTCAGCATGAAGAGACAGCTGGACATCAGCTGAAGCGTCTCCTGTGCTAACCCCTGGAAATGCTTATTTATTTATAAAAAGTCATCCTTTCGATGTATATGCACATTAGTGTTGTAGGTATACAGATAGCCCTGTCGCTCCATGGATGAAGATAGAACAACATTTGCACAACGTGCACAAAGTCCTTGTGCTCTGTGTTTGAGACATCATGATAATGTCGCACGAAAACAGATGTGTGAGCAAAGAAATTTCCAACAGTGACACACTCAAATATGTGCAAAAGGTCACAGTAACATGTTATTGTGCAGAAAAAAGACCATGTAAGAAATTGTGCATTGTTGCCACATGGGCCTAACCTGGGCACATAACACTAGGTCTGGATTCTTCCTCCACTGGAATGTATCTATACTTGTGCCCACAGCAAAATAAGAGGGACCTTTAAACCCTGACTATCAAACACACCTAGTGAGCCTTTCGTTACTTATCAGTACATGCTTAAAAAACATACATACCACAGAATATAGAAATTTCATACCAAGGTTCTACTTCCATAATGTCAATTATCTTCTCGAAATAGTTCCAAACTCAACGACGGCAAAGTTAGGAATCCTTGTTACGTAGAAAGCATTGCTTGATCTCTTGGTTACCTCACCAAAGAAACGACAATTTAGTGCTTGCAAATTATGCAGTTCGCTCTATAATTGTAACCTCTTCATTGTCAAGGAATCTGACCCACGGGACAAAGCGTGCTGGATGCGCTGTGTGTCTATAAATGTACAAAGTGCCCCAAAGTACTTTCGCTTCAATGCTTTCTCGCCTCGAAGTCTCAAATCAAGCTCTTAGCTCATCTCCTTGTAGTAAGTCACTCTGAGGCTTCTGGTGAGTAACAGCAGGTTTACTGCTGGAGTATAACAGAAGGTATCTTCAACGCTAGCTGGCCAGGCACAAACTGTCTCATCCCTGAATCCTAGGATGAGTCAGGGCCACCTACATTCTAGAATAAATGACATAGGTGTAATGCGAGAGAAAGCATGGAAACAGAGGTAGGAATAATATACAACACTCCTCAAGCCCGTTGGTTACATAATGTGCCAAGTAGAGAACAATCAGGAAGCAGAGAACAATCAGGGAGAAGAGACTCCTCTTACTTGGAACCCTGGGCCGAGTTGCATGGCAGTAAATCAGGTAGGGCCAGAGAGCTAAAGACTTGCTCCGCCACAATGAAGATCATGGATTTACGTGCAGGGCAGGTGGGTGACGCTCATCTTTTTACATGGACAAAGGCGCGCAACGCCACCCCCCCCCCCCCTCCCCCCACCCCACCCTCTTAGTGTGTGTTAGCCCGGGTGAGACAGCTTCCGGGGTGGACACACTGACAGTTTTTGAGCTTATCGCAGCCACACCCGAGAACTTCACAGGTCTTTAAAAGACCATTTACGTGTTAACGCGGCTTTGTTGTGAGCCATCTCCACTCAGCCTATTGGAGTCAGCCCCTCCCAAATTTATAGTAGCCCCCCTCCCCGGAAATTGTGCACTAGTTGTGCCTCTGCATGGGCTCCACCCAAATTAGTCGAGCGCAAGAATCATGGAACATGTTGTCCCTGTGGCGTCCTAGAACAAATGGACAGCACAATCACTGAAAGAATGCATTAAACAATAAAGAAAGGCATCATTTTACATGAATGTCCTCTGCACTGGTAATCGCTATCACTGCAGCCTGCCCAAGCACTCCCAGTGCCATTCACAAACATGTGCTTCAGTGTGAGCACCAGTGAGAGTACACTTCCAACCATGATAAACAAAACGCTGACACCTCAGCAGGGTTGGATTCATCTGAGCAAATAATGTAGCCCCAAGAGCGTGTCTTACTGTCGCTCCAAAGCCTTATTTCCTTACAACGACATGTAAAACTTAAAAGTACATGTCCTTGTTACACCACCCTGCCTTAGGGCTACCTAGGGCCTACCTTTGGGGTGACTTGTGTGTAATAAAAGGGGAGTTTAAGGCTTGGCAAGTAGTTTTAAATTCTACGTCGAAGTGGCAGTGCACTGCATTCACAGACCCTGCATTGGCAGGCCTGAAATAGGTTTAAAAGGTTACTTGTGTGAATTGCACAATCAGCGCTGCAGGCCGACTAGTACCATTTAGGTTACAGGCCTTGGGTATTGGGTATATGTTGTAAAGGAAGATGCACAGTCCAACTGTATGTTCTCCACTGAATAGAATGTACCATGACATCATGGAAGGCCTGGGTGTCTCTCTGTGCTCACAGTGTCAGTTGGTCAACTCACGCTGAGCTGCTTGGAGCCTGCTCCTGGCTATACTTCCTATCTTCTCCTACTTACCTATCCTAGAACCAAGCTACAATAAAGGATTACCTACTTATACAGTTGAACTGTGCATCTTCCTTTACAACAGTATACCACTTTACAAGGGACTTACAAGTAAACTAAATAGGTCAATTGGGTCTACACCAATGTCACAATGTTTATGGGAGAAGCACAAGTCAGCAGTGGTAAAGGTCTCAGAGGGCTCACAGGGAGGAAGGCAAAACATTTGGGGTGACCCTTCAGAGACAGCCATTTTCCAACACTCTCACATCACGATTATTTGGAGTAAGTCAGTGCTGATGCCCATAACTGTAAATATGAGATGATTTGTGCCTGATTTTATCCTAGCATGGAGAGCACAATTAAATATCTGGGAATTTGAAGCACTCCAGACAAACAGACCATAGTGGCAGAGAGTTACGGGGTTGAGCTCACCAAATTAGAAACCAAAATCAATAGATAAATCACGCTCTGGCTACCCATGGTGGAGCACACAGTGCTGATAAAAATGATAGTGCTGCCCAAAGTGCTATACAACTTTATTAATTCCCATTCCTTTAACCAAAACAATTTCCCAAAATGTATTCACTCATCCGGTTGGCATGGACAGGTAAGCAACCCCGGCTTAGGTTGGAGACAGTGAACTTCTGACCCTTCTGCAATTACAGGGTGTGTTTGTGGCTCCCAACTTCAAGCTTTACTACTATTGACACTAGCACACTTGGCTACTTCTGTTTCCATCCACAACCTCACATGCCACACTTGGCGGTGGAAACAGCTGTTAGGGACTCTATCCCATTGCCAACTTTAATCTGGAAGTGCAATTCCTGCCAGCCACTCAAAATTAACCCAATGCATTGCCTATGCTGTACTTCCTTGCCATCCATTTGATAGAGTGGGGGCTCACCTACTCGTTTTACCATACTCACCTGGGCCCATAAAACAACATACACACTTTGAACAGGTGAACCTATGCTTGATCAATTTGTTTAACCATTCAGGACCTATACCATTGACTTACCAATCCTAGTCACCGGTACCTAGAGTCCTAAAGGATCAAGGGTGTTAGCATAATAGGCAGTAAATAAACGTTTTCACTCTTAAATAACCACAAACTCGGGAAAGGTTTAAATTCTTTATCTAATGTAAATTTCTATAAGGTTAAGGTCCATTATCAATTTTCAATTGAATCACATATAGTTAGTAGGACAATGATTATAGCATAAGTATACATATGATTGAAAAGAAAACGTCATTAGCATTCGAACATAGGGTGGGTAGAAAAAGAAAACAATACAATGACAAACCCACATTTATTATAGTTACCTATATTGGCCACGGGCTGGGTTAAAGGATAGAACCCCAAAGTGTAGGTGCCAGCAGGAAAGAACAGGTGCAAACCAGAATCAGGACAGGTTACAGACCAAATTGGATCAGGACAGGACCACCACAGGCTAAGACCGGCACTCACAGTTAAAGTTCAAACGCCAGCGTTGTAAACCCTCTCTGCAGCCAACAGTTGGACCCCGATTGGGTTATCAAACTCCTTTCCAGAACCCCGATTGGATTATTGAATCTTCTGACAGAGTGCTCCGCCAGCACTTGAGTACGTTGGGTCAGTGACAGGTCAGCTATTCGGACAAGTCTGACAAACTCACTAGCTAAGCTTACCTTAGTTATACCATTTTCCAGGACAGTGTACCACCCCCCAATGTTGCAAATGTGTGCATTCCCTCAATTCGATTGGTCAAAAGACGAGGAGAGGTCATCACACCATACCAGTTATGAGGTCATGCTCTTCAATATTCAGATCGATGTTCCCGCCCAATATTTTATTTCCCATGCAGTTTTATTCCACCCGGCACTGAATGTTTCAACAGTAAATACAATGTATAAATTGACATCCTCTTGGAGGTTCTGGAGGTCGAGTTCTCACGAACATCTTCTAGCAAGTCTGTAGCTGGCATGAATTCAATGCCAGTGCTACAGGAATTTGAGCTTCTCTGCACAGGCGCAGTTCCTCCAAAGATGGAGTTCAGAAGTACACATCAGGCCCAAAATATGATACATGCAAAGTAGAAGAGAAACTGTTTTAGAATAAGAAATAAATGAATGCACTGTATACCACTTATCTCTACTCTATTCCCATGATTTTATTTTAACTATGGCATTAGTCATTCTGCAGAACAAACAAATTAGTAAAAGCAATAGTGCAAGCGTTAGCACGTTAACACACAGAGTAGCCATCTTCGTTCTAGTGCGCAAAAGCAAAGATTTCCCACCAAGCAGAGAGAATACGTCATGTTACAGGAATGTGACAGACACATGCGCAGAAAAATTCCCTCGTTGCGGTGGCCATTTTGGGTTAATCGAGTTACGGTTAGTAAAAGCACATAGGCGAGCTTCCCCTAGATACTAGAAATGTTGTGTGGTGCAATTATTAGTAAACGAAACATGTTAATTAGTATGTTACAAATTATTTCGAGAGGGCTGAATACAAGCAAGTCGCTTTACGTGCACAACCTTGCTCCATCAATCCCCTCTTTGATGATATTTTATATAATCACAAATTAATTAAACAGATGCCAACTTTCACATTTTTCCCAACTCAATTTCTTCAAACTTTGTTTTGTTTCTTTTTATTATTCATGTGAAAGTTTTTCAACTTCTTGTACAAATTTCCATTCAACTCTTCTAATTCAATTTCATTAATATTTCTCTTCTTTCCTTTCTTACTTACTGTATGTCTTTTTATGCTTACGACATTTGCAACAAATTATTATCCCTAAAATCAGCAGGGCTACTCCCACCACTGGCATCAGTATTTTACCTAAAAAACTTTTTCCTACGTTAGAGAACCAACTACCTGTAGAGGAGAGACCATCTGTAAGTCTCTTCCATGCACTATCAACCTCCAGTGGTTTGAGTTTCTTTTCCAAATATGTAATATTCTTTAGATACCCCTTAATTTCAACACTTTCGTCAGGTATGTAAGTGCAACAATGTCGCTCTTTCAACATTCTACAGACTCCACCCTCTTTTGCCAATGATGTATCAAAAGCAAGTCTATTTTCTAAAACCATTGATCTTATCGCAACCAATTCGGTATTGATCATCAGAAATCCTCCAGCAGCGTCAGTCGATAAGAGATCCACTACTGTTGACAATTTGCAGATTCTTTGAGTATTCAGAAGCACTCCCACTGAAGGTATCAATGCACAAAATGTATCCCCTACAATTTCTGAGAAACTAGCTCTTTTACTGCATATTAATCCATTAGTTTCTTCATTGCTTCTAGTGATTTTGTTTACATGATATACCTTTGGGAATACTATTCCAAAATAGCAACTCCCATACCAATGATCCAGCAGTTTATAATATGCCTTGTTTCCACATATATAATACATTCCAGGGAATACTGGTTTAGTTTCATCTTTGAAACCCCAACCCCAATTACCTTATAATTGTGTCACATTCACTGGAACCAAGGAATATATTGTTATAATAACTCGTTCTCTCTCTATGGAGACAGAGTTTCCCTTTCGTTTCGAAATCCAGCAACATAGCAGCGTGAGTCTTGCCATTTAAGGTGTACTCTTTACTTTCTGCCCATTTAGGAATCTTTCGTTTCTGTTCTGTAGCTTTTCTTTGGATATCCTCTCTCCTTTTCTCAACTAAGTTTAAAAATATCTTTTCTTTTTCATGTAAAATGCATGTTAAATTGTTCTTATGTGCTTCAGCTATATCTATTGTGCGTATTGTTAATAAATATTCACCCATATAACGAGTCACGTCACTTTTAGTATGTACAGGATTCAGGTTACTACACATAGGAAGTTCAGAAAAAATTACACTGGAGTTAGAACAATAATAATGTAATGGTCCTTTCTTATAAAATAAACTAGCTAAAATACTACATGAAATAGCATATGTCAGGGTCAAATGGTGGTACGTAACACCCTCGGCTGCAGATGTGGGTAATTTCATACACACAGAACAATAACTTATTTCCATAGCTTCTACATAATGTACTAACAGATTAGCAAATACTTTCAAGTGTTTTTTATTTCTAACGTTACTGTAGTGTAATCTATCATCATCTAATTCTTCTAAATCTACTTTTTACTGTCTAAGATTATTTATCCTCTCATGTGTATCTAACTTTTCAGTTGAATCTGCCTTCTCATGTATGTTAGTGTTATTCTTCACGTTTCTACTCATTAGATAAGGAATAGCTACTGGTTGTCCTAGCCATACTATGAGTACTATCACTATACTACGTGTGCATATTCTACAGCATGTTTTTACGCAGTTTCTTTTCGGTTTACCATATACAGTATGATCAGCCATTTCTGATTAAGGAGACTTAGCCCCTCTTTGAGACTTTTTTCCACAGAGTTTTAACATGTGAACCTTTCAAGTTGGTCTCACTTCTTCTTCCGTTTGATCATCAATCAGTTTGTCATCACTTTCATCACTTAATTCTAAATTTTCAAAATCTTCAAGGATGGCATAGGTTCATTCAGGGCCTCTGAATTTGTTATTCAGTCTTTTCAGTCATTGACTACTCCTTCTTGGTTGCTCTGTGGAAGGCCCAGCTTGACTTGATATCTCGTTTACTTGTTCTGGTTCTTCATTTATGATTTTAAGGTGAAATTTGAATCTTTTGACAAAACCAGGTCACCGGTCTCCATTTCTGACTCTTTTAGCTGGCACTGTGCTTTTGATTTTCTTCAATTGCTCTTTTATTTTTGTTCAGTTGTGGCACAATTTGTACATCGTCATCACCTGTATCCCTCTCTATCTGACTTGGTCCAGGTCTTATTTCTGTTTCTTCTGCCTGGATACTAATCTGGCCTTGTTCTGGAGTGTGCTGAATTTGACTTTGACTTGATTCGCCTTCTTCCTCCTGAACACATTTTTCTACATCTATCTGGTCCTGCTCAGGTATCTGGATCTCTTGTTTTTCTTCTTCCTGAGCCTTCGCCCTTGTACCTATCTGTCCCTCCTCAGACTCTGGAACTGTGACAGGTATCTGGAATGTCAGAGTATATTGATCTTTCCTTATCTGTTCCTCCTCAGCATTACTATTGGCTTTGATTTTGTAATCTGAGTACATTCTTCTATTCTTGACTCATCCTCACTATCACTCTGTCTATCTAAATAGGTTTGACTTCTAGTTCTCACAAAATCTACAGGAATGTCAATCACTGGAATCCATTCCTCCTGACTGGTGCTCGGTTGTTCATCAACTACTTCGGGATCAACTTCTTAAGACCCCTCAGCTGCACAACCTTCAGCTTCTGTTTCATCAGGTTCAGTCATTCTTTTGGTGTGACTCGCATGGATCCAATTCAGAATTCCCTTGCACTTCACGGCTGTGGTGGTAACCAATATCACTTGATGTGGCATTTCCCACCTCAGAGCTAGGCAAGATTCTCGAGTATGGTCCTTTATCACAACCCAGTCATCTGGAATCAAATCATGTGCTGGAGTTGATTGTCTGGCGACAGCGTCTTCTCCAAACTCGTGAAAGAGAGAACGCACTTGGTCAGCCAGTTCTTTGCAGTACTCTAGTACTAAGTCATCAGATATATTTATCAGTTTGTGTCCTGGCACCCATGCCTGCCTCATTGCTCTTCCCATGAGTATCTCATGGGGACACAAACCGGTGTTTCTGTCTGGGATGCTTATGAGTCCCATCAGAACAAGAGGTAAAGCATCAGGCCATTCTAATAGAGTAGATTCATATATCGTTCCCAATCTTGACTTGATTGTGCCATTCAGTTATTCTACCACTCCAGAAGCCTCTGGGCGATATGCACAGTGCAGCCTTTGTTCAATTTTAAATGCTTCACAGATTAGACCAATTATTTCATTATTAAAATGTTTTCCTCAGTCTGATTCAATCGTTACTGGAAAACGGAAACGTGGAATGAGTTCCCTCCGTAGTAATTTAGCTACATTGATGCTATCGTTTCTGTGAGTAGGGTAAGCTTCCACCCATTTTGAAAATAGGCAGACAATGACAAGGACGTACTTCAGTCCTCGGCAAGGGGGTAACTGAAGAAAATCAATCTGTAATCGAATGAAGGGACCTTCTGCCTTTCCAATTTTTCCTGGCAATACTACAGTTTTCTTTCCAGGATTCATTTGTTGGCATATGAAGCACCTATGGCAAAGAGTCTCTGCTACTTTCCTGAACCTCGCATTGAACCAAGCTTGTTTGAACAACCTTATCATGGCATACCGCCCTAGGTGGGAATCTCCATGGTACATCCTAGCCAAAGGAGCAAGCATACAGTCTGGTAACACAGGCCTTCCATCAAGGTAAACAATGACACCATCTTCAGCCCTTCTCTGACAACCTATCTTTTTCCACCTTTTCTTTTTGTTCTGCATCATTTTGCAAGTCTCACTTAATGAGAAGTTGGCCTGGTATATGATGATCACTAATTCTAGTGAGCACCTTGCACCAGTACAAACGACCCTTATGATGATTGGTTGTAAGTCAACCTTATAGACCAGCTATCCTAGGGGTAGCATGGACAAAAGCAATCTTCGGCTAAACTCAAGAGGGCATGTGAAGCCAGCTGTTTTACCATATGCAATCCTTTAAATACCAAATGAAAGGACACCACACAAGTTATATTTTATAAAATATATGTATTTATTTCTAGAATAATCCCCTATACTCTTTATGAGCACAGAAGCACAAGTGTTAAACAAAGAACTCAATATAACATACAATAAGCTGCACAATTATGGATAGGCCGGGTGGCCACTCAAACCATATATTAAAGTGGTATAAGTACCACGTCACGAACAATGGTAAGGCCTAGGGCCTTGGGAATTACTGGGCCTACACTGGACTAACGAAGGTTAGGACATATGAGGCCCACAGGATGCGGGTGCAGTGTCTATAGGCAACCGCGTTTACCATACAAGTCAATGGGGCGTGAAAATCAGGAAGTGATAGGTTTAGGAGACTTCCGACTGGACTAGAACTTAGCCACTTGAAACTAGGACACTAGGGATGTAAATCACTACAGGGGCACCAGAGTACCCTTGTTACCTCACCCACAGGAAGCGGGTGCATAGGTGCCAAAGTGCGTCGGGTTTCTTCGTGGAGTTCTATGGAGCCTGGAGGAAAAGATGCTGCAGGCGACCAGGAGAGAAGAATCCGGTTGGATCCAAGGGTTGATCGAAGATGTAGAGTACCTGAAAGCAGAGGGGACAGAGTCTAGGTCACTAGCCAGTGACCAGGATGGAACCAGGACGGAACCAGGCAATGTCGGGTTGCGATCAGGTGCTGTCGAGTAGTTTGTCTCTGCTGCCACGTGGACCAGGAAGGATCGAGGATGACCAGCTGGTGGACACAAGCTGTCCCACGAAGGCTCTTGCTGTCGGCGGTGTCGGTTCTCGAATCGGAGTCACCAAGCCTTGGCAAATGCAACCCACGCAGGACTCGAAGATGGCTTCTGGATCGGACCGGGAAGGTCAGATCGGTGGCTCCTGTCAGGGGATCTAGGGCCAGTCTGGAGCAACCAGACCAGCAGTTCAAAGTTGAAGGATCGTCGTCTCAGAGGCCACTAGCCAACGGGTAAGTGACCGGACAACGCGTCGAGCAGGAAAAGTGCAAAAGGGCCCCACGCAGCACTCTGTGAGTGTGGAGAGGTGATCTTCGGTGCACAGGCTGCTCGGGGCTGGGGCTTCTCAATCCCCAAAGCACAGCCTCGAGGGTGTCTTGGGAGCTGCACAGGAAGCACTTCGCTGGCTTTCCAAGATGACCGGTCCCACGTCTCATGTCGCCTCCACGGGTCTCAGCTTTGCTAGGACTGTGGATCGGGCTGTTGGAAGTCTGGGAGTCCAGGTCTTGTTGGTCTCTGTCGTTCGAGCTCCGGCGGGAGCAACGGCAAAGAAAACCTTTGAGCGCTGATGGTGCCTGCTTGCACAGGGTGGCCACTCCTTGACCACAAGGGAGATTCTTCAGTCTTCTACGTCGAGTAGGATGTCGAAGGGTCCAGAGTTTCATATCAAAGTTTCAGTCAGGATGATCTGATGTGCCATGGCACAGCTCCTACCTTTATTCCAAATCAAGGGGCTGGATCACCTGCTAGGTCCCTCCTATGGGTGGGACCCAGGAAGGGGGTGGTTACACCCTTTCCCTTTGTCCAGTTTCGCACCAGAGCTGGGGCTGGAGTACCCCAGCACCTGTTGGAGCTCGACTTTGCATGGGACACCTTGTGTGCCCCAGGCATTGTCTAGTTTCATTCAGCCCTCCCTGTCTCGGGAGCTGCACAGGAAGCACTTCGCTGGCTTTCCAAGATGGCCGGTCCCACGTCTCACGTCGCCTCCACGGGTCTCAGCTTTGCTAGGACTGTGGATCGGGCTGTTGGAAGTCTGGGAGTCCAGGTCTTGTTGGTCTCTGTCGTTCGAGCTTCGGCGGGAGCAGCGGCAAAGGAAACCTTTGAGCTCTGATGGTGCCTGCTTGCACAGGGTGGCCTCTCCTTGACCACAAGGGAGATTCTTCAGTCTTCTACGTCGAGTAGGATGTCGAAGGGTCCAGAGTTTCATATCAAAGTTTCAGTCAGGATGATCTGATGTGCCATGGCACAGCTCCTACCTTTATTCCAAATCAAGGGGCTGGATCACCTTGCTAGGTCCCTCCTATGGGTGGGACCCAGGAAGGGGGTGGTTACACCCTTTCCCTTTATCCAGTTTCGCACCAGAGCTGGGGCTGGAGTGCCCCAGCACCTGTTTGAGCTGGACTTTGCATGGGACACCTTGTGTGCCCCAGGCATTGTCTAGTTTCATTCAGCCCTCCCTGCCCCAAGGGAAGGAGGAGAGCCAAAGTCCCAAGTTCTCTTCTTCTTCTTTCCTTCTTTTAGGTAAAGGCAGTGCAGCGCCCACCATTGGTCTATTGGAAAAAGAGCCAAAATCCCTGGTAAATGTTAAGTAAAACAAATGAACAAAAAAAACCTGAAGAAAACAAACCTACAACTTAAACTCCCTTAGGCTAAGACTAGTTTACTCTCAGGTTGGTGTAATGACCTGATAACCCTGTATTTCTGCTTAGAAGCTCTGGGCTTCTGCCAACTATCTGGACATCACATGCACCATCCTTCCCAGAATGCCTGAAAACACTTTTAGAATACCTGTTTGAGAAAGGAATAATACTAACTACTAAAGATGAAAGAAGTCATAGCTCTGAGGGTATGTATAGCAACGTCTCCCGACAAACGACGCGAATCTACGCGAGCAACGCACCCTGGTGCGAAATCAGCAACATTTCCCGACGAACAACACGTATCTACGCGAGCAATGCACCCTGGTTCGAAATCAGCAACGTCTCCCGCCGAACAACGTGCATCTGCACGAGCAACACACCCTGGTGTGAATCAGCAATGCCTTACGACGAACAACACGAATCTACGCGAGCAACGCACCTTGGTGCGAAATCAGCAACGTCTCCCGACGAACAACGCGCATCTGCACGAGCAACACCTTCTGGTGAAAAATCAGTGCATCCCTCATACACTATGTTGGGTTGATCTACTTATACTTTTGGCATTCTTGCTTAGGAGCCGATTTCCTTCCCGTATCAACAACTACTCAGTAGAGGGGAAATAACCCATCCCTCTGTAAGCACTTGGTAAAAAAGGGGCCCGACCTTCCCTTACAAAGAATATGAAATACAAATTACCCTTGTAGCCATCCCTGATTAAAAGCAGCGCACCTTCCTGTCATCAGTTACATGTAAGAAGGGAATCACACATCCTTCTGTACGTCAGCACTTGGCTAAGAAGTACCCACACTCTCTTTCAGAGACAACAAACAAATGAAACTAATGCACACTGATGTCTCTTTATTACATAATGATAGAATGACAAGAAAGAATCTTTATTACACAATAATAGAATAGCAATCACCAACACATGCATACATATAGGAAGCTGAAAGAAAAAAGTGGTTAAGCATGAACAGGTATATTTAATACATTCTTAGAACGGATCTATGACAGAATTTCGACAGACATAATTTCGACCTACACATATATCGGCGCAATTATATCGATTGCAAGAATATCAACGCCCTATGTACAACATGGTAAGTACCAAAATATCGAAAAAATAATATCGATGTTAAAAATATCGTTGTTAAATATATCGTTTTTTTGGGGGTTTAAAAAAACATGAAACATACTGTAAATAATACTTATAAATTACTTAAACATATTTAAATATATTTAATAATGTTAAAAAAAAATAATACATATTCAATTAATAAAAAATTACTATTTAACAAATCATATATAATATATACTTACTTAACAATAATTACTATTCCCACTCCAGAGGGTGCAACAGTAGGGAAAGTGTTGGATAGCGTAAGGGTAGAAATTACTATTCCCACTCCAGAGGGTGCAACAGTAGGGAAAGCGTAGGATAGCGGATGGGTAAAAATTACTATTCTCACTCCAGAGGGTGCAACAGTAGGGAAAGTGTTGGATAGCGTAGGGGTAAAAATTACTATTCCCACTCCAGAGGGTGCAACAGTAGGGAAAGTGTTGGATAGCGTAGGGGTAAAAATTACTATTCCCACTCCAGAGGGTGCAACAGTAGGGAAAGTGTTGGATAGCGTAGGGGTAAAAATTACTATTCCCACTCCAGAGGGTGCAACAGTAGAGAAAGTGTAGGATAGCGGGTGAGTAAAAATTACAATTCCCACTCCAGAGGGTGCAACAGTAGGGAAAGTGTTGGATAGCGGGTGGGTAAAAATTACTATTCTCACTCCAAAGGGTGCAACAGTGGGAAAGTGTTGGATAGCGTAGGGGTACAAATTACTATTCCCACTCCAGAGGGTGCAACAGTAGGGAAAGTGTTGGATAGCGTAAGGGTAAAAATTACTATTCCCACTCCAGAGGGTGCAACAGTAGGGAAAGTGTAGGATAGCGGGTGAGTAAAAATTACTATTCCCACTCCAGAGGGTGCAACAGTAGGGAAAGCGTTGGATAGCGGGTGGGTAAAAATTACTATTCTCACTCCAAAGGGTGCAACAGTAGGGAAAGTGTTGGATAGCGTAGGGGTAAAAATT
Source organism: Lissotriton vulgaris (assembly GCF_964263255.1). Lineage (NCBI taxonomy): Eukaryota > Metazoa > Chordata > Amphibia > Caudata > Salamandridae > Lissotriton > Lissotriton vulgaris. The sequence continues at coordinate 783,562,737 of NC_141699.1, forward strand.
ACTATTCCCACTCCAAAGGGTGCAACAGTAGGGAAAGCGTTGGATAACGATGGGTAAAAATTACTATTCTCACTCCAGAGGGTGCAACAGTAGGGAAAGTGTTGGATAGCGTAGGGGTAAAAATTACTATTCCCACTCCAAAGGGTGCAACAGTAGGGAAAGCGTTGGATAACGATGGGTAAAAATTACTATTCTCACTCCAGAGGGTGCAACAGTAGGGAAAGTGTTGGATAGCGTAGGGGTATAAATTACTATTCCCACTTCAGAGGGTGCAACAGTAGGGAAAGCGTTGGATAGCGGGTGGGTAAAAATTACTATTCTCACTCCAGAGGGTGTAACAGTAGGGAAAGTTTTGGATAGCGTAGGTGTAAAAATTACTATTCCCACTCCAGAGGGTGCAACAGTAGGGAAAGCGTTGGATAGCGGGTGGGTAAAAATTACTATTCTCACTCCAGAGGGTGCAACAGTAGGGAAAGTGTTGGATAGCGTAGGGGTAAAAATTACTATTTCCACTCCAGAGGGTGCAACAGTAGGGAAAGCGTTGGATAGCGGGTGGGTAAAAACTACTATTCTCACTCCAAAGGGTGCAACAGTAGGGAAAGTGTTGGATAGCGTAGGGGTAAAAATTACTATTCCCACTCCAGAGGGTGCAACAGTAGGGAAAGTGTTGGATAGCGTAAGGGTAAATATTACTATTCCCACCCCACCCTATTCCCCTATAAACACACAACACGCTGCAGTACTATCACATAACATTTAATTGAAAATTAATTATCAATTAAATAATTACTTAATAAATTGAAATAATTAATAGCAAATAATGTTTTTATTAAAAAATAAAATATACATAAAAATATAATAAATTATTTGTAATTAAATCAGTTCCCACCCTATTCCCCTAAAAACCCACAACCCGCTCTGGTAGTAAAACATATAATTTACTTTTATATATATTTTTTATATATAAAATATTAAACACATATTATAACAATTAATTTAAATACTTAACTAAAATTTCTAACACATATTAGTAAATCGAAATTACTTACATCGATATATATGCTATCGATATAAGTAATGTCGATATTACTTACATCGATATATATGCTATCGATATAAGTAATTTCGATATTACTTACCTTAGGGTCGATATTCTGTCCATCGATATTCTGGACATCGATATTCTGTCCCTTCCATATTAGCAACTCGATATAAGTGTAAGTCGAAATTAAAGATTCGATATTTTGACTGAGTACCTCTTAGAACACCTCACCATGGGTCTGTATATTCCAGCATTGGCAGTTAAACTTGTCCCTCTCTCTCTCTCTTTGGTTCATTCAGGGCTCTTCTCTGCAATCACGGATACACGTCTGGACCGCTCTGCTTCATTAGACTGCCATAACTCGACCTCACACTTGAACTCCCTCCAGCTCTCTCTTGAATTCCAATAACAACCAACAGCTCCAACTCTTCCATCTGACTTCCATCAACTCCAGCAACCAACTGACTTCCAACTGTCCCGTAACTCCAACTGACTTCCAACTCACGCTCAGGTTCACTGCTCTTCGTTAAAATGGAAGGCTCTCTCTCTCATGGAAATTTCCAGCAAGCAACCCGCCTCCCACCAGATTCCTGCACCACTCTCTGTGCCAAGGACGCACCCCCAGCCGGCCGAACTGTTGTTGCGTCTCCGGCACAGAGCAAGTACATTCCTCCGATAAGAACCGGTCCCTTCCAGTTTGCAAAGAGTGAACAACACCTCAAAACTAAAACATAGCCTCTCACCTAAAAAGGCTCAGCAAGATGGTGTCATAAAAGAACATGGCATCTCTTGAGCATAGACCTTTAGGCCCTAAAAAGAGCAAAAACCATAGAAAGAAGACATAAAATCATGATAAAGCCAATAGGCAAACACTACCACTAAGCAAGATATAGTCAGAAATAGAGAACTTCAGGCCTACACATCCCTATGTTGTGTGATGATATGAATTGCAAAGCATGTCAAAGGCAATAGTCAGTGCTGTCTATGTGTCTATAATATGTTGAGATGGTGGGTGGCAATGGTTATAGTCAGATTTAATCATTATCTACCAAAATATCAGTCACTAAAGGTGGTTAGTGAATTTGTAGGCTTATGTTTCCCATGTTCCATCCCCTTATTCGACTGTTGGGGAAAGTATGTTTAGCATCTGACTTTCAGGGAAGATTTCTCTTTTTATGAGGGTCTAGAGAGATTCTTCCAAGATTCTATGCCCTGTTCATTAGGCTGTCTTGCAGCCAGGAATTATTTTGCACTTCTCTCAAAACTTCCTACTGGAGTTTGCCAATTCAAGTTAATAATTTGCTCATTTTCTTTTTTTTTTAGATGACCCCTGAAAAGGTCAATCAGGCAAATATATCATTTGCTGTATTTCTCTGGATCTATTGGGCATCACTTTTATAACAAAAAAAATAATAACTAGTGAGAGATAAAATGAAACAAACCTGTCTTTCCCTCCCTCCACCTTCATCTCCTTTTGCTATGCTCATTCAACTGGTTTACCGTAGCCATCCAGAACTATGGTGCGCTCTGAGACCTCTGTCGGCGGTGTCCACCAATCCTCTGACAACCTCTCTAAACTCTTGTCGCTGGAGTCTGCTTCCTCATTGGCGTGGACGGCTTCAAAATAATCCCTCACATGTTCTGTGGTCCAGTCCCCCTGGGTTGCACACCTTTCCCTGCTGATGACTTCCTCCACATTTTCTTCTTGCTTCTCTGCATCCTCTTTGTGCTGCAAGCAGTAGCCCTTAGTCACTTTCCTTGATATTGATCCTGCTTTATCTTCTTCCTATCCTTCTGATGCTGTCTTCTTTTAATTTCCAGAGATCTTGAAGGCCAGTCTGCTGACCTGCGGAGACCTACTCTGACCAGTTTGCTAGCGTTTTCGTTCTTTTATAACCAGCAGTTTTGTACACACCTATAAATATGATAATGCCTTGGGATCTTAGAAGATCTCCATCGTTCTTGCTGCAAAGAGCCCAGGGCTATTCGTATACCCCGGACCACTGGAATTATGTGTTTCTGGGCCACATCTGCAATTTTTGAATAGATATGGATTTCCTGCATTTGCCACATATTCCATAACCTGCTGTATATTCTCCAGATTTCAACAAAAAAGAAATTTTGTTTCCAGCTCAGACAGATCAAAACTTACAAAAATAATATGGAGACTCGGGTACCTGGTACAGCAGAATGCTTTTTGCAAAGTTTGACTGGTCATCTTCAAATTGCTTATTGCTGTATTTGGGTGTTAATTTGTTACTAAATAAGATGAAGTCTTTTCCAAGACACTGTTTCCAGCTGTAAAAATAATAAAATAATGATAAAACAATCACAAAATAATAATACTATCACACAATGTGCAGCATTTTGCCACATAATTTGCCTTTTTTGGCACATATTTTGTTCAACACTTCCGCATAATTTGGTCCTCCTCTTTCACATAATTCCAGTGACCCTGCTTATACCCCATAGGCAATCTCTTATAGGAATGTTTAAAACCACTGAATGAAAAAGTGGTTAGATAATGAGATTCAAGTGCTATATTTTGGTTAAAGAGTCCATTGGATATATCAAAAGTAATTTGAAGGTTTTTTTCTTTACTAAATTCATTGTTAGTCCAGCACTATGAGCACTTTGCAGAGAATGCGTGTGTGCATGTGCATTTAAATTTCCATAATTTAATATTATTCTGTATGTGCTATTAGGCTTTAATGCCGGAAAAAGAGGGCTAATCTTGGTGAAACTACTGTCATACATTGTAATTGGAGGTGGTCTAATATTGCTTTTTATAATGCACTTAGCCTCTGACATCAAAGGACATTGGGCCTGTATTTAAGGCTCAACCCTTAAGGAAAACACACTTTGAACAGATTCCTTCTCACACCCTGCTTGTTTTCTATATAATGCATGAGCTTGTTTCAAAGCTAATTCATGCATATTTTTGCCTGAGCTCTTTAGTACCGTGGGGGAAAATCTTGGCATTTTTACCGCTCTGCCCACAAGGTGCATCCCTAATAAAAATCGGAGGTCAGTCACCCTCTGCAAGAATAATGTCATAAGCATCTGCCAAATTATGCTAGAATATAACTTTTAATTTGCATTGTATATCCCACTCAATCTGTATTATTGCATCATGAACCCTGCCAGGAGGATTTACAAGTCCAAAGGGCATCTCAGCCTGTATGTATTCTATAGTTTGAGTCAACACCATATGCTTCTTGAGAGTCTAGCTAACTATTGTCATTTATGCAGAGCTGCCCAGACGCGCTACTGCCCAATTCCACTTCTGCAGAAGTATCTATAGTTTGGAGGGCATGTTTCTTTAGTAGACCTGCCACCCTTTTCTTTTTAAAGTGCGTCTTTGGTTATGAACCCTTCTCCTCCTCCTCCTTCTCTACACTAACCTCATCTTCAGGTGCAGGTTCACTTTTCTGCTTGATCCATCCCTGCAGGGGATGCGGGGCTATTGTTACGCCACTGTCACCAATACAGCCGTTATAAGTAACACTGGATGGTGGAGTCAAAGGTTGGGCTTAGTCTGCCAGCAGGCTATCATAGGTGGTGGTCCATTCATTACAGGGTCCCTGCCATCAGTAGGCCGGGGAAGTTTGCCTAAGTTTAGGTGGGTTTCCTGATGCAGACTCCTGTCATGATATACAACATCGGGCCCACTCATCGTTCAGTTTTGACAAAAGTGCATCCAGTGCTGCTTCTCTCTTCCGTTTTAAAACATTAGACAATAAGACAATGCGGTATTTCAAAATTTCAAAAGCAGATGTAACTAACTACAAGGAGCACATTTTGATAATACATTTTTATTAGTAGACAATAGCAATTTTAAGAGGCATTGCATAGCTTCATACACACTGGAACCCCAATTCCATCACAGTCTCTCTCTCTCTCTCTCTCTCTCTCTCTCTCAGTGGGTCAGTCTCTCCCTCTCAGTGAGTCAGTCTCTCTCTCTCTGTCATTCAGTCTCTCTCTCTCCGTCATTCAGTCTGTCAGTCAGTCTCTCTCAGTGAGTCTGTCAGTCAGTCAGCGTGTCAGTCTCTATCTCTCTCTGTCAGTCATTCAGTCTCTTTCTCTCTGTCAGTCCCTCTATCTCTCTTTCTGTCCGTCTGTCAGTCTCTCTCTCTCAGCCAGTCTCTCTCTCTCTCTGTCAGTTTCTCCGCCAGTCAGTCTCTCGGTCAGTCAGTATTCAGTCTCTGAGCCAGTTAGTCTCTACTCTCTCTCCACTCTATCTCTCCATTCTCTCTCTCAACTCTGTCCACTCTATTGTAAATTGTAAAAATATTTATTAAGCGCGATTGCTGCCCGTAGGCGTCCAAGCGCTGAGTTGAACCAGAGAGGTGACGGACGGGGAAGCTAAGGTACACAGGATTTGGCAAACAGCAGTGTCTTCAGGTTTTTACGAAATGAGAGAAGATCAGAGTTGGACCGAAGTGCGAGGGGAAGGTCATTCCAGAGCCTGGCGGTGTTCAGAGAGAACAGCCTACCTCCGGTCCTGGCTCGCTTGACTCTGGGAACGACGGCGAGGAGGGCCTCCGTCGATCGCAGGTTCCTATTAGGATGGTAGGGGGTGATAAGGTCAATGTTAATAGCTGGTCCTGTTTTCTAAAAGGTGCGGTGCGCCAAGCACAGTGCCTTGAAGGCCACTCTCTGCCTAACTGGCAGCCAATGTAGGCTTTTTAGGGCAGGTCTGGCAGATTGGGTGCGCGGGATTTTCAGCAGGGAGCGTGCTGCACAGTTTTGGACAACCTGAAGTTTTCGGAGGGTCAGCTCGGGTGCTCCCACGTATAGGGCACTGTTCGAGTCCAGGCGGGACTGGATGAGACCCTGAACTGCCACCTTTTTGGCCTCTAGAGGAAGTAGCGGAAGAACCTTCCTCAAGATTCTAAGTAGGCCAAAGCATGTAGCGGACAGTTTTGTGGCCTGGGTGGAAAAAGAGAGTTTGTTGTCCAGCCACACTCCCAGGCTCTTTACGCTTTCCTTGGGAGTGGGTGGGGGGCCCAGTGCATTGGGCCACAAGGAGATGAAAGGTACCGGGGAGGTTGGACCTAGGAGCATGAGCTCCGTCTTTTCTCCGTTTAATTTTAGGGAGGAGTTGGTCATCCATCCCTTGACATCCTCTAGGCACTTTAGCAAATCGCCTGGGGAGTGCCTACTGTTCTTCGTAGCCAGCGAGACCACAAGCTGGGTGTCGTCGGCGTATGACACGATTTTAATGCCATACGGTTCGACAACACCCGCCAGTGGCCTCATGTATACGTTGAACAGTACAGGGCTCAGGGAGG